>NC_135234.1:211971098-212571098 GCF_051348905.1 Ranitomeya variabilis | reverse complement strand
GATCATCGAATGTAACCAGATCCCAGACAACAGATCTGAAATCCCTACGCCAGATGTAGCAATCCATCACGCTCACTTAAAGCAAATAGCACACCTTATACCAGAACTCGACCATCAGGCCCAGATAATTCTGCTGTTGGGGAGAGATATCCTGCAGGTTCATAAAGTGAGACGTCATATCAATGGACTCCACAATGCTCCCTATGCCCAAAGGCTAGACCTAGGATGGGTCATAATTGGCAACGTATGCTTGGGACGCATGCACGCCCCATCCTCTGTAACAAGCATGCTGACAAATACATTGGAGAAAGGACGACCATCTCTGTTTCAACCTTGTAACAATGAGTTCCATGTCAGGGAACTGCCACACAGCATCCAACTGCCCAATCATTTAATAGACTTTACTCACGACAGCAGTATAGTGTCGGGAAGCTATGAGGATCAGTTAGGGTGCACAGTCTTCCAGAGAACTAAACAGGACAACCAAGTGGCAATGTCGGTAGAGGACAAGTTGTTCTTAGAGGTAATGGACAAGGGACTCGTTAAAGATGAGACCAACAGCTGGGTCGCACCTCTTCCCTTCAAAACCCACAGACCACGTCTACCGAACAACAAAAATCAGGCATTACAACGTTTCTCCTCTCTCAAACGTAATCTGCAAAAGAAACCAGAGATGAAAGATCACTTTTTCTCCTTCATGTCAAAGATTTTTGAAAACTGTCACGCAGAACTAGCTCCCACTCTCAAAGACTCTGAAGAATGCTGGTTCCTACCCATGTTCGGAGTATACCACCCTAAGAAACCAGGCCAGATTAGAGTCGTGTTCGATTCCAGTGCCAAATTTAATGATGTCTCCCTAAATGACGTTCTACTAACAGGACCAGACCTCAATAACAAACTGCTGGGAGTACTTATGCGCTTCCGTAAGGATTCCATTGCCTTCATCGCTGACATCCAGCAAATGTTCCATTGTTTCCTTGTGAGAGAGAGACACAGGAACTTCCTAAGATTCTTCTGGTACAGAGACAATGATCCTACTAAAGAAGTCACAGAGTACCGCATGAGAGTGCACATCTTCGGCAACAGTCCTTCCCCTGCCGTCGCCATTTACGGACTCAAAAGGTCAGCTCAGGAAGGAGAAGCAGAATACGGAGAAGATGTCAGAAGATTCATAGAAAAGGACTTTTATGTCGACGACTGTCTCAAAGCAATGCCTTCAATTGAGACTGCCATCAGTCTTCTCAGGAGAGCCCAGGACATGCTTGCCTGCTCGAACCTTAGGCTTCATAAAATAGCCTCAAACAGCCAAGAACTCATGGAAGCATTCCCTTCTCAGGACCTATGTAATGGTCTCAGAGACCTGGACCTGGGGTCAGACCCCGCACCAATGCAACGCAGCCTCGGGCTTCTCTGGAATCTACAGTCAGACACTTTCACCTTTCAGGTCAACCAGGAAGAAAGGCCTTTTACACGTAGAGGCGTCCTGTCTACCATCAACAGTCTGTACGATCCCTTGGGTTTCGCAGCTCCTGTTACTATACAAGGCAAGGCCCTACTAAGAGACTTAACTAGGGAAACATCTGACTGGGATGCACCTCTGCCACCTGATAAGAGGATCCAGTGGGAAGAGTGGAAGAACTCGTTAGCGGCACTCTCCAACCTGAATGTGCCAAGACCATACGCCCCTGTGCCATCTACTGAAATACAAAGCCAAAGACTGTACGTATTTGCAGATGCTTCTGTCAAAGCGATTGCCGCTGTTGCCTACCTGAGAACTGTAGATTCCAAAGGTCAGTGCCACATTGGTTTCATTATGGGAAAGGCCAAACTCGCACCACAACCAGAGCACACTATACCCAGGTTAGAGCTTTGTGCCGCAGTCCTAGCCATTGAGTTAGCAGAGTTCATCACATCCGAAATGGATATCGACCTGACACAGGCCAAGTTCTACTCAGACAGCAAAGTAGTCCTGGGATATATCCACAACGAAACCAGGCGATTCTACGTTTATGTCAATAACAGAGTGCTACGAATCAGGAGATCAGTTCATCCAAAGCAGTGGCATTACAGACCCTTGGTTCCAGTTCCTAACGACCCTGAGGAGCCCTTGCTATTGACTCCAGCTACTCTACTTACCCAGAAAACGGGACTGTCCAGTGCCCCTCCAGGAGGATTCGACGCTAAGGACCTCTACAAGCGCCAATGGAGACAGGTACAAAGTCTTGCAAATACTTTCTGGGACAGGTGGCGCAAACAATATTTGTCTACCCTGCAGCCACGTACGAAGTGGCAATCTACTAAACCTAATCTGAACGTAGGTGACCTTGTTCTTGTGAAAGACTGTCAAATTCACCGGAACCAGTGGCCACTTGGTCTAGTTACCGCAACGTTCCCCAGCAAGGATGGCAATGTCCGCAAAGTTGAACTAAGGATGACCAAAGGGAATGAACCTAAGACATTTTCCAGACCGGTATCTGAACTGGTCCTATTGTTGCCTTCGGAAGAAAGGAGTAGTGACATCCGTTGATGTCAGACGGGGAGTGTTCTGTCTCCGCCATCTAAATTGTTACCTCCATTATCTGTTTGTATAATTTGCAGTTTCTCAGCCAGTATACAGGACTTGATATATTCATACCTTTATCTGTAGTGCTTTGGCTCCCTCTAGCGGTCAGAGATGTGTTGACTGTTCTATTTTTCTGCTATGTATTTTTTATGTCTGATCCTCCTTTGCAATGCATTATGGTAGCTCAGCCCACATTTCCCTCCAGTTTTCATTCACTTCCTCTAGTTTGCCTTCCAGGGAAGACGCTTACACTTCATTCCCCTTGCGATTGCATTGCCGGTATGTCTTTATGTTTTTCTCTAGATAATTCCTGCTCTATATTAGCCTAGCCTAACCAGTTGTACTCCTAGTTCAGTTACTAGCCTTCTAAATGTAATGCATAACGTTTATCATGTGTAGTATGTATTTGTTCCCTACCATGCACTGATTCTATGTATATCATTGTTCACAGTTTCACCGCATCAATATACCAATACGTTTAATAAAGCACAGACTCAACCACAGTCTCCTTATTGGACCCCGGTATAGCGGTTTAGCTGACTGGATAGCTACTTGGGCCTGTCTCATTTAGTGAGGACAGAACAATTGCATTATTTTTCACAAAGCACAGTAAATGCATACTCATTCTTGATATACAATCTAAACACAACCTACATTTTCTTTCTTGTTCTCTGTGTCTTTTTTCATCTCTAGCTACCCCAATGTGCATCCAGCCTTTTATAGCTGAATGGTTCTTAAATAGCTAAAACTACATTTCCCAGCAGCACCTTACTTCTCCTCAGTTCTGCAAACCACTCCCTCCCTTTCCTGTGTACTCATAACTAGCCACACATCTGTGAATTGTCATCTGTCTAATAAACCTAAGTGTACAATTCATCTTCGGCTTCTTTGCACTCTCCGCTCTTGTAAAATACACTGGGTGACTGCTTTTATCTTCTATAATCTACATCAGTATAGCGCCTATGTGATTTTAAATCATTGTTAGCTGGTTTCTAACACAGGTCCACTCTTCGTCACTACTCTACACTGGAGCTTATAATAACTAGGTGTTATGATTGTACTCACACGGGTAACAGACGAGGGAAAGAACTACCAAACAGACAAGCCATACCTGTACACAACTGGTCCCTGTGCTGACTAGAAAAAGCCCTAGCCGCACAACTGAATACACCTCCTCGGACCTGGCTCCCTCTAAGGGGTTTCTAGTACCTCTTGAGGAACTAAAGGAGGGGTTGCAACGCAAATACAACAAAGGTAGATGTGATGCCCTGCAAAGACAGGCATCACAAATATCTGAACGCTGATGGTAAGAGAAGCCAGCTCTTCAGCCATTTTTAGAAACACACGTTATTAATGTAAGGGTCGTTGTGAAGTCTGGTGGCTAGCAGACCCTGCAGGAGAACTACTGAGCCCAGAAGAAGCAACCCTGCGCCCCTGGGATTGGGTGCTGCTGGAGACCAAGGACGCCAGCCAGTGCCTTTGCTGTGATCGATGTCGGGACTCCAACGAAATCTGTGCAGCCTCATGGGACATAGTGTCTTGCGCGGTTCAAAAAGTGCCCAAGTGTCATATGACGTCGGTTAGGGATCAGAGGAGAGATGCATAGACACGATCCTTAGTTATCAACAGTGAAAAAAAAGCTGATGTACTTTCTTGTAGGTCTGAGGTGCCGTGGATGCCAAGGTCCAGGCTAAGGCTACATTCACACATCAGGTTTTTTGTTTCAGGCACAATCCGGCAATTTGTGAAAAAACGGATCTGTTTTTTTTTCGCCGGATCCGTTTTTTCCCATAGAGTTGTATTAGCGCCGGATTTTGCCTGATGGCCAGACGTTTCATCCGTTTTTTTTTGGATCCATCCAAATAGTCGTTTCTGTCTCTCTCTCTCGAACCAGGAAGTCAAAAAAATCCATGCGCTTTAAAGAAGACCGGATCCAGCTAAAAAACGGATCCGGCGCATCAGTTTTTAGCAATTTAGGTCGGATTTGTTTTTTTAAACATTAGCCGGATTTAGCCTGAAAACAAAAACCTGATGTGTGAAAGTAGCCTAAGAAGAGATGTTTTAGTGCACATAGTGCTATATGCAGCGTGAGTGAGGAGAGCTGCTACACATTGCCTGAAAAGAGCTGGGGTCATCACACTATGAAGGACTGTTGACTGAGTGTACTGAATAACTGTGGAGAGCTGTAATCATCATCATCATCACCTGCTCCAGTAAAACAGAGGGTTTTTTTCCGGTTGCACCTGAGGTCTGGACATTATTTAATCAAGTAAATAAGGCAGCACACTGCAGCGCTGAAACATGCAAACATGAAACATGAAAACTGAACTGCATTACTGCAGTAGAAATATGAGAGCGTTTAGCGCATAAAAATGGCCAATTTTATGTGTACCTGGTAGCCACTTTAGGGCATCTCTCGTATACCAGGTCCTACCAGGGCCGTATTTAGAGTTTCTGCTGCCCTAGGCACTTTTTGTGCTGCCTCCCCCATTGGCGAGTATGACTAATGCAGACACTATCGTCAGTGACTTAGGCTACTTTCACATCAGCGATTTTTGACATTTGCGGCAGATCCGGCAGTTTTTCCGCATCTGTAACGGATCACTTATGGCAACACTGTGTTCTGCCTCATTCATTCCCTATGGGACTTGCGGCACTTGCGGTTTTGCTGCGATCCAGCAAATGCGGTACTTGCAGCAACAGGAAAAAAAAATGCTGCTAGCAGTGTTTTTTTTTTGTCTCACCTCAAGTGCCGCACATGTCCGCAAGTCCCATAGGGAATGAATGAGGCCGAACGCAGAGTTGCCGGCCCGTAAGTGATATGTTACGCGACAGATGCGGAAAAACTGCAGTATCTGCCGCGAACTGATAAAATCGCTGATGTGAAAGTAGCCTTAGCAAACCTTTCCAGTAGTTGTCATATTTGAGAATCTGGTGGATCTCGTACACAGTACATGGTCAGTTCATTCTGCCACGGTTGCAAGGTTTGGCTGACAGATTTTAAGGGAACCTGTCAGTCGATTCATATTACCAAAACCACGGGCAGCATCGCTCAGACTGCAAACAGGGAAGTTTATCTCTAGAATGCTCGGACGTTTCACAGAGAATAGTTTGAAGAGCTGGATGGGTAATTGAGTGAGAGAACGGACTAATCTGTTGCCATCGTCTGTGGGCTTCTCACTCCATGTCTCTAGATCAGGGGTGGGCAATTTATTTTCCTGAGGGGCCAGATGAAAGACCATGACTGTTGTGGAGGCCGAACCAATAGCATGAAAATAATTCTACTCAATATTAATTAATATTAATTGTATCACTTAATATTGAGCAGAATTAAGTATGCTGACACCCCCTATATATCTTTAAACCCCCCACAGCCCCTTATATACAGCATGAGCCCCACATAGCCTCCCAATATACAGCATGAGCCCCACACAGCCTCCCCATATACACTGCAGGAGCCCCACACAGCCTCCCCATATACATCATGAGCCTCACACAGCCTCCCCATATACAGCATGAGCCCTACACAGCCTCCCTATATACAGCATGAGCCCCACACAGCCTCCCTATATACAGCAGGAGCCCCACACAGCCTCCCCATATACAGCATGAGCCCCACACAGCCTCCCCATATACACTGCAGGAGCCCCACACAGCCGCCCCATATACACTGCAGGAGCCCCACACAGCCTCCCTATATACAACATGAGCCCCACACAGCCTCCCTATATACAGCATGAGCCCCGGCCACACAGCCTCCCTATATACTGCATGCGCCCCACACAGCCTCCCTATATACAGCATCAGCCCCACACAGCCTCCCCATATACAGCATGAGCCCCACACAGCCTCCCCATATACACTGCAGGAGCCCCACACAGCCTCCCCATATACAGCATGAGCCCCACACAGCCTCCCCATATACAGCATGAGCCCCACACAGCCTCCCCATGTACAGCATGAGCCCCACACAGCCTCCTCATATACACTGCAGGAGCCCCACACAGCCTCCCCATATACACTGCAGGAGCCCCACACAGCCTCCCTATATACAGCATGAGCCCCACACAGCCTCCCTATATACAGCATGAGCCCCACACAGCCTCCCCATATACAGCATGAGCCCCACACAGCCTCCCCATGTACAGCATGAGCCCCACACAGCCTCCTCATATACACTGCAGGAGCCCCACACAGCCTCCCCATATACACTGCAGGAGCCCCACACAGCCTCCCTATATACAGCATGAGCCCCACACAGCCTCCCTATATACAGCATGAGCCCCACACAGCCTCCCTATATACAGCATGAGCCCCACACAGCCTCCCCATATACAGCATGAGCCCCACACAGCCTCCCCATATACAGCATGAGACCAGCCTCTCATCTCTCCTCAGCAGCCTCCCCTCTCCAGCCTCTCATCTCCTCTCCTCACCAGCCTCTCATATCCTCCCCTTAGCAGCCTCCCTTCTCACCTCAGCAGCCTCTCATCTCCTCAGCAGCCTCTCATCTCTCCTCAGCAGCCTCCCCTCACCAGCCTCTCCTCAGCAGCCTCTCATATCCTCCCCTTAGCAGCCTCCCCTCTCTTCACCAGCCTCTCATCTCCTCACCAGCCTCTCATCTCCTCTCCTCAGCAGCCTCCCCTCACCAGCCTCTCATCTCTCCTCAGCAGCCTTCCCTCTCCTCACCTCAGCAGCCTCTGATCTCCTCACCAGCCTCTCATCTCCTCTCCTCAGCAGCCTCCCCTCACCAGCCTCCCCTCACCAGCCTCTCATATTCTCCCCTTAGCAGGCTCCCCTCTCCTCACCTCAGCAGCCTCTCATCTCCTCACCAGCCTCTCATCTCCTCTCCTCAGCAGCCTCCCCTCACCAGCCTCTCATCTCCTCTCCTCGGCAGCCTCTCATATCCTCCCCTTAGCAGTCTCCCCTCTTCTCACTTCAGCAGCCTCTCATCTCCTCTCCTCAGCAGCCTCCCCTCACCAGCCTCTCCTCTCCTCAGCAGCCTCTCATATCCTCCCCTTAGCAGCCTCCCCTCTCCTCACCAGCCTCTCATCTCCTCACCAGCCTCTCATCTCTCCTCAGCAGCCTCCCCTCACCAGCGTCTCATCTCCTCTCCTCAGCAGCCTCTCATATCCTCCCCTTAGAAGCCCCCCTCACCTCAGCAGCCTCTCATCTCCTCACCAGCCTCTCATCTCCTCTCCTCAGCAGCCTCTCATATCCTCCCCTTAGCAGCCTCCCCTCACCTCAGCAGCTTCTCATCTCCTCACCAGCCTCTCATCTCCTCTCCTCAGCAGCCTCCCCTCACCAGCCTCTCATCTCCTCTCCTCAGCAGCCTCTCATATCCTCCCTTTAGCAGTCCCCCCTCTCCTCACTTCAGCAGCCTCTCATCTCCTCACCAGCCTCTCATCTCCTCTCTGCAGCAGCCTCCCCTCACCAGCCTCTCATCTCCTCTCCTCAGCAGCCTCTCATATCCTCTCCTCACCAGCCTCCCCTCACCAGCCTCTCATCTCCTCTCCTTACCAGCCTCCCCTCTCCAGCCTCTCATCTCCTCTCCTTACCAGCCTCTCATCTCCTCTCCTTACCAGCCTCTCATCTCCTCTCCTTACCAGCCTCTCATCTCCTTTCCTTACCAGCCTCTCATCTCCTCTCCTTACCAGCCTCCCCTCTCCAGCCTCTCATCTCCTCTCCTTACCAGCCTCTCATCTCCTCTCCTTTCCAGCCTCTCATCTCCTTTCCAGCCTCTCCTCTCCTTTCCAGCCTCTCCTCTTTTCCAGCCTCTCTTCTCCTGTTTTCCAGCCTCTCATCTCCTCACCAGCCTCTCATCTCCTCTCCTTTCCAGCCTCTCATCTCCTCTCCTTTCCAGCCTCTCATCTCCTCTCCTTACCAGCCTCCCCTCTCCAGCCTCTCATCTCCTCTCCTTACCAGCCTCTCATCTCCTCTCCTTTCCAGCCTCTCCTCTCCTTTCCACCCTCTCATCTCCTCACCAGCCTCTCATCTCCTCTCCTTACCAGCCTCTCATCTCCTCTCCTTACCAGCCTCTCATCTCCTCTCCTTACCAGCCTCTCATCTCCTGTCCTTACCAGCCTCTCATCTCCTCTCCTTTCCAGCCTTTCATCTCCTATTCTTTCCAGCCTCTCATCTCCTCTCCTTACCAGCCTCTCATCTCCTCTCCTTACCAGCCTCCCCTCTCCAGCCTCTCCTCTCCTTTCCAGCCTCTCATCCCCTCTCCTTTCCAGCCTCTCATCTCCTCTCCTTACCAGCCTCTCATCTCTCCTTACCAGCCTCCCATCACCAGCCTCTCCTCTCCTCAGCAGCCTCTCATATCCTCCCCTTAGCAGCCTCCCCTCTCATCTCCTCACCAGCCTCTCATCTCCTCTCCTCAGCAGCCTCCCCTCACCAGCCTCTCATCTCCTCTCCTCAGCAGCCTCCCCTCACCAGCCTCCCCTCACCAGCCTCTCATATCCTCCCCTTAGAAGCCTCCCCTCTCCTCACCTCAGCAGCCTCTCATCTCCTCACCAGCCTCTCATCTCCTCTTCTCAGCAGCCTCCCCTCACCAGCCTCTCATCTCCTCTCCTCGGCAGCCTCTCATATCCTCCCCTTAGCAGTCTCCCCTCTTCTCACTTCAGCAGCCTCTCATCTCCTCTCCTCAGCAGCCTCCCCTCACCAGCCTCTCCTCTCCTCAGCAGCCTCTCATATCCTCCCCTTAGCAGCCTCCCCTCTCCTCACCAGCCTCTCATCTCCTCACCAGCCTCTCATCTCTCCTCAGCAGCCTCCCCTCACCAGCCTCTCATCTCCGCTCCTCAGCAGCCTCTCATATCCTCCCCTTAGCAGCCTCCCCTCTCACCAGCCTCTCATCTCCGCTCCTCAGCAGCCTCTCATATCCTCCCCTTAGCAGCCTCCCCTCACCTCAGCAGCCTCTCATCTCCTCACCAGCCTCTCATCTCCTCTCCTCAGCAGCCTCCCCTCACCAGCCTCTCATCTCCTCTCCTCAGCAGCCTCTCATATCCTCCCCTTAGCAGTCTCCCCTCTCCTCACTTCAGCAGCCTCTCATCTCCTCAGCAGCCTCTCATCTCCTCTCTGCAGCAGCCTCCCCTCACCAGCCTCTCATCTCCTCTCCTCAGCAGCCTCTCATATCCTCTCCTCACCAGCCTCCCCTCACCAGCCTCTCATCTCCTCTCCTTACCAGCCTCCCCTCTCCAGCCTCTCATCGCCTCTCTTCTCCTCTTTTCCAGCCTCTCATCTCCTCACCAGCCTCTCATCTCCTCTCCTTTCCAGCCTCTCATCTCCTCTCCTTTCCAGCCTCTCATCTCCTCTCCTTTCCAGCCTCTCATCTCCTCTCCTTACCAGCCTCCCCTCTCCAGCCTCTCATCTCCTCTCCTTACCAGCCTCTCATCTCCTCTCCTTTCCAGCCTCTCCTCTCCTTTCCAGCCTCTCCTCTCCTTTCCAGCCTCTCATCTCTTCACCAGCCTCTCATCTCCTCTCCTTACCAGCCTCTCATCTCCTCTCCTTACCAGCCTCTCATCTCCTCTCCTTTCTAGCCTCTCATTTCCTCTCCTTTCCAGCCTCTCATCTCCTCTCCTTACCAGCCTCCCCTCTCCAGCCTCTCCTCTCCTTTCCAGCCTCTCATCTCCTCTCCTTACCAGCCTCTCATCTCCTCTCCTTACCAGCCTCCCCTCTCCAGCCTCTCATCTCCTCTCCTTACCAGCCTCTCATCTCCTCTCGTTTCCAGCCTATCATCTCCTTTCCAGCCTCTCCTCTCCAGCCTCTCCTCTCCTTTCCAGCTTCTCCTCTCCTCTTTTCCAGCCTCTCATCTCCTCTTTTCCAGCCTCTCATCTCCTCACCAGCCTCTCATCTCCTCTCCTTACCAGCCTCTCATCTCCTCTCCTTTCCAGCCTCTCATCTCCTCTCCTTTCCAACCTCTCATCTCCTCTCCTTTCCAGCCTCTCATCTCCTCTCCTTACCAGCCTCTCATCTCCTCTCCTTTCCAGCCTCTCATCTCCTCTCCTTACCAGCCTCCCCTCTCCAGCCTCTCATCTCCTCTTCTTTCCAGCCTCTCATCTCCTCTCCTTTCCAGCCTCTCATCTCCTCTCCTTACCAGCCTCTCATCTCCTCTCCTTACCAGCCTCCCCTCTCCAGCCTCTCATCTCCTCTCCTTACCAGCCTCTCATCTCCTCTCCTTTCCAGCCTCTCCTCTCCTTTCCAGCCTCTCCTCTCCAGCCTCTCCTCTCCTTTCCAACCTCTCCTCTCCTTTCCAGCCTCTCCTCTCCTTTCCAGCCTCTCTTCTCCTCTTTTCCAGCCTCTCTTCCCCTCTCCAGCCTTTCATCTCCTCTCCTTACCAGCCTCTCATCTCCTCTCCTTTCCAGCCTCTCCTCTCCTTTCCAGCCTCTCCTCTCCAGCCTCTCCTCTCTTTTCCAACCTCTCCTCTCCTTTCCAGCCTCTCCTCTCCTTTCCAGCCTCTCTTCTCCTCTTTTCCAGCCTCTCTTCTCCTCACCAGCCTCTCATCTCCTCTCCTTACCAGCCTCTCATCTCATCTCCTTTCCAGCCTCTCATCACATCTCCTTTCCAGCCTCTTATCTCCTCTCCTTTCCAGCCTCTGCTCTCCTTTCCAGCCTCTCCTCTCCTTTCCAGCCTCTCATCTCCTCACCAGCCTCTCATCTCCTCTCCTTACCAGCCTCTCATCTCCTCTCCAGCCTCTCATCTCCTCTCCTTACCAGCCTCCCCTATCCTCACTCACATCAGCAGACTCCCGTCTCCTCTCTCACCTCACTCCTCTCTGCAGCTTCCTCTGAGTCCTCACACACTGCCCGCCTCCTCTCCCTGCTCACCGCCGACTTCAGTATCTTCTCCCACAAACATGACCTGCTTCTCTGCAGTCTGCTGAGCTCCTACATTAAGAAGAGCGTGCAGCGTGTCACATGACCGGCGTCAGGACCATGATGCACTTGGGCCTGCTGCTGCTTAAAGGTACAGCACCCATTTCTGCCCCATACAGTAGTCAGGGCAGTAATGCCCTGATGTTTGCCCTGCTCCCAAGACCCCCTCCCCCCGCAGAAGCCAGGACTGAGGTAGGCGGGTGGGCGGGGCAACCCCGGACTTAAAAAAAATATATATATTATTTTATTTTTTTTAAACTTGCTCAGGTGCCGCCCCCTGCTTTGTCCCCGCCCTAGGCACGTGTCCTCAAGTGCCTAGTGGCAAATACGCCCTGGGTCCTACGCTTTCCTTTCCTCGCTGAGAATAAACGTCTCCATCTGAATGGGTACCTGTGAAACCCCCTCTTAGACTAACATTCTCTCTCTCTGTGGAGGGGTAATGGACCTGTTGCGATTAAAACACCTGTGGCTAGGAGGCGGAGTGCTCAGTCAGAAGGCTAAAGAATATATTTAAAAAAACTGACCGTCACATCCAAACATAGACTAAGTGTGAACCGGTGCTGAACCTAGAGTCACCAACTCATATACAGTCAAGTAAATAAGGCAGCACACTGCAGCGCTGAAACATGCAAACATGAAACATGAAAACTGAACTGCATTACTGCACTAGAAATATGAAAAATGAGAGCGTTTAGAGCATAAAAATGGCCAATTTTATGTGTACCTGGTAGCCACTTTAGGGCATCTCTCGACTGACCGTCACATCCAATGCCTTATTAACCCCTTCACCCCCAAGGGTGGTTTGCACGTTAATGACCGGGCCAATTTTTACAATTCTGACCACTGTCCATTTATGAGGCTATAACTCTGGAACGCTTTGACGGATCTTGGCGATTCTGACACTGTTTTCTCGTGACATATTGTACTTCATGATAGTGGTAAAATTTATTCGATATAACTTGCGTTTATTTGTGAAAAAAATGGAAATTTGGCAAAAATTTTGAAAATTTTGCAATTTTCCAACTTTGAATTTTTATGCCCTTAAATCACAGACATATGTCACGCAAAATACTTAATAAGTAACATTTCCCACATGTCTACTTTACATCAGTACAATTTTGGAACCAAAATTTTTTTTTGTGACGGAGTTATAAGGGTTAAAAGTTGACCAGCAATTTCTCATTTTTACAGCACCATTTTTTTTTAGGGACCACATCTCATTTGAAGTCATTTTGAGGGGTCTATATGATAGAAAATACTCAAGTGTGACACCATTCTAAAAACTGCACCCCTCAAGGTGCTCAAAACCACATTCAAGAAGTTTATTAACCCTTCAGGTGTTTCACAGGAATTTTTGGAATGTTTAAATAAAAATGAACATTTAACTTTTTTTCACACAAAATTTATTTCAGCTCCAATTTGTTTTATTTTACCAAGGGTAACAGGAGAAAATGGACCCCCAAAGTTGTTGTACAATTTGTCCTGAGTACGCTGATACCTCATATGTGGGGTTAAACCACTGTTTGGGCGTATGGCAGAGCTCGGAAGGAAAGGAGCGCCATTTGACTTTTCAATGCAAAATTGACTGGAATTGAGATGGGACGCCATGTTGCGTTTGGAGAGCCCCTGATGTGCCTAAACACTGAAACCCCCTACAAGTGACACCATTTTGGAAAGTAGACCCCCTAAGGAACTTATCTTGATGTGTGGTGAGCACTTTGACCCACCAAGTGCTTCACAGAAGTTTATAATGCAGAGCCGTAAAAATAAAAAATCATATTTTTTCACAAAAATGATCTTTTCGCCCCCAATTTTTTATTTTCCCAAGGGTAAGAGAAGAAATTGGACCCCAAAAAATGTTGTGCAATTTGTCCTGAGTACGATGATACCCCATATGTGGGTGTAAACCATTGTTTGGGCGCATGGCAGAGCTTGGAAGGGAAGGAGCGCCATTTGACTTTTCAATGCAAAATTGACTGGAATTGAGATGGGACGCCATGTTGCGTTTGGAGAGACCCTGATGTGCCTAAACATTGAAACTCCCTACAAGTGACACCATTTTGGAAAGTAGACCCCCTAAGGAACTTATCTAGATGTGTGGTGAGCACTTTGACCCACCAAGTGCTTCACAGAAGTTTATAATGCAGAGCCGTAAAAATAAAAAATCATATTTTTTCACAAAAATGATCTTTTTGCCCCCAATTTTTTATTTTCCCAAGGGTAAGAGAAGAAATTGGACCCCAAAAAATGTTGTGCAATTTGTCCTGAGTACGATGATACCCCATATGTGGGTGTAAACCATTGTTTGGGCGCATGGCAGAGCTTGGAAGGGAAGGAGCGCCATTTGACTTTTCAATGCAAAATTGACTGGAATTGAGATGGGACGCCATGTTGCGTTTGGAGAGACCCTGATGTGCCTAAACATTGAAACTCCCTACAAGTGACACCATTTTGGAAAGTAGACCCCCTAAGGAACTTATCTAGATGTGTGGTGAGCACTTTGACCCACCAAGTGCTTCACAGAAGTTTATAATGCAGAGCCGTAAAAATAAAAAATCATATTTTTTCACAAAAATGATCTTTTTGCCCCCAATTTTTTATTTTCCCAAGGGTAAGAGAAGAAATTGGACCCCAAAAAATGTTGTGCAATTTGTCCTGAGTACGATGATACCCCATATGTGGGTGTAAACCATTGTTTGGGCGCATGGCAGAGCTTGGAAGGGAAGGAGCGCCATTTGACTTTTCAATGCAAAATTGACTGGAATTGAGATGGGACGCCATGTTGCGTTTGGAGAGCCCCTGATGTGCCTAAACATTGAAACTCCCTACAAGTGACACCATTTTGGAAAGTAGACCCCCTAAGGAACTTATCTAGATGTGTGGTGAGCACTTTGACCCACCAAGTGCTTCACAGAAGTTTATAATGCAGAGCCGTAAAAATAAAAAATCATATTTTTTCACAAAAATGATCTTTTCGCCCCCAATTTTTTATTTTCCCAAGGGTAAGAGAAGAAATTGGACCCCAAAAAATGTTGGCCAATTTGTCCTGAGTACGCTGATACCCCATATGTGGGTGTAAACCATTGTTTGGGCGCATGGCAGAGCTTGGAAGGGAAGGAGCGCCATTTGACTTTTCAATGCAAAATTGACTGGAATTGAGATGGGACGCCATGTTGCGTTTGGAGAGCCCCTGATGTGCCTAAACATTGAAACTCCCTACAAGTGACACCATTTTGGAAAGTAGACCCCCTAAGGAACTTATCTAGATGTGTTTTGAGAGCTTTGAACCCCCAAGTGTTTCACTACAGATTATAACGCAGAGCCGTGAAAATAATTTTTATTTTTTTTCTCAAAAATGATTTTTTAGCACCCAGCTTTGTATTTTTACAAGGGTAACAGAATAAATTGGACCCCAAAATTTGTTTTCCAATTTGTCCTGAGTACGCTGATACCCCATATGTGGGGGGGAACCACTGTTTGGGCGCATGACAGAGCTCGGAAGGGAAGGAGCGCCATTTGGAATGCAGACTTAAATGGATTGGTCAGCAGCCGTCACGTTGCATTTGCAGAGCCCCTGATGTACCCAAACAGTACAAACCCCCCACAAGTGACCCCATATTGGAAACTAGACCTCCCAAGGAACTTATCTAGATGTGTTTTGAGAACATTGAACCCCCAAGTGTTTCACTAAAGTTTATAGCGCAAAGCCGTGAAAATAAAAATTCTTTTTTTTTTTCACAAAAATGATTTTTTAGCCCCCAGTTTTGTATTTTCACAAGGGTAACAGGATAAATTAGACCCCAAAAGTTGTTGTCCAATTTGTCCTGAGTACGCTGATACCCCATATGTGGGGGGGAACCACTGTTTGGGTGCATGACAGAGCTCGGAAGGGAAGGAGCGCCATTTGGAATGCAGCCTTAAATGGATTGGTCTGCAGGCGTCACGTTGCATTTGCAGAGCCCCTGATGTACCCAAACAGTACAAACCCCCCACAAGTGACCCCATATTGGAAACTAGACCTCCCAAGGAACTTATCTAGATGTGTTGTGAGAACTTTGAACCCCCAAGTGTTTCACTACAGTTTATAACGCAGAGCCGTGAAAATAAAACATCTTTTTTTTCCCACAAAAATGATTTTTAGCCCCCCAAATTTTTATTTTCCTAAGGATAACAAGAGAACTTGGACCCCAGAAGTTGTTGTTCAATTTGTCCCGAGTACGCTGATAACACATATGTTGGGGTAAACCCCTTTTTGGGCGCACGGGAGAGCTCGGAAGGGAAGGAGCACTGTTTTACTTTTTCAACGCAGAATTGGCTGGAATTGAGATTGGACGCCATGTCGCGCTTGGAGAGCCCCTGATGTGCCTGGACAGTGGAAACTCCCCAATTCTACCTGAAACCCTAACCCAAACACACCCCTAACCCTAATCCCAACGGTAACCCTAACCACACCCCTAGCCCTGACACACCCATAATTCTAATCCCAACCCTAATCCAAACGTAAATGTAATCCAAACCCTAACCCTAACTTTAGCCCCAACCCTAACTTTAGCCCCAACCCTAACTTTACCTCCAACCCTAGCCCTAACCCTAACCCTACCCCTAACCCTAACCCTAAACGTGACTGAAATACGTGGCACTGAAATACGTGGCACTGAAATACGTGGCACTGAAATACGTGGCACTGAAATACGTGGCACTGAAATACGTGGCACTGAAATACGTGATACGTGGCACTTAAATACGTGGCACTGAAACACGTGGCACTGAAATCCGTGATACGTGGCACTGAAATACGTGGCACTGAAATACGTGGCACTGAAATACGTGGCACTTAAATACGTGGCACTGAAATATGTGATACGTGGCACTGAAATACGTGGCACTGAAATACGTGGCACTTAAATACGTGGCACTTAAATACGTGGCACTTAAATACGTGGCACTTAAATACGTGGCACTGAAATATGTGATACGTGGCACTTAAATACGTGGCACTGAAACACGTGGCACTGAAATACGTGATACGTGGCACTGAAATACGTGGCACTGAAATACGTGGCACTGAAATACGTGGCACTGAAATACGTGGCACTTAAATACGTGGCACTGAAATATGTGATACGTGGCACTGAAATACGTGGCACTGAAATACGTGGCACTGAAATACGTGGATACGTGGCACTGAAATACGTGGCACTGAAATACGTGGCACTTAAATACGTGGCACTTAAATACGTGGCACTGAAATATGTGATACGTGGCACTTCAATACGTGGCACTGAAACACGTGGCACTGAAATACGTGATACGTGGCACTGAAATACGTGACACTGAAATACGTGGCACTGAAATACGTGGCACTGAAATACGTGGCACTTAAATACGTGGCACTTAAATACGTGGCACTTAAATACGTGGCACTGAAATATGTGATACGTGGCACTTAAATACGTGGCACTGAAACACGTGGCACTGAAATACGTGATACGTGGCACTGAAATACGTGGCACTGAAATACGTGGCACTGAAATACGTGGCACTTAAATACGTGGCACTGAAATATGTGATACGTGGCACTGAAATACGTGGCACTGAAATACATGGCACTGAAATACGTGGATACGTGGCACTGAAATACGTGGCACTGAAATACGTGGCACTTAAATACGTGGCACTTAAATACGTGGCACTGAAATATGTGATACGTGGCACTTAAATACGTGGCACTGAAACACGTGGCACTGAAATACGTGATACGTGGCACTGAAATACGTGGCACTGAAATACGTGGCACTGAAATACGTGGCACTGAAATACGTGGCACTGAAATACGTGGCACTGAAATACGTGCAACTGAAATACGTGGTACTAAAATATGTGGCACTGAAATACGTGATACGTGGCACTGAAATACGTGGCACTGAAACACGTGGCACTGAAATACGTGATACGTGGCACTGAAATACGTGGCACTGAAATACGTGGCACTGAAATACGTGGCACTGAAATACGTGGCACTGAAATACGTGGCACTATGACTGTCAGAAAATGTTCATTAAACGGTTAGGGGTGAGGTTAGGGGTAGAGTTATGGTTAGGGTTTGGATCCCTTTATCACCTTGATGGTGGTGGGTGGCTTTTCAGTGTGTTTTCTGTTTTTTTTCGATAAAAATGCATGCGTTTTTAACGCAAACAAACGCATGTGCTTAAAAACGCAAGAAAATACTGCAGGTTGTATTTCTGAAAATGAACGCATGCAGAAAAAAACCACATGCGTTTGAAAACGCGACCAAACGCGTACAAAAAAACCGCATGCATTTTCAATGTTAAATATAGGGAAAAAACGCATGCGTTTTTTGTGCAAAAAACGCTGCAGACAAAAACGCAAGTGTGAAACCAGCGACGCTTTTTATAGCAAAAAAGTTTTTGCGTCTCCACATTTTGAGACCTATAATTTTTCCACATTTTGCTCCACAGAGTCATGTGAGGTCTTGTTTTTTGCGGGACGAGTTGACGTTTTTATTGGTAACATTTTCGGACACGTGACCGTTTTTGATCGCTTTTTATTCCGATTTTTGTGAGGCAGAATGACCAAAAACCTGCTATTCATGAATTTCTTTTGGGAGAGGCGTTTATACCGTTCCGCGTTTGGTAAAATTGATAAAGCAGTTTTATTCGTCGGGTCAGTACGATTACAGCGATATCTCATTTATATCATTTTTTTATGTTTTGGCGCTTTTATACGATAAAAACTAAAATATAGAAAAAATAATTATTTTGGTATCGCTTTATTCTCAGGACTATAACTTTTTTATTTTTTTGCTGATGATGCTGTATGGTGGCTTGTTTTTTGCGGGACAAGATGACGTTTTCAGCGGTACCAAGGATATTTATATCAGTCTTTTTGATCGTGTGTTATTCCACTTTTTGTTCGGCGGTATGGTAATAAAGCGTTGTTTTTTGCCTCGTTTTTTTTTTTTTTTCTTACGGTGTTTACTGAAGGGGTTAACTAGTGGGGCAGTTTTATAGGTTGGGTCGTTACGGACGCGGCGATACTAAATATGTGTACTTTTATTGTTTTTTTTTTTATTTAGATAAAGAAATGTATTTATGGGAATAATATATTTTTTTTTATTATTTATTTAGGAATTTTTTTTTATTTTTTTTTTTACACATGTGGAAAATTTTTTTTTTTACTTTTTTACTTTGTCCCAGGGGGGGACATCACAGATCATTGATCTGGCAGTGTGCACAGCACTCTGCCAGATCGACGATCTGCTGTGCAGGGCTGCAGGCTTACCAAGTGTCTGCTCTGAGCAGACACTCGGTAAGCCACCTCCTTCCCTGCAGGACCCGGATGCCGCGGCCATCTTGGATCCGGGACCTGCAGCCAGGAAGGAGGTAGGAGACCCTCGCAGCAACGCGATCACATCGCGTTGCTCCGGGGGTCTCAGGGAAGCCCGCAGGGAGCCCCCTCCCTGCGCGATGCTTCCCTATACCGCCGGTACACTGCGATCATGTTTGATCGCGGTGTGCCGGGGGTTAATGTGCCGGGGGCGGTCCATGACCGCTCCTGGCACATAGTGCCGGATGTCAGCTGCGATATGCAGCTGACACCCGGCCGCGATCGGCCGCGCTCCCCCCGTGAGCGCCGCTGATCGGTGATGACGTACTATCCCGTCGGCGGTCATACGGGCCCACCCCACCTCGACGGGATAGTACGTCTGATGTCAGGAAGGGGTTAATGACGGTCAGTTTTTTGAAATATATTCTTTAGCCTTCTGACTGAGCACTCCGCCTCCTAGCCACAGGTGTTTTAATCGCAACGGGTCCATTACCCCTCCACAGAGAGAGAGAATGTTAGTCTAAGAAGAGATTTCATAGGTACCCATTCAGATGGAGACGTTTATTCTCAACAAGGAAAGGAAAGCGTAGGACCTGGTATACGAGAGATGCCCTAAAGTGGCTACCAGGTGCACATAAAATTGGCAATTTTTATGCGCTAAACGCTCTCATTTTTCATAGTTCTAGTGCAGTAATGCAGTTCAGTTTTCATGTTTGCATGTTTCAGCGCTGCAGTGTGCTGCCTTATTTACTTGACTGTATATGAGTTGGTGACTCCAGGTTCAGCACCTGTTCACACTTAGTCTATGTTTGGATGTGACGGTCAGTTTTTTTAAATATGGACATTATTTATTGAGACCAGCTGATTCTGCATGCCTTCCACAACTTATCCCTTTTTATTCTGCTGAGAATGGCCTGCCGTCCGTGAGACCACCTTGACCGTTGGCTACCATTATGCCCTGAGTGCATGAGACACGCGAAAACAGGGTGAGAAACTAAAGTACGTTCACAAAGGATAGACAAGGATAAATAAGGAGAACCAAAAAAAAATAAAAATACGTGAAACCCAAAAAAAGTGAAGACCCCTAAACGTGGAGAAGAAGGGAAAGGTGTTGGGGAGGAAAATTCACAGATTTGCAGCAGGAAAAACAACTGGGCCTTATTTGACAAGACACCAGGAGCGGCATGAGAGCCTCAGCAAAATATGGTGCTGAAATCACCAAGCCCAGTGGTTGCTAAAGAGAGAGTGAAGAGAGAGAGTGGAGGTCGTCCTCAAGTGGATCATCCATTGGCCCCACCTACATACAGTGGGGGATATAAGTATTTGATCACTTGCTGATTTTGTAAGTTTGTCCAGTGACAAAGACATGAGCAGTCTATAATTTTAATGGTAGGTTAATTTTAACCTTGGTTTTGTAGCCCATTCCAGCTTTGTGCAGGTCTATGATCTTGTCCCTGACATCCTTATAAAGCTCTTTGGTCTTGCCCATGTTGTAGAGGTTAGAGTCTGACTGGCTAATTGAGTCTGTGGACAGGAGTCTTTTATAAAGGTGACTATGTAAGACAGCTGTCTTTAATGTAGGTAAGGAATTGATTAGGAGCATCTAACTGGTCTGTAGGAGCCAGAACTCTTAATGGTTGGTGGGGGATGAAATACTTATTTCTCACTGCAAAATGCAAATAAATTTATATCATTGATGCAATGTGATTTTCTGGATTTTATTTTTGATATTCTATCTCTCAATGTTAAAATTAACCTACCCTGGGCAGTATGAAGAAGTCTAGCACTCAACTTAAGCATGAATAGTAGATTTATTTGTAGCACTTGAATCGTTTCAGTCCATAAGGACTTTCATCAGTCACTACATAAATCAAGCAAAACGTCAAAATAAATACAAACCAAATAACATAACAAAAGAAGTATATATATATATATATATATATATATATATATATATATATATATATATATAACAATATAGCAACATAAAGGTCATTTGAGCATGGTTGGTTCACTGAAAAAGAATAACAGTGGTACAAATCTATACCCAAGGCACAATATCATGGGGTACACTGTATCGTTTCAGACATAGAGACTAGAGAATTACGCAAACGTGAGATGACTAACAAATTTCAAGCAAGGGGATACCCACTTCCCCTTCTCGAAGAATCGATATCTTCATCTAATAGACCAAGAACTGACACCACTAAACGAATCCCATTTGTACACTCGTTCCACCCCTTTATGTACAGAATACATAAGTCCATACGCAGACACTGGCCATTACTCTCGACCGCTCACCCTGACATTCCCGAATTTAGACAACCATTTTTACCATGTTTCAAAAGAGCTCCCAGTTTAAGGGATACGTTTGTCAGAGCAGACATAGGCCCCAATAAGGTAATGAAACAACGTTTTCTTCATAAACCTAGGGAAGGGACCTTCCCTTGTCTACTCTGTGTACAGTGTAACAACGTTCTCAGAGGTGATAAGGTGACACATCTATATTCGGGGAAAGAGTTTAAAATACAGGGCTATTTTACATGCAATTCAACACATGTAGCGTATGTCTTAAAATGCCCTTGCGGCCTTCTGTATGTAGGAGAGACGTCACAACCTATCCGTGATAGGATATCTAAACATAAATCGACAATTTGCTGCAAAAACCTCCTTCTACCCATACCCCATCATTTTATCACACAGGGACATAATATTTCGCAGTTGAGATTCCAGGTTCTGGAAGAAGTACCACTACCACGCCGAGGGGGCAACAGAATCCTAGCCCTCAAAAAACGTGAAGCATTTTGGATTCACACATTAGACACAATGTCACCCAAGGGCCTAAACAGAGATTATGAGCTCTCTGCTTTTATTTAATACGCCCACAATATGTGTACAACAGCTTCTATACGGTGTGTTTTGTATATACTATGACATTCATACTAATATATGTTTTTGTTCCTCTAGAGTCGTCTTTATTGAGTGATTTAATGGACACATCACGAATTCTCTCCATCACTGGCCATGTCACTCATTTCATCTGTGTACCACAACCAGAGGACGTCGCTTCACGTCTCACTATGAGCACAGCGCTATTCCACAAGCGGATGTCACTTTGTTATTTGTGCACGGTCTCCTCATAGGACAAATCCTCCCTCCCACAGGCAGGTCATACCTGCTTACAGCCATACAACGTTCTCTGTATTTATGCGATCCTGGCACACTATCCCATCGGACAGGCTCCACCCCTTGGTCTTCCTCTTTTCTCCTCCCTTTTCTCCTCTTTGTCGTCCCACATCCCTGCTCTCTATTTTAGTATACTGCGCAGCCTTCTTCTATGTCCACACATGTTGCCCGAGCGCGTCTTTTGCCACTTTGCATTATTTAAACATACTTTACAGCTACATGCTTCACGGTGGAACGCACACCGCACTCTTGGACCGCACAGCCATCTTCTTCCGGTCTGTACAGAGTTGCGTGATGTCACATCCGGTCACTGCACTCCACCCCATATGCAGCTTACTTCCGCCTCACACGGCATTTGTACCGGGCAGATTATACATACCCCAGACATACGGTGGATTCCGTGTCTGGTGGCAGAGCCCCCCTCTTACCCTCCATCGGCGTCTACAGGTAATTCTATCGCCATAACACCTCTCTCTTAGCACTAGTTAGCTGCCCTATCTTGTATAATAATGCACATATTCTCTTTAGCCATTCATGCTGAACAACAAACGTGTGGCCTCCGCCCCACCCCAACAGCATTTTCTATAAGGTACAGATTTATATGGACTATAGTCTGTATATATTTCATATCAGACATAGATGCCAATTTTCACAGACGGTCTCATTGTTCATTCTTACTGTCCACAGTTAGATTAAACACTATTATTATGAACATAAAGTGCGGCTGCGCTACTGTGAGTATACTATATACATCTTAATCTTTCTTGTCCTGTGTCTTCCTCAGTTCATTAATCCTCATCTCCTCTCACACCACATTAGGCACAATATATGCACCATTCTTCCGGTATACAAACTATGCCAGATAAGCTTAGCGAAGCACGGTACGTGTTTTTTTCTGTATATATCGGCGTATATACATCTCTCTATATACTTCATTGAGCTGGGCTGTTTGTCTTTGTACCACTGTGATTCTTTTTCGGTGAACCAACCATGCTCAAATGACCTTGATGTTGCTATATTGTTATATGTATATACTTCTTTTGTTCTGTTATTTGATTTGTATTTATTTTGACGTTTTGCTTGATTTATGTAGTGACTGATGAAAGTCCTTACGGACTGAAACGTTTCAAGTACTACAAATAAATCTACTATCCATGCTTAAGTTGAGTGCTAGACTTCTTCATACTGATTAGATGGTTTGGGAACCTAGTCCTAGCACCACTCTATAGCAGTGCACACTGTGTTTATCTTCTGTCGGTGGGCAAACTTACAAAATCAGAAGGGATCAAATACTTATTTCACCCACTGTTTATGTGCAGGGCCAATTATGCCAGCTGTAAGAAGCTCAAGAATGAGCCATTTATGATATGCGGCCTCTTTAAAGTTTGTGGTTCAAACCCTACGTTGTGCCAGCTGCACCTAAAAAAAGAGAAAATAGAATGTTTTGCATGAGGGCATGGAGCATCAGAGGTCGCCGGTGCTGGCCAGTGTGGCTGAAGTTCTGCTAAATAAATATTGTTTTACCCTTTCAAGTTTTCCGCATGTTTGCTCATCCCCCTGCTGGATTACGGGACTAAGACCCTTATAGGGTCAACAACCCTTGTGACCTTAAGGACTGTGTGCAGCTGCCTGTTGGACTGTGTCCCACTGCTCCATGAACTCTGCTTTTACCAAACCTTGAACTTTTCCCTAGGGACTGGCAGCACACTTCCTTTAAAGGGACCATACTCCATTAAAGCAGGGAGGGGAAGGGGGGACTGGAAAGGATGACCCGATGATCGAGCTGGGTCAGGACTGCATCGACTAAGAAAGCTTCTGGACTGTCAAAGCTGTTGTAATCTTAGCCAATGGGCGTTTTATGTTTTAAAATGAACATGTGGTGTCAGGGTCCCTGGAGCAATGGGACCGGGGACATGCGGACACGTGTTTTAAAAGTAAAAGAAACTTGAGCATTTTATGTCGGGTCCCCAGTGCGGAGGGACCAGGGTCAGGTGGACCAATATAACAAGACGGACGACCCAAAGTACGTGCTGGGTTGAAGAGAAAAAGGACTGCGCCACTGTGAGTGAGACTGATTATTGTGTTGGCCAAAAGGGCAGGTACTAACAAGAGACTTGGAAAAATAGGCGCAGCGCCAGCGGAAGAATATATGGGTGCAGGACTTAGGCCGGTGTCACACTAGAGAGAAATACGGATGTATGAGAGGGGCAAAAACAACGCATTGCACACGGACCAATGTTTCTCTATGGGGCAGCTTCCATCAATGAATGGAATGCAGCTTCGGTGACTTGTGGTGCTGCGCCCCCTGGTGGCATAAACTCATATGAACTCTAACGTGAGAAAATAATCAGAAAAATTCCCACGCTAGAGTTCATATGAGTTTATGCCACCAGGGGGCGCAGCACCTCAATACATTCCATTTATTCCCCAGTTTTCACAGCCAGGGGCAGCTGCATTAGCAGGCTCCTGGTTGTAAAATTATTTAACCCCTTCAGATGGATTTACATCGTGGGACATGACTGTATGGCGGACAGGTATGGGATATTGTTATTTTTTAATTTTTCCATTTTTTTCAGAAGATCAAGGGTCATCAGTTGGATTGAGAGTACAATAAAGGTATTAAAATCCCATGTGTTTATTTATTTCATTAAAATACTTTATTCATAATGTGTGTGTTTATTTAACCCTTTATTACTATTGGATTAATAATGGATAGGTGTCTTATTGACAACTCTCTATTATTAACCAGGCTTAATAACACCTTACATTAGCAAGGTGACATTAACACCTTATTACCCCATATCCCACCGCTACTCGGGAGTGGGAGGAGAGTGGCTAAGTGCCAGAATAGGCGCATCTTACAGATGCGCCTTTTCTGGGGTGCTTGGGGCAAATGTTTTTAGCCAGGGGGGGCCAATAACCATGGTCCCTCTCTAGGCTATTAATATCTGCCCTCAGTCACTGGCTTTACCACTCTGGCAGAGAAAATTGCGCGGGAGCCCACGCCAATTTTTCTATGATTTAACCCTTTATTTTAACACCTAGAGCTCCCAAATTTTACACACAGACACTTCTAACATTATTAGTGAGGAATATGTAAAAACATAATGGATATGAAATGGTTTACTGTATGTAAACCATGTCTCATATCCTGTCGGGTTTGATAAGGAGATAGCAAAAGCCAGCAATTGAATTACCGGCCTTTCTGCTATCTAGCTCAGTATTAAATATAAATATATATATGCGTCTCACTGATATATATATATATATATATATATATATATATATATATATATATATATATATAGACTGTATATTTGTTTTCACGAATATTTGAGCCCATGGATCCATTATGTGTCCATTTTGCAAGCCGGCGAGAAAATCTCGCCGTACGGATGCCATAAGGATGCTATACGGAGGTTTACATGCGGAAAATACACAGCCACTCCTTGCCTACGGATGACATACGGATCACTGTTCAGGGAACATTTCTGCGTATTTGGTCCGTAAAAAACGGACCGTATTTTTATACATTGTGTGTGACTCCAGCCTTACCAGGCAAAGACCAATCCTCCAGATAAACAAAAACAAGGAAAGCAGTACTCCAAAAATGAGTACAAAAGGTGATGTTTAATCGCCCATAATAGCAATATTTCGGTCCATGTGTCGTGGCTGTGTGACAGTCACAACATATGCATGGAGAGCCTGTGTGTTGTGCCTGTCACACAGCCGTGACACATGCAGCTGCGGCGCCGGACACCTGATTATTGGGAGCTCTCCAGGTATCCGGGTTCCCGATGTAGCTATTCGATAAGCGATATAGCTATTCGGATAAGGAGGGAGCCGAAGCTATTCACTCATCCCTAATAACAATCCACAAGTGTTCTGTTTTGCTTAAACCCTTAAACACGTTGTGAGCTAGGGAAAACAGAGGAACAACAATAAAAATTTGCTAATGTAATTATATAATGCACAGAAAAAAGTACTATTATAAATAATAAAAAAAATGCAATTTGGACAAAATGATGATTCTAATTCATGATTCATGTAATGGAATGAGTCATAATCCTCAGTTAAATAATGTATGTGTAAGTACAGTATGATATTGAGCCTTGTGCACTTTATGTCAGTGAAATTTGATTATTGTTATTAACTAGTTCTGTAATTGTGGTATCAATAACAAGCCCAACATTTGCACTTGTACTGTGCTTGGAAAGGTCCACATATGGACAGAAATATTGCTATTATTGGTGATTAAGCATCACCTTTTGTACTTATTTTTTAAGTGCTGCTTTCCTTTTTTAGTTTATCTATCTATTGTTCACAAATATGATTTGAACGGGACCGATCTCATATTTCTCTTTAGCTTTACATGCAGTTGCCCTAAATAAGCCATTATTCTCAGGAAAGATGAAAAGGCATCCTAGTAGCTGGAATATGTATCCATGTCCAATCAATGGTAGATACTGTAGATACAGAGCCTTGAAAAAGTATTCATATCGTTTGAACTTTTCCACATTTTCTTACATTACACCCACAAACTTAAATGTATTTTATTGGAATTTTATGTGACATATCAACACAAAGTAGCAAGTATTTGTAAAGTGTAAAGGAAATTATACATGGTTTTCTAAATTTTTTTAAATTTAAATCTGAAAATTGTGACATGCATTTGTATTCAGCCCCCTGTAGTCTGATACACCTAAATAAACTCCTTAGGCTGGTTTCACATTTGCGGTTGTGTACGCAGCGTTTCTTTCACAATTATCCGCATGCGTCGTGTATTCCTATATTTAACTTTAGGGACCCATGTGTCTGCGATCGGTTGCGTTTTGCCGCGTTTGATGGCGCATGCGTCGTTTCGTCGTCTGCGTTTTGGCGCGGTAAACGCTACATGTAGTAATTTTAGAGGCATCAATTTGCCGCCTAGAAACGTATGCGGTTGTTAGCGGACGGAATGCGGCAAAAAAACACATTGCTGTCTATGTGAACGCATGCGTTGCACCAAGGAAAACATGTCTAGACACTGATTAGCCACCCCCCACATACAAACTGATAAAGGGAGGGAGTGGACATTTGCAGGTCACTACTCAGCAGACTGGGAACAAGAGCAGACGCAGCAGAGCATACACAGGAAGGAATCTACACTCTGAACAATGTGAGCATATCCTAGCTAATGTCTTTATTTTCTATCTCTATATGTCCTTTCTGCCATTTCTTTCTTTCTGCATCAGAATGTCATCTTCTTCTTCTGAGGAGTAAAGGCCTGGGCATGCACAAGCCGAACATGTCAGTGAAGTGAGTACTCACCTCCTCAGATTGGTAAGTATTCACTGTCACATCTACACATATGACAATTTTTTTTTTCCTTTTTTTAGAGCACTTCTTCCACTGAGGCAGGAGCAGCGGAGTCACGGTCGGGTAGCAAGGCGGCAGCGTGTAAGTATACCTGGCTGACTGTTTATTGTATCCTCACTTTACTATTGGATGTTCATTTCTTTACTTTCCTCTTTGTTTCCCTTTTTCTTCTTGACTCCTTTTGTTTCTTGACTTTCAATATTCATGTCAGTTTTCTGTTTCTGTTTTCTTTCTTTTCCTTATGTTAATGTCTCCTGCATTAATGTCTTTATTTATTTTTTAGGTCCCAGAACGGGATTAGGACCTCATTGAAAATGACCTCCTTATCTCCCTGGTCCATAAGAGAGTCCCGTTGTGGGACACCTGGTATCCGCAGCACTCGGACAATGTGACGATCCGGCGGCTATGGAATGAGGTGGCCAAAGCGATGTGTGATGGCTGGGACAACGCCCCGACTCGGGTCCGAAATGCATTTTGTAAGTATTGCAATGCAGTGTGATGCAGCAGTGACCTTGGCCGTGATCACACAACTGTGCGTGATGAGAGAAACTCTCAGGAGTTTCTCTCATCACACACAGTTGTGTGATCACGGCCAAAAGTCCATTGTCTAACCATTCTTTTTTGTTTTTTCAACAGTGCTGAAAGTCAAAACATGGCGTTCGATGAAGGATCGCTTCAACAAGGACCTTCGTCAAGAGAGCCGGGTTCCTAGTGGTTCTGGAGCAAGGATCCGAAAATATAAATACCACCGCATTCTGGCATTTTTGAAACCGGTCCTTGCCCAGAGAAGTAAGTAAGTATTTTTTTGTGTATTAGGTTGTGTTGTATTGCCTTTATCTGTATATTTCTATTCCACAGGAGTTGGCGCTTAACTT
Source organism: Ranitomeya variabilis (assembly GCF_051348905.1). NCBI lineage: Eukaryota > Metazoa > Chordata > Amphibia > Anura > Dendrobatidae > Ranitomeya > Ranitomeya variabilis. The sequence continues at coordinate 212,542,896 of NC_135234.1, read as the reverse complement.
TTGTAAATGTTTGGTAGTAATGTGTTTTTTCTTCTTTTTTCAGAGCACATGGAGCAGCACTCTTGACCCTGGTTCTGGAGCGGTCCTTCATCAAACAGCCACAAACCCATCCCAGCCTTCCAGCAGCGCTGCAGCAGGTGGGCCTGCCACACAGACTGGAGACCAGGAAGCTGGTCCATCAGGTGTTCCCCTGTCCCAGTCCTCTGCCTCTTTTTTGGGGGGGCTCTTCCCGGCAGCGGCAGAGGGCCTCAGACAGGTCACTCATGCCCGAGTTTTTGCACTTGAGCTCGGTCTTTCATGATGGACTCAAGGCGATGGGTGACCGACTGGATACTGCCATTAGCCATATAAATACACGTATCCAGGAGGACACCAAAAGCCTTGACCAAGTGAAAGCCGACCTCCAGAGGCCAGCACATCATTTTTTTAATCAAATTGAACAGGGCATGTCGGAACACCTTACTCCTGATCTCCACCTTAGTGTCATGCAGGCCTGTAATGCTGCTTACGTGCAGGCTATGCAGCAGAGTCGGTATTTTCAGCAGACAGTGGCGGCATATATACCTGTGCCTAAACTGTCACGCCTGACCTCAATGCCGAGCTCTGCTGCATACCACTGCACGGCCACCTCCATTTCAAGCACTGCCGGACACCACTACAGCACCACCACCAAGCCAAGTGCTGTTGGACAGCCCACCGCCACCACCATGACAACTGCTGCTCCTTCTTGATCCTCCTCCACTGACACCACCATGCAGCAGCAGAAACAGCAGCAACCAGACCCTGGCATGGCCTTCCCCACCACCACCATGCAGCAGCAGCCGGACCCAGGCATGGCCTTCCCCACCACAACAACCATGCAGCAGCAGCGACACTTGGACCCTGGCATGGCCTTCCCCACCACCACAACCATGCAGCAGCAGCGGCACACGGACCCTGGCATGGCCTTCCCCACCACCACAACCATGCAGCAGCAGCGGCTCTTGGACCCTGGCATGGCCTTCCCCACCACCACAACCATGCAGCAGCAGCGGCACACGGATCCTGGCATGGCCTTCATCACCACTACAACCATGCTGCGGCACACAGACCCTGACAGGTCTGCCACCACGGCCAGGTCACTAGAAATGAGCCCAACGAGGCTCCCCGTACTGCAGCGCCGATCCCAAAAAGGAAAAGGAAGAAAGAAACAGAGGACTATCGCTATCCCTCCCCCCTGACCTCCCAATGTGTCTGTAATGTCTGGTTTGTCTCACCCTTCCAGTGCGTCTCTGCCCTCTCATGCGTCAAGCCCCATTCCCGAACTGCCAGACCTCAGTAATTTCATTGCCCCCTCTCCTGCCACCACTGCGTCGTCCACAGTTAGTCAAGCTTCACAGCTACATACCCCCCATTTCTGGCACTCTACCCCAAGCAGGCACAGTTAATTTTTTTTTGTGTAAAAATAAATAATAATGTTTTTTGCCCCCAATAATGTTTGGTTAATTGTGTATTTCGCCGCCGGCAACACACACCGTGCGCAGAATAAAACACTGCGCCGCACACTTTTTTTTTTGACACCTCATAGCTCCAGTAGTTAGTTAGATATGAGGTGGCCCCAAAAAAATAATACTTGCATTTTCTCCATAATCTCTTCCTTTTGCTTACTCTGTGACTTTGTGTTGCAGACTGAAGAGAAAATGGCGGTAATACAAAGCAGAACTATACGCAACAGGTCATGTGTCCAAAAACTCATTAGTTTTGACACCTGACCTGGTGAGTAGAGAACTGTCTTGTACAACCTCCATTTTCTCTTTTGTGTACATAATCTATTTCACACAAAGTGAAGGGATAATGGAGGTCATACAAGGCATATCTATACTCACCTGGACATGTGTCAGAAATAGTGAATTCATGAGGCTGTTATTTGTGCATCATGAATTCATTATTTCTGACACCTGACTTGGTGAGTATAGATCTGCTTTGTAAACAGCCATCGTCTCTTCAGTCTGCGTCCAATAGATACTGCAGAACAGAATCAGGACGCAATGACGTCAACAACCTTACCACCTAAGTGGTTTCTAGAGGAAATACATAGGAGACACAATCAAGATAACAAAACACGTAGTTTATTAACAACAAATATTAGTAACATTTAAAACATAACTGGTAAAGACCCAAACCCAACAGGACATTTTACACAATATTGTCCTGCCATGCCACACGTCCAATATCAGAATCAAAAAAGGCAGCAAATTGGTCCCGCATGTGGCCAACTTCAGCAGTTGACCGCATCGGGTGGTGCTGGTAATCTGGCAATGGGTTTGCAACTGGTTCATCCAGTTCAATGTTGTGTCGCTCCTTAGCCATAATGTAATTGTGGAGAACCACACAGGCTTTGACCACCTCATCGACTGTCTCCATTTTTAGATTAATGGCTGTTGCAAGAATGCGCCATTTTGAAACTAGAATCCCAAAGGTACACTCTACTGTTCTTCGGGCCCTGGTCAGTCTGTAGTTAAAGATCCTTTTAGTGTGCTTCAAGTCCCGACTGGAATATGGCTTCAGTAGGTTTTCACACATCTGAAAGGCCTCATCCCCAACCATAACAAATGGCATCGGTGGGCCTTGAGTGTTGGGGAGGGGTCATGGCCATGGAAAATTAAAATTTTTGCCATACACACGTCGGCCCATATCCGAGTTCTTGAAAGTCTGGGAATTGTTGCCACGGCCAAAAACTCCAATGTCCACGGCTATGAAGTGACAGTCCACATCTGCTATTGCCATGAGCACAACAGAAAAATATTTTTTGTAGTTGAAGTACTCCGATCCAGTACTGGCGGGTACGATAATGCGTATGTGCTTTCCATACACCGCACCCAAACAGTTGGGGAAATCACACACACTCCAGAATTTCTCTGCAATTCCCATCCACATGTCCTCGGTGGGTATGGGTATAAATTCATCCTGGAGAACGTTCCACAAAGCCTAGCAGGTGTCCACAACTATTCCAGACAGGGTGGAAATTCCAAGCCAGTACTGGAAGTGGAGGGATGATAAGCTCTCTCCGGTTGCCAGAAATCTGTAATAAAATAAATAAAAAATAAATTACAATCAATTCTATTTATGGTGTTGTTCTGCTTAAGACATTAAGGAAAATACAAAGAATACATGTCAGACCAACAATAATTATGACTGGCATTTGTTTAGAATTATTACGTACCTTAATGTAACCAGCAGATGTTCCTCTGCAGGAATCGCTCTATGGAGCTGGGTGTCCTGTCTCCGGATGGCTCCTTGGACACGACCAAGCAAATCCCGAAAAGAGTCTTGCGACATCCGGGTATATTCCGGGAATTTGTCCTGGTTGGCGTTAAGATCGCCATATAGCGTGTGATAGGCTCCATGGCTCTCCCGGAGTTCGATAATGGGGTGTCTCCAAAAACGCAGACGCCGTGTCCTTCTCACTCTTTCTCGATTTCTTTGTTGCTCCCAAGCAAACGCACAGGCAAGAAACAGCTTGATGCTTAAATCCAGGTTGAAATAAAAGCTCTCCATGCGAAGATCCATCATTACACAGGATACAGTAGCACACTGTTAACATTTCAGCAGTCCTAGGGTCTATATATAGATATCCCATAATACACGCCCTCTGTAGTCCCATTGGCGGTGTCTGGTTATCTAGATTTTTCTCCTGTAAAATTTTCCATTATGCGCACAAAAAACGCAAACGCATGCAAAACGCATGCAAAAGCATGAAAACGCTGCGTTTATTAAACCGCATGCATAACCGTATGCGTATAAAAAATGCTGCGTTTGTACACGTTTCCATGCGGTTTTACCTTCATTTGCTGTTGCGGATTAAGCGCTGCGGATTCTAACGCAAATGTGAAACTAGCCTTAGTGATTCATTACCTCCAGAAGTCACATAATTAGTAAATTGAGTCTATCTGTGTGTAATTTATTCTTAGTATAACTACAGCTGTTCTGTGAAGGCCTTAGAGATTTCTTTGGGAACATTTGGTATCAAACAGCATCATAAAAACCAAGAAACACAGCAGACAGGTCAGAGATAAGGTTGTGGAGAAGAGTAAAGCAGGGTTAGGGTATAAAAATAATAGCACAAGCTCTGAACATCTCACGGAGCACTGTTCAATCCATCATTCAAAAATAGAAGTGTGGAACAACTGCAAACCTACCAAGACATGGCCGTCCACCTAAACTGACATCAGAAAGCCAGGAGAGCACTAATTAGAGAAGCAGCCAAGAAGCCCATTTCCACTAGGGAGGAGCTGTAGAGATCCACAGCTCAGGAGGGAGAATCTGTCCACAGGACAACTATTCACATGTTTAGTATTCAGTCAGTATTTTACCTTAGTATTTGTAAGCCAAAACCAGGAGTGGGACAATCAGAGGAAAAGTGTAATAGAAACACGTCACCATCACAACTTCTGTATTTTGTACCCACTCCTGGTTTTGGCTTACAAATACTGATATAAAATACGGACCAAATACTGAACATGTAAATGTGGCCAAAGTCATATACTCCACAAATCTGGCCTTCATGGAAGAGCGGTAAGAAGAAATACATTTTTTAAATCAAGCCATATTAAGTCCTGATGGCAGTTTGGAAAAGCCACACAGAGGACACAGATACAGTAGCATGTGAAAGAAGGTGCTCTGGTCAGATGAGACCAAAGTAGAACTTTTGGGGCAAAATACTTACTGCTAGACATTACAATGGAATGGTTTAAATCAAAGCATATTTGTGTGTTTGAATGGCCCAGTCACAGTCCAGACCTAAATCCCATTGAGAATCTGTGGCTAAAAAGAACTGAAAAATTACCAAATAGAGCACCAGAATACACAAATCAAATTAGACAACTGAGGAACAATACATTAAATCTGCTTGTCACAATACAGAAAAATCAAACTTCTCAGGTACGGATCACTGTCTACGTTAAAACTGTCACAGGTAAAAGGTGCTATTGTTAGCTAATTCACGAAAGGGAATAGATGGAAGGCAATTACATAGAATTATAGGAAAGGAGGTGAGTCAAAATATTATAAAACGTGGCAAGCCCACACAGGAGGAGATCTGGAAAAAGCTGAATTATTATTATTATTTATTATTATAGCGCCATTTATTCAATGGAGTTTTACATGTGCAAAAATGGTATAAGTAATAAAAACGAATACAGTAATTGTAAACAATAAAAGTCACGACTGGTACAGGAGGAGAGAGGACCCTGCCCGCGAAGGCTCATAATCTATAATCACAGCTTATGAAACTTATCAGGGTGACTTCTGGGTTTGTAAATCATTCACTTGAACATTTCTGTTCACAGACGCTCTAGAGCTAGTGTGCAAAGAAGAATGGGCAAAAATATCAGCCTCTAGATGTGCAAACCTGGCAGATACACACCCTAAAAGACTTGCAGCATTAATTGCAGTGGAAGGTGGTCTTACAAGGTGTTGACTCAGTGGGGCTCACTACAAATGCACATCACAATTTTCATAATTACATTTTTTTTTAATATTTAGAAAACCATGTATCATTTCCTTTTCCTGCACTGTAGATAAAAATAGATAATTATAGACTAATTTTAGCCTTAATAATTGTGTTATTACATTACTGGTCAGAGGTTTGGATACAACCGTTCATGCTGTCATTTTTGCTGTGAGCTACTTGTTTTCAGATACGTGATTTTAGTAACTTTCGATACAGCAGCATAAGAAAAGGGGAAGTGTGTGTGTCTGACCTCGTTTGAGCAGAGGGAAAAAAAAAGCCGTTTTAACTTTTTACTCTTTGAAGTTTTTCCTTCTGTCTTTTTACTTTTTAAAGTTTTTCTTTCTGTATCAAAATTTTAAGTTTTTGGTTGTGTACCAAGCTTTTGATGGTTTTCTTTTCTTTTGGTTTCAACTTCTGGTACCAACTTTTTGAAGGTTTTCTTTTCTTTTTTGCTTTTTGTGTTTTTATATACCAATCTTTCCGAAGTTTTTTGTTGTCTTCTTTTTACCTTTTTGTTTGTTTTTCAGTTTTGTTTTTGCCATGGGGAATAAGGTGGCCAAGCAACAGGAGGGTCTTTTACTTCCTGAAGAGAAAACGGCCCCCCAGATAGTGGCAGAACACAAAGGTGTTAAGTATGTGAAGAATTTTGAAAAGTATAAAGTATGTGAAATTCATAAGAATGGCAGACTTCAAGCTGCAGAATGGCATGACGTAGAAAGGAAAATAAGGGAAGTTAGCTGATGTTAAATTGCTGAATGCTAATACATGGTATACAGTAGCAGCAGAGCTTACATTGTTTAGGTGGTACAGAAAGATATGTGAGCAAACCAGGAAGTGATTTTTATGTGTATAAGATGGGGAAAGGTGTTAAACCATCAGCGCCTCCCCATACGGGGATGGGAAAATATTGGATCTGTGCAGTCAGCTCTCAGCAGAATCCATGGTATAGGGAGGTTTTTTTTGCACAGTATGTGGCGCGCCCCATCCCTCCCTACAGGGAGAAGGCATCATTGTTCCAACCATGCCCTCTAAGACTGCACAAAGGGAGAGGAATTCTCTTCTCTATCCTCCTTTTTCTCTGTCACTCTTTCTCTCCTCCTTCTTCTCTGCCCCATATATCTCCTCCTATTTCACACTCTTCTTCTTCTTTGTTGCCGGCTGGGCCAACACCCAATTCAAACAATGTGGTGCTTACAGCACAAGGCACCCCTTCTATGTCCTTGGCACAGTCCAGCCATTGCCAGTTGTGATATCGGGGGAAGAAGGTGAAAATCCCCCTACACACAATGCAGTGGGCAACCCCCAGACACATCAGGCAGCAGACAGCTCAGCCCTGGGTGCAGAGGGGGGAGGACTGACATCACCATCTGCTGATAATGTACAACTTCAGCATCGTTCAGAGCTGCCTACATTCACACCAACATAGAACTATAAGCCTATGCTTCAGCAAGGGGGGAGACATCCTCACACAAAAAGGCAACTTCTAAATCCAAATATCAGCCACTGTATGACCACAGCACACGCTATCACAACTATTCCTCTGAAGATGGGACCGTGACACTTTCTTCATCCCTGACCCAAGAAGAATCATGCTGGTGGCCCTACAAGAGCCTCAAAGAACCGACGGAGGCCTACCCAAGGAGGTAGTGGACGTAGTACCAGAAAGTCTATGGTCTAAGGGACCCCAGGACGTGGGAAAACCTCAAGTTGCCCTAGTGCGGGTATCACTCAAGCCAGGCACTCCATATCCTCGTAAGGCCCAGTATCCTCTGTCCATCGCCCAGAGTCAAGCTGTCTCAGACCAATTGAAGGTGTCCCTGGAAATAGGGGTCGTTATCCCCTGCACGTCTCCTTGCAATACCCTGCTTTTCCCTGTCAAGAAAAAGACTGTAAAAGGAGAGCCAGCCAAGTTCAGAATGGTACATGACCTGAGAGCTGTGAATGACGTCACAGTGTTTGAAACTCCAATTGTGCCGAATCCGCACACTCTGCTCTCAAATGTGCCTGCCACAGCAAAAGTGTTCACAGTGACCGACCTGGCTAATGTTTTCTTCAGTGTTACCCTTCACCTGGATGGCCAGTACCTGTTTGCCTTAATGCACCAGGGGGCACAGCACACATGGACAGTGATGCCACAGCAGGCCCAGAACAGCCCTTCATGGTTCACCAAAGCAATGTCCACAGTCCTCACCAGCAGGATCACAGAACATGCAGAAGTAACCCTGCTACAATACGTGGACAATCTACTCCTTTGTGCAGTTGACTTTGACACGTGTAAAGCCCACTCCTTGTCTCTCCTACTCTACCTGGCGGAGCAGCACTGCAAGGTCTCAAAGAACAAAGTCCAGTGGTGTCTGAAGCAAGTTACGTTCCAGGGACACTGTATTGCTCACCACACGAAACACCTGACAGATGACCGGAAGACCACAGTGGAGAAGATGGTTCCTCCAACAACTCCAAAGGTGCTACAGGCCTTCCTTGGTCTAGTTTCGTATGGCAGAGCCTGGATCCCTGATGCCTCAGTCCTAATGCAGCCTCTGTATGATTGCGTCAACGTAACCCTGTTCCTCCTGACAGATGCAGCCTTCAGCTCGTTCAAGAAGTTAAAAGGCTCTGTAGTCTCAGTGCAGCGCCCCAGAGTCCTGGTCGTTGCAGTACTTATGCTCCGCCGCTAAGGGGGGCTATGGTACGTCTGATGGCACTGAAGGAGTTCACCTGACCAGGTATCACAGACACCAATACACTTCACAGTCTGGCCTCCAGGGGGAGCTAAGGGTGCTATGTATTAGGCCACTCCTCACAAACTGGTAAAACTGGGGGTTAGATAGGAAGTTAGTGAGAAGCTGACTGGGTTGGAGCCAGGCAACATCCTGTGGCAGAGGGTGTTGCAGGGGAAGATTCAGGGGGGTCACTGTCAGGGGTGGGATCCTGACAGAGGCCTAGCGAACAGAGAGAACGTTACGGGACCGCGCCTGCACGAGATAGCGGCGGTGCCCTAAGAAAGGACAAGAAGCGAGGTTTATTGTGCTGAGTGAGAAACGAGATCAACGCAACAAGGAGAAACACCAGTAGGAGTCGTGCTGCAAGATGAGGCAACATCCTACTGAGGCGCGCAGCCGGTGGCCGGAACGCCGAGGAAGTATAGAGCTCCAGGCCTAACTTCAAACCTACGGCAGGACAGTCAGTTATAGGCGGGCTGTCTCACCCAATTCACCTAAGAAGACATAGGGGGCAACAACAGGAGAGGGGCGACACTAGGGTCCAGGAAGAGCTCCGAGCCTACCCATCATATGGGTGCGTCCTAGCCATATCATCTGGGGGACGAAGAAGAACATCATAATCGAGTTGTGAGGGAACTTCAGAAACAGACACAACAGTTGTGGGGACTATCCCGTAAGCACAGCAGGGGAGGACCACAACACACAAGCGCTAGAAGGTAGGCACAGATTTCCACCTGCAAAGGGAACTCTGGAGGTGCCATCGGACCGGCCGGACTTGCGCAGCCCGGTTAACCGTATTCCGGACTGAGGATCCAGGGGCCTTCAGTAAAGAGGTAAAGAGACTGCAACCTGGTGTCCTCGTTATTTATTGCGACCCGCACCAATACAGCATCACCACCCACACCTTTCATTGGGCGCCCCTCAGCAGGGTCACGGACTGGGTCTAGCCACCGTGACAACCCCAGAGCAGAGACTCAGAGGCCTGGTACCGGGTACCCCTCGGCCCTGCGGTAGTGGGGGCGCTACAACTTGGCGTCACGAACAGGATCTACTTAAGCCTGAAGAATCAGGTCATGTGTGCCTTGGAACTGTGATTTATTGTGCTTGGACTGTGACTTAGTGCAAAGACTGTGCATTGCCGCTGCCGCCAAAAATTCCCGCCAAAACCGCCGCCATTATAGCTCTCCGAGAAGCGCAGAAGAAGGAGAAGGGCGTGGAGTGGGCGTACCTGAGTTGGAGAGTATGAAAGGCAATGGCCGCCCAGTCTGAATATTTCTGTGTCCTGGAGACGTGCCCGTCAGCATGGGAGATCCGCCTCCTGATCCTCTATGGTGGGCGGAGACCGAAGAAACGAAACTATGATTCAGATGAGGTGGGACTAGAGACCAGAGAAGGCCTGCGAAAGAGGATGGCCCCGCATCGATCCCCATCACCGGAGAATTATTCCGATATGCCCCTGCTGGAGGATTTGGACCCGAGGGAGCTGTCGATGGGGCATCCTTTGCCTGCGCGGTCCCCAACCTGTGTGCCTCCCTCAGGAGAGTGGAGTGGCACCAGAGGAGTTACCCCAAGTGGGGGTACTGAGTGCCGCGACCCCCAGGGAGGCCGCCTCACCTCTGCACCAGACCCGGCCGCCGCTGCGACCACTGGTGCCCCAGCGTTCCCGCAGCCTGGCCCCAAAGTACCGGGGGGGCCAGACCTGGGGCCCTTCCCTTGGGGAGAATACAGGAACCACCTGGTCACGGAGTTCCAGCGGGAAGTGGAGCGGGAGGCGCGTGGTGAGTTGCTGGAGGGCTCCCTGCCGAAATGGGGCGTCGTAATCGTCTACCAGCCCCAGAAAGGGAAGGGCTTCGTGCAGGAGATTGGAACAGCCCTGAGGGTCCGCATCACTCGGGACAAAGTGGAGCCCTGCCTGTGTGGAGACAGCGCCAAGTCTCTACTGAAGCCGGGGGATGTGGTGACGTACCGCCGGCGTCTAAAGGGAAGCAGCTGGTGGGCCCGGGATATGCAGTGCTGTACGGCCGTTCTGGCGGTACCCCAAACCGAGGGGGAGGAGCTTGCCGCTGAAGCCGCTGCTGCAGCCTCTGTCGCCGCCAGCATCATCCATCGACCCATGCAGACACTTATCGCAGCGCATGACCTGGTCATGCAGAAGACCCGAACCCACGGGGTACACCTGGCATCGGGAGTAGACTTGGAGTCCGGCCTGCCTGGACTGCAGAGGGCCACCTGCCAGGTAAAACCTCGGTGGGGGACAGCCAGAAGCTGAGTAAGCAAGAATGCTTCATCATATGTAAATAGTTGACTGTTTGTCTTTTGCTGTTTTGCTGCTACAACCCGATTAGGGTAACTCTTAAAGGGATCCCTTTGTTTACCCGGGATCCCTTCCTCTGCTTTTGCTTTTGTTTCCTGTTTTATCATTGTTGAAAGAACTGCTGGATCATGAACACTGCATGATTACAAACTCTCTGTAAATAGTTTGCACCTTCTTAAAGGTGCCCTCTACTGGTTTTACAAAAGAAGGGACTCTTTGCGAAGAAACTGTTCCTGGAAACAGCACCGGAGCCCTTGCTGTATATGAACTCGCAGCTTGAGAAGTTGCACTACCTCTTAGAGACTTGGTCCCTTCTTAAAGGGGACGTTCATCGATAGCACTTAGAGAATGCTGATACTTTAACAGAAGAAGTAATAATGCTGACATGTAGCAGTTATATGTAGTTAGCTAGTTTATTGTAAGGAATGTTTAATAATGTGTTAGAGAATGAGGACAGGAAGTGAACCCGTACGGGGTTAGTCGGTGAGTCCTCCTAGGAGCCATACAGAGATGGCTCGGTGATCTTGAACGGAGAGATGGATGATACGTTCTATACTGTGTATAGTAGCAGAAAGGCAGTAGGCCTGGGCAGAAAGGGGCGGTCCTGCAATAGAACGAGAGGCAGTAGGCCTGGGGCAGATAGACAGGCGGTCCTGCAGATGTAAAGGAGGAAAATGAAGAAAAAGTTGATTAGCCTTATAGTGTTTTATAAGAAGGTCTTTAGTGGATTCAGCGTGTACGTCCTTAAAGGCAACGTTAAATTATTGTTCAAAATTTTGCACTTAGTAGAATACCCGGTCGGGTAAGAAAAGTTATTTATAGTATGTTATTTAAAATATTTAACCATGTTTGTAACGTTCAAGTGTCCTCACCTCCCATAAAGGGAAGCCCTGTTCAAACTTGCTTATTGTTATTGCATTTCAAAATTGTATGTCTTTTTGCTGACATGTATTGTTGTTTTCTTCCCAGTCCAGGAGTACTGGATTTAACCAGGGGGGAGTGCAGCGCCCCAGAGTCCTGGTCGTTGCAGTACTGATGCTCCGCCGCTAAGGGGGGCTATGGTACGTCTGATGGCACTGAAGGAGTTCACCTGACCAGGTATCACAGACACCAATACACTTCACAGTCTGGCCTCCAGGGGGAGCTAAGGGTGCTATGTATTAGGCCACTCCTCACAAACTGGTAAAACTGGGGGTTAGATAGGAAGTTAGTGAGAAGCTGACTGGGTTGGAGCCAGGCAACATCCTGTGGCAGAGGGTGTTGCAGGGGAAGATTCAGGGGGGTCACTGTCAGGGGTGGGATCCTGACAGAGGCCTAGCGAACAGAGAGAACGTTACGGGACCGCGCCTGCACGAGATAGCGGCGGTGCCCTAAGAAAGGACAAGAAGCGAGGTTTATTGTGCTGAGTGAGAAACGAGATCAACGCGACAAGGAGAAACACCAGTAGGAGTCGTGCTGCAAGACGAAGCAACATCCTACTGAGGCGCGCAGCCGGTGGCCGGAACGCAGAGGAAGTATAGAGCTCCAGGCCTAACTTCAAACCTATGGCAGGACAGTCAGTTATAGGCGGGCTGTCTCACCCAATTCACCTAAGAAGACATAGGGGGCAACAACAGGAGAGGGGCGACACTAGGGTCCAGGAAGAGCTCCGAGCCTACCCATCATACGGGTGCGTCCTAGCCATATCATCTGGGGGACAAAGAAGAACATCATAATCGAGTTGTGAGGGAACTTCAGAAACAGACACAACAGTTGTGGGGACTATCCCGTAAGCACAGAAGGGGAGGACCACAACACACAAGCGCTAGAAGGTAGGCACAGATTTCCACCTGCAAAGGGAACTCTGGAGGTGCCATCGGACCGGCTGGACTTGCGCAGCCCGGTTAACCGTATTCCGGACTGAGGATCCAGGGGCCTTCAGTAAAGAGGTAAAGAGACTGCAACCTGGTGTCCTCGTTATTTATTGCGACCCGCACCAATACAGCATCACCACCCACACCTTTCATTGGGCGCCCCTCAGCAGGGTCACGGACCGGGTCTAGCCACCGTGACAACCCCAGAGCAGAGACTCAGAGGCCCGGTACCGGGTACCCCTCGGCCCTGCGGTAGTGGGGGCGCTACATCAGCACTAGGCCTACCTGACTACGAGAAGCCATTCCGTCTCTACCTGATGGAAAAAGAAGGCTTTGCTACTGGAGTCCTGACGCAGCTTCAGGGGGGAAAGCAGAGACCTTTTAGGCTACTTTTCAGCTCACCTGGATCCAGTTGCAAGGGGAGCCCCCTCCTGCATGAGAGCAGCAATTGCAGCACACGCCCTTCTGGACAGGACTGCTGACATCATTCTTGGATATCCATTGGAAATCCTGGCTCTGCATGACATCTCAGGAATCCTCAACCAAACCCAGCCAAAACATCTCTCCACCGCCAGGCATCTTCGCCTCCAGTGCTCTCTACTCCTGCCCGACAATGTCACCATCTCCAGATGCACAGTCCTCAACCCGTCCACTCTACTCCCACTCCCAAGGGGGATACAGATATGGACCCTCAGATCAAAATTCTGATCAAAATCTGCATGATACCTTCCACAGGGATCTGGATTTGCTCCGGACGGATGACCATGATTGCTTCAGCATCATGCAACAGGAAACAGCAGGACTACCCAAGGTGGCAGAAGAGCCACTGACCAGCCCAGAGTTGATCCTCTATGTGGATGGCTCCAGATTTGCAGATGATGAAGGAAGATTCCACATGGGATGTGCAGTGACCAGCAATCAAGAGATCCTGTGGTCCAGAAGTCTGCTGCCTAGTCTGTCAGCCCAAGAAGCAGAAATGATAGCCCTGATGAAGGCCTACCAGATGGCAGAAGACAAGACTGCGAACATATATACCGATTCAAGGTACTCGCATGGCATAGCACATGACTTTGGACCCATCTGGGCTGCAAGGGACTTCATCACAGCAAGCGGAACAACCGTGAAGCATCATGGAGCCATCAAGGACCTGCTGGACGCACTCCAACCTCCAAAAATGGTGGCAGTCAAAGCACATGGAAAATTGAACACAGTAGAGGCACGGGGCAACAACATGGCGGATATGGTAGCCAAAGAAGCCGCCAAAGGAAGACAATATGGAGAAGTGGGAGAGGTCGTAGAGCCAGACGGCTACTACGTGGCAACTGAGGACAAGACACCAGACAAGATGACATCTTGGGATCTGTTTAAGAGGTTGCATGAGCAAGTCCCAAAAGGACAAGAAGGAATGCTGGATGCGGAAAGGAGCAACACATGAAGAAGGAAGGGTATAAGCAATGGACTACAAACCCTGTTTACCCCGAAGCATGTACCCTATGGTGGTCCAGTGGGCACATGGGCCCACACACAGATCAAAGACACAGATGAATGATCTGGTTGGTGCTTACTAGTCTAGTGTTGAGCGATACCTTCCGATATCCAGAAGTATTGGTATCGAATTGGATCGGCCGATATTCAAAAAATATCGGATTTCGCCGATTCCGATACCCGATACCAATGCAAGTCAATGGGACCAAAATATCAGAATTAAAATAAACCCTTTCTTTCCTTGTAGGTTAATTCTACATGAAGGAAAACAACAAAGAATAATGTAGGATGTATTGGGGGAGGTGGAGGAGACATTAAAGGCATACAGAGACACAGAGACCATGCAGACAGCCGTGAACGGCACTGCAAGGCCAAAAAAAGCTCCTCTATGTAATCCTATATAGTGTTTTTCCACAATCTAGCAGGATACGGATGGAAAGCCACAAATAGGATAAATTTGAAAAAATGTGCAGCAGGCTCCACTAATTGAAAAACGGACAGCGGAACGGTATGAGGCAGTGACGCACCCTGAGCTGACTACAACCAGCGGTGGCTGCAGACCAGACTAGAGTGAGCTGCACTCACACAGAGACCGTGCAGACAGCCATGAACAGCGCTGCAAGGCAAAAACAAGGTTCTCACACAGCGGTTGCTAAATTAGCCTGGGTAAAGCACAATGAAGCAAATCACTATCTCAAAACTGGCCCTCAGTCAGAACGCAGCATCCTGTCCCTAACTGAATTCACAGCAGAGTGAACCCAATATGGCAGCGACTTTTATACTGCATCATGGGCATCATTTCAGCAGCCAATCACAGCCATGCCAGTAGTTACATGCCTACCATGCAGAACAGGATGTGCCCACACTTCTAATCATTCCTCATTGGCTGAATTCTGGCTCTTTGAATTATGGGAACTTCCGATTCCGGTATCCGATATACTGAAAGTATCAGAACTCGGTATAGGAATTCCGATACCGTGAATATCGGCCAATACCCGATACTTGCGGTATCAGAATGCTCAACACTAGTGCTTACTGGTTCGCTCAAGGGATCTCCACCCTAACAGCCAAGTTCTCTAGCAGCTGTTTGACCTGCGGCAAATGCAACCCTGGGAGAATGGAGAAAGTTCCCACACATCATCTTGCCAGACCACTGTACCCCTTCCAGCGGATCCAGATAGAACACATCCAAATGCCCCAAAATGGAGGATTCGAATATGCCCTTGTGGTCGTGGACGTGTTCTCAGGATGGCCAGAAGTTTTCCCATTGAGGAACCAGTCAGCAAAGACTACTACAAAGAAGCTACTCTCAGAGATAAGATATGCAGATATGGGGTCCCAGAAGTGATAGAGAGGGACCAGGGACCCGCATTCACAGCAAATCTCACACGGGAGATCTAGTCAGCAGTAGGGTCAGATTTAGGCCTACACACTCCTTACAATCCCCAGAGTAGCGAGAAAGTGGAAAGACTGAATAGGACACTTAAGAACAGGATGTTGAAAGTTGCCCAAGAGACAAACAAACCATGGCATGAGACACTCCCAATCACACTACTTAGTGTAAGGCACACTTTCAGAGGCCCAGAAAAGCTGTCACCATATGAAATGTTGTTTGGGTCTAGTCCCAGGTTAGGGGTATCCTTTCCCTCAGCTGCTGACTATGCAATATGATACTTTGTCTGCTTATGTAATTGAACTCACCAAGAAACTTGCTAATATCCATTCTCAAGTTTTTTTCTTCATTGCCAGATCCAGATTTAGTGTCCGGTACGCACTCCTTGAAGCCAGGAGACTGGGTGTTGGTGAAAAAAGTTTGTAAGGAGAACACCACTCGATCCCAGATTTGATGGTCCTGTCCAAGTGTCGCTGATGACACCAACCTCTGTGAAGCTGGAGGGAAGACCCACTTGGATCCCCTCATCGCATTGCAAGAAAGCTCCCCTACCAGCGGATGACACCCAAGCCAAAATGATGTTGTGGATGCCCTGCCTGACCGAATAGATGACCTACCTGATAAAGAATACACACCGCTCACTACACATGCTGTTGACTAAGAGACTGATTGCAACGAACCCCCGTTAGGGATAGATCTCCTGACCGCCCATTTGCAAAAGTCTGTACGGAGTAGGGCGTGTGCGCTAGGCATGCGTCAGTTGACCGGCAGCACAAAAGAGTTGCAGCGTTTTGGGACAGGAGGCTAGGATTAGGGCAAGTGATATCTAAGGGGGGATTGTGATGGAAATATATATATATCATGTAGATCTCACTTGCATGTATACTCATATATACTCACAGCTAACATATACAATATATTCAATGGCTGAAAATGGCTGACATAAACTGATATAAGCCAGACAGACTGTATGGGGTATTTAGATAACCAATAACAGAGGAGCTAGACAATATGGTAATTAACTAACCACCCCTTTCTATATGCAATTATAAATCCATAAAAGCTCATCTGCAAGTTAATTGGGGAGAATCAGATGGCAAATGGACCATGCGTGTGTTGCCAAATTTGCAAGCACACATCTCCATCTCATAGGAAAGCCTACATTTCATCAGCCTAGTACAGTAAATTCACAGCCCGGACCATCAGAATAGATTAAAATTCCATATAAATATAAATATATTTACAATGGGGACAATAAGTATTTGATACACTACTGATTTTGCAAGTTTTCCCACCTACAAAGAATGGAGCGCTGTAATTTTTTATCATAGGTACACTGCAACTGTGAGACCGAATCTAAAAATAAAAAACAGAAAATCACATTGTATGATTTTTACATAATTAATTTGCATTTTATTCCATGAAATAAGTATTTGATACAATAGAAAAACAGAACTTAATATTTGGTACAGAAACCTGTCATGACACAGGACATGGTTTTTCTCCCGTCCTGGTCAGGTAGGGGTTAACCTTGTTTAGCCTCTCTTTGGTTCAGGGAGGGCTATTTAGATCTGCTGCTGGCCTGGTTCTGTGTCAGTGATACTTTTGCTTACCCGGCTTGAGTTGTTGACCCAGGTTATTGTTCTGAAATTGTTGTGCCTCTGTGTGCTTGTGTATCCAGCGTATGACCCGGCTTAGGCTCTGTCTCTATTTATGCCTCTTGATTCTGACCCCTGGCTTTGTCTTTGACCACTCTCTGTCTTGTTCTTTTGTCCTGCGCTCCCGTCTGGCTACCGATCTCGGCTTGTCCGCCACCATCCTTCTGTCTTATCCCTGGCTACTGGCTACTGCTCGTCTTCCTGGCTTCTGACCTCGGCGTGCCTGACTACATACCCAGCGTTCACCTAGCTATTGGTTCTCATCTGTTTTCAGAGCTTTGCTTCCCCCCCCGACACCTTCCCGGCTGTCACTTGAGCTGCCAGGTCCTGCTCCGCTTTTCCTCGAGCACTGCAGTGTCCGTGCATTCCCTGGATGTCCTACATTTCACGTGCGGCGATCCATTGAAAGACACACAGTGTGCGTGTGTGTCTTTACTTTATCACTGACCATTTATACATTTAATGCTTTGGGAGCACTTGTTTTCTTTTTTGGTGTAATATGGATCCTCTCCGTACTCTGTCCGAGCAGGTTTCAAATCTTGCTTAATTGATGCAAAACCTGTCGGTAGAGCAGAGGGCACTTGCTCAATCTCATCAACAGGTACAGAGGGAGATGGTGGAAACCGTTAGGAGTGCTTCTCTCTCTAACCATAAGGATAGGGGTGTGACTGATGTCTCCTTTCCTTCTCCTGAACCCTCCATTAAACTCCCGGATACTTTTTCTGAGGAGAAAAATACGTTTTGGCTATTTAGGGCAGGTGAAAATTGTTGTTTTCCCTGCAACCTCGATCTTCGGGCGACGAGGGTCAAAGGGTGGGGATTATCATATCTCTGTTGAGGGAGGGTCCGCTGGCATGGGCTTTTTCTCTTTCTCCTATTGCTAATGCGAGAATGTCAGTGGATCGGTTCTTTGAGGCCCTGGGGCAGTTTCCATTAAGGAGAAGGAGAGGAGACACCATAAAGAGACCAAGCTCTGCTTCTATTGTGGGGACCTGGGACACTGGAGGAAGGACTGCCCATCCTGCCCCCCGTCTTCTAAGGTGTTGAGAAACACCTAGGTATGGGTAACTGTCGAGGAGCTTACCCAGACCCCCAGGTACATTTTTCCTCAGCTTGTAAATTGTTGCTTCAGGTGGAACTAGGTGTGAATAACTGTCTATTTTCTGCTATGGCTTTTTTGGACTCCGGGTCATCTGTGAACCTTATTGACTCGAAATTGGTGACTCATTGCAAGATAGGGACAGATAGGTTAAATGCTCCCATGAAAGTAGTAGCTATCGACTCTACTATGCTCACCAAGGAGGGTATCACTTCTGTTTCTGAGGTATTCCTCCTCAAGGTGGGTTCTGTACACTTGGAGCACATAGCCTGTTTTGTTCTGGAAAATTTACCTGCGGGGTTGGTTCTGGGATTTCCCTGGTTACAATGTCAGAACCCTGTCATTAATTGGATAGCTTGGGAGATTGTTCAATGGGGTCCAAACTCTGTTATCAAATGTCTGAAGTCTATATCTGTGTCGTCTGTCGGTCTGGAGGGTATTCCACAGTACCTGAAGAACTTCAAAGACGTGTTCTCCGAAAGCGAGGCTGAGGTTCTGTCCCCCCACTGCCCCCTTGATTGCGCTATTGACCTGACTCCGGGTGCCAAATTGCCCAAGGCCTGTTTGTTCAATCTCTCGGGTCCTGAGCGGGTTGCTATGAAGGAGTATATTTCTAAGAGTCTCCGTAAAAGGCACATTCGTCCTTCTGTTCCTCCTGTAGCAGCCGGTTTCTTTTTTGTAAAGAAAAAATATGGTGGTCTTTGCCTTGCCTCTACTTTCGGGAACTTATTAAGATCACTTTTCGAAACACATACCCACTTCCTCTGATTCCCGATTTGTGTAACCAACTGTGTGGGGCCAAATGGTTTTCTAAACTGGATTTATGGGGGGGCCTATAATTTGATACGGGGATGAGGGGGGGACGAGTGGAAGACAGCGTTCCTCACATCTGAGGGTTTGTTCGAAAATCTTGTTATTCCCTTTGGTTTTACCAATGCCCCAGCAGTCTTTCAGAATTTTATCAATTTTGTGTTCTCTGACTTTATTGGACGTTTTGTGGTAATATATCATGATGATATCCTCATTTATTAATCTGATAAGCAAACTCATCTTGGTCATCTGCGTTTGGTTCTCCAGAGGCTCAGGGAGAATCAACTCTTCGATAAAATGCTCGTTTTTTGTTCAGGAACTATCATTTTTGGGGTTCATTGTTTCAGAGGAAGGGTTTCGCATGGATCCCAAGAAGGTTCAGGCCATCATTGATTGGGTTTAGCCCTGAGATTTGAAGGGTTTGCAGTGCTTCTTGGGATTCACTAATTACTATTGAAGGTTTATCAAAGGTTTTCACAGGTGTTCAAACCCCTCACTGATCTGACACATAAAGGCGCAGATGTTAAAAATTGGTCTAATGCAGCCATAATGTAATTTCTGTCATTAAAAGAGTTTCATGTCTGCTCCGGTTCTGGTCCAACCGGATACGTCCAAACCTTTTATTGTTGAGCTGGATGCTTCTGAGGTGAGAGTGGGGGCAGTGTTGCCACAAGGGCCTGCCACTTTGACCAATATGAAATCCTGTGCCTTTTTTTCCAAGAAGTTCTCTCCGGCCGAGAAAAACTATAATGTGGGCAATCGGGAGCTTCTTGCTGTTAAGTTGGCTTTTGAGGAATGGAGGCATTTTTTGGAGGGTGCTATTCATCCTATTACTGTGGTGACCGACCATAAGAACCTGGTTTACATTGATTCGGCCAAAAGGTTGACTCCTAGGCAGGCCAGGTGGTCACTTTTTTTTCTCAGATCCAGTTCTCGATTACGTTTTGTCCGGGATCTAACAATATTAAGGTTGATGCTCTGTCTCGGAGTTTGGATCCGGTGTCTCTTCCTGAGCCTCCATCCTCCATTCTTCAACCCTGGGTGGTGGTGGCTGACATTTAATCTGAATTGGAACGGGAGATTTTAGAGACTCAGTCTCAAGCACCCAGCTCTAAGCCTGATGGTAAATTGTTTGTTCCGGTGCAATTGCGTCTCAGGCTTCTCCTTGAGTTCCATGAGTCGGTTTTGAGTGGACACCCTGGGATCTCAGCTACCCGGGGGTTCATTTTGAGGGTTTTTTGGTGGCCCTCGCTTGCTACTGATGTTGGAAAATGTATGTCTGTTTGTGGGGTTTGTGCACGTGCTAAGAGCTCTCATAATCAGCCGGCCAGGGAATTGGTGCCTTACTGGGGCAATACTGTGGTGTGGGTGGTGATGGACAGGTTTTCTAAGCAAGCTCATTTTGTACCTTTGTTTGCCTTGCCCTCTGCAGAAACTTTGTCCAGGTTGTTTGTGCAGCATGTGGTCCATTTACATGGAGTGCTGTTGAATGTGGTGTCTGACCGTGGTGTGCAGTTTGTTTACAAGTTCTGGAGGGCGTTCTGTTAAAGGTTGGGTATTACCTTATCCTTCTCTTCCGCTTACCATCCGGAAACCAATGGTCAGACACAGCGAACCAATCAATCCTTGGAGCAAATTCTGCATTGTTTGTCCACTTCTAGACAGGATGATTGGTGTGATGCATTACCGTTGGCTGAGTTTGCATTTAACAATCGTGTGAGTCAGTCCACTGGTATGTCCCCTTTCCTGGCAAACTATGGATTTAGTCCACATTTCGGGGAGTTCTCACTTTGGACTCCGGGTGTCCTGGGGTCGATGGGGCAGTACGGCATTTGAAAGAATTGTGGCAGGTGATCCAAAAGTATATTGAGAAAGCCCAGAGGAAGTATAAGTTCTTTCCGGATAAAAGACGGGTTGCGGGACCAGTGTTCCAAGTTGGGGAGAAGGTGTGGTTGTCTACTCGGAACATTAAACTTAAGGTTCCATCAGCGAAATTGGGGCCTAAATTTATTGACCCGTAAGAAATCACTGACATCATTAATCCTGTAGCTTTTAGGTTGCGGCTTCCACCTTCCTTCAAGATCCCCAATATTTTTCATAGGGCTCTTCTGAAACCGTTGGGGGCAGTGGAGGAAGAGCCTTCAGCTTCTGCTGAACTGGTCTTGGTGGATGGTCACATGGAGTACGAGGTGGGGTGAAATTTGGATTCCCGTTGGGTTTGCTGTACCTTGCAGTATTTGGTACATTGGAAGGGGTATAGCCCTGAGGATCGCTCGTGGATCCCGGCTCATTCCGTCAATGCTGATCGTTTGGTCCGGTCGTTTCATGCCAGGTATCCTGGGAAATTTGGGGGTCCGGTAGCTGGGGGGTACTGTCATGACACAGGAATGGGGTTTTTTCTCCTGTCCTGTTCAGATAGGGGTTAACCTTGTTTAGCCTCTCTTTGGTTCAGGGAGGGCTATTTAGGACTGCTGCTGGCCTGGTTCTGTGTCAGTGATACTTTTGCTTACCCGGCTTGAGTTGTTGACCCAGGTTATCGTTCTGATATCGTTGTGCCTCTGTGTGCTTGTGTATCCAGTGTAGGACTCGGCTTAGGCTCTGTTTCTGTTTCTGCCTCTTGATTCGGTACCGCTCTGTACTTTCTAGTTCTAAACCCTGGCTTTGTCTTTGACAACTCTCTGTCTTGTTCTTTTGTCCTGCGCTCCCGTCTGGCTACCAACCTTGGCTTGTCCCTGCAGCGCCCCAGAGTCCTGGTCGTTGCAGTAATGTCGCTCTGCCACTAAGGGGAGTGATGTTACATCTGATTGCACTAAAGGAGTTCACCTGACCAGGTATCACAGTCACACACTATACTTCACACTCTGGCCACCAGGGGGAGCAAAGGGTTCTATGTATTAGGCCACTCCTCACACTTTTGTAAAACTGGGGGTTGGGTAGGAAGTTAGGAAGAAGCTGACTG
Source organism: Ranitomeya variabilis (assembly GCF_051348905.1). NCBI lineage: Eukaryota > Metazoa > Chordata > Amphibia > Anura > Dendrobatidae > Ranitomeya > Ranitomeya variabilis. The sequence goes on along the minus strand of NC_135234.1, from coordinate 212,521,114 downwards.
GGTTTTGCCCAGGCAACATCCTGTGAGAGAGGGAGTTACTGGGAAGATTCAGGGGGGTCTCTGTCAGGGGTGGGATCCTGACAGTGGCCTAGCGAAAAGGACAGATCGATACGGAGCCGCGCCTGCACCTCATTGCGGCGGCATCTTAAGAAAGGACACGAAGCGAGGTTTATTGTGGAGAAGTGAGAAACGAGATCACAGCACAAAGGAGAATACAACCAGTAGAAGTCGTCCTCCTAAGATCGTGGCAACATCCTACTGAGGCGCGTAGCCGGTGGCCGGAATGCCGAGGAAGTATTGGGCTCCAAGCATTACTTCAAACCAACGGCAGTAAAGTTAACTTTAGGTTGGCTGTCTCACCTAATTCACCTAAGCAGACAACGGAGGCAATTGTGGTAGAGGGGCGTCTCTAGGGTCCCTATAAAATAACTCCAGGCCTACCCCGTCATACGGGTGCGTCCTAGCCATATCATCTGGGAGACGGAGAGAGAAAGAACATCAGAAACAGACACAACAGTTGTGAGGACTATCCCGTGGTGCTCAGCAGGGAAGTACTACAACACCCAGGCGCTAGTAGGTAGGCACTGATTTCCACCTGCAAAGGGAACTCTGGATGTGCCTTCGGACCAGCCGGTCTCAGCCAGCCCTGTTAGCAGTGCTCTGGATTGCGGATCCCGAAGCCTTCAGTAAAGAGGTAAAGAGACTGCATCCCTATGTCCTCGTTATTCATCGCGACTTGCACCACGCACCATCACCCCTTTTATTGGACGCCCCTTAGCAGGGTCACGGACCGGGTCTAGCCACCGTGACAACCCCAGGACCGAGACAGAGAGGCCCAGTACCGAGTACCCCGCGGCCCTGCATCTGGGGGTGCTCCAACTCCAACTATCCTTCTGCCTTGTCCCTGGCTACTGCTCATCTTCCCAGCTTCTGACTTCGGCTTGCCTGACTACGTACCCAGCGTTCACCTAGCTGTCAGTTCTCGTCCGTTGTCGGAGCTTGGCTCCACCCACCGGCGCCTTCCCGGCCGTCACGTGATCTGCCAGGTCCTGTTCCGCTTTTCCTCGAGCACTGCGGTGTCTGTGCATTCCCTGTTTGTCCTACGTTTCACGTGCGGCAATCTATTGAAAGACACACAGTGTGCGTGTGTGTCTTTACAAAACCTTTATTTGTAGTTACAGAGGTCAGTCATTTCCTGTAGTTCTAGACCAAGTTTGCACACACGGCAGCAGGGATTTTGGTCCACTCCCCCATATATATCTTGTCCAGGTCTTTCAGGTTTGGGGGCTGTTGCTGGGCAACATTGAGTTTCTGCTCCCTAAAAAGATTTTCCATTGGGTTCAGGTCTGGAGAATGGCTAGGCCACTTCATGACCTTGAAATGCTTCTTATGGAGACACTCCTTAGTGTCCTGTAGTTAATTAAGGCTGGGGTTCCACTAGCGAATCACATCCAATATGAAAACATCAGATGTGATATGCTAATTACACTCGGCTCAGGCTCTGCTGCGAGCGGGAGCCGAGTATCAGTGCTTTGTGCTCCGAAACTCTCTCATTAATTTCTCCATCTCCTCTGCTGCTGGAGTTGGAGAGAATTGCACTGCACTCGGGTGATATCCGAGAGCAGTGTGATGTTTCAAACGCACACTTAGCCCTGTCCCACACGTCCAGATAATTCCGGTACCGGAAAAATCAGTACTAAAGTTATCCGTGTCCGTGTGCTCACGTGGCACATCAGTGTGGCACACGTGCGGCAGCCGTGTACCGCCCGTGTGCCGACTGGGTACCACACGGACCGTGCAGGAGACAGCGCTAGAGATAAGCGCTGTCCCATGCATCTGGTGCTGAAGCCGGAATTCATTCCTTCTTCCCAGCAGCGTTCGCTGGAGAGAAGGAATGAAAATTCATTGTTTTTTTATTTTTTTTTGAGCCGCATATTCATCACTGTAATGAGCGGTACCACGTGACCGCTCATACAGGAAGAGCTGTGACGCTGAGAGGAAGCATCGAGGGAGCTGGGTGAGTATTTTATTTCCAGCGGGCGGGCGCACAGGGGGTAGGAGGGGGGAGGTGACAAGGATCTTTGTTTTTTTATTTTTTTGTGTTTAAAATAATGATTTTTCATTCCTTCTCTCCAGCGAACGCTGCTGGAGAGAAAAAATGAATGGCGGCTTCAGCATAACGCTGGGGGGACAGCGCTTACTGTAGCACTGTCTCCTGCATGGCACACGGACTGCACACGGACAGCATCCGTGTGCGGTACGTGTTTTACACGGACCCATTGACTTTAATGGGTCCGTGTGATCCGTGCGCTCCCACGAACACTGACATGTCTCCGTGTTTTTCAAACGGACACACGGTCCGTGAAAACACGCTGACGTGCAGAGACACATTGATTTTAATGTGTCTACGTGTGTCAGTGGAGCGCCCCCACACCGCCGCAGGGCCTAGGGGTACCCGGAGCCGGGCCTCTAGGTCTCAGTCCTGGGGTTGTCACGGTGGCTAGACCCGGTCCGTGGCCCTGTCTGTCAGTGGGGGACGTCCGGTGAAATAAGTGGTGTTGTAACGGTGCAGTTGTGGGGTGCAAGTCGCGATAAATAACGAGGAAACCAGGTTGCAGTCTCTTTACCTCTTTACTGAAGGTTTTGGAGACCTCAGTCCAGAGCGCTGTTAACTGGGTTGTCAGAGACCGGCCGGTCCAAAGGCACATCAGGAGTCCTCTTTACAGGTGGGAATCAGTGTCTACCTTCTAGCGCTGGGTGTTGTAGTTCTTCCCTGCTGAGCTCCCGGGATAGTCCTCACAACTGTTTCTGTCTGTCTCTATTTGTTCGTTCTCTTCGTCCTCCAGGTGATATGGTAGGGCGCACCCGTATGACGGGGTAGGCCTGGAGTTCTTCCGGGACCCTAGAGTCGCCCCTCTCCCACAGCTTCCTCCGTTGTCTGCTTAGGTGTTAAGTGGGACAGCCAACCTGTAATTAGCTGTCCGGCCGTGGTTTGCAGTGTACTTAAAGTCTCTTACTTGCTCGGCGTTCCGGCCACCGACTGTTTGCGCCTCAGAAGGATGTTGCCTCGGTCTAACAGCACGACTCCTTCTGGTCCCAATACTTCTTTACTGTATTCCCGTTGTGCACTGGTTAGTTCTGCTCTGAGGAGTCTGCCAGGATCCCATCCCTGACAGGTCCTCTCACTAGCTCTTCCCAGCTACTTCTCCCTGTCTTCCTGTCCAACCCCCAGTTTTACCATAGTGTGAGGAGTGGCCTACTAGATAGGACCGCCCCCCCTGGTGGCCGGAGTGTGAAGTGTAGTGAGGTGTTACCTGGTCAGAGAAACTCCTTTAGTGCAATCAGACGTACCATAGCTCCCCATAGTGGCGGAGCCACAGTACTGCAACAACCAGGACTCTGGGGTGCTGCACTCCCCCCCGGTTAAATCCAGTACTCCGGGACTGGGAAAACAAGAACAATAATACATGTTAACAGAAAACACACAAATTTTTGAAATAGCATAACAATTGAACATAACAATGCTTCCCTTTACGGGAGGTGAGGATTCTTGAACGTTGCAAAAGTTAGGTCATGCACAGTTTATGACTCTCAGTTCAGTGGTTGAAACAGCGGGGACCCCGGGTAAACAAAGGGGTCCCCCCCCCCTTATGAAAGTTTTTGAGCAATTCACCGTCCATTACTCTATTGTCCATTTAAAACCTGTAACAAAAATACATACAAAAAACATTCTTAACTAAAGAGCAGCCCTTATTAATACCTCCAAGGTTTGTAGCGGAGGGGAGTTTGGTTTTGAGTGCTGCGTGTGGACCTTCGCAGCACAGGGGTTGCTATTGGCTTAACAGGGCCCGCTATGCTTGCTACCGCTGGTGTAGTGCACTGCCTTCTAGCTACACTTCTAGTGAGTCGGGGTAGCACTGGCAGGTTAGGGCTCTCAGAGCTGCTGCTATCAACAGTGGGTACAGCAGATTCACCGATAGCAGAGGGAGGATTTGTCGGTTCAACGGTTGGCAGGGCTTCATCAGGTAAGGCTTGTTGAGGTAGTGGAGCCAGATGATCTGGTACCACCATTGTTTCTGGCGGGTCCGGCTGTTGAAACATTACGACAGGTACCACAACGGCTTGGTTTATCTGAGTCCAGGACTGGGGAAAGTCACCAAGGACAGTATGGAACATTTTCTCCTTTTCCACCGGCGGTGAGATTTCTGGGGCCGTGCCCCTCTCTTTCAACTTGTCGGGGCAGACCTTAAGGTGATCCCTGGATACCGCTGTCGAGGTCTCCCCTCTGTCCTTGCTGATGAGACAGACCCTAGTGTTGTCGAAGTCGGATGGCAAGATGGTATACGGTTCCGCTTCCCATTGGTCATCGAGCTTGTGTAACCTCCTCTTTCGTTTAAGCACTTGCTCACCAGGTGACAGGGGAATCGCAGGAGCGTGTTGATTGTAGTCCCTTTCTTGTTTCTGCCTAGCCTGGGCGAGACTTCTCTCTACACACTCCTGTACTTCGCGGTATCTTCGCTGCCTTTCTGTATCCCAATCTGCCTCCGGCGAGGTATCTTCGGGTACTAGGACCCCCATGTCCAGATCAACGGGTAACCGACTAGACCTTCCTCGCATCAGGTACGCTGGAGTACAGTTGGTGGAACTTACTGGGATGTGGTTGTACATATCCACCAGATCAGGCAACTTCGTCGGCCACAGGTTCCGTTCCTCCACAGGCAAGGTCTTCAATAAATCGATTACTACCTGGTTCATCTTCTCGCACATCCCGTTGGTTTGAGGATGGTACGGGGTGGTTCTGATCTTCTTACACCCGTACAGCTGGCAGAATTCTTGGAACACTTCCGCTTCGAATGCAGGCCCCTGATCGGTCAGTACTTTCTCTGGGTAGCCATGGGGCCTACAAAAGTGCTGCTGGAAGGCCCTGGCGGCAGTCCTAGCCGTTAGATCCTTGACAGGCACAACCACCAAAAACCTGGAGTAGTGGTCCACGATGGTAAGGGCGTAGATATAGCCCGACCGGCTAGGTGTCAGCTTCACATGATCCAGCGCGACCAGTTCAAGCGGCCGTTTGGTGACGATAGGCCGCAGAGGAGCCCGTTGACTGTCACGGTCCTTCCTGCGCAGGCTACATGGACCACACTCTCGACACCACTTCTCAATGGTTCTCTTCATGCCAATCCAATAGAACCTCCCTCGGAGCAGCTTCTCCAGCTTCCTCCATCCGAAGTGTCCGGCTCCATCATGGTAGGCTCCCAGAACCATGGGCACATCTCGCCTTGGCACCACTATCTGCCACACCAATTCATGAGTACGTGGGTCGATGCTCCTCCTGCACAGCTTGCCATCATGGATAAACAGTTTGCTTCTCCCCTTCCACAGCTGTTGGGTTTCTTGTGGATCATCTGGGCCAGGGTGCAACCCAGCCTGCGTCAAGAGCTCCTTCACCTGACGGACCGCGGGGTCACTATCCTGGGTTTCTGCCCATCCGTGGTGGGGCAGGGGATTCAGCATGGCATCCGGTTGGTTCTTGTGCCTGTTCTTCACATGGTGGGAGTTCTGAGTGGCTTTGGGGCGATGGAAGGCAGGCAGCTCCACCTCTTCAAGTGCCTCCGGGTCTTCTCCCACTTCTGGTAAATTGGGCATTCGGGACAGGGCATCGGCATTGGCATTCTGGTGTCCTGCCCGATATTTGATGGTGAAATCATAGTTGGACAGCCGGGCCATCCACCGCTGTTCCAAAGCCCCGAGTTTGGCAGTACCCAGATGCGTTAGTGGATTGTTGTCCGTGAAGACGGTGAATTTCGCGGAGGCCAGGTAGTGCTTGAACCTCTCTGTCACTGCCCAGACAAGGGCAAGGAATTCCAGTTTGAAGGAACTGTAGTTGTCAGGGTTCCTTTCCGTGGGACGGAGTTTCCTGCTGGCGTAAGCGATCACTCTTTCTTTGCCTTTCTGGACTTGAGACAGCACGGCTCCTAGTCCCACATTACTGGCATCTGTGTACAGCACAAACGGTTGGTCGTATTCGGGGTAAGCCAGTACCTCTTCTCCCGTCAGCGCCGACTTCAAGCAGGTGAAGGACTCCTCCAGCTCCCCGTTCCAGTCAAAGGGGGTGTTCTTCCCTTTGGTCTTCTTTGGTTGGCCCACCAACAGGTTTTGCAAGGGTGCGGCCTTCTTGGTGAAGTCTTTAATGAACCTCCGGTAATAGCCTACCAGCCCGAGGAACTGCCGGACTTCGTGGAGGTCACTGGGCTTTGGCCAGTCCTTGATCACTGTGACCTTGTCGGGGTCTGGGGCCACTCCTTCAGCGTTCACCACATGGCCCAGGTACTGCACTTTAGGTTTCAGCAGATGACACTTGGACGGTTTCACTTTTAGGCCGAAGTTGGACAAGGCTTCAAACACCTCGGCCAGGTGCTTCAGATGGTCTTCGTAGGTTTTAGAGAAGACTATGACGTCATCCAGATATAGCAGCACGGTTTCAAAGTTCAGGTGTCCCAGGCAGCACTCCATCATCCTCTGGAACGTTCCGGGAGCATTGCACAATCCGAAGGGCATGTAGTTGAACTCACAGAGACCCATTGGCGTCGTGAAGGCCGTCTTCTCTTTGTCCGCCTCCGCTACAGGAACCTGCCAGTACCCACTGGTGAGATCTAAGGTAGAGAAGTAGTTAGCAGATTTTAAGGCAGCCAGAGACTCCTCTATCCTGGGCAGTGGGTATGCGTCCTTATGTGTAATGCGATTCAACTGCCTGTAATCAACACACATCCTCATTGTACCATCTTTCTTTTTAACAAGGACTAACGGAGCTGCCCAGGGGCTACAGCTGTCTCTCACCACCCCAGCCTCCTTCATTTCCCGCAACATGTCCTTGGCACACTGGTAATGAGCTGGGGGTACAGGGCGATATCTCTCTTTTATGGGCCGGTGATCTCCCGTGGGGATGTGATGTTGGATCCCTTTCACCTGCCCAAAATCTGAGGGGTGTTTGCTGAATACCTGTTCGTACTCGTGTACCACCCTGTAAGCCCCCTGTATTTGATGAGATGGGGTAGACTCAGTGCCCACATGCAATTCCCGACACCAGTCTTTCGAGTGCTCTGCAGAACCTTTGTTCTCCGCCACGTTTGACGGGACCAAGGGTTCAGGTGTCTGTATTACACTATTATTGACAGTGAACAGTTTGGCGAGCGTGGTATACTTGGTTAGGTGGACCTCTTCCTCCCCACAATTGAGGACACGTACGGGCACTCTCCCCTGACGGACGTCGACCACCCCCCGGGCTGTCAGAACAGTAGGCCTATTGTCTGAATATACGGGTTCTACCAAGGCCTGGTAGTCCTTACCCCTGAGGCCTATGGCTGCTCTACACCATATTAACATTTCACTCTTTGGGGGTATCGCGATGGGGTTTGAATCACTCACAGTGACACGACCAATCTCACCACCAGTCAGCTCTACCTGCTGTCTCTGCATCAGAGCTCTGATTTCCTTCTGCAGGGCACGTTGCTCACTGTGGCCAGCGGTTTCTGCCACCTGTTGCAACAAAACAATCACTTCTGCAAGACAATTTTCTATAACATTAGTACCAAGAGTCATCATGGGATTACATTCTCGACGATCAATATCAACAATCACAATCCCTTGGGCTTTCAATTCCACCCGCCCCACTTTGATGGTGACCTCCTTATACCCCACTTGTGGCAACGGCTGACCATTACTGGCGATTATGGTGAAATCATCGTCAGGGCCACGAGTAATATCAGCGTCCTCCCAATACCGTTTGTAGAGCACGTAAGGTATAGTCGTCACCTGAGAACCGGTGTCCAGCAAAGCATTCAAGGGGATTCCATCAATCACTACAGGGAGAACTGGTCGTCCTCCAATATACTTGGTTCTCCAATGCTGCGGGCCTGACCGTCCTACTCCTGGGGGTTGGCCCTTTGCCCCAGGGGTTGCTCGTTTAAAGGACAGTACCTTGCACGATGGCCCACCTGGTGACATCGGCGGCAGATGGGTCGTCCGTCCTGATGGAAACGATCGCTGTCCCGGCCTCTGGTCGGTGGGGTCCTCTTCTGTCGCGTCCAGGGAACATCCTCTGGTCCGGAGGCTAGCTGGATCTTTTTCTTGGGGGCCTCCTGTAGGGACTGCACCGTCCGGGCTAGGGCAGCAACGCTCTTGGTCAGCTCCTGCATCTGAAGACGGAGTCCTGCAGGGGAGTCGTCCTCGAAGCTCTGGGCGTCGGCCTCCGCGGCAACTGGGGTATCCGATGCCACCTCCTGGTGGTATGTGAGAGCGGGGCGCCTGGATGGTATTGCGCGGCTGGGCTGTCGCTCCTGCAATGCCTGGATAGCTTTATCTTTGAACTGCGCAAAAGTCAAGTCTGGATTTTGCATGGCCAGGAAGTGCAATTGGCCCCGCTGGTGACTGCACAGGAGCCCCTCAATGAACCGCTCCTTCAGAAGTTTATCCTCATCCTGCATGCTGCCGGGGTCACTCTGCTTAATGGCCCACATCGCCTCCTGGAGATTAAGGGCATAGTCCCGCAAGCTATCCTGTGGCCTCTGTTTGCATCCATAAAAAGTCAGTTTAATTTCCGTAGCAGTGCGAGTATCAAAGGTGGCTTTAAGCTTGGCAAAAATCTGTTGTGCAGTTCCTTTATCCTCAGCGGGCCAGGATTTCAATTCTCTCAGAGCCGCCCCAAAGAGTTGGCCAATTATCATATGAACCTTCTGGGGCTCTGTCAGGGGATAGAACTCGAGCAGGCTGCAGAGCCCTTCCTTAAAGTCAGTGAATGTATGCGACTCCCCAGAGTATCGTGGGAGCCAGGCCGCTCCGGGCAGGTACGGCATAGAAAAGGGCATTATGGCTTTTGTGCTAGCGGCAGTGTCCGGCTGGCTGAGGGGAACAGCGGGTTCTGCGGCAACCGGTGGTGGTATTAGGGCCGTGGCTTCGCCCGCTGCGTGGACCGGAGCTGCCCCTGCGTCCGCGGCTGCCACCTCCTCTCCTCCCGACTCGGACATGGCTGTACCTTCCTCCCACTAACCTGCCGGAGGACGGAGTTCCTCTTCCGGGATTGGCGCCTTACCGCGCTTTCCGGTCCGTGCTTCTTTTGGCTGGTTCCGCCCACGTAGCTAAGGCTCCTCCCTCCGTGCGCGGCAATGGCGAATTTTGGCGGCAAATGGCACAGCACACAGTCTTTTCAATAAAGTACAGTCAAAGCACAATAAATCACAGTTCCAAGGCACACATGACCTGATTCTTCAGGCTTAAGTAGATCCTGTTCGTGACGCCAAGTTGGAGCGCCCCCACACCGCCGCAGGGCCTAGGGGTACCCGGAGCCGGGCCTCTAGGTCTCAGTCCTGGGGTTGTCACGGTGGCTAGACCCGGTCCGTGGCCCTGTCTGTCAGTGGGGGACGTCCGGTGAAATAAGTGGTGTTGTAACGGTGCAGTTGTGGGGTGCAAGTCGCGATAAATAACGAGGAAACCAGGTTGCAGTCTCTTTACCTCTTTACTGAAGGTTTTGGAGACCTCAGCGCTGGGTGTTGTAGTTCTTCCCTGCTGAGCTCCCGGGATAGTCCTCACAACTGTTTCTGTCTGTCTCTATTTGTTCGTTCTCTTCGTCCTCCAGGTGATATGGTAGGGCGCACCCGTATGACGGGGTAGGCCTGGAGTTCTTCCAGGACCCTAGAGTCGCCCCTCTCCCACAGCTGCCTCCGTTGTCTGCTTAGGTGTTAAGTGGGACAGCCAACCTGTAATTAGCTGTCCGGCCGTGGTTTGCAGTGTACTTAAAGTCTCTTACTTGCTCGGCGTCCCGGCCACCGACTGTTTGCGCCTCAGAAGGATGTTGCCTCGGTCTAACAGCACGACTCCTTCTGGTCCCAATACTTCTTTACTGTATTCCCGTTGTGCACTGGTTAGTTCTGCTCTGAGGAGTCTGCCAGGATCCCATCCCTGACAGGTCCTCTCACTAGCTCTTCCCAGCTACTTCTCCCTGTCTTCCTGTCCAACCCCCAGTTTTACCATAGTGTGAGGAGTGGCCTACTAGATAGGACCGCCCCCCCTGGTGGCCGGAGTGTGAAGTGTAGTGAGGTGTTACCTGGTCAGAGAAACTCCTTTAGTGCAATCAGACGTACCATAGCTCCCCATAGTGGCGGAGCCACAGTACTGCAACAACCAGGACTCTGGGGTGCTGCATCAGTGTCTCCGGTACGTGAGAAAACTGACACCACACATACCGGAGTCACTGACGTGTGAAACCGGCCTTATATGGGTGCGTGCGATCCAAATTCAGCATGCAATCACAGCATGCTGTGACTTTTTTCCTGTTTGATTGCGATCTGATCGGAGCAGAAAAACCACAATTGAATAGACAGAACCATAGGATTACATTAGTACGAATGCAATCCGATTTTTAATTGGATTGCATTTGTCCAATTTAATCGCAAGTGTAAGCCAACCCTAACAAGCCCACTTCATATAATAAACTAGAACCCTTTAGTGCCTTACATGTGGCACAAAAGGGTGTTTTGCCTTATTAAATCTATTAAATAAGTTAAAAAAACAACGTGGGGTTTCCCCCAATTTTTGATAACTAGCCAAGGTAAAGCAGACAGCTACGGGCTTATGTTATCAGGCTGGGAAGGTCCCTGGTTATTCAGTCCTTCCTAAGCTAAAAATACAAGCCCCCAGCTACCACAGAATTGGCAAATTAGTTCTTCCCGATTGCCCTGGTGCAGTAGCAATCACGGTAATGGTTAATGGGGTTGATGTCTGCTGTGTTATGCCAGCTTGCATCATGCCTTGGTATAATTAATTGTGAGGTGGCTATCAGACACTCCCATTACTAACCCAGTAAGTTAAAAGAAAAAAAACACAAATATTTTATAATTTAAAAAACACACACCAACTCAAGCCCAGTTACATAAATATACTTAAAAAAAGCCATACAGTCCAGGGAATCTGAAGAAGTCCACAAATGGTAACCTGAATGACATAAAAAGAGAAAGGTAAACAAAAAAAAGCAAAACAAGAAACAGTCCCTCATTCACCAATTTATTAAAAAATAATCCCCGCAGCTCTGATGTAATTCATGGCATTCCCACGGCGTCCATCAGGGCAGGGACTAGGGGTAGGCAGGGTAGAAACCTGCCTAGGACACCACATCCTGGTTTCCCGTGGGGGGAATACTTTGAAAAAAAAATTGCTGAATGTCTGCCGATGCCCCTCATCTACCTGCAGCTGCAGTGATAGCACAGATGGCGGGCACAGAGGGGAGCAGTGTCAGTCACTGACGCCACTCACCCCACTCTCTGCCTGTGCCTCGGATGTCGCTCTCTCTTTACACTGAATTGTATTGACATAGACGCGAATACATTTGCTGTGTGCACCACCCGGGACAGAAGCAGAGGAAATGTCATCTCCCATGTTCCACCAAAACCTCCAGCAAGATGCAGGCCACTGCACCTTGTTGGAAAAGGTGGACGCAGGTGACACGATGTAGTGACGTCATCGAGCCATCCATTGTCCACTGCTTAAGTAAGAGCTTGTGGAGATCAGACTGAACCAAAGAATCCATCTTGTCTTCCTCCTGAGAAATCTGGTTTACAACAGGAAAATTGAGCAAACTTGACATTTTCTTTTATGGAAAGTAATCACGCGCGCATTTCTCCTTGAAATTGTAGCCTTTCATCCACATACCAGATATTGTAACTTTTCACTAGAATAGATTTGCTTTGTAAGTGATTGTGAAATATGAGCGCTTGTGCGCATGTCTGTAAAATGTCTAACTTTTTACTATATAAAGAAGGGGCAGCGCCCAGTGAGGCAGGCGCGCTCCTGGGGCTACCCCTGTTTATGACCACACAACCTTTGTGCTGCGTGTCATTTACTTGGATCCCTCAATCCAGGAAGCCAGGGACGGAGAAGGACTCAACATTTCTTGGCCGCCCGAACAGGGACCCGAGGCGAGAGTATCTGCTCGAGATTCACCTGCGGATACGGACAACGGAGATCTGGGATAATGGACGGCAAATGAACTGAAAAACCTGGCCAGGTAAGAGACATTATTAGTTCTCTTTTATCTGCCCTGTATTATCCGGAAGATCTCTACGAGCCGTGTCACGCTGGGTTAGTCTAGTAGTGAGTAGATACCTATAAAACTCGGGTTACCATATTGTATAGATTTATGAGTCTTGTCCCTGGCAGTGTGTGAACAGTGTGAAGGTTGTGGCATGTTGTGAAAGAAGAGCAAAAGTACGTAGAACAATAAGCCAAAATATTTGGGACACAAGCCTTATACACGAAAGTCAGCCTAACTGGGTCATGTGGTTGCGTCCTTTCGGGGAGACCTCCGCCCATGCTTGACTCTCTCTAAGTGCTTGAAACCCTTTATTTCTGGATAAGGTTTGATAGAATGAGCCCAGGACGCGGACCCATGAGCCTGGGACAAGTATGATATCTGAAACTGAGAGTTTTGTGATCTGTATGGTGTTGCTAGGTCTGTTTGCATGTGCAATAGCACTCAAGTACGTTTTACACGTTAGAAAAAACGGAGCAGACAAGCCCTTCAATATTTTAGCTCCTTAGGAGAGAAGGCAACGAGACGCCACCAACAGAGGAAGTGGTTGTCCAAACGTCACCTAGGGTAGTCATAGCTAATATTGAAAAGAAAAATGGGAAATAAACAGACAAAAACCGTCTTAGGACAAGTGGAAGCAGCAGATATCATACAGGAAAGATGTGGAAAGACAGTCAGAAGACAGATTAGAAGGGTAAGAGAAAAATTGGGAATTTCAGAAGCTCTAGTGTTTAGCACTGAATGGGAAAGAGCAAAGAGAGAGAGAGGAGGAATAATTAAAGATAATGGATGGGAAGACATCGTGCACTGCATGATACAAGTCTCAAAAACAGCTAAAGAGGAGAATTGGAAGTACGATCCAGACACTTCCAAATGGATCATGGGGAAGGGAAAATGTTGTGGTATCCCACCCCCTTACCTAGATCCAAATGCCCAATCATTTGTACCATCTGGAGGAGCAGAAGGAGGAAAACAATTTCCAGCCTTGTATCCCAATCTTGGTGGGGTAGGAGGATGGATATGTTCACACTGTGGACAACAAAATCCAGATTGGAGGAATGATTGCCTAGCCTGTGGTGCGCCTAGACATGGCACTGTACTTGCTCCTGTTAGGGTAGTACCAAGACCTTTTAGGGAAACAAATGCTGACGGGGTAATGGGAACTAGGTATCATCAAACTCGGCAATATTTCCCTTGGTCCCCTGCTGAAGGTATGTCTCTCTTGCATAACGCGCCAGACCCCACCCAGTTTCCAGTCAGATTTGCACAATATATACAGCAAATTATGCAGACTCACGCAGGAGTCTGGGCGGATGGAGAGGAATTATGTAGAATGAAAATGACTCCTGGTCTCTTCCAGGAATTACTGGCATATCTACAGGGACATAGGCCACAGGCAGGACAAGTGGGACAGGCAGGACAAGTAGGACAAGCAGGAGAAGGTGCCCTACAAACGGTAGAATCAGGCAATCAGTTCGTAGACCACTTAATAATTTTCATGAGGCAGAAACAGAGGCAGAGAGGAACAACGGGAGTGGTGGCTCAGAAACCTGGTCAATCAGTAGATGAGTATTATCTAGGGGTAGAAAATAGCTTTAGAGATGAAGGAATAGATCTGACCACTCCAGGAATGATGAGGTTAATTACAAAAACCTTCATAGATGGATTGTCTCCAAAAGTGAAGGAGAAACTTAAGGCCGCAACTCCTGATTGGAGAACCTTGGAAGACCCACACTTGGCTAGGCAAAAAGCCGTAGGGATAGAGTTGGATTTAAGAGAAAATCATAAGCCTGTCAGAATAGCGCAAGCAAACACAACAGGAGGGAGAGCAAGACATAATTTTCCTTGTCATTACTGCAAGAAACCAGGACATTTCCAGAGAGAATGTAGAAAGAAGCAGGCAGACATAAAATCAGGAAAATTTGTACCAAAGAATAAGCCCTCAGACATCCAACAGACATCCATAGTGGATGGTCCCATACCAGATTCAGATTGACTCAATGTGTTACAAACCTCCCTACCAGCTAGAAGACCTATGATACAGGTGAATGTAGGGGGGAGAGAGATTCCATTTCTGATAGATACAGGTGCAACTTCCTCAATTTTGAATCAAGATTTTCTTCCGAATCCGGAAGATATTTCACAACAAACAACTTTTGCTGAGGGTTATGATGGGGTAATTCGAACACTGCCATATACTGTGCCCCTAGAGGTCTCATTAGGACCTAAATGTTTTGCATCCAGATTTTTGTATGCCAGAGGTGCCCCAACATGTTTGTTAGGAACTGATGTCCTAAAGAAATTAGAAGCTAATATCAATTTTAGGGAAGATGGCACAGTTATGCTGACTATCCCTGATGATGCAGAAACATTAGAACAATATGTCAGAATTCAGGCTTTTGAGGATCATACTGAAGAAAAAGAGTACACCACAGATCTAGACCTCTCAACGGTCCCAGAAACACTGTGGGCACAGGGAGATACTGATGTAGGACTATTGCATATAGCTCCTGTAAAACTATCTGTGCAACCAGGAACTGTTCTCCCACAGCTCAGACAATACCCTGTGAGTGCCCAGCAGGAACTAGCGATCACAAAACAGATAGAGGAATATAGAGAGAAAGGAGTTTTGGTAGAGATACAATCACCTGCTAACACTCCTCTGTATCCAGTCAAGAAGAGAACTCTTGATAAGAGTTCTATGCCCAAATATCGTATGGTACATGATCTAAGAGAAATAAACAAAGTTCTAGATCCAATCACCCCAGTTGTACCCAATCCTCATACGTTACTATCACAGATACCAGCCAGTTCTCAAGTGTTTACTGTAATAGATCTTTCAAATGCATTTTTCTCGGTTCCTTTACACCAAGACAGTTGGCATTTGTTTACATTTACATTTAAGGGCAAACAGTTGGCGTGGACACGCCTTCCACAGGGAATGATACACTCCCCTACTCTTTATTCAAATGCCCTACAAACAGTCCTTCAGAGGTTTGAACCCGAACCACAGGTAGTAATTTTGCAGTATGTGGATGACCTACTACTTTGCTGCCCAGACCTAGAAACTGCAGAAAGGTCCACTGTAAGTTTACTATGTTTTCTAGAAAAAGAAGGGTGTAAAGTGAATAGACAAAAGTTACAAGTTTGTCAGACCAAAGTGGTCTTTCTAGGTCATTGCATTTCTCAAGGTAAAAAGCATCTTACACCTCAAAGAACTGAAGCAATAAGACAGATGAATGAGCCTAGAAATCATAAACAGCTACGAGCATTTTTAGGAATAGTGTCTCATTGTAGACAATGGATTATACATGCCAGTCAACTAATGCAACCACTGTATGACTGTGTAAAAAGTGAACCTTACCTGTTGACAAAAGAAGGTCAGATTTCGTTCCAACAATTAAAAGATGCCCTTGTTTCAGCTCCAGCGTTAGGGCTACCAGACTACACTAAACCATTTCAGCTTATGGCTGCAGAAGTTGATTCCCATGCTACAGGAGTTCTTACCCAGAAGCATGCAGGGAAACAAAGACCAATTGCATATCTTTCAGCAAGGTTAGATCCCGTAGCTAGAGCAGCGCCAACCTGTGTACGTGTAGTTGTTGCTGTCTCACTATTGTTGGACAAAGCATCAGAAATTGTCCTAGAGCATCCACTCACAGTTCAAACTACACATGATGTTTATGGGATATTAAACCAAGTCCAACCAAAACACATTTCCATGGCCAGACACTTGCGGCTGCAGTGTTCTTTGCTGCTCCCCTCTACTATCACATTTACAAGGCTTCAGACTCTCAATTTAGCTACACTGCTACCTCTCGAGTCTGAAGGGGGGAATAAGGACACTGATCCACACGCAAATTTTTTCCCTACAGACACACATGACTGTACAGAGCTCATTTTACAAGAAACAGTAGGCTTACCCAATGTATCCGAAACACCACTTCAAAATCCAGATTTAGAGCTGTTTATAGATGGTAGTAGGTTTGCAGATGACACAGGTAACTTTCATACAGGGTATGCAGTTGTGTCAGAATCTGAAACTCTCAAAGCAGAACCACTTCCACCGAAACAGTCTGCACAAGAAGCAGAACTAACAGCATTGATTGAAGCGCTAAAAATAGCTGAGAATCAGACAGCTAATATATACACTGATTCTAGGTATGCACATGGTATTGTGTTTGATTTTGGAGTAATCTGGAGAGCTAGAGGTTACATGACAGCGTCAGGACAACCTGTAAAACATGCTTCTCTGATCAAACAGATTTTAGAGGCTGTACAAGAAACAAAAGAAGTAGCAGTAATCAAGGTAGCTGCACATGTGAGACTCGACACTAGGGAATCTAGGGGAAATGATAGGGCTGATAAAGCAGCCAAAGCAGCAGCAGTCAAACCCTTACAACAGGTTCATACTGTAAACCCCACAGAAAATACTGAAGATAGACTGAGACAAGCACAGGAAGATGCAGGAGAAGAGGAGAGGGACAGGTGGAAAAAGGAAGGGGCAGAAGAACAAGCAGGAATTTGGAAGAAAGATGGACTAATATGTCTACCTAGAGCCTGGTACCCGATTGTAGTTGGTGGATTGCACCACCCTACTCATGTGTCTGCAAATGCAATGACACTACTGGCAAAGCAAGTCTGGTTGGCTCCAGGTTTTGGCAACTATGCAAGAGACTACTGTGCTGCATGCGTTATATGCCTGGCACATAATCCCGGACAGACAACAAAGACCCCTATGAAGCACCACGTCCGACCTCTCTACCCGTTTCAGCGATTACAGATAGACTTTATCCAGCTGCCAAAAAGTAATGGGTATGAGTATGTGTTGGTGTGTGTGGACATGTTCTCGGGGTGGCCAGAGGCCTATCCAGTTCGGAAGGCTTCAGCTAAAAACACTGCTGTAAAGCTAGTTGCCGAACTGGTGCCCCGTTATGGTCTCCCTGAAGTGATCGAGTCAGATAGGGGTACTCATTTCACTGGAGAAATATTTCAAAATGTACTGAAAATGTTGGGTGTTGAAAGTCAGTTACACACTCCGTATCATCCACAAAGTTCTGGTAAGGTGGAACGCATGAATGGAACTTTAAAATTAAAAATACAGAAAGCCATGGCTGAAACAGGAAAGCCTTGGACAGAATGCCTTCCACTGGCCCTTTACTCAATACGCAATACCCCAAGGGGTAAGACTAAACTGTCTCCATATGAAATTTTGTTTGGCAGGACTGCCAATTTAGGATGTTATTTTCCACAACAACTTGTGTTAAATGTAGAATCATTGACTTCTTATGTGCAAAATCTTCAGAAACAATTAACTAAGGTGCATGCACAAGTTTTTGCTTCCCTTCCAGATCCTGACAACACTGTAGGAAGTCACAAGTTGGAACCAGGTGATCAAGTCTATGTAAAAAGACACACCAGAAAGGCTCTTGAACCAAGATTTGACGGACCCTTCCAAGTCCTGTTGACAACACCTACATCAGTCAAGCTTGAAGGAAAGGCATCATGGATACATGCAAGCCATTGCAAAAAAGCAGGACAAAACTCATGATATTGATGTTAATAATGTTAACCTCAACGGAGGCATGGGATAGACTGAATTCTCTAGCCCCTTTGAACAATAGATTTGTACAACATCATAGAAAATTAGTACATGACTTGTTAAATAATACGCAACCCCTGGCAGATTGTTGGATCTGTACCCATTCACCAGTATCAGCCACAAGTATACCTTTTCTAGCAGTTCCCGTGTCAGTTGAAGAAATATTCGCTTGGCCTAATTGTTCAGACAACCTGGCCAACAACCAAACTGGTAATACTAGGCTGTGGAATACTACAATCGCCATACCAATTGTGGGATGGGTAGAATTTCCTTGGTGGCAGGGTAATCTCTCAGGGACTGGTACACATCTACAATATTTGGCCTATAAGGGTGGGGCCTGGGTACCTAGGAATAAGACTGGATTAACTAATTTAGGACAGGTCCCCACAGAAAATCTACAGCTCAGTTTCAGTACAACCGCCGATCCCTCTGATGCTTTCAAACCTGTAGTATTGGAAAGATACATACATAATAGAAAATGGGAACATTCTGAGTTGTTCCCCCAAGGTGATGCAAACAGTTGTACAAGTAAGCCAGGGAACCTGGTTTGTAATGAATCCGATGAGTATGTCAACGGAATGCCTGTATGTGGGAATCCCGCAGCCGGGTACTGTAGCCCCTTGGGACAAAAACCCTCTTGGTGTATGCTTCAGAATGTATCTAGTTTTGTGGATTTGGCTCACAGATTGGTATTGCAGCACTCAGCTCTATGGGATCTGCCTGAAGGTACATTTTGGATATGTGGAGAAGGAGCATATAAATGGCTTCCCGTAGGTATAAAGGGTACTTGTACATTAGGACGCCTAACCCCGGCTACTTTCATAATTTCAAATAAACAAGTAAATATGCAAGCCGTGCCCAAGCACACACTGTATAAAAGAGCTGCAGATAACTCACCACGCCCCTCGGGGAGGCCACATATAGTACAAATGGGAATTCCCAACAAAATTGTTAGTACCATTTTTATTTATCCTATGTTAACACAAATGTGGGATAAATTAGTTAGAGCCACAGATTATCTAGATGATCAGATCTGGGATATATTGGATATACTAAACACTAGTATAGCTGTACAGAATCAGCTTATAATAGTCGTCAACCAACATACCCTGGTATTAGATTACCTAACTGCCTCACAAGGGGGTATGTGTCAAATCATTGGACCCACCTGCTGTCATTATATAGACCCGAATAGTACTATGAGTATGACATTTAAATTAAAGGACGTACAACGACTCAGAGATCAGTATGACAAAGACAATGACCAGAATAAGGATAGCTGGTGGTCAGATACCTTTTCTTTTCTCAACCCAGCCAACTGGTTCAGAGGGATTGGTGGGTGGGTTGCCGGGATTATGCAGAGCATTATACATATAGTTATGATTATTGTAATCATATATGTATTATTCAAGATTGTGCTCAAGGGTATCTCAGTATGCACCGATAAATTTTGTGTAATAGATGCAAGAGTATAAAGTTTTTATGTTATCTTTTAGTGATTCTAATTATTATTGCCGAACTAATTTTTGTTTTTATATTTTAGTATACTGCTGTATAAAGAAGAAAATGCATAGACTTTATGCAAGAATTTGTGATAGATTATAAAAGAATATGTCAAAGGGGGGAATTGTGGAGATCAGACTGAACCAAAGAATCCATCTTGTCTTCCTCCTGAGAAATCTGGTTTACAACAGGAAAATTGAGCAAACTTGACATTTTCTTTTATGGAAAGTAATCACGCGCGCATTTCTCCTTGAAATTGTAGCCTTTCATCCACATACCAGATATTGTAACTTTTCACTAGAATAGATTTGCTTTGTAAGTGATTGTGAAATATGAGCGCTTGTGCGCATGTCTGTAAAATGTCTAACTTTTTACTATATAAAGAAGGGGCAGCGCCCAGTGAGGCAGGCGCGCTCCTGGGGCTACCCCTGTTTATGACCACACAACCTTTGTGCTGCGTGTCATTTACTTGGATCCCTCAATCCAGGAAGCCAGGGACGGAGAAGGACTCAACAAGCTTTACTTTTAATTTTTTAATTCTTATACTATTGTGGGGGGGGGGTGTAAATTAAGGGGAGGGGCTGTGCAGAAAGGGGGAATATACAGAGGAACAGTGCAGAAGGAGGGAGGGGAATAAACAGAGGGGCTATGCAGGAAGGCAGGAAATGAGAGGCAGTGCAGGGAACAGCTATGAAATGAGGGGCTGTGAAGGGGGACAGCAAAGTATATGAGGAGCTTTGTAGAGGTCATTATACTGGGGGCTGTGGTGAATATCATACTGTTTTACTGTTTGTGATGTTGTTTGTGGGCCATGATACTTTATGAGGTGGTGTGAGGTCCATTATAGTATACATGGGGGCTGTTTCAGACATAATACTATTTATTGGGGTCTGTTGTGGACATCATACTATATATGGGGGGCTGTGGTGGTGACCATACTATACTGTATATTGGTGGCTTGTTGTGGATATCATACCATATGGAGGGCTGTGGTGACCATCATACTGTGTAGTGGGACAGTGCGAGGAATGGTTACAGTTTGTAGTAGGCAGTATGAAGGCATAGTGTGAAAAGGGGCACAGAATGGATATGGAGAGGGGACAGAGCGAAATGGAGGCACAATATGGAGAGGGCTTAGCATGGGGGACAGTAATGAAAAATTAGAGAAGGGACAGCCATGGTATAGACCGTGGTTTATAATGGTGGTGGTTACAGCTGATAATAGTAGACAGTTTGGAGGTCATATAGCATAGGAGGGTTATTTAGGTTGTAATATGAAAATATATTTTTATGTAGAGGGAATTTAAAGAGACACGGTTATTTTTAAGGGTACTGTGTCGTAATGTGCTGCAAAACACCGGAAAAGAAGGAGGTCTGCAGAAAACAGTTGTGGATGTGAAAAGTCACCATTAGGGTTGAGCGAAACGGGTCGGCAATTTTCAGAAGTCGCCGACTTTTGGCAAAGTCGGGTTTCATGAAACCCGACCCGACCCCTGTGTGGGGTCGGCCATGAAATCGGCGATCTTCTGAATCTGGAATCGGAATTCCGATACCGATTCCCGATATGTTTAAGATATCGGGAATTGGTATCAGAATTCAGATTTAAGTGTAAAATAAAGAATTAAAATAAAAAATATCGCTATACTTACCCTCTGACGGGCCCTGGTACTAACCGGGAACCTTCCTTCCTTAGAATCAGCCTTCCAGGACCTTGCGGTGACGTCGCGGTGACGTCGCGGCTTGTGATTGGTCGCGCGGTCGCCCATGTGACCGCTCGCACGACCAATCACAAGCCGCGACGTCACCGTGACGTCACCGGAGGTCCTGGAAGGGCTGATTCTTAGGAAGGAAGGCTGCCGGAACGAAGCCGAGGGTGAGTATATTCCTATTAGGTATATACTCACCCTCGGACACGCCCTGCTTCTTTCCGACAGCCTTCCTTCCTAAGAATCAGCCCTTCCAGGACCTTCGGTGACGTCACGGTGACGTCGCGGCTTGTGATTGGTCGCGCGAGCGGTCACATGGGCGGCCGCGCGACCAATCACAAGCCGCGACGTCACCGCGACGTCACCGCAAGGTCCTGGAAGGCTGATTCTAAGGAAGGAAGGTTCCCGGTTAGTACCAGGGCCCGTCAGAGGGTAAGTATAGCGATATTTTTTATTTTAATTCTTTATTTTACACTTAAATATGGATCCCAGGGCCTGAAGGAGAGTTTCCGCTCCTTCAGACCCTGGGAACCATTGGAAACCCAATGCACTGCATTGGGTTTCGAGTTTCGGCCGACCCCGACCCCGACTTTTTTATAGGATCGGCCGATTTCACTCGACCCGACTTTTAAAAAAGTCGGGTTTCGTGAAACCCGACCCGATCCTATAAAAGTAAAGGTCGCTCAACCCTAGTCACCATGGCATCTAGACAAAATGGAGATGAAAAGAAAGGCGATTCCAGAGAAGATATAATCTATAAAAGGTACCTGGATGTAAATGTTTGAGATACTGAGAAATTATCATCAATACTGTGGTTCCTGTATGGTCAGCAGTCTGATGATGGCTGTTAATAACTCCCAGTATCTTCTTGCCATTACCATTGTTAAGGATGTTCTCGGAGTTGTAGGTTCATAACAAAGCAAAAAAAGTGGAAAATAAAACGTAACTTTTAATACACTAAAGTCAATAAAAACCAGTCACCCAAGTGAACACATAAAACGGGGCCAAGTCTCAACCATATGTAATGGACTTTAGAGACTGATGAGCCCTAGACAGGATTAAAAGTTTCCGACTGTATATGCGGAATCAGTCTTTCTAAGATAAGGTGTTTAAAGAGGCTGTACAAAAATCATATAAGACAGCAACTAACCCTATGCATACAGACGCATATAAGAACAATGGACAGTAATAAGCATATACTGTGAGAGATGCTTACTGTAACTTTTAAACAAAGTAAAAGGAACGGTCTCACCAATTCCACAAGGCAGGCATCGGAGCACCGGGTATTCTTTTGTCAGATAGATATCCGGAGAATGAAGAGATGACAGTCCCTATGTCAATCCCTATGGGGCTACCAGTAGGCTATCCCCAAAGCTCCTGCCCTTACAAGGGCAGTCCACATCTACCCCTGTATACACATGCCCTGCACTCTCCCTATATTGTAGTCCCGACGCGTTTCTTCCAAGCTCAAGTCATCAGGGGACTTGCTTGTATGAGGAGATAATGCTAAATGCTAATAAAGGAGGGACGAAAAGTCCTGCCACCCTCTATGTTGTCCTGCAGAGTTCTAGGTTCAAGCGATACAATTGTTTACGGGGCTGACTTGATATTAAAAAACATTGTACTAAGCTTGTTTCTTGTATTCAAGTACTCTTGGTGTCATGTCGGACGCTATTCACACTAGGGCGTCCGACAGACAGCGCTAATTCCACATTTGTCCACTATACGCTCAGTGGCGCCGGCTAGACTTTATCCAGGTTGTCCGGGGTTAATCTAGCTGGTAATCGGGTTGGAGGCTGGGTCACGCCCATGGCCTTTAAATAGTCATTCTGGACTTTGGGCGTCGCCGATTATAGCTTGTGTCTTGTGCCTGGTGATCTTGGTCTGGAGTGGTGGTCTAGGAGAAGAAATATCGTATCTGGTGGTGTATTATCCTTTGTCATATTTCTCCTTCCTATATTTGTATTTGTTTTGCCCTGTGCACATTATAGTGTTTTCCTATGTGTCTGCGGCGTGGTGCGTTTTTAGTTTTCCCTATCTGCGCTTTCTGTAGGGGTTGGTGTCTGGTCTTATCACTGGGTGGCGGGTGGAGGTTTCAGCATAGGACTGAAAGAGGAGTCAGGGTCAGGCCTGGCGGCCCAGACAAGCACACCATCAGTGTAAATTCTGGGAGAGGGACAGAGAGGGTTTTCCCTAGTCTGAGGGATATCTCAGGGGCCCGGGTAATCAGCTGTAGTCTACCCAGTACCCGCGTGACATTATAATCAGCCTAAATAAATTTTGGATGCCATGGATCCCATGACTTCCATAACCCGCCAGTTGGAGGCGCTGTCCTTACAGGTCGCTGAGTTGAAAGGGCAGTTAAGCAACAGGGTCTTGCAGTTTCTAATGTGCAAGCTGAAACTGCAGGTAGAGTTGCAGAGCCAAAGATTCCTTTACCTGAGAGGTTTGCTGGGGAATGCAGTAAATCTGTTGTTTTTCGTGAAGCTTGCAAATTATATTTTCGTATGCGCCTGGTTTCCTCAGCTAATGAGGCTCAACGTGTGGGCCTGGTATTGTCATTACTGAACGGAGACCCCCAAGCATGGGCATTTTCATTACCATCTGATTCAGCTGCATTTAACTCAGTGGAGTTTTTTTTCTGCTCTTGGGCTCATATATGATGATTCTGACAGATTGGCTCTAGCAGAATCTAAAATACGCGCTCTCCGCCAGGGGGAGCGAATGGCGGAAGATTACTGTTCTGAATTTCGCTGCTGGGCGGTGGACACACAATGGAATGACAATGGAATGACCCGGCGATGACCCGGCGCTGCGGAGTCAGTTTGTACTTGGGGTTTCGGGAAGGGTTAAACAAGCCCTCCTGATGTATGAGACTCCTGCTTCTCTAGAGTCTGCCATGAGTCTTGTCCGCATTGATCGCCGTTTGCGTCAGGGGGTGCAAGAAACGCCGCTTATGGGGGAGGGCGTAGGTGCACGTGAGGTTGCTGCAGGTGAGCCCACGGAGCCTATGCAAATCGCAGGGGTGTCACATCATCGAGCCCCCTCACTCAGGAAGCAGGGAGCCTGTTTTTGCTGTGGTAAAAAAGGGCATTATGTTAATGCTTGTCCTCTGTTTTCTAAGAAAAGCGCAACGGCGGAAAACTACTAAGCTCAGAGTGTGTGGAGGAGGCCAATCTGAGCTTATGCATATCCTCCATGGTGGTCTCTCAATGTATGCTTCCTTCCAGAGTTATGGTCGCTGGCAGAGAGCTGCCAATCACTGTTTTTGTGGATAGTGGGTCGGCCACTAATCTCATTGATGAGGAGTTTGGGCGCACGGCCGGGTTCACGGTCGAAAAACTGCCTCATCCTATCCGGGTGGTCACCATCAATGCTACTCCACTCCCACAGGGGGAGATTACTGAGTTTGTGGCTGAGGTTAAACTCCACATTGGGGTCCTACATTCTGAGCAGGTTACATGTAGGGTGCTCAGTAATCTTCCTGCACAAATGGTTCTGGGTTTTCCATGGTTGTCTATGCACAACCCGGTGATTGACTGGAAAACTCAGGACATAATTCAGTGGAGCGGATTCTGCCAGGAGAATTGCCTGGCCACATGTGTTTCCGATGTGACTCCTAGCATTCCTGATTTCGCAGATGTGTTCTCTGAGAAGGGTTGCTCAGAATTGCCACCACATCGATCCTATGACTGTACAATTAGGTTTAAACCAGGGGCCAAATTGCCGAAAGCTAGGATGTTTAACATCCCTGGTCCTGAGAGGCAAGCTTTAAAAGACTACATTGCTGAGAGTTTGAGCAAAGGGCACATCAGGCCTTCGTCCTCGCCTGTGGCAGCGGGGTTCTTCTTCGTTAAGAAGAAAGATGGCGGACTACGCCCGTGTCTGGATTTCAGGGAGTTAAACCAGATTACGGTCCGGGATCCATACCCTATGCCACTGATACCTGATTTGTTCAACAAGATGGCTGGTGCTAAGTGGTTTTCCAAGCTTGACCTCAGGGGGGTGTACAACCTCGTAAGAGTCCGTCAAGGTGATGAGTGGAAGACGGCTTTTAATACTCCTGAGGGTCATTTTGAAAATTTGGTGATGCCATTTGGGTTGACAAACGCGCCTGCTGTATTTCAACATTTCATAAATGATGTGTTCTCACATGTACTGGGGAAATTCGTTATTGTGTACCTAGATGACATTCTCATTTATTCATGCGACCGTGATACTCATTTAGAGCATGTGAGGCAGGTGTTACAGCTACTCAGAGAAAATAAGCTCTATGCAAAACTGGAGAAATATGTTTTTTCGGTTCAGGAGTTGCCTTTCTTGGGTTATATTGTGTCTGCTTCAGGGTTTAAAATGGACGCTGCTAAGGTGCAAGCGGTGATGCATTGGGAACGGCCTGATAACCTAAAAGCACTCCAGCGGTTCCTTGGATTTTCTAATTATTATAGAAAATTTATCAAAGATTTTTCTACCATTGCTAAACCGCTTACTGACATGACGAAAAAGGGTACCAATTTCTCCGTCTGGCCTGAGGCTGCTGTGCGCGCATTCGAATTTCTGAAGAATAGTTTTGTTTCGGCTCCCATTCTGGTGCAACCGGACGTATCAAAACCATTTACCGTGGAAGTCGATGCGTCTGAGGTTGGAGTGGGGGCGGTGCTGTCACAAGGCTTATCCTTGGGCGAGTTGCGTCCATGCGCCTACTTTTCCAAGAAGCTGTCGCCCGCCGAACGTAACTACGATATCGACAACATGGAGTTGTTGGCTATCAAGTTGGCTTTTGAGGAATGGCGACACTTTTTGGAGGGTTCGGTCCACCAGGTCACAGTTATCACCGACCATAAAAATCTGCTTTATTTAGAGTCAGCCAAGCGTCTGTCCCCCAGGCAGGCTCTCTGGGCATTGTTTTTCACGCGATTCAACTTTTTTATTACGTACCGACCGGGGTCTAAGAACACTAAGGCTAAGAACACCAGATGCTTTATTTAGGTGTTTTCCGGGGGGAGAACCTCGGGAAGATCCGGTACCCATCCTCCAAAAGGGTGTAGTGGTCTCGGCTCTCACGACAGAGGTTGAGGCTGAGATTGCCGAGGCTCAGGAGGAAGTACCACCAGAGCTTCCCATTAACAAATCATTCGTACCGCTTCATCTTCGCCTAAAGGTGTTGGGTGAGCATCATGATGCTGTTCTGGCTGGCCATCCAGGGGTTAGGGGTACCTTGGAGTTGGTGTCGCGTCGGTTTTGGTGGCCCAAAATCTGACAGGACGTGGTCTCGTACGTATCAGCATGTACCACGTGTGCTAGGGCTAAGACGCCTCGCTCCCGTCCTGCTGGCTCATTACATCCTTTAGGGGTACCCAGTAGGCCATGGACGGAGATCTCCATGGATTTTATTACAGACCTGCCCTCCTCAGCTGGGAACACGGTCATCTTGGTGGTTGTTGATCGGTTCTCAAAGATGTCGCACTTTGTGTCCTTGCCTTCGTTGCCTAACGCGAAGACTCTGGCTCAGGTTTTTGTGCAGGAGGTGGTCAGACTTCACGGGGTCGTGTCGGATAGGGGTACTCAGTTTGTGGCAAAGTTTTGGAAAGCATTTTGCTCACGGCAGGGGATCAAGTTGTCGCATTCTTTGGCGTTTCATCCTCAGTCAAATGGTCAGACCGAGCGTATGAACCAAAATTTGGAGCAGTACTTACGCTGCTTTGTTTCTGACAACCAGGAGGAGTGGTCGACGTTCCTTCCTTTGGCTGAGTTTGCCATTAATAATCACCGCCAGGAATCGTCTGGGGAGTCCCCGTTCATTTGTGTTTACGGGTACCATCCTCAATTTTGTACTCTGCGTCAGGGTGGCTCTGCTGGCGTTCCGGAGGAGGACCAGCTAGGAGCACAACTGTCATCCGTTTGGAGGAGAGTGAAACAGGGCTTGCAGAGCGTGGGTGCAAGGTACAAACGAGTGGCTGACAGTAGACGTGTGCCAGGTCCGGACCTGAGTGTGGGTGATTGGTTGTGGTTGTCCACAAAAAAACATAAAACTCAAAGTACCATCTCTGAAATTGGGTCCAAGGTTTATTGGTCCATTTAGGGTCGCCGCCATCATTAACCCGGTAGCCTACCGATTGGAGCTTCCTACGGTATATAAAATACACAACGTGTTTCACAGATCTCTTTTAAAGAAGGTGGTGGGTTCCGTGGATGCGGCACCGATGCCACCTCCAGTCTTGGTGGATGGCAATTTGGAGTTTGAAGTCTCCAAGGTGGTTGACTCTCGTATAGTGTGCCGCACATTACAGTACCTGGTACACTGGCGTGGTTATGGGCAGGAGGAGAGGTCTTGGGTACCAGCTTCGGACATACATGCGGACCGGCTGGTCAGTATGTTTCACCGCCGCCATCCGGACAAGCCGGGTCCTATAAGTCGTGAGGGCCCTGGGGTCCCTCGTAGAAGACGGGGTACTGTCATGTCGGACGCTATTCACACTAGGGCATCCAACAGACAGCGGTAATAACACATTCGTCCACTATACGCTCAGTGGCGCTGGCTAGACTTTATCCAGGTTGTCCGGGGTTAATCTAGCTGGTAGTCGGGTTGGAGGCTGGGTCACGCCCATGGCCTTTAAATAGTCATTCTGGACTTTGGGCGTCGCCGATTATAGCTTGTGTCTTGTGCCTGGTGATCTCAGTCTGGAGTGGTGGTCTAGGAGAAGAAATATCGTATCTGGTGGTGTATTATCCTTTGTCATATTTCTCCTTCCTATATTTGTATTTGTTTTGCCCTGTGCACATTATAGTGTTTTCCTGTGTGTCTGCGGCGTGGTGCGTTTTTAGTTTTCCCTGTCTGTGCTTTCTGTAGGGGTTGTTGTGTGGTCTTATCACTGGGTGGCGGGTGGAGGTTTCAGCATAGGACTGAAATAGGAGTCAGGGTCAGGCCTGGCGGCCCAGACAAGCACACCATCAGTGTAAATTCTGGGAGAGGGACAGACAGGGTTTTCCCTAGTCTGAGGGATATCGCAGAGGCCCGAGGAATCAGCTGTAGTCTACCCAGTACCTGCGTGACACTTGGTTCTGGTGACGTATTAATTTACTGATGGTGGGTCTGTTGATGTATTTATGTACTGATGTAGGTTCTGGTGATGTATTTATTTACTGATAATGTTTCTAGTACCATATTCATGTACTATTCATGGGTCTGGTGCACTAACTACGTACTGATGATGGTTCTGAGGATGAATATGCAGCGCCCCAGAGTCCTGATCATTGCAGTACTGTGGCTCCGCCGCTAAGGGGGGCTATGGTACGTCTGATGGCACTGAAGGAGTTCATCTGACCAGGTATCACAGACACCAATACATTTCACAGTCTGGCCTCCAAGGGGAGCTAAGGGTACTATTCATTAGGCCACTCCTCACAGTCTGGTAAAACTGGGGGTTAGGCAGGAAGTTAGGGAGAACGCTGACTGGGTTGGAACCAGACAACACCTTGTGGCAGAGGGTGTTGTAGGGGAAGATTCGGTAGGGTCCCTGTCAGGGGTGGGATCCTGACAGAGGCCTGGCGAACAGAGAGAAAGCTACGGGACCGCGCCTGCACTTCATAGCGGCGGTGCCCTAAGAAAGGACAAGAAGCGAGATTTATTGTGCTGAGTGAGAAACGAGATCAACGCAACAGGGAGAAATACCAGTAGGAGTCGTGCTGTTAGACCGAGGCAACATCCTACTGAGGCGTAACTAACCGGTGGCCGGAACGCCGAGGAAGTACAGAGCTCTAAGCATTACTTCAAACCAACGGCAGGACAGAGAGCTATAGGCTGGCTGTCTCACCTACATCACCTACGCAGACATAGGGGGCAACTTGTGGAGAGGGGCGACTCTAGGGTCCCGGAAGAGCTCCGAGCCTTCCCGTCATACGGGTGCGTCCTACCATAAGATCTGGGGGACGAGATTAAGAAGAACATCAGAATCGAGTTGTTGTGAGGGAACACGAGAAACAGACACAACAGTTGTGGGGACTATCCCGTAAGCACAGCAGGGTAGGACCACAACACATAAGCGCTAGAAGGAAGGCACAGATTTCCACCTGCAAAGGGAACTCTGGAGGTGCCATCGGACCGGCCGGACTTGCGCAGCCTGGTTAACCGTACTCCAGACTGAGGACCCAGAAGCCTTCAGTAAAGAGGTAAAGAGACTGCAACCTGGTGTCCTCGTTATTTACTGCACCGCACCACCACCACCATCCACATCTATTACTGTACGCCCCTCAGCAGGGTCACGGACTGGGCCTAGTCACCGTGACAACCCCAGAGCAGATACTCAGAGGCCCGGTACCGGGTACCTCTCGGCCCTGCGGCAGTGGGGGCGTTACAACTATATCACCAGAATCATGATCACTACATGAATACAGCAGCAAAACAACCATCACTACATGAATATATCAACAGAACCACCATCAGTTTTGTGCAAGCTGTATTTGTCACATGACAGATGTAAAAACCATCAGATGTACCCCTTTATTTATAATAGGGGTCTGTTTATTTTCTATTAGGGTATTTGCCAAATGGTGGACACATTAATTGAAATCAAATGGCCTTGATTATAGTTACGTTTTATTAGTTTCCATTACTAACCTTGGGTTCTACATTTAAAATTTAGGACGTCAGGGATGAATATAGCTATTTTTTCCACTCTGTTGTGTAAATGGTCAGCCAAAAATGATTGATTCTGTATTCAACTTTGAGACTGCACTACCTGTTAAGTGACATCCCTAAAATACACCCCGCACTCGCGCTGATGTCAGAAAGGTGAAGTGAGTTCCCTGGCTGTGAACTCGCAGGACCTGTCTGACGGCACCGCGAGCAGGAGAACTTTCAGTGCACTCAGATAGGTAATAGGAGTTCACAGGAAGACGCTGAGCACATGGTGCTTAATGTGTCTGCTGGATGACAAGCTGCAGGTTTGCATCATGCAACCATGCAGCCTGCCATCTAGATGTAGCAGAGATAGACCCGTTGTAGGACAAATGGATTAGCAGCATCTCTGCGAAAAGGTGAGGAATATTGTTGTTTTTTATCCATTTTGCAGATGACAAGGGCGTTGGTGAAATGGGCGAGGTCGTAAGTAAGGTTTAGTTAAAGGGAACCTGTCACCCCGTTTTCTCAGTATGAGATAAAAATACTGTTAAATAGGGCCTGAGCTGTGCATTACAATAGTGTATTTTGTGTACCCTGATTCCCCACCTATGCTGCCGAAATACCTTACCAAAGTCGCCGTTTTCGCCTGTCAATCAGGCTGGTCTGGTCAAATGGGCGTGGTGACATCGCTGTTTCTTCCCCCAGATCTTGCTTATCTTTCCGTTGGTGGCGTAGTGGTTTGCGCATGCCCAACTGCCGAATCCACTGCGCAGGTGAAGAAAAAGAGCGCGATCTGCGCTATTCCCCTGGTTATCGTGGGGACGGCCATCTTCCTGAGGCCGCGCGTGCGCAGATGGAGCCCTCTGCTGCCCGGGGCTTCAGGAAAATGGCCACGGGATGCCGAGCGTGCGCAGATGGAGATCGCAGCGGCCATTTTCCTGAAGCCGAGATGCGAACTCAGCTTCAGGAAAATGGCCGCTGCGATCTCCATCTGCCCACGCTCGGCATCCCGTGGCCATTTTCCTGAAGCCCCGGGCAGCAGAGGGCTCCATCTGCGCACGCGCGGCCTCAGGAAGATGGCCGCCCCCACAATAACCAGGGGAATAGCGCAGATCGCGCTCTTTTTCTTCACCTGTGCAGTGGATTCGGCAGTTGGGCATGCGCAAACCACTACGCCACCAACGGAAAGATAAGCAAGATCTGGGGGAAGAAACAGCGATGTCACCACGCCCATTTGACCAGACCAGCCTGATTGACAGGCGAAAACGGCGACTTTGGTAAGGTATTTCGGCAGCATAGGTGGGGAATCAGGGTACACAAAATACACTATTGTAACGCACAGCTCAGGCCCTATTTAACGATATTTTTATCTCATACTGAAAAAACGGGGTGAGAGGTTCCCTTTAAGATTTATTATCCCCTTAACGACCAGAGGTATTTTTGGTTTTGCATTTTCATTTTTTGCTCCCCTTCTTCACAGAGCTATAACTTTTTTATTTTTTGGTCAAAATGGCCATGTGAGGGCTTGTTTATTGTGGGACAAGTTGTACTTTTGAAAGACACCATTGGTTTTACCATATAGTGTACTCGAAAACCCGGAAAAAAAATTACAAGTGCGGTGAAATTGCAAATAAAGTGCAATCCCACAGTTGTTTTTGTTTTGCTTATTTTTTACTATGTTCACTACATGCTAAAACTGACCTGCCATTATGATTCTCCAGGTCATTACACGTTCATAGACACCAAACATGTTGAACTTTTATATATTTTTTTTTATATTTTTAAAAACTTTTTTTTCACTTTTGGCATGCTTCAATAGTCTTTTTGGGAGACTAGAAGCTGCCATAACCCGATCGGCTCTGCTACATACAGGTGATGATCAGATCACCTGCATGTAGCAGAATTACTCACTTGCTATGAGCGCCAACTACCAGGTGGCGCTCATTGCAATCTGGCAGTGACAACCATAAAGGTCTGCAGGAGACCTCTGGTTGTCATGCCAACCCATCAGTGACCCGTGATCACGTGACGGGGATCAATGATGGGCGGATTTCCGCAATGCGATTCCACCCGCAGCTGTTCCAGGCACATGTCAGCTGTTCAAAACAGCTGACATGTGACGGGAAAGATGTGGGCTCACCGCCGGAGCCCACATCAAAGGGAAGGTGTCCGACATTGGCATACTGTTACGCCCGATGTTGGAAAGGGGTTAAAGGAGTCTGTGTCATTCTTTCAATTAAAGGACTTTATTCTGGGTGTCTGTCTTTTCATACAATGTGACTATGGGGTTAGTAATGGGGATGTCTTATTGACGCCTCTCCATTACTAACCTTGGAGCTTGATGTCACCTGACAATACAAAGGTGAGATCAACCCCCCCAACTAATCACCCTACTTTCTACCTCTATAGAGCAAGTGGAAAGAGTGAGGCTAAGTGCCAGAATTGGCACATCTTAGAGATGCGCCTTTTCTGGGGTGGCAGAGAGCTGATGCTTTTTAGCCTGTGGGGGCCAGTATCCATGGCCCCTTCCTAAGCTAATATCAGCCCACAGCTGTCTGCATAGCCTTTGCTGGTTAATAATTATAGGGGAACCCTACGTCATTTTTTTTTAAGGTCCCCCATTTTAATAGCCAGTAAAGGCTAAATACACAGTTGTGAGTTGACATTAATAGCCTGGGAAGCTCCATGGGTATTATCCCCTTCCCAGGGTATAAACATAGGCCTCCAGCTGTTGGCTTTCCCTCTGCTGGTTACAAAAATTACACAGGATCCCACGCCATTTTTTTCAGAAAAATCTTTTATTAAATATATGTACAGTAAGCTGCACACGCATTGTACTAATTGTATTTGACATCTGTATATTTATCTACCTATTCTATTTACTGTATGTAATCCATCTATTCTCTCCTGTCCGCTCCTGTTGTGATATTACTCTATTGGCTGCCGAATTGCCAGCTTTTCTTCTATCTATGTAATATATATACAGTGGGTACGGAAAGTATTCAGACCACTTTAAATTTTTCACTCTTTGTTTCATTGCAGCCATTTGGCAAATTCAAAGAAGTTCATTTTTTTTCTCATTAAAGGGAACCTGTCACCTTCAAAATTGAAGATGAGCTATGCGCACCAGCATCAGGGGCTTATCTACAGCATTCTGGAATACTGTAGATAAGCCCCCGATGTATCCTGAAAGATGGGAAAAAGAGGTTAGATTATACTCACCCAGGGGCGGTCCCGCTGCGGTCCGGTCCGATGGGCGTCGCGGTCCGGGTCCGGCGCCTCCCATCTTCATACGATGACGTCCTCTTGTATTCATGCTGCGGCTCTGGTGCAGGCGTACTTTGTCTGCCCTGTTGAGGGCAGAGCAAAGTACTGCAGTGCGCAGGCGCCGGGAAAGGTCAGAGAGGCCCGGCACCTGGGCACTGCAGTACTTTACTCACCCCCCCCAGGTGAGTATAATCTAACCTCTTTTTCTCATCTTTCAGGATACATCAGGGGCTTATCTACAGCACTACAAAATGCTGTAGATAAGCCCCTGATGCTGGTGGGCTTAGCTCACCTTCGATTTTGGCAGTGACAGGTTCCCTTTAATGTACACTCTGCACCTCATTTTGACTGAAAAAAAAAGAAATGTAGTAATTTTTGCAAATGTATTAAAAAAGAAAAACTGAAATATCACATGATCATAAGTATTCAGACCCTTTGCTCAGTATTGAGTAGAAGCACCCCTTTGAGCTAGTACAGCCAGGAGTCTTCTTGGGAATGATGCAACAAGTTTTTCACACCTGGATTTGGGGATCCTCTCCAGTTCCGTCAGGTTGGATGATGTTTGTGGCCATTTTCAGGTCTCTCCAGAGATGCTCAATTGGGTTTAGGTCAGGGCTCTGGCTGGGCCAGTCAAGAATGAACAGAGTTGTTCTGAAGCCACTCCTTTGTTATTTTAGCTGTTTTCTTAGGGTCATTGTCTTGTTGGAAGGTGAACCTTCGGCCAAGTCTGAGGTCCTGAGGTTTTCATCCAGGATATCTCTGTACTTGGCCACATTCATGTTTCCTCTCTGAAGTGGACAGAAACTTTTTCCAGGTTTTACCATAGGCCCTCGTGGTAACAGCTTTCCTACTCTTCAGTAGGGTGGAAACCAAATTTTGAGAAAATCCGCTGTTCATCAACAGCACCTCTTCAAATTCCATGCTGTTAAATGAAGGTTCGTTGACCGAGGGTGGAACACGAGTCACTGAGTAACAAGATCCGGAAGTTCCGGTAAGACCCAAGGATCAGTGATTGACACCATCCTCAGCCAGAAGAACCAGGTTATTTTTGGCCAAAATGGGGCTTTCAGAATTATTCTTGATTTATCCTCCCTGATTTTCCGTAGAACTGCTGGGATGAGAACAATTGGGGGAAAGGCATATGTCAGGCTCTGAGTCCATGGAATCATGAAAGCATCTAGTGTCTCAGGGATCCCTCTGGGATCTAGGGAGCAAAAGACCCTCACTTTTTTTTTGTTGACACTGGAAAACAGATCTATTACAGGGAGTCCCCACATTTCCACAATCTGCTCGAAAACTGACTGATTTAGAGCCCACTCGCCCTGTCTTAACCGAGCGCGGCTTAAAAAGTCTGCCTTTCAGTTCTCTACCCCCCAAATGTGTAGTGCCGATAGGAATAGGAGATTTTTCTCTGCCAAACTGAAAATTTTTGATGTTGTTATGTTCATCAGGGCCTGGACCTGGTTCCCCCCTGATGGTTTATATAGACCACTACTACCTGGTTGTCCGAAAAACCCGCACATGGTGACCCTGTAGAATGTCCAGGAATTCTAACAGTGCGTAATTCACTGCCAATAGCTCTTTTTGGTTTGATGATACCTCAAGCTCCTGGCCCCTCCTCACTTCCTGAGCCACCTTGTCACCTAGGTGAACCCCCCATCCCGTGGTGCTTGCGTCCGTGGTAACTACTTATGACACCTTTGTTACCCAAGGGACCCCATTGGATTGTTTGCTGACATTTCTCCATCAATCTAGGGAATACATAATGGTTATAGAATTAATGTGGTCTGGTTTTTTAGAATGTCCCACTGTAGGTCCCGAGTGTGTAGCTGTGCTCACTGAACTGCTTTTTTTTTTACGGTGTTCACTGAAGGGGTTAACTAGTGGGACAGTTTTATAGGTCGGGTCGTTACAGACGCGGCGATACTAAATATGTGTACTTTTCTTGTATTTTTTTTATTTAGATAAAGAAATGTATTTATGGGAACAATATATACATATATGTTTTTTTTTACACATGTGAATATTTTTTTACACTATAACATTACCCCGGTGGGGCATCATGTTATAGTGTAAGATCGCTGATCTGACACTTTGCTGTGCACTGTCTCAGATCAGTGATCTGACGTGCACTCCTACAGGCTTACCAGCGCTTGCTCTGAGCAGGCGCTGGTAAGCCACCTCCCTGCAGGATCCGGATGCAGCCCCGCGGCCATTTTGGATCCGGGGCTTGCAGGAAGGAGGAGGTAGGAGACCCTCGGAGCAACGCGACCACATCGTGTTGCTCTGGGGGCCTCAGGGAAGCACGCAGGGAGCCCCATCAATGCGCGATGCTTTCCTATACCGCCGGAACACTGCGATCATGTTTGATCGCAGTGTGCCGGGGGTTAATGTGCCGGGGGCGGTCCGTGACCGCTCCTGGCACATAGTGCCGGATGTCAGCTGCGATAGTCAGCTGACCAGGGCTGCCACTAGAAATTTCGGGGCCCCATACTGGCAAAATTTTCGGGGCCCCCTTGAGACTCCGCCCAGGCTCCACCCCAGCCCTGCCTCCACGCTCCACCCCTCAAACTGTCCACAGTCCCACCGCTCTCTCTTGGAAAATCTCCACTTCTCACCTATCACACATTGACAGTTCCCATCACCAGATCACACATATAGCCGGCAGCTTTTGTTTTGGCCAAAAGATTTTTTAAGCCACCAAAATGACAAGGTAGACACTTTTGGTCAGGCCCTACTCTACTGTAACCTATTAAATATTTGTTAAAATATGCAATACCATTTAGGTATATTTTTATTTATTTTTCATTTTTTAAAATGACCTATAATACCACATTCAAGGAACAAATACCACAGCACCATGACCAGATGACATATTACCACCACAGTGATCGAATAATATCAAATACAAGGAACAAATACCACAACATCATGACCAGACCACATATTACCACCACATAGTGACTGAATACTACAATACTGATCAATAATAAAAAAAAAACCCACAATACTATCACCATCAGTGCCATTATACACAGGAGATCTGTACTTAGTATGCAGTGTCTGTGTACAGGTAATACAGTGATCACCAGTGACATTATACACAGGACCGGTGTATATAGTATACAGTGTATAGTGTCAGTGTATAGGTAACACACTGACTCACCAGTGACATCTCTAGGTGAAGTCCTTCATCTTTCATCCCGCACAGACCGCCATCACTTCATCCAGCCAGGACTCGTCTCTGCAGGAAATAATACCGTTATCTCGAGTTCCGCTTGCAGAACACATTACTTAATTTTCCCAACTTCTACATTACACCACATGAAGAAGGCGACATAGTGTCACTCTACACAGTAATAGGACCGCCCCTCCATTTAAAACAGTGTACTGAAAAAATAAAATAAATACATCACTTCAGTAATAATATCCCTTAATTAGCCCCTATGATAATAATATTCCCCATCCTGGCCCCGTTTATCTCATTCCTGGCTCCAGCCATATGTTCTCCCATCCTGCCTAATGAGTATCCATTCTGCCCCATATGATCTCCCCATCCTGCCCCATCTGTCTCCATCGTATCCATCCTGCCCCATGATCCTGCCCCATCTGTCTCCAATCCTGCCTCCAGTGTCTCCAATCATGCCCGTATCACCATTCTGCCCCGTCTCCAATCATGCCCCCATTTCTGCAATCATGCAGTGTCTCCAGTCATGCCGCCATGTCTGTCATCCTGCCCTGTGTCTCCATTCTGCCCCGTGTCCAGCTTTCTGCCCGTGTCCAGCATTCTGCCCGTGTCCAGCTTTCTGCCCGTGTCCAGCTTTCTGCCCGTGTCCAGCGTTCTGCCCCTGTGTCCAGCGTTCTGCCCGTGTCCAGCGTTCTGCCCGTGTCCAGCGTACTGCCCCTGTGTCCAGCTTTCTGCCCCTGTGTCCAGCGTTCTGCCCCTGTGTCCAGCGTACTGCCCCTGTGTCCAGCTTTCTGCCCCTGTGTCCAGCGTTCTGCCCGTGTCCAGCGTTCTGCCCCTGTGTCCAGCATTCTGCCCCTGTGTCCAGCGTTCTGCCCCTGTGTCCAGCGTTCTGCCCGTGTCCAGCGTTCTGCCCTGGGCCCCCCGGATCGTCGCTCTCAATAATAAAAAAAAAGTTCTGCTTACCTGGCCGCGCTCCTTCTCTCTCCACGCAGCTGAAGCGTGCACTCGCCGGCGACTGACCATGACGTCAGATGCCGGCGACATGCACGCTGCGACTGACGTCAGCTGCCAGCCTCAGATTGGCTTGTACAGCAACAGTCGCACTCAAGAAAGAAGTCTTCAGAATTTTTGTTAGCCAAAAAAACGTGGTTTTTTATTGTGAACAAACACCAAGTGTTTCAAGGTAACGTTTCGACCCACTGGGTCTTTCTCAAACCTTACTGAAACAAAAACAAAATATACAAGGTATCACAAAACATGAGCACATAACATATTACAAAGAATACATATTTACAAATATAGAGTCCCCTAAATAAAGATCGCGTATTGTCGCCATAATAGTGGACAAGACGACAGTATTGCAAGACCCATCAAGTTATTGAAGAGATACGATGGTAGGAAACATCAGGATTGTCATCACAGGGCAGTCAGCTCAGGTACCCATCCGTTTTGAGATGACCTTGACGTTTGATGGATGGGCTCACAACTTTTGGCCAAATCTTGTGCTAAGCATCTCATGTGTTTTTTCATACATTTCACAAGCCATTATGCTATTCACATTTCATGTATTGCACATTTCCTTGCCTTAGCACAGTAAATTTTGAGTGCAGCCATTGATCTATTTGCTATATGACTTTTCTGGTTATGCACCAGTTCAGACTAGATTGCTGTTCAGTCAGTTTTCTTATATTTACTATGTGAGACACCTGGCGGCCCGATGTACCGACGGACGTTGTGCTAAATTTAGCACAACGTGGGCAGCGGATGCAGTCTTACAACGCATCTGCTGCCCATTGTGATGAGCGGGGAGGAGGGGCGGAGTTCCGGCCGCACATGCGCAGTCGAAAAAGGCGGACACGACGCGCAAAAAAAGTTACATGTAACTTTTTTTGTGCCGACGGTCCGCCAAAACACGATGCATCCGTCGCACGACGGTTGCGACGTGTGTGCATACGTCGCAATGCGTCGCTAATGTAAATCTATGGGGAAAAAACGCATCCTGCAGACAACTTTGCAGAATGCGTTTTTTTCTCCTAAACGATGCATTGCGACATATGCAAAACAACGCTAGTGTGAAAGTAGCCTCTTCAGGAGCTTCTACACTTGATCGTAGCCATAGTGCTACCAAGGAGCAGCTGTAAATGGAAACTGTATGGGACTGCGGCGGATCCGCGCCATCCTGGGCCGTGCGGGGCAGATACACATTAGTTACTGTGGAAATAACTCATTCCAGGAATAATCCTCACTATGAAACCACTGGGATTCCCCTGATGTGACTAATATGGGAGAGAGCAGTGACAGCGGAGCTACCGATGTCATCATCCCGGAGCAGCCACGTGGCTGCCGGAGCCGTACACAAAGCAGCAGCAGGCCCGGGTGCAGGAGCCAGCTCTCCTATGGAGCAGGACGCTTTAAATGCCAGGAGGACACGCCCCCCGAGCAGACACGTGTACTGACGGTGCAGTCCCCGCCCCAACCTTACGCTCCGTACTTTCTCCGTTGCCACCACCCTGCATGCCCGGTGCACATGGAGCCCACAGCCCACCTCATGTACAACTGTAGCCCCTCTAACACGCGCACCCCTTTTTCTGACGTAACATTGCAGGCCAGAGGCGAGCCCTTTAAGTACGAGAGCCAATCGGAGTGATGGTGATCAGCCGAGCCCCTCTGATGCTGTCCAATGGGCGCGCACGGCTGCAGATCGAGCCTCCCCTAGTCATGTGAGTGCTGAATGCCAGCATGGAAGCCAGGAGCTGCGGCAGCGCCATGCGGGCCCTGGGGGAGCGCTGAGGGGCCGCGCGGGGGGACAGGTGAGGCTCCTTCTCCGCCCTCGTGCACATGAGCCGGTTCTGCAGACGCAGGACTTGACTTTAGTGTTTGGTGTTCTGCAAAGTTTCCCTGTGCGGGAAAGTTGACGTGTTGACATGTTGTGCGAGGCATGTGTGTACGCGCCCACGGCCGCCATGCGTGACAATACACGAGCGGATCGTGCCCGACCCCGTGCGCTGGGCGAGAGCGCGCGCTGGAACGATCGCACGTGGGCACGATCGCCGCCGTAGATCGGTGGGAGAAGTTCCCGAAGTGATGGGCAGGCCTGCAGTGTTGTGATGGCTGCTGTCACGCGGGGTGGGTGTGTCCCCATAGGTGCGGGGGGCTAGTCTCCTGCAGATTGCACTGGTGACAGCATGGAGGGTAAGAACAGACCTGGGAACCAATCAGAGTGTTGCATTGAGGGCAGAGCTGTCTGGGAGGTAAAGGGGTCTCCACCACATAAAGGGGGCAGTTATTAATATTGTCTCTGGGGCCGCAATTTCTTACAAAGTGCAAATTAAACCAAAACTATGAACTCGGTGCACTTGCTGCACATTATTAGTCACGTCATAGGCTGCCACACACTGCTTGTACTGAGATCTGTTATCTGATACAAAGTGCTGTGAAACAGATCTCTAAGACCTGATGAGGCTGGTGTACTAACTGAAAATCTGTCAGTGTGGATGACAAAGGCTTTTTTGAAAGTTTAACTCTATCTCTGCCGTCCTAGTGTGACTGACAGCTCCTCGGTGTCCGTCCTGCTGCTCAGGTCTCACAGGCTGCAGCTGTCAGTCGGACTGGGGGGACGGAGAGTGGACATGCTTGGACTCACGAGAGGAACATGTTACGTGTTAAGACCTCGTTCAGACATAGTGATTTTTCTTGTAAGTATCCACGGACTGTTTCAATGTTTTGGATCACATTTTCATCTGTGTCAATTTTCACCCTCTTAGTGACCTTTCACTGTCCCTCCAAATTTTCCAAATCTAATCATTTTATAAAAATAGCAATTTTCAATGGTCAGCAGCATCTAAGGGGTTAACCAGCCATGGTTGGTGACCACGCTGATCGTGACTGCAGCAGAGTGTCATCTATAGTGCACAGCTGCATAGATGATCAATGTAAGTTCATTATGCCATAAGTATTGGGAACCTAAAGACTGGTTCTCTTTAAAATTTGTGAAAAATTAAAAATTGTCTTTTGGGACCTTACTATTTAATGGGATCCAGCTGCAGTAGCATTCATTGTTCCACTAAGCAATGTCCAAAACTGTCCAATGTTTCAGATCCTGTCAAAAGAGGCCGCTGCTATCGGGGCACTGCCGCTGCTATTGTGGAAGATTTCTTTCCTCAGACAGAGCCAGTCCAAGGAAATATTCACTGCATGCCTGGCCATGCAAGTCAATGAGTCCATGTAAACCATGGGACTGCATTCGGATGACATCTGAGTGCAGCCCAATTTCCACGGACTAACAGAATGGAATCGGATCGCACTCTGAATCGAGGTTGATAACTCGATTCTCTCTGATACGGCTGTCTGCACCTAGCCCAATTCTAATATTGTTGAGTCACATCCAGTCTGCTGTGTGGCCATCCCAATAATAGATCCGAGCTGTGTCATGTAAGTATATGCCACACTGTAAGCAGCTGGTATGAATGAGGGTAAGTCTGGACTCTAATCACGTGGCAGAGTTACAAGAAACCAGCTGCCAAAATTAGCAGCTAGATCTCGGTCTCTGCACGCACCCACATGAAGACATTACACCATAGGCCGCACCAGAAAAATTCACGCTCTGCTTGTCTGTTACTTGTTTGTTCCATTCTAATTTCTGAGTAAGGTAACGCTTCTAATAAGTCAATTAATTCATTTTCTTATAGCAAATGTAATACATGGATGTTGAAAGCACATAGCTGATTTTCTTGGATCTCAGGGTACCGTCTCACAGTGGCACTTTCATCGCTACGACGGTACGATCCGTGACGTTCCAGCGATATCCATACGATATCGCTGCGTCTGACACGCAGCGGCGATCAGGGATCCTGCTGAGAATCGTACGTCGTAGCAGATCGTTTGGAACTTTCTTTCGTCGCTGGATCTCCCGCTGTCATCGCTGGATCGTTGTGTGTGACAGCGATCCAGCGATGCGTTCGCTTGTAACCAGGGTAAACATCGGGTTACTAAGCGCAGGGCCGCGCTTAGTAACCCGATGTTTACCGTGGTTACCAGCGTAAAAGTAAAAAAAAACAAACAGTACATACTCACATTCCGGTGTCTGTCCCCCGGCGTTCTGCTTCTCTGCACTGTGAGCGCCGGCCGGCCGGAAAGCGAGCACAGCGGTGACGTCACCGCTGTGCTTCCGGCTGGCGCAGACACAGTGCAGAGAAGCAGAACGCCGGGGGACAGACACCGGAATGTGAGTATGTAATGTTTTTTTTTTTTTACTTTTACGCTGGTAAACATCGGGTTACTAAGCGCGGCCCTGCGCTTAGTAACCCGATGTTTACCCTGGTTACCCGGGGACTTCGGCATCGTTGGTCGCTGGAGAGCTGACTGTATGACAGCTCCCCAGCGACCACACAACCACTTACCAACGATCACGGCCAGGTCGTATCGCTGGTCGTGATCTTTGGTAAATCGTTATGTGAGACGGTACCCTCAGCTGTCAAGATGAGAGATCCCAGCATCTGATATGTATGGGGACTTTCTGACGAGTCCCGGACTGGCAGAGAAGGAACAGGACTAATCCCTTTTGTTTCAAGGGATTTAAGCCACTGACGCTTGTGTGAAAGTGGCTTTTTTCCCCTCTTATGTTGAAATCATGATTGCTTGGCCCTGAGTTTGTACAGGGGTAGTCAAGAGAAGGGGCTATGGGCACCTTTAAATTGAGTTCTATGATCACATGCGGAATCACCTGCTTTCAATAGCCGGCAGCGCTTTTCATGTAGCGGACATGTGCTGCGCACAAAGAGCTGCCGGTTCCTGACAAGTGGGCACCTATTCTTATGCTATGTGCACACGTTGTGGATTCGTGTGCGGATTTTTCCTCACCATTTTTGCAAAATGCGCAGGTAAAATGCACTGCGTTTTTTTGTGCAGATTCCACCTGCGGTTTTACACCTGCGGATTCCTATTGAGGAGCAGGTGTAAACCGCTGCGGAATCCACACAAAGAATTGACATGCTGCGGAAAATAAACCGCAGCGTTTCCGCGCTTAATTTTCTGCAGCATGTACACTGTGGATTTTGGTTTCCATAGGTTTACATGGTACTGTACAACGCATGGAAAACTGCTGCGAATCTGCAGCGGCCAATCCGCTGTGGATCCGCAGCAAAATCCGCAATGTGTGCACATAGCCCAAATGGCTGACAAAAGTGCTGAAAAGTAATCAAACTGAAACACACAAGCTGCTTTCCCAAAATGCACCTGTTCGCAATTTTTCAAAAGTCGCAGCAAAAAAATAGCAATTTTTATGTGATGTCCGAAAAAGATCGCAATAAAACTGCAACATGTGAAGGCAGCCTAAAGGATCCGTTATGTTGATGTGGGTGGGAATAAGCTATAAGGAAATTAAATTGCACAAGATTAAAAAATTGTCCAGACAATTAAAAAAACAAAAAAACTGCAGTAACAAATTGCACAAAAATGTTGTGATTTTTGGATTTTTTTTCTCCAGCACAGCCAACATTTTGAATAAATGGTGTGGCAAAACATGGTGTCTGATTCACCAAAATGTCCATGACTTGAGTAAATTTCTTACTCTGGTGTCTGACAGCTGAAAGATGTGCTAAATTCACTAAAGAGGTTTTATTCTTTTGGAAAATGGAAAAGTGGACCCCAAATGTTTCCTGTAATGTAAAATAGCAAAGCCATATGGTGCTCACCCTGCCCCACTCCATTGTTGGCTCCCTGCCGTTGCTATGGTCTGTGTTTTGGCCGCAACAGTGATATCATGACTACATCGCTCATCACCGCTGTCGCCAGTCACTGAGCTCAGCAATTCCACCATTGTTGAGAACACAGACCGCTGAGCTCAGTGATTGCCGACAGCGGTGATGAGCGATGTAGTCATGACCTCACTGCTGCGGCCAAAACAGAGACCAGAGCAGTGGTGGGGAGGGTGAGTACTATATGGCTTTATGTTACATTACTGGAAACATTTGGGGTCCACTTTTGCATATGTAGGAAACACCATTTGGCGGTGAACTCCTCTTACTGTATTAGGGATATCTTACTCCAGCTCATCCTTCATCAAGGCCGGCGTATGAACCTCCAGTCTTGATAAATCTGAGTTTTTTTTTACTTGTTATTCATATTGCTTTATTCATTGTTTCTATCCCCCCCAGATAGCATTTCTAATATCGCTTTAGTAGATAATATCGGTTTCTCAGTCCCATTTCCTGGAATCATTAGTGACTAAAAAAAACCTGAAGCAAAAATGATCCGTGTGGAAAGTGGTGTTGCCACCGTGCCTCTTGCCATTGACCACTTACCAAGGTCACTTAGTGCAAGGGGCTCGGACTTTGATTAGTGTTGGCTATAAAGGAGCTGATGGTAGCTGTGATTCTGAGGTAATGTTCTTCCTTTCTCACAAGGGTTAAGCAGCTATGGTTGTGTGAGCCCATGTCTGTAGAGCCACCTCCTGAGGTTCCAGGATGTCCGAATACATAACTCTTGATGTGCTGGACCGATGCGGGTGGACGCACAAGCAGGAGAGCCGATGTTGCTTACATGTGATCTAATCTTAATTATTTTCAGTTTCACGGATATTTCAGTTCAGCTGAATCCTGAATCAAATGTGCCGGACGCAGCAAGTTTTCTCCTGCGGTTATGTAACGTGTTCCCAAAGCTTACTGTATACTTAACAGACTGCGCCCTGTCTATGTACATAAAAGTATGAAAAGACTCCTAATATCACTAGTTATTCCTTATCCATAGGATGGGCGAGCCCACTGGTTGCAACTGCTGGGACCCCCCAGGGATTTCAGGATCGGGGCTTTACATTCCCGTCATGAATAGAGCAGAGAGAGGTGACTTTCTCTTCATTCATTGTCAAAGGGATTGCCAGAGAAGGCGGAGGACCGCACTTGCCTTTCCCGTAGACAATATGTGGGGTAATTCTCATTACTGGATGTCTGATTGCTGGGAGTCCTCTCCATAACCCCAGCCATCCCGAGATCAGGGCTCTGTAACCCCACCTTGAATGGAGCGGAGGTATACTGCACCTGCCGTTCTCCAGCAGTCCCATAGACCATAAATGAAGCGAAAGTCAAGCATTGTCCGTCCATGGTGACAGGTTACAAGTAAACCCTGTGCAGTCTTGTCTATAGGAAAGTGAATAACTTGCTGACCACTGGGACCCCAAGCGCTCAGCAAGTTACCCACATTCCTATGGATGAGACTGAGCAAGGTTTTCTTGTAGTCTTTTTGCAAAGTGGCAGATTTTTTTTTTGTACGGGCAATGTAATGTAAAACAGTGGTTACAAAGTAGGACATGGGTCTTGTTTGAAGGCGTTCACTGGATTTTTTAAATTTACTCTTGAGTGCCTCCTCCAATTGAAATTTATGCAGGGGTGGAACAAAAAAGGGCACGATAGGGTGATCCCTCCAATATGAGATAAGAGACTCAAATGGTTGTGCTCACCTAAGGTGTTACTACAAGAGGAAAACGCCTTTAAGAAGTTTGAACACTTGTAAAAGACCTGTGCTGCTGAAATAAAGAATCTTCAAATAGGATAACGGGAAAGTTTTTATTATCTATGCGTTTCGGTGCAGAACAAACACCTTTTTCAAGACATAGCCTTGTTTTAAGTCTGTTTTTGTCCACAGATTTTTATTTTCTTGTGGTAATAATGGTGTAAATATTTCCTTCATCCTACTGGCTGTATACCACAGAACTTCTCTATGGACTTTTACTTTTTCTCCTCTATGACACTGGCTTATCAAAACATGGCTGCATCTTAGAGGGGAAAAGGCAAGCACCCACAGAGTAGGTTACAGCTGTATCCTAGCTCAGCGTGTTCTCCTGAAACTTGATTTGTCTGCCGTGAACACACTAAGAACTCCGCAGTCGCCTTGTCCTGTCCTGCTATTGAAGTGACGGAGCACAGGAGAGCAGCAGTGTTGGAGAGCCGGAGCACTATAGAACAGCAGCGCATCGTCTGTAACACAGATGAGCTTGGCAATGCAGCGCTGCAGTACAGGAAAGCATGCAGCGATTGGGGA
Organism: Ranitomeya variabilis; assembly: GCF_051348905.1. Classification (NCBI taxonomy): domain Eukaryota; kingdom Metazoa; phylum Chordata; class Amphibia; order Anura; family Dendrobatidae; genus Ranitomeya; species Ranitomeya variabilis. Next base: position 212,476,117 of record NC_135234.1, on the reverse strand, counting down.
GAGAGGACAAGTTGAGCCAGGATGCAGCTGTGATCTCTGTGAGCATTTGCTTTCGCCCCTCTATGACGTGGCTGTGTTTTGATTGGATATAGAGGAGAAAAGCAAGAGCCCACAAATACTGTAAGATCTGTGGTTTACACCCAGTTGATTGAAGGAAGAAATTTATTATTGTCTGCTCTTTAGTACCAGGGGTTATAACTATTGAATGTAGGGGAACTGGGGAAAAAAGGATAAACGGTTACAGAATCTGTGGAGACGGTGCTCAGTTTAAATGGAAAAAATCCAGTAAAACGTCCTGTTTAAATGTGCAGTTTCTTATTATTGCAAGTTGTAGTGTGGTGTTGACACAGTGCACATTGTAAAGGCTCCACTAGCATTTTCCAGTGGTAAACATAAGACCTCTTTATATAATACATACTCTTCCAATCTAAATCGTTATTTTCTTTTTTTTTCTGCAGATCATTGAAAGTCATCACATTAAGGTTCCGTACAGATTACTTCCTGGAAGTCTCACACCCCATCTTGGGGTATAATCGGTCTGGAAAATGGTTTCTCTAATCTGTAGTGAACCACTCTCGGCCTCTGATCTCTCTAATGCCACTTCTCCGTGTCAACAAAACATGGCTGTGCCACAGTCTGGAGATGTATCAATGCTCACTCTACTGCAGGATGATGCCAGAACTTCCTCTCCATCTCTGGCTGAACAGCTTGATAACTGTACTGTCTCCTCACAAAAGAAAGGTGTAGATGACGGTGGCCTTAAAGAAATGGAAGGAATTATTCTATCCCAATTGGTAAAGGCAGTGGAAGAGCCAAAGGAAGCTACTGCAATGGCACAGTTAAAACTCCCAGATTTTTGTGCCCAGATCTCTGGTGACTTCAGTCCTACGCTAGAGGAAATTGAAGAGTTTTTGATGGAAAATATGGACCTCATCCGAGAAGAACTGGTTGAGAAGCAACCAATGCCTGGAACATGGGTTCAGAACTGCATGACAAGTGAGCAGGCGTCAGACACAGATGCAACTCCACCAACTGAGGATTTATCACCTTCACTAACTTCAGATACTTCAGCCAGTCCATCTTCCACAACCGACAGTATTCCTGTCATCCTTCAAATCCAACCAATGCCCGATGTTTCTTCTCTGGCACAAAGCTCTACGGGTGGTGTACGACTCACACAGCTTGTAATCAGTGTACAGGGCCAAAGCCTGGCGCTAACTCCCGTCCCAGGGCCTACTTCAGCAGGGGACCAAAAGTATGTTAGAATTGCTCCTCTACCTGTGGCTGTCCGACCATTGACATTAGGAGGGGTATTTGTCACTGAAGGGCAGCAAAAAATCCAGAAGGGTGCTCCAGCTGTAATCAGAGTACATAAGTGCAGTCACCCTGGTTGTAACAAAATGTACACCAAAAGTTCACATCTGAAAGCCCACTTTCGGCGACACACCGGGGAGAAGCCTTATGTTTGCACGTGGCCAGAGTGTGGATGGAGGTAAAAAAACAAAAAAATCTTTCATTGGTCTTAGTTGCAAATACATGACTACACTTCATATGCTATCTTGTTTTTGAAGTTATTGCCAGATTTAAAAAAAAAAAAAAAAAAAAAAAAAAAAATCCTGAACTTGAGTTCACTACTATTTTTTAGTTGTCTCCTTGCTCTGTCATCGGTACCTATGTGTGCCACCAGCCATTCTCATGCAATACAAACATTTAGTACAAGAGATGAGTAAATTGATTTGTAACGAATACAATTCATACAAATTTTCCCTACATTTTTGATTTGCCAGAGGTTGAAATTTTCAGTTTTTGATTAATAGGAATCCAGTAAATCGGGGACTTTTGGCCAGGGCGGGGATAAAAAATAATAAAATATGTTGAATGGCTGGCTTAGGACAGTTGAGTATTATCTTTGTTTTACTTTTTTGATGCCACAGACAAGTCAGAGAAATTTGCTCATCTCGGGTCGGTGTCATGGGCTTTCCCATCCTACTGTCTATGCTGTCCATGGGACATCCATATATTGAACAGATAGTATGGCTCACACCGAGGCCTCGCCTCGTTCAATAAACAGATGTGGCATATATTGTTTATGCAGAGAGGAGGACTTGTATGAATCCTAATGCCCCCTTTGCAGAAGAGTTCAATTTAGTGGGTGATAGAAGGAGGAATTTAAAGAGAAAAAAAAATTAATTAAAACCTATCCTAGTTGTCATTAATTAGACGATTAAATAAAAGAATGAACAGACCTTTTAATAATAAATAGAATTATGATGGGATGAGTTGAATGAGAGTATATCCTTTTCCACAAAAAAATTACTGTACAACATCAAAAAGCTTAAAGAATGTTATATATATATATATATATATATATATATATATATATATATATATATATATATATATATATATATATATATATATATATATATATATATATTATTGTCTAAGGGTCTGTTTGTAACCGAAATCCCGCGCCGCCGATTAGTTGCGCCCGGCCGGCCTCGACCAATCAGCGTTCATAAATAAACTACATACATATACTAGAACGAGAATAACATGGAGGACAGTCTGTGAGGGAGAGAGTAACATGGAGGACAGTCTGTGAGGGAGAGAGTAACATGGAGGACAGTCTGTGAGGGAGAGAATAACATGGAGGACAGTGTGTGAGGGAGAGAATAACATGGAGGACAGTGTGTGAGGGAGAGAATAACATGGAGGACAGTGTGTGAGGGAGAGAATAACATGGAGGACAGTGTGTGAGGGAGAGAATAACATGGAGGACAGTGTGTGAGGGAGAGAATAACATGGAGGACAGTGTGTGAGGGAGAGAATAACATGGAGGACAGTCTGTGAGGGAGAGAATAACATGGAGGACAGTCTGTGAGGGAGAGAGTAACATGGAGGACAGTCTGTGAGGGAGAGAATAACATGGAGGACAGTCTGTGAGGGAGAGAGTAACATGGAGGACAGTGTGTGAGGGAGAGAATAACATGGAGGACAGTGTGTGAGGGAGAGAATAACATGGAGGACAGTGTGTGAGGGAGAGAATAACATGGAGGACAGTGTGTGAGGGAGAGAATAACATGGAGGACAGTGTGTGAGGGAGAGAATAACATGGAGGACAGTGTGTGAGGGAGAGAATAACATGGAGGACAGTGTGTGAGGGAGAGAATAACATGGAGGACAGTGTGTGAGGGAGAGAATAACATGGAGGACAGTGTGTGAGGGAGAGAATAACATGGAGGACAGTGTGTGAGGGAGAGAATAACATGGAGGACAGTGTGTGAGGGAGAGAATAACATGGAGGACAGTGTGTGAGGGAGAGAATAACATGGAGGACAGTGTGTGAGGGAGAGAATAACATGGAGGACAGTGTGTGAGGGAGAGAATAACATGGAGGACAGTGTGTGAGGGAGAGAATACCATGGAGGACAGTGTGTGAGGGAGAGAATACCATGGAGGACAGTGTGTGAGGGAGAGAATAACATGGAGGACAGTGTGTGAGGGAGAGAATAACATGAAGGACAGTGTGTGAGGGAGAGAATAACATGGAGGACAGTCTGTGAGGGAGAGAATAAAAATATTCCCCGTATTTAAGTTTATCATATGGTAAAATAAATGGTGTCTTTGAAAACTGTAAGTCATCCTGTAGAAAACAAGCTGTCATACAGCGATAGATGACTAATAAATTTTGACTCTTAAAATAAAGACAGGAGAAAAACAATGGTAGTGTGTCCAATGGGTTAAAACATAAATGTAAGCACCAATGTTTATATGAATACTAGATGGTGGCCCGATTCTAACGCATCGGGTATCTACTATATAATCGTCTAATTTTGTCTGTAACGGAAATCCCACGTTGCTGATTGGTCGCGGGCAGCTGGCGAGACCAATCAGCGACAGGCGCTGTCCGGCCGCGAATTAGTGCGGGATTTGAACCACGCTTCTCTGAATGGTCGTGGCCGGCTGGGCGTGACCAATCAGTGATATTGGTGCGAGATTTAACCCCCGCTGCGCTGATTGGTCACGCCCGGCCGGCCGCTACCAGTGATATTGGCGCGGGATTTAAATACTGCTTCACTGATAATGTATATATTTTACCCGGAAAATCCAGATGGACCCATTACAGTCAGTGGGGTTTCTGTTTGTACCCATTACGCTACAGATGTATCCTCTGTATAAGTCATTTTTCTCTGTTCTTACAATAGAAATTGAGCTACAAAATGTTTTTTTTTTTTTTTTTTTTTTTTTAAATTTTTTTATATAATACTGATGTGGACAAAATTGTTTTTTAACCTTCTGTAAAAGTAAGAAAAACCCCACAATGGTCACTGGAATAACTTGAAGCTGACTAGTCATTTTCAAGTTTACATGTACTGATTACCAACTAATGAAAATAAGACCTTGCTTTTGAATTGTGGTTCAAAAGAAAAATATAAAAGCAAAACAAACAAATGCGAATGGCCTGCACATAAATGCAAGTTACCATTTAGATTGTTAATTACAGGACACACCTTGGTTTCACATGTCCCTATGGTCACATTATTTTCAATCTTTTCTTAAGGTACCTTCACACGAAACGACTTTACAACGAGGACAACAATCCATGACGTTGCAGCGTCCTGGATAGCGATATCGTTGTGTTTGACACGCAGCAGCGATCTGGATCCTGCTGTGATATCGCTGGTCGTTGAATAAAGTTCAGAACTTTATTTGGTCGTCAGACCGGCGTGTATCGTCAGGTTTGACACCAAAAGCAACGATACCAGCGATGTTTTACGCTGGTAACCAGGGTAAATATCGGGTTACTAAGCGCAGGGCCGCGCTTAGTAACCCGATGTTTACCCTGGTTACCAGCGTAAAAGTAAAAATAACAAACAGTACGTGCTCACCTGCGCGTCCCCTGCCGTCCGCTTCCTGCTCTGACTGAGCGCCGGCCCTAAAGTGAAAGTAAAAGCACAGCGGTGACGTCACCGCTCTGCTGTTAGGGCCGGCGCTCACACAGTACAGGAAGCGGACGCCGGGGGACGCGCAGGTGAGCATGTACTGTTTGTTATTTTTACTTTTACGCTGGTAACCAAGGTAAACATCGGGTTACTAAGCGCGGCCCTGCGCTTAGCAACCCGATGTTTACCCTGGTTACCCGGGGACCTCGGCATCGTTGGTCGCTGGAGAGCGGTCTGTGTGACAGCTCTCCAGCGACCAAACAGCGACGCTGCAGCGATCGGCATCGTTGTCGCTATCGCTGCAGCGTCGCTTCGTGTGAAGGTACCTTTAGAGTACCATCATTTGTTGTCCAGGCCATTTTCATTAGTTTTTTTAATTTATTATTTTTCTGTTGAACCACAATTCAAAGGCAATGTCTGATTTTCATTAGTTGATATTCAGTAAATGTAAATTGAAAATTACTTTTGTCAGTTTCAAGTTATTTCTATGACAATGGTGGGTTTTTCTTACTTTAACAGAAAGGTACCAATAAGTTTGTCCATGTCTGTATGTGTTACCTACTGTTTATTGGTACTATATTAAAAAAAAATCATAAATATGCCAGTTTTTGCACTGCTAAAAGAAAAATGACAATAGATGGATACATCCCTTTTTCTAGCTGACTAGTCAACTTCGCTGTTTAGACTAGGATAGAATAAGCAGAGCCCTGTCATTCTCATTACAGAGTATGTAAGTTGACTGCTCTAGTGTTCTCCTAGAAAAGCAAAGATAGTAATGGCCTGTTAACATGGGCAGATTGCATTTTCATGCCCACAAAATGATTATTAATACAATCATTCTGTGCACATGGAATATCAGTGTTTTGCTCCCATGTCATTAAAGAGGTTACACATCGTTGCTTCCTCAAACCTGTAATAATCTGACATTTCTTTGGAAAGCCCCTTGTGTTGCATCTACCAGAAGGCCCACGGACCATGCTGCACTGTTTACACCCCAATACAGAAAACAAAAGTGCCTTCAATATGGAAATTTTAATTTTTTTAAAATTTTTTTTTTTTTTAAAGTTACATTTTAAAATAACATGGCATACTTCTCCGTCGATATAAATCTATTTAATTAAACTAAAAGATATCTTTAAAGGGGTTTATATACGGGCTTGTAAGTTTCATTGATCATATCAGGAGTTTAGCAACCAAACACAGGAACAAATTTTCCATTTATATACCCGTTTGATTACTACATTGAAATAAATGTGAGTTATGCAAGACTGAATGGCATGTCATTACTGATGAGCGGACACCTTTTCCGAGCACGTTCGCTCATCACTAATGACAAGCCGTTCAGTGTCCTGTGTTTAGTAAGAAAACGTGTGCTAAAAATTTGAATTTTTGCCGTGAATCACTAAACAAATTCCATTGCACAAGGACTTTGCCAACTGGGATCTAGTAGTATCAATCTCTGGTACTTAGCAGCAATTTTCAGCTGTGATGTTTGAGTGATTTTAGTGATCTCTAAGAGCAGCACATCCAGTAGTTGCCAGCTGGAGGTCAATGCAATTTATTAAAGATTAATTACTCTGATCATACTGTTTGCAGGCAGCGGCACATTGAGGATGAAAAACAAATGTCAGACTTTATTTTTTTTGATCATCAGGAGAGTAGCAATGACTCCCTTTCTCGCAGTTCCCGACATACAATGCTCATTATGTAACCTTCTTCATACAGGTTAGATAAAAATGTCCACGTATAGTTAATTCCGTCCAGGAGATAGCATCAGAATGTACAGTACTGTAAAACTAATGTCAAGGTATACCTGCGATAAGCAGACCTAAAAGGGTCATCCAGGCCACAAGATAGGTCATCAATAGCAGAGGTGTCAAACTGCATTTCTCGAGGGCCGCCAACAGGTCATGTTTTCAGGATTTCCTTGTATTGCACAGGTGATAATTTAATCACCTGCACAGAATGATTCCAGCACCTTGTGGAATGCTAAGGAAATCCTGAAAACATGACCTGTTGGCGGCCCTCGAGGAATGCAGTTTGACACCTCTGATCAATAGCATATTGGTGGGGATTCAACGTCCAACAACCTCACCAATCAGCTGTTATTTGTTCCAGCACTAGATTGGGTTTCAGTATTGCAGAAAGCAATAGTGGTGCACATGTTCCCTCAGATCGAATCCATATAGCCCTAGAAGCAGGAGACTACATGACAGTCAACTTGTGCTGTGTCATACATCACTGTCGCCTTCTGGAGGCAGACACTCAGACATTGTAGAGAAGTCCTCTTCCAGTAGGCTTAAAGATCTGAAAATTATGTCTTGTATGCCAGTCTAAATGAACAGGACCACTGGAGTGAGGTGTGCCTAATTCATTAAGTGGTGCCCCCCTCTTAATGAATCAGGACCACCTTACAACTGGCGTGCCCTTCCACCAGAAATGTTCCTCAAGTCAAAGACTAGAGTACATTTGTGGAGAAATTTATGCCACTAAAGTGATGTAAATTTTTATGGCTGACAGTTGGGCCTCACTATGCTATGTCCCATTTTGGTGAAGCTGGCTGGGACTGGCATAAAATGCCAAAAGATGCAACATTTTTGCACGACTTCAAGTTGTGGAAAAATTTTGTGGCATTTGATTTGAATCTTGGTGAAAACACCATCATGAATTGGGTCCCAAGTATTCCATAGTGCCAATTCACCCTGTCTGAAGCAGAGAAGTGCAGAGAATTGTTTCAAGCAAAGCAAGTAGGGTTAAGTAGCATTTCAGCTTTTATAAAATGGGGGTAGATGTTCAAATGTCTCCATATGTGTGAGATGTGCAATGTTGGAATATTGATCAACCTGTCTTGTTTGTTTTGGTTTTTATTTTGTGCGATCTGTAGGTTTTCCCGTTCTGACGAACTTTCAAGGCACAAGAGATCCCATTCTGGAGTAAAACCCTATCAGTGTACAGTATGTGACAAGAAGTTTGCCCGCAGTGACCATCTATCCAAACACATGAAGATACATCGAGGCCAGAGAGTTGGTGGATGTCGGACACCACGTGCCAGCACTTAACCTCCTTCTTTTTTGACTTTCACCAGCCGACCAGCGTGAATTAAGTTGCTGCTTTTAAAAATTGACCGTTTTCTATGATGTGAACTTCGAGAAGGAACAATATAGCAAACCAATGGGTCATACTGGACTAACCCATACTGAATCAGTAGGGCTTACAAGGGAGTTTTTTGACACTACTCTCTTAGTCACGTAGATATTAGCTTCCAGCCAAGTTACCGTACAATGGTTTACTTGGCTGTTTTCAATGAGTCTCTTCTCTTGTCTTGGGTAGAGGTTCTGCAACGAATACCTGTGAATATAGCCCTACCTCTTTTTGTTTTGACTGTTACTTGTTTTGTTTGGTTTGCATTACAGACTTTGCCAAGTAGTCTGTTCATATAAAATGCCATAAGCATCTGTAATTTTCTACAGATTTTACACATTTTAAAGGCTGTTACTTTTATGACCCTGTTGTATGAAGACAGTTGTTGCGTTGACTTCTTTTTTTTATTGCCGATATTAAGATCATCAGCAAGTAAATACACATAAGATAAAATCAGAGGACTTACAATGTAGGTTGGTGCACTTACATTACACGATACTGTATACCATAACATAGAATGGCCTGTGTATACCCAGTATGGCTGCAGCAGGCTCACTGGAAACTGTTACTTCAGTTCAAAAATAGCCATTTTTGTAACACTAATTTTTTATTTTTTTCCGTTTTACCGTTTCAAGGTATGGGCTTACTGTAACAAATGTTACTTACACAAAGCGTTTAAGAAGATCGTGCATGGTGGGCTAGCTTCTTATATCTTTTAATTATCTTAAGTTCTGTAGCATTCATAGTTACGGGTTATAGATATATTCTTATAAGAGTGGGGCCACGTGGCAAAATAAATTTTTCAGAAAATCAATGCAAAACTGTTACAAAGTCGCAACACTGACTAATTTTTAAAGGGGTTCTCCACTACTCGGACATTCCATTGTCAATCACCATATTTCCCCACCTAAAATAATAGCCTGTACTTGCCTCTGGTGCCATTTCAGCGGCGCTGGCACCTGCCACTAGAGCCCTGCAGCCAATCAGTGGCCACATGGCTTTCACTTCCTTTGGATATAATTGGCATTCAGAGTAAGGTCACGTCCACATATTTAGTATTTGGTCAGTTTTTATCTCAGTATTTGTAAGCCAAAACCAGGAGTGGGTGATAAATACTGAAGTGGTGCATATGTTTCTGTTAAACTTTTCCTCTGATTGTTCCACTACTGATTTTGGCTTACAAATACTGAGGTAAAATACTGACCAAATACTGAAAGTGTGAGCGTGGCCTTAGTCAGAGAGCTCCAGCAGCTCTCTTCTTCAGAATGCCAGTTTCATGAGTGATGCTGCCCATTAGTGGCTGCGGGGCTCGTGTCATAACCACATCCGGCAAAACCCAGTGCTGAAGGTCATTGTAATGTTACCGGACGTGAGTATAAGCTATTTTTATTTTGCGGATGGAATGTGATGACTGAGAAGGGGTGGTCCAAATAGTGGACAACCCCTATAAAAGGCTTGTTCAGTTTTGGAAGAAAAGTCTACAATCACTCTGTGACTGCAGAATTGTGACATCATGCAATGTACACACTGTCTCGATTCCCCTGTATGCGCCATGTCGGTGAGCATTCATATGACTTTATGTATGTGATTTGCATACTTGCTGGCTAGACACCTCCTCTTCTCTCAATTCTTTTCTTGAGAGAAATCAGGTGAGACAAGTGAACGGGTCAGCTCAAGTATTAAATCCACCCATTCACAGGGGGAATACAGAAGAATTGTGATGGTGTGCGTACTTCACACAATCCAGATTCATTCCTCATCCTCGCAGTGGTTGCAGACTTTTTTTCTTGAGACGGGGTCAAAACGGTTGTGCAGACCCTGTGAGAAACCATTATAGAAACTTCATTCCAGCTCACCCAGTTCCTCTATGCTCATCCACCTGGGGCTCAGACACCAGCCTCTCCCTGGCCTCACATCAAGGAAAATAGAAAAAAAAAAATATTTTTCAAAAGAAAATATAGTGCATGCAAAAGAAAAAATTTACATGGTTGACATGACCCAGTTGATGCGTTTCGACTGCACTAGGCAGTCTTACTCATGTCATGAGTAACTGGGTCATGTCGACCATGTACATTTTTTTTCTTTTGTATGCACTATTATTTTCTTTTGAAAAAGAAAAGGAAAATCCAGTCCTGTTGACTCTGACTCCAATTTTTTTCTATTTTCTTGTGAGAAACCCTTTTCTGTTCAGATACAGTAAACTAATTGCTATAAAGATCTCCTGGCCCAAGTATCTAGACCATGTCAAGTCTAGCATTGATTAAGGTAAGATGCCCTCCCACCATTACTGATCTTCTTTGGGTACTTAATGTTCCAAGTCTATTCCGTGTATATAACATTCAAGTATTACTAAAAGGACTGTGTCTAAAAGCTATATTCCATCCACCTGCAAACCAAACTTAATCTAAAAATTACTGTGGTTTCTCTTCCATGACAAGGTTGAATGTTAAACTCTATGTAAATTTATCCCATCTTTATGGATAATTCTAGAAGACTTTCGCTCGGTTCAAACTATCTTCTGTAGATCTGTGAATGTTGCCTGGACTTTCAGATTTGGTCTTCCTGATACTGTGATATCTCTACTTAGAAGTTTCTGTGCAGTTCTTATTAATGACAGATAAAGCCTGTGCACACAGCTGCATAGAGCAAAGTGGACAACAGACTGACTTTTGCTGTGGTGCTGTGTACTCTTCGGGTCCTACTGCTGCTCTTCTACATTTTGGTTTGGATTTGGATCTGAAATCATCAGTCTTCCAATGGACGTCTTATATTATCCCACCGAGAACCCAAGCCCTGCCTCAACTGAGCATCCTGAAATGAGTCGTTCTCTATATATTCAGTTATTATATAGTTTTATTCCTGAGTTCCATGGGAGAAAGTTCTATGAATATGTAGATATTTAATGCATGGAACAATTTTGAGGGATCTACCTTCATTGGCATTTATGTTATGGGTATAAGAGCATTGTCATCATGCAATCTGGATCAGAAGTGTCATACAGACATTGATAATATGACTTGGCTCATTCATTTACTATATGTATGGTTTTTTTTTTCTCCCAACATATTTTGGGGACATGGGTGGAACAAATGGGTTTTATCATTGCTGGAAAAAAGTAGTATTGGACAGATAAGTTTGCTATGAAAATGCCAAATTGATGATATTGTTAAATCTGTCCTATGCACCAACCCGTTCTTGAAAAATGTTGGCACTTGTCAGGGATATTGGGTAAACTGCACTTAAAGGGGTTGTTTCAGATTGTGGGTTTGCAATGCAGCTTATCTTCTGACAATGGTCTGTTACGTTCATGGATGGTCCTCTACAGCCCCATCCAAAACAGCCCCTGGATTTACTGTAGTTCATAGTCTCCAATTGAGGAAAAGAATTAATGTTTAATATGGAATTTGTAGACCTAGATAATGATATATATGTTTGGGGAAATGCCACATAGTACCTTTTTTATTTTAGTAGCTTTAAAGGGGAACTACATATTGGCTACTTCTGTTGTCTCACAATATTCTGTGCTATACCATCTCCTATCTGCCATGGGCTTTTTCTTCAGAACACCTTCAACCACTATCGCATTTTATGCTACTTGTCCTGTCCTTTTTTAAGATGTCGAGAAAGATTTATGAACCAGTTTTGATTAGAAAAAAACATTTGTTGCCAATGTCAGCCAATCAAAGCACAGCTTTAATTTCTTATAGTGCTTGGAAAATAAAAGCTGCACTGTGGTTGGTGGCAAATGGTAAAAAGGTCAGGCTGTCTTTTAGCAAATGTCATAATTCTGTCCAATAGCGTCTGTTCTTAGCAATGTAGTGACATCCGGGGCTTTAGGCTTAACATTCTAGATATAAAAAATCACCATATGGCTTCTTGAAAATTACTACAATCCATGCTGAGATGTGATACCCTTAGAGCTCGTTCAGACAACCGTATTTTTGGACATCAGATCTCACTCAGACCAATGTTATGCTATGGGGCCATGCACATGTCCGATTTTTTTTTTTTCTTGGAGAGAGCCTGTCCGAAGAAAAAAATTGCAGAATGTACAATTTGCATCCGTAAATTGGATTGCACTTGGCCATGCAATTCGATGAGTCCATGGTAAAAGCCAGATTACACCTGGCTGACATCTGAGTGCAGTCTGAATGGAGAATTTTTTTTTTCTCATCTGAGAAAATCTGATCAGCGTGTGATTAGCATAATCGGGCTGATTTTCTCAGGTGAGAGAATATAGTCATGTCACCCTAGCCTAAATCTATGCTGCGTCACTATGGACAATTGAACATTGATCTATTGATGTTGGGCAAAATATTACAGGGGATTTAATTGCAAGTGCTAGAAAAACATAATAACTAATGTTTAGAGGGATTGCATGAGATTAGAGAATGGGATTTGCTTTTTTCTCAGCAACAGACTAAGCCGTGACACCAAAAACAGCTCATGGACGAATGGTGCGGTGTCTAGAAAGAAAATTGACTTTCAATAATGTCAACTAGTTCTGTCCGCCAGTACATTCAGAGATATTTTTTATAATTAGAATAAATTTGGCATACTAAATTGTACGGTAATTCATGAATTGTCTATCCTGTGTGACATATGGCATGCCGGACTCTGATGTTTGAGAAGGAGGGGCGACAAAATTAGTAATTCTTTTATAATTGTTTTCTTAGCTTCCATTGGTTTGTAATTGGAGCTGAAATGTAATTGTATGCTGGTTCTTGAAATGTTTATTGAAAATTCAAGTACCACTACTTTGTGTTACCAGTCCTTTTCTATGCTCGATATCTTTGGCTTTCTACCACAGGTTGAAAAATCCAAGCTAGTAACTGCTACAACCTGTGCATGGGACTCTCCATTATGTCTATATTTTTTTTTAAAGTATGGTTACTGCATAACTCCCAACCGTGCCGGATCCAGCGGGACAGTCACAATTTTGAGACTCTGTCCCGCTGTCCCGGCTGGGATCCTCCTTCTCCCGCATGGCCTCAGACCAAATGTACCACCACTTGTTAAAGCAGATATTGCTCCTTGCTCCGACACTGACTGGCATAGGAGAGGCATCTTTATCAGTGGCGTACCGGAGCGCCAGCGAATTTAGCTATGGTTGTAAATCTACCAACCCTTTTTTTTTAACTACGGGCAGCATAAATCAGAGCCTGGCTGTGCGGTTGCGATCAGGTGTATCTTTCCTGTCCAAGACCATAGGGAGAGACCAGACTAGTCCGGCGACACCCCATGTCAGCTTCTCCCTACCCCTCTCCAGTTGATTGACATGACATTCTTATGTATATATATCGAAAAGACCTATCCATCAACTTGGGTGAGGAGAAGCTGGTTGGCAGCTACATCTGAGTAGTTGTCGCTCTTCCTGTAGTCCCTGTCCAACTCTTCAAACTGTTTTCTTTCAAAAGTTACTTTCAGAGTAAAGCATGCCCGTCTGCGATCGCTAAGCCAGACACTGATTCCTCTTGCCCCTGGTTCATGCTGCATGTAGCTACTGAAAGGTTTCCTTTAGAAAGATTAGGGTATTTAGCCAGTATACTCCTACGACCAGAATGCATGCCACTCCAATGGTTGGATTCCAAATCATGGAGCACTTAAAGGAATGAATAGGGATATTCCGTTCCGGAAATGACCACATCCAACTGTGACCAGGAACAGCTGATCCACCCCACCTATCTGATATTAATGACCTATCCTAAGGATAAGCCTTCAATATAAAGGTACTGGACAACTCCTTTAAGCACTTGCTTTTCCTCCCATGAAAAATCCCCAACACTGCAACTGCATAGAAAAATTCATGAGACTGTCCCATGGAAAACAGGCTTGTTAGGAGGTGTTCATACTAAGGCTTATCAGTAATGCTCAAAGCTGTATTAGGAACATGGTGATAGCAGCAAACCCAAAAGCAGCGGGCAGCTTTCATGCCATGCCGTTACCTAGCTCATGCTGCATATTTATCAGATTTTCATAATGGCTTTAATTGGTGACTCTGAAAAGAAATAAAAAGGTGTCATTGTTTCTCATGTTTTTATCTGTAAACCTTGTATAGTTATTTTTATATCCTGATCTTTATAAGACAGTCTGTCCTACAAGTTTAATAAACATCACGTTTCTTCCAGTTGTTGCCTTGGCATAATAAATGATGTCTCTACTTAAACTGATTTCTGCTGACTATTTGTTTTGGTGCTTACTAAGCAATAAAATGGAAGGGTGGTCTCGTTATGACAATTGCAACTTTTTTGGCTTGTGGAGCTAGATGCCATCCAAGAGGATTCTCACTCTGTGGATCCAAGTAATTAAGACTGGCATTTCATATGCCTGTCTTAATGAAGGACTAGTTGGAATAAAATGGGCAAAATTCATTAAGAGGTGCACGCCATTTAATGAATTCAGTGCATCTTACCGATGTGCACCTCACTAGAAATGGTATTCCAGTTGTGGACTGGGGTAGCATTTCTGGTTTATAGTCATGCTGTCTCCCTTTCTGACTCCTCCCACACTCTGCCAATTTTGGCATAGCTGCTTCAAAGTGGGTGAAAAAACGCCAAAAGTAAAAAAAAAATAATTTTCTGGTGCAAACAGCTTTTATGAATTGCTCCTTTTTGTGCCAGAAGAAGACCAGCTCTATAAGACTGGGTTAATTTTTGTCTTAAATTTAGGATTTATGCTAAGAAAGCAGAATCCCCATGCACATTAAATGTGGTGTTAGGATTACATTAGTTTATTCAAGGCCAAGTGCATTGGCCTGATACTTCAAAAAATAAAGTATGAAATAGACTAGTAGAATGCAAAACTGATCAAAAGTCTGTGGATGGAGGTTTCCACTGTATAGCATCCATTTAATGTCATGAGGTTTTAAGAAACTTTCAATAATATACAGGTGCTTCTCACAAAATAAGAATATCATCAAAAAGTTAATTTATTTCCGTTCTTCAATACAAAAAGAGAAACTCATATTATACAGGTCCTTCTCAAAAAATTAGCATATAGTGTTAAATTTCATTATTTACCATAATGTAATGATTACAATTAAACTTTCATATATTATAGATTCATTATCCACCAACTGAAATTTGTCAGGTCTTTTATTGTTTTAATACTGATGATTTTGGCCTACAACTCCTGATAACCCAAAAAACCTGTCTCAATAAATTAGCATATCAAGAAAAGGTTCTCTAAATGACCTATTACCCTAATCTTCTGAATCAACTAATTAACTCTAAACACATGCAAAAGATACCTGAGGCTTTTAAAAGCTCCCTGCCTGGTTCATTACTCAAAACCCCCATCATGGGTAAGACTAGCGACCTGACAGATGTCAAGAAGGCCATCATTGACACCCTCAAGCAAGAGGGTAAGACCCAGAAAGAAATTTCTCAACAAATAGGCTGTTCCCAGAGTGCTGTATCAAGGCACCTCAATGGTAAGTCTGTTGGAAGTAAACAATGTGGCAGAAAACGCTGTACAACGAGAAGAGGTGACCGGACCCTGAGGAAGATTGTGGAGAAGGACCGATTCCAGACCTTGGGGAACCTGAGGAAGCAGTGGACTGAGTCTGGTGTGGAAAGGCGTGTGCAGGAAATGGGCTACAGGTGCCGCATTCCCCAGGTAAAGCCACTTTTGAACCATAAACAGCGGCAGAAGCGCCTGACCTGGGCTACAGAGAAGCAGCACTGGACTGTTGCTAAGTGGTCCCAAGTACTTTTTTCTGATGAAAGCAAATTTTGCATGTCATTCGGAAATCAAGGTGCCAGAGTCTGGAGGAAGACTGGGGAGAAGGAAATGCCAAAATGCCTGAAGTCCAGTGTCAAGTACCCACAGTCAGTGATGGTGTGGGGTGCCATGTCAGCTGCTGGTGTTGGTCCACTGTGTTTCATCAAGGGCAGGGTCAATGCAGCTAGCTATCAGGAGATTTTGGAGCACTTCATGCTTCCATCGGCTGAAATGCTTTATGGAGATGAAGATTTCATTTTTCAGCACGACCTGGCACCTGCTCACAGTGCCAAAACCACTGGTAAATGGTTTACTGACCATGGTATTACTGTGCTCAATTGGCCAGCCAACTCTCCTGACCTGAACCCCATAGAGAATCTGTGGGATATTGTGAAGAGAAAGTTGAGAGACGCAAGACCCAACACTCTGGATGAGCTTAAGGCCGCTATTGAAGCATCCTGGGCCTCCATAACATCTCAGCAGTGTCACAGGCTGATTGCCTCCATGCCACGCCGCATTGAAGCAGTCATTTCTGCCAAAGGATTCCCGACCAAGTATTGAGTGCATAACTGAACATTATTATTTGATGGGTTTTTTGTTTGGTATTAAAAAACACTTTTATTTGATTGGTCGGGTGAAATATGCTAATTTATTGAGACAGGTTTTTTGGGTTATCAGGAGTTGTAGGCCAAAATCATCAGTATTAAAACAATAAAAGACCTGACAAATTTCAGTTGGTGGATAATGAATCTATAATATATGAAAGTTTAATTGTAATCATTACATTATGGTAAATAATGAAATTTAACACTATATGCTAATTTTTTGAGAAGGACCTGTATAGAGTTGTTACAAACAGAGTGATCTATTTCAAGTGTTTATTTCTGTTAATGTTGATGATTATAGCCTACAGCCAATGAAAACCCAAAAGTCATCATCTCTGTAAATTAGAATACTGTATAACACCAGCTTGAAAAATGATTTTAAAATCCAAAATGTTGGCCTACTGAAATGTATGTTCAATAAGTGCACTCAATACTTGGTCGGGACTCCTTTTGCTTTAATTACTGCATCAATGCGGTGTAGCATGAAGGCGATCAGCCTGTGGCACTGCTGAGATGTTAAGGAAGCCCAGGTTGCTTTGATAGCAGCCTTCAGCTCGTCTGCATTGTTGGGTCTGGTGTCTCTCATCTTCCTCTTGACAATCCCTCATAGATTCTTTATGGGGTTACGGTCAGACGAGTTTGCTGGCCAATTAAGCACAGTGATACTATTGTTTTTACACCAGGTATTGGTACTTTTGGCAGTGTGGACAGGTGCCACGTCCTGCTGGAGAGTAAAATTTCCAACTCCAAAAAGCTTGTTGGCAGAGGGAAGCATGAAGTGCTCTAAATTTCCTGTTAGACGGCTGCGCTGACTTTCATCTTGATAAAGCACAGTTGACCTACACCAGCAGATGACATGGCTCCCCAAACCATCACTGATTGTAGAAACTTCACACTAGACCTCGAGCAGCTTGGATTGTGGCCTCTCCACTCTTCGGCTAGGTTCACATCGCGTAAGTGCCATCTGTTTAACAGATCTGTTAAACGGATGCGCTAAGGCTGATGCCCAAAATCGCTTTTTTGCTTCAATTGTGCTAACGCATGGTACAATTTCATTGGCATGCGTTAGCAATAGAGGTCTATGCACAGCGAACACGTCCGTTCGCTGTGCGTTAGACCTAACGTACCCGAAAACACGGTAAACGGCATTCGAGGGTGCGTCACAAAGTAATGCATGCCGATTTTGACATGCGTTACGATAATGTAAGTCTATGGGCACGTTAATGGATCCGTTACGTTGCATTAGTGCCACTAACGATCGCCCTAACGCAATGTGAACCTACCCTTCCTCCAGTTTCTGGGACCTTTATTTCCAAATGAAATGCAAAATTTACTTTCATCTGAAAACACCTTGGACCACCGAGCAACAGTCCAGTTCTTTTTCTCCTTGGCCCAGGTAAGACGCTTCTGGTGCTGTCTATTGGTCATGAGTGGCTTGACATAAGGAGTGTGACACTTGTAGCCTATGTCCTAGATACGTGTGTGTGTGTGTGTGTGTGTGGTGGCTCTTGAAGCAGTGACTCCAGCAGCAGTCCACTCCTTGTGGATCTCCCCCCAATGTTTGAATGGCATTTTCTTAGCAATCCTTTCAAAAGGCTGTGGTTATCCCGGAACAAATGCTGGTGTGGTTGGCCCTGGGTTCCTCCTAATGCAGGACAATGCCAGGCCTCATGTGGCTGGAGTATGTTAGCAGTTCCTGCAAGATGAAGGCATTGAAGCTATGAACTGGCCCGCCCATTCCCCAGACCTGAATCCGAGTGAACAAATCTGGGACATCATGTCTCGCACCATCCACCAACGTCATGTTGCAACACAGACTGTCCAGGGTTTGGCGGATGCTTTAGTCCAGGTCTGGGAGGAGATCCCTCAGGAGACCATCCGCCGCCTCATCAGGAGCATGCCCAGGCATTATAGGGAGGTCATACAGGCACGTGGAGGCCACACACACTACTGAGCATCATTTCCTTGTCTTGAGGCATTTCCACTGACGTTGGATCAGCCTGTAACTTCATTTTTCACTTTGATTTTGAGCATCATTCCAACTCAAGACATCCGTGGGATATTAGTTGTGATTTACGTTGATAATTTTTAGGTTTTATTGTTCTTAACACATTCTACTATGTAATGAATAAAGATTTACAACTGGAATATTTCATTCAGTGATATCTAGGATGTGGGATTTTAGTGTTCCCTTTATTTTTTCGAGCAGTGTAGTATCATCAGGGAATATTATTACTTTTGCATGATATACAGTAAGTGGGCACTTAAGAGACATTATTTATTATATTTTAGGCTCAAACAAGAAATCATAACTGTCGAAGGGGCACATACAGCTCTGGCAAAAATGAAGAGACCCCTACAAAATTTTCCGTTTCTCTGATTTATCTCTTTATATGCATACTACTACAATACCCGCGGCTTCGCTTATGGAAAATGTTAAATTGTTGTTATGGTAGCTAGAGTAAAATTTTCAGTGTCACCTGAAGGAGCTCGCATCTCAGTAATGAAAACCGCCTCGCAGGCAGACTTGTCTAGTTGCCCATAGCAACCAATCAGAGCTCAACTTTCCCTTTACCTCAGCAGCTTCAGTGATAAAAGCTCTCTGTGTAGTAAGCAATAACGACAATCTTACTATGAGGCATTTTTCGCCTGACCAATATTGCTGCTCAGTAATGTTCATCCGTGTGCGTAGGGTGCATCCATCTGAGTGTGTTTGCATGCGTGTGTGAGTGTGTGGTGTGCATGTGGTATTTATGGGTGGTTTTGTGGTATTTGTGAGGTGGTGTTTGTGTTGTGTGTGTCTAGAGTGGTCTGGTGTTTGTGTGGTGTGTTGTGGCATTTGTGTGGTGATGTTTGGTGTTTGTGAAATGTTTGTGTGTTGTGTGTGGTGGTGTGGCTCCTTTAGCAGCGACTTTTTGGCACCGTTGCTATAATCCTTCCCTGTCAATCACAACTGTTGTTTTCCCCTCAGCACTTTTACTTTCACCTTCACATTTCTCCATTATATGTATAGGGCCTAAGGCTGGGTTCACACTGCGTTAGTGTGATCCGTTAAACGGACTACGTTACACCGCGGCATAACGCGGTGTAACGTAGTCCGTTAACGCCGCCATTACTTCCTATGGCAGACGCATCGCTAGCGCACGCCCACAATGGGCGTGCGCTAGGCGATGTGCCGTCATTGAGTGACTGACCTGAGACGCGGGCTGCAGCGTTTCCGGGTCCGTCACTGCTAGCGCAGATGGAGCTAGCAGATGCTCCATCTGCGCTAGCGCTGTGCCAAAGTCGGCTCTTGCGTTAGCGAAGTCCGTTAGCGTATGCGCTGAACGGACTGCACTAACGCAATGTGAACCTAGCCTAACTTCGGGGCCCCAATCTCATGACGGGGGGGACACTAGAGAGATTTAACATGCAAGAACTGTGGATTTGTATAAAGCGGGCTACTACAGCTTTCACAATTCCCCATTATATGTATAGGGCCTAACTTTGGGGGGCCCAATCTCATAATGGGGGGATGCTAGTGAGATGTAACGTGCGCAGTATTCTGCTCCTGTGGGTGGAGAGGGGATGTGCCAAATTTCACCCAAATCGGACGAGAACTGTGGATTTGTATAGAGCAGGCTACTACATATTTTGAGTTTTATATTTATAGATTTTTGAGTAAAATTTAAATTGTTCTTTTAGTCTATAAACTTCTGACAACATGTCTCCGAATTTCCAAGCAATAAATTTTTTATTTTTTTCTGAAAAGCAGAAATGTTCAAAATTTTAAAAAAACAGTGCTTTCAGATCTCAAATAATGCAAACAAAAAAAGTTCATAATCATTTAGAAACAACAATACTAATGTTTTAACTCAGGAAGGGTTCAGAAATCAATATTTTGTGGAATAACCATGATTTTTAATCACAGCTTTCATGCGTCTTGGCATGCTTTCCACCAGTCTTTCACACTGCTTCTGGGGCAAAAATGTAAGCAGTTCTTTGTTTGATGGCTTGTGACTATCCATCATCCTCTTTATTACATTCCAGAGGTTTTCGATGGGGTTCAGGTCTGGAGATTGGGCTGCCCATGACAGGGTTTTGATGTGGTGGTCTCTTAATTGGCACTTACAGATGGAATTTATCTTTTTAATGGGAATTATTACCATCTAGAGGTCACAAAAAGGGCATTTTACAATGAAAGGGGCACAGTGGTGGGCATTATTATGTGGCACACTAAGAGGAGTATTGTTACCATGTCACACATCAGGTATAGTAATAGGGACATATATGCCATTGGGGTGCTAGCAAGATGAAGAACTTGCACAGATTGGGAAGAGATGAGGATGGTGCTGAACTTATAAGAATTCAGATGTGTCTTTGTTGTAAATTGTATAGACGAGTTGTGGTTGGAGAAGTTGTCATGGCAGTCTGGGCCAGATGGAAAAGATCGGTAAAGCGAACTACCTCATCAGAAAGGATGTAAATCACCAAACATGCAGTAACTGTACTGTAATTTTTTTTTAATATGGTCTGCAGAACAGCTTTCTACCACTATATGGTCACTGTATGGAGGTAATATCGGTCTTAGTTTTCGTGTTGAGCTATTTTTTTCAGTAACAGCATGGTCATCTGCTGAGGATCCCCTTTACCCACTATGATTAGAGTGCGACTCCATAGTCTTAAACATTGGTTACCTAAGATAGGGACCAACTCAGAAGTATTACCCCTCCACCTTCCATAGCCCACCTGTGCAGAACCCAATATACCAGACTCAACATCTGCATGCTCTTATTTATGAGTGGGAATCAAATGAACAGCAGAGGGCATCTTAACAAGTCTGTAACAACACTGTAGTGTAGACAATTAAACTATTTTTTTACGATTCAACTGAAAAATTCACAAATGGTGTTTGTAATCTAGCATTAAAATGTAATATTTGCGTAACTCATTTAATCTTTAAGCAAAAAGAGTTTTTCAAACCAAAAACATCCATGTAAGGAAAATAAATCATTTATTAAAATCAATTTTTCTCCATGACTTTGCTTGACAAAGGCTCTTTGTAATTTGCTGGTAAAATATATTTACTGTATAAGTGGTACGAGCTATGAAGTCTGTCTTGTCTGAGTGAAGAGAGCTGCTCTCCGGGCTGAGAAGTCTATTCTTGTACTTTACGACCGGAGCAGTTATATCTCGTACCTACTGGATTAGACATTGACTATATAGATCAGAAAATTCCGATTCTAAAAATAAATGGTTTAGCTTTGCTTACACTATTTCAGTTCAAGAAGGTGGTTGTATCTCAAGAAATGGGATCAGATACTCTGATCATGAATATATATTAGTCAGTGTCTGTACTGTTTACGACTTCTACATATAATATTTCATTACTAATAATACTTTATCAATTATGTACATAATCCATAACAGATTGTAGAAAGTTGCATCAAAGCGTGCGGTACAGCCCAAAGAGATGAAATGACATTGGAGTTTATAGAGAGAGACTGTTGTTGAAGGAAAGGCCGGAGCAAAGCCACTACCCCCCCACGGCGTGGGCAGAGGCCAGCATGACAATGGGTTGGAGGGAGTGGGGATACTGATGTAATGGGGTGGGTCCGGGTTAGGGCAATTATATGACCATTAAGGGGAGGGGTCCTGTCCTTTCCCACTCCCAGATGTTTGGATCAGTTTCCCTGTAGTGCAGCAGCGCATTCCTCATGGCCTCGGTAGCACAGATAAAGGATAACCTGAAGGTCACAGCGAAGCCTCAGCCACCCGACTGGCTGGAGGTGCAGGTGGCTGCGATCAGCAGTGGGGGAGCGTGGACGGTGACGGCGGAACCCCCATGTAACCGACGATCCCATTGGGCACGGCCTCCATCTCAGCTGTCGCCTGACGTGGCTCCTTGGACTTAGCACAAGTGCAGGAGCCTCTTTGGGTTCCCTTAAGGCCTGGCGCCAGGTCTGAAGCGTGTGAGTAGGTCCCGGGCTTTGGAGGAATCCATTTGCCAGGCTTAGTCCAGCGGTGGTTAGCAGGCCTCAACCTGTGTTGGGGGCAGGGCCTGCATGCGTGTCAGAAATGCTAGGAATGATAATGTCACAGTGGGTCACCAAGGCAATGCTCTGGTTGGGCGGCCCACTCCTTCCTCCTCAGATGACAGCAGGACATGCCAGAATGAACTGCAGACAGTATTACCCTGCCTGTGGGTTTAACGGCCCAATTGGGAAGCCCTAGGATAGCTTCCCCTTCAGTCTTAGGAGTGGCATCAATCAGCCCCTGCTGCCAGTGGGTGTATCGGGCAGGGGGTTGTTCGCTGAGGGGGTCACACTCTCACCTGCAGTCTGCTGGTCCATTCTCAGCATTTGGATCAGTCCCATCAAGTGTGGCACGGTCTCCCAGGGACCTGACCACAGCATCTATCGGATCTTCAAGTTTCAGACTTCAGGCATCTGATGGTCCATCAGAAAGAATCGGTGATGCGGATGGGCATCTAGATTCAGGATTTGTGGCAGGATTGATCACCGCTCCCTTGCAGCCTGATGAGTACTATTCCATGTCATGCCAGTTTCCTCCAAATTTTATGTCTTCAGGAATTGGGGGTAGTCAGGTGGTAGGATCGTTAGGTTCGGGTCATGGAGTTGAGGTTCAGTTGGATATGCTTAGTGATGGGGTTAGGGACGTGCTAGTAACGTGAGAGATTTAGTGACCCATTTGGAAGGGGGTAGGTTGACTCCAGGACATTTAGCTGCATGGGTTGGTTTGGGGCTCATCTTAAGAAGGAGGTAAAGGAAAAAATTTGGAAAGACGAGTACATCAAAATGTTTCCCTTTTTACTGTTGTATAAATTTAATTTAAGAGCAAAAAGGATGCTAGCAAGAAGAAAGAGGAAGAAAAGCAGAGGTGGCGCTCGATCTCTCAAACATTTGTTAATTGGCTTCAAGTAATCGCCATTATGGCATGTGTTATAGGTGAAAAAGCGGCGGATAACTGCTCCTCTATATTGCTATGTGGACTCCATTGGTAAGGCCCATAGGATTTATGGGGGACATGCGTGGCTCCGCTATGATGAGCAGTTCCGTCAAAGGAAATCTATTTGTCCCACCATATTGTGGGATCAAAAGGACATATGCCTTTGGTTGCAGGTTATGGCTCCTACTAGATTAGGTCATTCCTTTCACAGGGGGGGGGGGGGGGGGGGGCTGGGGTTGCCGGCCAGTCCGCTAGTCAGTTGGGTACTCAGGGGGCTGGAGGTCAATCCGGTCAGTCAGGAGTACAAAACTTGTAACCCGATATTTACACTGGTTACAAGTGAACACATCGCTGGATCGGCATCACACACGCCGATCCAGCGATGACAGCGGGTGATCAGCGACCAAAAAATGGTCCTGATCATTCCCCAAAGACCAACGATCTCCCAGCAGGGACCTGATCGTTGGTCGCTGTCACACATAACAAGATCGTTAGCGGGATCGTTGCTACGTCACCAAAAGCGTGACGTTGCAACGATATCGTTAACGATATCATTATGTGTGACTCAGCCTTAACCGTGATGCTCCCTTATCTAAAGAGATTTCATGATAGGGGTAAGGCAGCACTGTGGTTGTTTGGTTTTGGAGAATGTTTTAAAATTCCTCCACCTCCATTTAAAATTCCCCGGGTTCTTAAGAATCTTCAATTGGCTAATCAGTATACAGTGGTGGTTTCAGAAAAGTTAGGTAAAGCAGTTGCCTTGGGTCGAATGTCTGGACAATTTAATGAACATCCTTTTGTGAATTTAGTTGTTTCTTCCTTAAGGGTTGTTCCTAAGAAAGAACTGAATAAATTTCTGCTCATCACCATTTGTCTTATCGTCAGGGGATGTCTGTGAATGATGGAATTGACCGGGAGCTCTGTTTCGTGGTTTATACGTTACTTGATGAAGTAGCTCATTGGGTTAGGAGTTGTGGGAGAGGAGCATTGATGGCTATGACAGACATTGAATCTGCATTTTGGCTATTGCCAGCCTATCCTGAAAGTGTTAGGTTGTTGGATTGTCCTGTGCGTTATTTGAGCCTTTCAGTTCATTTTTAGAGGATAATGTATCAGTCTTTGACTCATACATTATTTGGATGATTTTTTATGTATTAGCCGCGGTAATTCTGCTTGCTATGAAAATATTCTTAGGGCAATCTAGTGGGTGGCGGAGCGCTTCGGGGTATCTTTGGCTCCTGGCAAAATGGAAGGTCCAACTACGTGTATTAGTTTTTAGGCATTGTGATCGATTAAGTAAATTGTGAATTTCGTCTGTCAGAAGAGAAGGTGGTAGCATTGAGGAAGGAGCCAGGGCGCAGCGTTTAAAAAAATTGTCTTTGAGGGAGGTACAGTCGCTTCTCAGAAAATTTAACTTTGCGTGCCGCATCATCCCAATGGGAAGGGTTTTTTCTTGATGGTTGGCTAATGCTACTGCTGGAGTGCGAGCTCCGTATCACTACGTTCGATTATCTGCAGAACAGAAGGCATATTTGGGGGTTTGGGGGAAATTTTGGAAGCGATATAATGGCTGTTCATTGCTCATGGAGGAAGTGGTAGGTAATTGTGCTTTGGACTTATACACAGAGGCAGAAGGTGGTTTCGGGGCGTACTTAGGGGTCAGTGATGTGCATCTAGTTCGTCGGAAGATTGGGTTTTGTCAGGCCTGGTTAAAAATGTTGCGTTAGTGGAGATTTTTCCCATTTTGGTGGCAGTTCATTTATGGAGACGGGAGTTTCAGGATAGGAGGGTGCGCTTCCACTGTGATAGTTGGCGCAATTAATAGTCTTACCGCTTCGTCACCTCCTGTGATTCGTGTACTCCGCCAGTTGGTGTTGACGTGTCTCTCCTGTGGCATAGCGACTGGTCATGTGATTGATGGACAGTATGTATCGCAGAGGTGGGTGGCCCTGTGATGGAAGCCTGGGTATGTTTTGCTCAAGCAGATCTACTGCTGAGGGGTTTGTTTACATTGGGAAGGCTTCCAGATGATTGGAGAGATGGGTGGGTTCAGTCACCTACAAACCCTCCCAAAGAGGCGTGTCTGAACACGTAAGATGGTTTTGTGTGAAAGGACCGGAGTGATGTCACGCTCACCTGACTAGCCATGTGACAGGCACCTGGGTGTGGTTACACCTATGTAAAGGAGGTGTGTGTAGCACATGGTAAGAGAGAGATTGAGTGAGTGTCTATCAGGGTGGACACACTTCTGTGTGTCCTGTCAGGACACTGCAGAATGGCCTGTGTGTTGGACGGTTCCAAGTGGGGACGTCCTGGAAGCACACAGAGACCATCCCAGGCTGGAGAGCCTGCGTGCTGGACATAGCACGGACGGTTGGTGTTGGAGACTCCTGGGAGTGGAGTCGTCCTGGAGCACCTGGAGACCGTAGACCTGGACAGTCTGTGTTGAGGACCTGGGACTGACCTGAAGTCAGTGTAAGGAGTGGAACTTCTGAGAGGTAACCCCGGACAACGGGATTATAATATACAGCAGAGAAGCCTATCTGCTACGTGAATGGTCTAATGTTTCATGGCTGTAATGAAATGGACTGTACCCTGTCTGGTTTATGCGGAGTTTGAATAAACCATATGGACTGATATGTGTGAGATATCGTGCCTGAAGTGTTTATCCTGCTGCCAAGCGAGTATCCCCAAGACCCGTAGCGGGTGAAACGCTACAATTGGTGTTTCGAATGCGGGCAAAGATCCGAAGAGCACATGTTGCAGCGCTGGCTGGTTTGAGCCAGAAGAGTGGACGGTCTTGAAAACCGTGTGTAAATACTGACCGGGGTCAGTGAGAATTGTTATTGGTGGGATACCTTAGAGGAGAAGAGGGTCCCAGGAACCTGTGCAGCAATGACGGGTAACGGTCTTGAAAACCGTGTGTAAATACTGACCGGGGTCAGTGAGGAACTGCTGTTTATGGGATACCTCTGAGGAGAAGAGGGATCCGGGAACCTGTGTGGTAATGACAGGTAACGGTCTTGAAAACCGTGAGTAAATACTGACCGGGGTCAGTGAGAAAACTGTTGTGTCTGGGCACCTCTGAGGCCGAGGGGTGTCCAGGAACCCGTGAAGTTGCCAACGGGTGACGCTCTGAAAACCGTGTATTATGCTGATCGGGATCAGTGAGAAACTATATTTGGGCTGTGTTAAAGCCGGGTGTGTAACAGACTGAAATCTGTGTTGTTCTGACCGGGGTCAGTGAGAGAGTTTTTTTTCCAAGAGTCAGCTTGCTGTGGCTCGGTGAGGTCACGAAGTTTCCTGTGGCTCGGTGGGGACACGAAGGTGACAAGCGGCTTGCTGTGGATCGGCGGGTCCACGAAGTTTGCGGTGCAGAGCCTTGTGAAGTCTAGCTGCAGTTGCAGCAAAGAGAAAAAAAAAAAAAAAAGACATTGCTGGTTTAGAGCGTGCAGACTCTTACAGGGCCAGAGTCACATTGGTGTGCTGTGCGAACTGGGACCTGAGAGTACTGTGGGAAGTCCACAGGGTGTACCCGAGGGAAGGGGTGGTGTCCCTAAAAGGGGTGGAGTTCCGCCAAATGGCGGTTTCCAAGAAAAGGGTGGAGTTCCGCCAAATGGTGGTTTCCAAGAAAAGGGGTGGAGTTCCGCCAAATGGTGGTTTCCAAGAAAAGGGGTGGAGTTCCGCCAAATGGTGGTTTCCAAGAAAAGGGGTAGAGTTCCGCCAAATGGTGGTTTCCAAGAAAAGGGGTGGAGTTCTGCCAAATGGTGGTTTACAAAACAGCAGAGAAGCCTATCTGCTACGTGAACTGTCTAATGTTTCATGGCTGTAATGAAATGGACTGTACCCAGTCTGGTTTATGCGGAGTTTGAATAAACCATATGGACTGATATGTGTGAGATATCGTACCTGAAGTGTTTATCCTGCTGCCAAGCGAGTATCCCCAAGACCCGTAGCGGGTGAAACGCTACACTCCATAAATGCTTATGATACGGCATCTCTCGTACCAGATGTGCACAATTCTATTGCTGACTCACTTTCTTGTTTGCAGTGGGAGCGCTTTCGGCTGTTGGCCCCAAAGGCAGAGGACAAGGGGTTGCTTTGGAGCGTGTACATCAGCAGCGTCCAACTCGCAGCAGCCAGATGTTACAGCATAGTGGATGGGATTTGAAGAAATCCCATCTCCAGTATGCGTGCAGGGAAAACTGTGCAACAAAATAGCAATATCTAAAAGGAAGGCAAAATTCACAAGTATTGTTAAAGTGTAAAAAATCAATTTAAAAATAAACAGAAATCTTTTTGTGTGAAAAAAATAAAGAACGAAAATAATTTGGTTGCATAAATATGCACACCATTAAACTAATACTTTGTTGAAGCACCTTTTGAGTTTATAACATCATTCACTATTTTTGGGTAAGAGTCTATCAGCATGGCACATCTAGAATTGGCAATCTTTGCCCACTTTTACTTTTAGTAGCACTCCAAATCTGTCTGATTGAGAGGGCATCTTCTGTGTACAGTGCCCTCTTAAGGTCACTCACAGATCTTGAATTGGATTCAGGTATGGGCTTTGGCTATACCTTTCAAAAACTCTGATCTTCTTCTGACAAAGCCATTATTGTGTTGATTTGGAGGTATGCCTTTGGTTTCTATCGTGTTGAGGGGTGAAATTTCTCTTCATCTTCAGCTTTTTAGATGAAACCGGAAGGTTTTATTGTTAAATTGACTGATATTTGGAAATGTTCATAATTCCCCTCACCTTGACTAAAGCTCCAGTTCCAGCTGCCGAAAGAGAGCCCAAAAGAATAATGCTGCCTCGACCATGCTTCACTGCGGGCATGGTGTTCTTTTGGTGATGCGCAGTGTTAGCTTTCTCCCAAACTTACCTTTTGGAATTATGTCCAAAAAGTTAATCCTTGTTCTCATCAGACTATAACAGGTTTTCCTACATATTTTTGGCAGACTAGATGTAGGTTTAATATGAGAGAGTGTTTCTCCACATGTTTTTATATTGTGCTAGAAAAAGCATCATGTCAATTCTATGATGCATTTCCCACCTGCAAATCAATGGAAATAGTGCACTTTTATCTGGCTTTTGATGAATTTTTTTGTGAGATGTTTACAGCAGAATCATGGCAGCATATCCTGTGAGCACAATTATTAGGCAGGTGATTATTTTGACCATATCACCATTTTTATGCAGATTTTCCAGCTCCAAACTTGAATTCTTATTGGATAAAGCAGATCAGGTGATGTGTATTTGTGAAATAAGGGAAGGGTGAGTCCTAAAATTATCAATACCCTTTATCAAGGTGTACAGAATTATTAGGCAGCTTGTTTTCCTCAGGCAAAATTGGCCAAAAAAAAAAGATTTCACTGACTATGAAAAGTCAGAAATTATATAAAAGAATACACCAGCGCTACCTCACCAGAATCACTGAGCCGCAGGAAACAGGACAGATAGGAGCTGATACTGTCAAATAGAAAATACAATAAATATGAAAACAACTGGATCCGCGCTACAGTGATAATGAAACATATAGGAATATACACTGAGTGTATACCAAAATGACTTCAGAGTACTCTGCTCGAATAATGCACAATGTAACAGTAAAATATAAATGAATACTGTACTCCCCAGCACAACACAGAACCACAGTAAACCGACCTCCGCTGATCCAGACTTGGACCTAGAACCAGGGATGTAAATGTGCCTAGAAAACCAGTACCAGTATATAAAAATTTCGGACTCACCGTGATGTCATTGTAGCTCGGTGTGGAGTGATAGATGTGGTCCGGTTTAGATGGTGGGATCCGTCGGGTGGGTGTGCAGGCAGACAAACGGACGAGCAGGGAAGAACAACCGCAGAGCAGCGTGCAGTGCGGAAGCTGCGTAGAGCCAGGGACAGCTCCGGCCAGTAGCGTCCCTGGATACGAGCGGGAAAGAACAGAGGGAGGAGCTCGCTGGCACAGGGCTCAGCGTGTGACGTCACGGGGCTTTTGGAAGGTACGGGGTATCACAGAGACCAAAAGATAACGACGCGTTTCGAAGGAGTGGCGTCCTTCTTCATCAGGGTTACCGGTCACTGGAGATGCCCCGATATTTAACCTCCCAGGTTGTCACTCAAAGTACACGGCCCGCCCGTTTGGCCCGCTGCTGGAATGGTAGCTCATGGAAATGCCAGACGTCCTGGCGATATAAGATGTAGCCAGAAATTATGGAGAATGTGAGCCATAAACAACCATGTATTAAATAAAGTGGTATATATCATGAAAGTACATGAGGCATACAAACTGTATCAGAAAAACCTATCTGTGTTTGACTTCTTGGTCAGATTGGTGGGACAGAACTGCCAAAGTAGAAGTGAGTAAAATAGATAAAAACTAACCTTTAATATATAATTGATTAAAATTAATAATAAATAGTTACAATAGGTAAACACCGAAAAAAAGCAAATAAAAGGGGGGAGAGACAGGTCACATCCATGCCAATCCTTGATTAAAAATAGATAAAACCAATTGGAGACCAAGATGGTAAGACGGGGTGATAGTGAACTACCCCGGTGCAACGTGGCCCCATAAGGGGAATGGAAAAGAGGGGGGGGGGGGAAAAGCCTAGATAGGTTTTTCTGATACAGTCAGCCACTCCTTCGAAACGCGTCGGTCTTTTGGGCTCTGTGATACCCCGTACCTTCCAAAAGCCCCGTGACGTCACACGCTGAGCCCTGTGCCAGCGAGCTCCTCCCTCTGTTCTTTCCCGCTCGTATCCAGGAACGCTACTGGCCGGAGCTGTCCCTGGCTCTACGCAGCTTCCGCACTGCACGCTGCTCTGCGGTTGTTCTTCCCTGCTCGTCCGTTTGTCTGCCTGCACACCCACCCGACGGATCCCACCATCTAAACCGGACCACATCTATCACTCCACACCGAGCTACAATGACATCACGGTGAGTCCGAAATTTTTATATACTGGTACTGGTTTTCTAGGCACATTTACATCCCTGGTTCTAGGTCCAAGTCTGGATCAGCGGAGGTCGGTTTACTGTGGTTCTGTGTTGTGCTGGGGAGTACAGTATTCATTTATATTTTACTGTTACATTGTGCATTATTCGAGCAGAGTACTCTGAAGTCATTTTGGTATACACTCAGTGTATATTCCTATATGTTTCATTATCACTGTAGCGCGGATCCAGTTGTTTTCATATTAAAAGTCAGAAATTGTTAAAGCTATATGCACACGTTGAATATCTAGTGAGTTTTTCTATTACACTGTGTTCCAAATTATTATGCAAATTGGATTTAAGTGTCAAAGATTTAACTGTTTTGTTTTTCAAATAAACTCATGGATGGTATTGTGCCTCAGGACTCAATGGATCACTGAAATCAGTCTTAAACACATGATAATTAGTTTTCCAGGTGATTCTAATTAAAGGAAAACTACTTAAAAATGATGCTCCAAAATTATTAAGCAGGCCACGGTGTTCAAGTAACATGGGAAAGAAAAAGGATCTCTATGCTGCCGAAAAGCATCAAATAGTGCAATGCCTTGGTCAAGGGATGAAAACATTAGATATTTCCCGAAAACGTAAGCATGATCATCATGCTGTTAAGAGATTTGTGGCTGAATCTGAGCACAGACAAAGGTTTCTGCCAGGCAAGTTCATTGGCTTAAGAGAGCAGCTGCTAAAAAGCCATTACAAACCAGCAAACAGATATTTGAAGCTGCTGGTGCCTCTGGAATCCCTCGAACCTCAAGGTGTAGGATCCTTCAAAGGCTTGCTTTGTTTCATAAACCTACTATTCGGCCACCCCTAAACAGCGTTCACAAGCAGAAATGGTTGCAGTGGGCCCAGACATACATGAAGACTAATTTTCAAACAGTCTTGTTTACTGATGAGTGTCAAGCAACCCTGGATGGTCCAGATGGAGTAGTGGATGGTTGGTGGATGGCCCCCATGTCCCAACAGGGCTGCGAAGTCAGCAAGGGGGTGGAGTCGTCATGTTTTGGGCCGGAATCATAAGGAAACAGCTTTTAGGGCCCTTTAAGGTTCCTGAAGGTGTGAAAATGACCTCTGCAAAGTATATAGAGTTTCTGACAGACAACTTTCTTCCATGGTATAAAAAGCAGAAACGTGCCTTCAGGAGCAAAATCATCTTCATGCATGACAATGCACCATCTCATGCTGCAAAGAATACCTCTGAGTCATTGACTGGCTGCTATGGCATAAAAGGATATAAACTCTTGGTGTTGCCACCATCTTCCCCTGACTTCCACCCTATAGAAAACCTTTGGAGTATCATCAAGCAAAAGATCTAAGAGGGTGGGAGGCAGTTTACATCAAAACAGCAGCTCTGGGAGGCTATTCTGACTTCATGCAAAGAAATACAAGCAGAAACTCTCCAAAAACTCACAAGTTCAATGGATGCAAGAATTGTGAAGGTGATACCAAAGAAGGGTTCCTATGTTAACATGTAACTTGGCCTGTTGGGATGTTTTGGAGTTAAATTCAGTTCAGTGTTAAGTGAATGTGACCTACTAATGCTGCAAATTCCATAAATGAGCATTTTCAGTTCTTTAAAACATATTGAAGAGGTTTCTTCAATAAAATTCGATGTATACTCTAACGGGTGATGACTTTTATTAGACTGACTGTCATTTGCACCGACCATTTAGGAAAATCCAAGAAAAATATAATTTGCATGATAATTTGGAACATGGTGTATACTTTTCTTCTGATTGTTTCACTCCTGGTTTTGGCTTAACCAGGTAAAAAAAAGTCACCAAATAGTCAAGGTGTGCATGTAGCCTAAAAGTCGTGCAGAGGGATGCAGCACTCTTGAAATTGGGGCGCTATCACAGTACCATCAAAAGTTTTGTTGCAAATAGTCAACAGGGTTGCTAAAAAAGTGTCGAGGGAAAAAAAAAAACACACATTAACAGCCAAAGATTTAAGAAGAATCATTACTTTCTTCAAGCAATGGAACAGGAAAAAATCTGAATCTTTCAAGCAAACCAGGATTTTAATGCAGGACAATGCTCCTTCTCATGCATCAAAGTCTCCACTGCTTGGCTGCCAGTAAAGGCCTTTAACACGAAGGAACAATGACATGGCGCCAGAGGCGTAGCTAGGGTTTTGGTTCGGGGGGGGGGGGGGGCAAGCTTCTGAGTGGGCCCCTAACCAGGTAACCTTGATTACAACTCAGTGACGCACCCTAATAGTGGAGGAGAACCGCAGCAGATGACCGCGCTGTTGCTGAAAATGATCTCTATACAAAGACCAATATTGATATTACCGCCATATGGTCAGTGGTAGATAGCAGTCCTACAGAACATATAAGTGATTATAGTACAGTTATAGATAGTGACTTACTGCTGACGTTCTTTCTGATGGAATCATTCATTTTTCCCTTCTTTTCCATCTGGCCCAGACTGACATAACAACTTCTCCCAGCCATGACTCGGCTGCAGAGAATACAACAAAGACATATTTCAGTTCTCATACTCCAGCCCCATCACAATATATTAACAACCTGCAGAAACTCCTCATCCTGCTGATATCCCAATATTGAGCCAAGGCTGCCGTATGTGTCCTTATTACTGCACCTACTGTGTGGTTCTCTGTGCCTTCTAAATTCTAAAGCACTCCTCTTTAATATAGTAATGCCTGGTGCAAGTGCCCTAGAAAACAGTGCCCACATTTTGCCCTGTGTCCCTTTGATAGTCACAGTAACCTGAGTTCCTCAATACGTGCCCACTTTACATTTAATAATGTCCCGAGTCTCCCTCCTGTACAGCTCCCCTATACACAGTATGATGCTCTCTTATACACAGTGTAATGCCCCCACACAGTATACTGACCCCTTAGTAGGCCCAAACTGTTTGATGGCTCCAACACTGTAAGATAACCCCCGCACCGTAATCTCCACACTGTATGATGGCCCCCTAGATAGCCTTCATATAGTATAAATGCACCAGATAGTCCTCAATATAGTATAATGCACTCCCCATAGGCTTTCATATTGTATAATGCACCCCCATAGGCACACTCTATAGCATTAGGCAGCCCCCCATAGGCAGACTCTGTAGTATAAGGCAGCCCCCATAGGCAGACTCTGTAGTATAAGAAAGCCCCCATAGGCAGACTCTGTAGTATAAGGCAGCCCCCATAGGCAGACTCTGTAGTATAAGGAAGTTTTCTGTAGGCAGAATCTGTAGTATAAGGCAGACCCCCCATAGGCAGACTCTGTAGGATAAGGCAGCCCCCATAGGCAGGCTCTGTAGTATAAGGTAGCCCCCATAGGCATACTCTGTAGTATAAGGCAGCCCCCCTAGGCAGACTGTAATAAGGCAGCCCCC
This sequence comes from Ranitomeya variabilis, assembly GCF_051348905.1. Taxonomy (NCBI): domain Eukaryota; kingdom Metazoa; phylum Chordata; class Amphibia; order Anura; family Dendrobatidae; genus Ranitomeya; species Ranitomeya variabilis. Next base: position 212,442,401 of record NC_135234.1, on the reverse strand, counting down.
CATAGGCAGACTCTGTAATAAGGCAGCCCCCATAGGTAGACTCTGTAGTAAAAAGCAGCCCCCACAGGTAGACTCTGTAGTATAAGGCAGACCCCCCCATAGGCAGACTCTGTAATAAGACAGCCCCCCATAGGCAGACTGTGTAGTATAAGGCAGCCCCCATAGGCAGACTCTAGGATAAGGCAGACCCCCCATAGGCAGACTCTGTAATAAGGCAGCCCCCCACATAGGCAGACTCTGTAGTATAAGGCAGCCCCCATAGGCAGACTCTGTAGTATAAGGCAGACCCCCATAGGCAGACTCTATAGTATAAAGCAGCTCCCCCATAGGCAGACTCTGTAGTATAAGGCAGACCCCATAGGCAGACTCTGTAGTATAAGGCAGACCCCCATAGGCAGACTGTAATAAGGCAGCCCCCCATAGGCAGACTTTGTAGTATAAGGCAGCTCCCCATATTCAGACTCTGTAATAAGGCAGCCCCCTATAGGCAGACTCTGTAGTATAAGGAAGCCCCCATTGGCATACTCTGTAGTATAATGAAGCCCCCATAGGTAGTCTCTATAGTATAAGGCAGCCCCCATACGCAGACAGCATGAGAAAATATTCCGAAAAATTCCCACGCTAGAGTTCATATGAGTTTATACCACCAGGGGGCGCAGCACCGCAAGTCAATGAAGCTGCATTCCATTCATTCCCCAGTTTTTACAGCCAGGGGTGGCTGCATTAGCAGGCTCCTGGTTGTACATTTATTTAACCCCCTCCGATGGATTTACATCGTGGGACATGACTGTACGGCGGACAGGTATGGGATATTAAGAAGAAACCAGACAACATCATAAAATATGGGAATTTGAACACTAAATAGTGAAAAAAGACCCAAAGCCTCGAGCACCAAAGGCAACCAACTCCACTATATACTTAAAAAAAGGAGAACACAGGAGTAAATAGGTAGAAAAGTAATAACTAGTGTTGAGCATTCCGATACCGCAAGTATCGGGTATCGGCCGATACTTGCGGGTATCGGAATTCCGATACCGAGATCCGATACTTTTGTGGTATCGGGTATCGGTATCGAAACAACATTAATGTGTAAAAGAAAGAATTAAAATAAAAAATATTGCTATACTCACCTCTCCGACGCAGCCTGGACCTTACCGAGGGAACCGGCAGCGTTCTTTGCTTAAAATGCGCGCGTTTACTGCCTTCCGTGACGTCACGGCTTGTGATTGGTCGCGTGCCGCCCATGTGGCCGCGACGCGACCAATCACAGCAAGCCGTGACGTAATTTTCAGGTCCTGAATGCCTAATTCTAGGCATTCAGGATTTTAAAATTACGTTACGGCTTGTGATTGGTCGCGTCGCGGTCACATGGGTGACGCGACCAATCACAAGCCGTGACATCACGGGAGGCAGGAAACGCGCGCATTTTAAAATTACGTCACGGCTTGTGATTGGTTGCGTGCCGCCCATGTGACCGCGACGCGACCAATCACAGCAAGCCGTGATGTAATTTCAGGTCCTGAATGCCTAATTCTGCATTCAGGACCTGAAAATTACGTCACGGCTTGCTGTGATTGGTCGCGTCGCGGCCACATGGGCGGCACGCGACCAATCACAAGCCGTGATGTCATGGAAGGCAGTAAACGCGCGCATTTTAAGCAAAGAACGCTGCCGGTTCCCTCGGTAAGGTCCAGGCTGCGTCGGAGAGGTGAATATAGCAATATTTTTTATTTTAATTCTTTATTTTACACATTAATACGGATCCCAGGGCCTGAAGGAGAGTTTCCTCTCCTTCAGACCCTGGGAACCATCAGGGATACCGTCCGATACTTGAGTCCCATTGACTTGTATTGGTATCGGGTATCGGTATCGGATTAGATCCGATACTTTGCCGGTATCGGCCGATACTTTCCGATACCGATACTTTCAAGTATCGGACGGTATCGCTCAACACTAGTAATAACGTTTATTTAATCTACACAAGTATTTAATATAAAGTGCATACAATTACATACAGAAAGATTAAAGTGCATAAGAATAGTTAAGAAAAAGGGCGGACATCCCCCAGTGTGTATAGCCCAACAGGCAAGTGCAAATAATGGCAGTGAGCTGCTATCTATAATATCAATTACGGCAGAATGCCTATCTAGTGTGAATAACACCACAGGAGGTCAAAAAAGACAAGCAGCGCTTACCAGTAAACAGGGCTATAAAACACCAGGACGGATTCCACAAAACGGACCCCGTTTTTCCCCCGGAAAAAGGGGGATGTCCGCCCTTTTTCTTAACTATTCTAATGCACTTTAATCTTTCTGTATGTAGTTGTATGCACTTTATATTAAATACTTGTGTAGATTAAATAAACTTTATTACTTTTTTACCTATTTACTCCTGTGTTCTCCTTTTTTTTAGGTATGGGATATTGTTGCTTTGTTGTTTTTTTTTTTTTTTTTCAGAAGAACGAGGGTCGTCAGTTGGATTGAGAGTAAGATGCTCCATAGACTATTATGCCCCATATGCTGTTGCTGCGATTAAAAGAAAAAATTATATACTCACCTCTCGTCGCTCAGGCCCCTGGCACTTGCTATAGTCACCTGTCCCCTGTTCCACCGCCGGGCGCCGCTGTCTGCTGCGAGCTCTGCACTGACTGTTCAGGCAGAGGGCGGCGCGCACACTAATCGCGTCATTGCACCCTCTGACCTGAGCGTCACTGCACAGGACGCCGAAGATGGAGCGGCGACTGACGGTGGAACGGGGGACAGGTGAATATTGCACACTGACCCTATCATACTCACCTGCTCCAGGCATGGTCCCTGCACTTCCTTGGTTCTCCGGGCGCTGACAGCTTCTTCATGTATTGAGCGGTCACATGGTACCGCTCATTACAGTAATGAATATACGGCTCCACCCCTATGACAGTGGAGTCAGGTCCATATTCATTACTGTAATGAGCGGTACCATGTGACCGCTCAATACAGGAAGAAGCTGTCAGAGCCTGGAGAACCAGGGAAAAGTGCAGGGACTACGCCAGGAGCAGGTGAGTATGATTAGACAGCTGCCGCTCCTCCTCCCCTGCCGACCCCTGGGAATGACTCGAGTATAAGCCGAGAGGGGAAATTTCAGCCTAAAAAAATGGGCTGAAATTTTCAGCTTATACTCGAGTATATACGGTATATGTGTGTGTGTCAATGATATATATACAGTATATATACCTTTTCTATGTGTAGTTATTTATTTTATCTATTCTATTCAAACCTGTCAGTGTGATTTTACTGTACACCGTACTGAATTACCGGCTTTTCTATAGAACACCGGTGCGCATTTCTCGCAAGTCATACGCATGGTCCGTGTGTAATCCGTATTTTTCTCGACCCCATAATTGGCGGATTTTTTGCGCAATACGCTGACAAACGCAGCATGCTGCGATTTTATCAGCTCGTAAAATACGGCCGAGAAATATACGGCTGATGGAAGCTGCCCCATAGAGAAACATTGGTCCGTGTACAATGCGCTGTTTTTGCGCCTCTCCCTCATCCATATTCCTCTCTAGTGTGACCCCGGCCTAAGGCAGACCCCATAAAAATAAATAAATAAATACTCAACTCTCTTCTTCCTCGCTCCTCCGCTGCTCCGAGCGCCCGCACTTCTCCAGACAGCGGGCGCTGGGTAGTGAAGTCATTGTGCCCGCTGTGTCTGAGTCACACGCTAACAGGGGGATGATGGGAGAGGGAGTGTAATGCTCCTTCTTTCATCAATGCGGTCAGCTCTATGCGGTCTGCTGGCACCGGGCCCCCCGCCTGCTCAGGGGCCCCATAGCAGCCGGGCAGCATTGCAGGGAGATCGATTCTCCCTGCTCTGCCGCAGAATGTAACTGTATCGGCACGCTGTGCACACACCGATACAGTTACAGTAGCATAGATCCGGGTGGGCCCCCTCAGAGCGTGGGGCCCGGGGCGATGGCCCCTCTGCCCCCCGGTAGCTATGCTTCTGCATGGCGCCTTCCTCACCTGATCTAAAAACCTACTGAGAACTTACGCACCCTTCTTAAATGGGATATTTACAGTGAAGGAAAACAGTCTACTCCTCTGATCAGTGTCTGGGAGGCTGTGGTTGGTGTTGCCCAAAGAAAGTTGATCATTAACAGATTAAGAAACTAGCAGACCTCATGGACGGTAGCCTTATGACTGTCACTGAACAGAAGGGTGGCTATATTGGTCACTGATATATATATATTTTAATTGCCAGAATTGAATTTTTGTACATTTTGAGTTGTTTCATTATTCTCACTTTAACAGGTGAAAATAAACAATTGAGATGGGAAAAGTTACGCTTTTCATTTTGTTGCATAATAATACTGCACACTAATAGTTGTCCAATAATTATGTACACATAGATAATCTACTAAGAAAGACAAAATCTCACTTTTATTTTCTTATATATTCAGGTTTATTAACCTTGTGGATTGACAGACAGCACTGTAGTCATTCCATAATAAAATATATAATAAAATATACAAATTGTTTAATAATTGTGCACACATTGTTTTGCTACGCACCATATTATAATTAAAAACACATCACAATAATATAAAAAAATCATGTATGGTTATTAGATGTGGATTTTTCATCCAGACAAATCTATGTGAAATAACCTCTGTTTGGACAAACCCTAGTATTATAATTTTTCCTGCTCAGTCTCCAAGTAAAGGGTTCAGAAGACTTGAAATGCAGATCGGACAAGCTAAGCAGGATCTGCCTCCTAGAGAGATTCTACAGGGAAAGGTTATGAGGGTAATCAGAGACAGGTGGGGGCAGGGTACCATTCTAAAACCTTTCACTCCTTAAAATGGAAATTCAAAAAGACTATTAGGGTACGTTCACACAGGACTTTTTTGCTGCTTTTTTTTGCTGCTTTTTTTATGCTAATTTTCAGCTGCTTATAGGTGCGTTTTTGGTGCGTTTTTTTGGTGCGTTTTTGGTGCGTTTTTTTCATGCGTTTTTTGTGGTGTATGGTGAATCAAACATGTTTGATGACTACACCAAAGACACTCAGTTAGTACTCAAGCACGCTCACATAACACGTTATCAGAGCACGTTCACATCACTAGTATTTACCTACTACCTGGTCATTTAATTTGTTAGAAAAGGACATATGTTAAGTTTTTTATTTACCAATCTCCCAGTGGAGCTTAGCATCACCTTCATCCCAGCGGGGGAACAATTTACGGCAGATTACATGCCATGCATCTGCCTTTTTTTGACGATCACTGTAGTTTGGGCAAGCTAAATCCCAAATTACAGGCATTGTTTCCACCTTGCAAAAATAAATGAAAAAGTAATTACCAAATGCAAGATGAAATGAAGCCAACATTCATGACAAGGAAGATACAGACATACACATGCAGAACACATGAACATGTACATAACAGCACATGAGCATCGCAAAGTGTACCATTGCAAACAATCGGATAGATAGATATATCACAAATTTAAAAAAATATTACCTCCATGATTAGTTGGGAAACATTAATGCTCATCCTCCTATACCAAGACATGGCTAACACCTCACTACCAGAAACTCCCTCACAATAGATCACATTCAGAACACCTCACAATGGCTCTTCACACCTCACAATGGCTCTTCACACCTCACAATGGCTCTTCACACCTCACAATGGCTCACAATGGCTCTTCACACCTCACTACCAGAAACTCCCTCACAATACATCACTATCAGGACACCTCACAATGGCTCTTCACACCTCACAATGGCTCACAATGGCTCTTCACACCTCACTAACCACACCCCTAAGCTCTTGGCTGTGAGATCCCTTCCTGCTGGCCATGATTTTCTGCACAAAAAAAGCAGCAAATAATGCTACATGCGTTTTTTCAGCGTTTTTGCAGCGTTTTTTTCATCACCCATTCAAGTCAATGGGTGAAAAAACGCTGCAAAAACGCAGCAAAAACGCTGAAAGAAGTGACATGCCCTATGTCCAAAAAAAGCAGCAAAGCAGAAAAAACTGATCAAACAAAAAACCAACGTGTGTGCATGAGATTTCTGAAATCTCATAGGCTTTACTGGTACTGTAAAAAGCAGCTGAAAATTAGCATTAAAAAAAGCAGCAAAAAAAAGCAGCAAAAAAGTCCTGTGTGAACGTACCCTTACTGTACATGAACTGAACTTCTAAATGAAAGCACATTTGTTATCAGATTTCACAATGCAAACTGCATATCTACTATATAATTGTCTAAGGGTACTTCCGTCTGTCTGTCCTACTGTCTGTCTGTCTGTCGCGGTTATTCGTTCGCTGATTGGTCTCGCCAGCTGCCTGTCATGGCTGCCGCGACCAATCAGCGACGCGCACAGTCTGGAAAAAAATGTCCGCTCCTTACTCCCCGCACTCACTGCCCGGCGCCCGCATACACCCCTCCAGTCACCGCTCACACAGGGTTAATGCCGGCGGTAACGGACCGCGTTATGCCGCGGGTAACGAACTCCGTTACCGCCGCTATTAACCCTGTGTGTCCCCAACTTTGTACTATTGACGCTGCCTTATTGTACTAAGGACCTGCCATGACGTCACGGTCATGTGACCGCGACGTCATCACAAGTCCTGCGCGGAAAGGACCTGACGTGACGTCACGGTCATGTGACCGCTACACGGTCATGTGACCGCGACGTCATCACAGGTCCTGCGCTCAGACCAACCCTGGGACCGGAAGCTGCCGTGGACTACAAGGGGCCCTCGGAAAGGTGAGTATATGTTTATTTTTTATTTTTTAACCTGTGACAAACGTGGCTGGGCAATATACTACGTGACTGGCCAATATACTACGTGGCTCTGTGCTGTATACTACTTCGCTGTGCAATATACTACGTGGCTCTGTGCTGTATACTACGTCACTGGGCAATATACTACTTCGCTGTGCAATATACTACGTGGCTCTGTGCTGTATACTACGTCACTGGGCAATATACTACGTCGCTGGGCAATATACTACGTAATTGGGCAATATACTACGGCGCTGAGCAATATACTATGTCGCTGGGCAATATACTACGTCGCTGGGCAATATACTACGTGACTTAGCAATATACTACGTGCCTGGACAATATACTACGTGGCAGGGCAATATACTACGTGGCTGGGCAATATACTACGTGACTGGGCAATATACTACGTGACTGGGCAATATACTACGTGGATGGGCAATATACTACGTGGCTGGGCAATATACTACGTGGACATGCATATTCTAGAATACCCGATGCGTTAGAATCCGGCCACCATCTAGTATTATTAATAAGATTTCTTAATCCTGAAGATGATGTCGAACTTACTTTGAAAATCCATGTCAGAATGGCGGTAAAATCCATTTTTAAATTTTAACTGTAACTTTTGCCACTTAGCATGATTGACAGCTCCTCAGTGTCCCTCCTCCTTGGTGTGGCTGAAATCTTACACTGCTCAGTACAAACTGCAAGTGTCAATGTGTGCAGAAATAGAATACACTTGGGCTCATGAGCTCTATCGTTCTATAGCTAGACTCTGTGTTCATATGAGAATAATAAAGCTATTCTGACATGGTATTTTAAAGTAACTACACCAGCCTTATAAGGTCGAACAGATCTGTTTATAAATATCTATAGTTTATAATATGAAATCTGATGACCAATCCTCTTTAAAACATTCATAGAATTAATCAAATAGTTACAACTATGGGGGATATCCAACCATTGTTAATTCCGATATTTTATTTATACTCCTTGCATTCATGAGAAAAGCAGTGCTATAACGCAATAGCGTGACACAAGTATCTATATAAAGGTTCTTCCTGTCTGGATTCCCCAACTGTACTAGACCCTCGATCTCCATAGTCCATAGCATTTAACCTCTGTCTATATTGGAAAACAAAGTGGAAAAGAAATGACCTGGGTGGGATATATTGACATTAATAAACAAATGGGGAGAACCCCATAGATAAATCACTCTCTAGCAAGCCATAAAACTTAGCTTTTAATATTTAATGTTTAAAATGTATACTGGGTAAAATTTAAAAAAATACATCTCTGATCTGCCTCTTATAAAATATACTGTATACATAAGTATGTATATATATATATATACGGTATATATATATATATATATACACACACATCATGTTTTTTGGACTATAAGACGCCCTGGACAATAAGACGCACCCCAAATTTTCAGAAGGGAAATAGGGAAAAAAATTAATGTGTCAAATGGGGGTCCATCTTACAGTCCGAATTCAGCTTACCGGAGAAGGGGATTGGCAGCTTTGGTGGAGTGTGGTCGCAGGGGGTGTTCGGTGGTCAGGCGATATGAACCCCATCCAAGGCTGGTGCGGCTGGTGCAGCTGGTGAGGCATGTTTGGCAGGGTGCTCCGCCGGCATTTCGTGAAAGCCCAGAGGCGCCCGCACATGCATTGCTGCGATGCAGTGGTCTCCGGGAAAATGGCTGCCGAGGGCGGTGCATGCTTAGATTGAGATCTGGGCAATGAGATCTTGTCACCCGAGATCTCAGGACGAGATCTCATTGCCGAGATCTCAATCTGCTGCGATGCGGTGGCCTCCGGGAAAATGGCTGCCAGGGGCGGCGCATGCTCAGATTGAGATCTTGGAAACGACATCTCGTCCCGAGATCTCGGGGGATGAGATCTCGTTGCCGAGATCTCAATCTAACCATGCGCTGCCCCGGGCGGCCATTTTCCCGGAGGCCACTGCATCACAGCAATGGATGTGCGGGGGCCTCCAGGCTTTCACAAAATGCCGGCGGAGCCCCCTGCACCACAGAGCACCACTGCAGAAGCAGCCGCACCAACCTGGGAAGGGAGTGTGATCATAGCTCTGCAGCATCGGACTGGGACCACCGCAGAATGGCCCGACTCCTGCTGTCGCCACAGTATTTGTAAGTATATTCCGACTATAGATATACATATAGGCAATTGCCTAAACTGGCAGGTGATGGCACCCTAGAGTGTCATCCCTGTTGTGAAATTGGATTTTGGGCTCCCCCGGTGGCCACTGGTGGAATTGAACTGGTGTGCATCATCCCCTCTGTTCACCTGTTTCCATCAGGATGTGGGAGTCGCTATTTAACCTTGCTCCTCTGTCACTTCCATGCCGGTCAACATTGTAATCAGAAGCCTTTCTGTGCATGTTCCTGCTGCTAGACAACTCCCAGCTAAGTTGGACTTTAGTCCTCGTTTGTTTTTGCATTTTGTTCCAGTTCACTGCTGTAGTTTCGTTTCTGTGTCTGGAAAGCTCTTGTGATCTGAAATTGCCACTCTGATGTTATGAGTTAATACTAGAGTCTTAAAGTAATTTCAGGATGGTATTTTGATAGGGTTTTCAGCTGACCATGAAAGTGCCCTTTCTGTCTTCCTGCTATCTAGTAAGCGGACCTCAATTTTGCTAAACCTATTTTCATACTACGTTTGTCATTTCATCTAAAATCACCGCCAATATATGTGGGGGCCTCTATCGGGGAAACTTCTCTAGAGGTGAGCCAGGACTATATTTTCCTCTGCCAGGATTAGTTAGTCCTCCGGCCGGCGCTGGGCGTCTAGGGATAAAAAACGTAGGCAACGCTACCCGGCTACTGTTAGTTGTGCGGCAGGTTTAGTTCATGGTCAGTTTAGTTTCCATCCTTCCAAGAGCTAGTACTTATGTTTGCTGGGCTATGTTCTCTTGCCATTGAGAACCATAACAGTTTGACCGGCCAAAAAAGGGTTAAATTAATTGACAGAGAAAGGAGAGAAAAGAGAAGTCTGCTGAAGATTTTTTTTTTTTTTTTTCCCCTTCCCTTCAGTTCTGAGTGTGCTTGTAATTGAATCTCTTGCAAGTCTGCCTATATTGCAGCCTTTCTCTCTCTCTCTCTCCTTCTAATCCTGGAATGGCTCTGTGTTCACCTGTTTAAAATGGATATTCAGAGTTTAGCTGCAGGTTTGAATAATCTCACCACGAAAGTTCAAAATTTACAAGATTTTGTTGTTCATGTTCCTATATCTGAACCTAGAATTCCTTTGCCTGAATTTTTCTCGGGGAATAGATCTTGCTTTCAAAATTTCAAAAATAATTGCAAGTTGTTTTTGTCCCTGAAATCTCGCTCTGCTGGAGATCCTGCTCAGCAGGTCAGGATTGTGATTTCCTTGCTCCGGGGCGACCCTCAGGATTGGGCTTTTGCATTGGCTCCAGGGGATCCTGCGTTGCTCAATGTGGATGCGTTTTTTCTGGCCTTGGGGTTGCTTTATGAGGAACCTCAGTTAGAGCTTCAGGCGGAAAAGGCCTTGATGTCCCTATCTCAGGGGCAAGACGAAGCTGAAATATACTGCCAGAAATTCCGTAAATGGGCTGTGCTTACTCAGTGGAATGAGTGCGCCCTGGCGGCGAATTTCAGAGAGGGTCTCTCTGATGCCATTAAGGATGTTATGGTGGGGTTCCCTGTGCCTGCGGGTCTGAATGAGTCCATGACAATGGCTATCCAGATCGATAGGCGTCTGCGGGAGCGCAAACCTGTGCACCATTTGGCGGTGTCTACTGAGAAGACGCCAGAGAATATGCAATGTGATAGAATTCTGTCCAGAAGTGAACGGCAGAATTTAAGACGAAAAAATGGGTTGTGCTTCTATTGCGGTGATTCAACTCATGTTATATCAGCATGCTCTAAGCGTACTAAGAAGCTTGATAAGTCTGTTTCAATTGGCACTTTACAGTCTAAGTTTATTCTATCTGTGACCCTGATTTGTTCTTTATCATCTATTACCGCGGATGCCTATGTCGACTCTGGCGCCGCTTTGAGTCTTATGGATTGGTCCTTTGCCAAACGCTGTGGGTATGATTTGGAGCCTCTTGAAACTCCTATACCCCTGAAGGGGATTGACTCCACCCCATTGGCTAGTAATAAACCACAATACTGGACACAAGTAACTATGCGGATTAATCCGGATCATCAGGAGATTATTCGCTTTCTTGTGCTGTATAACCTACATGATGTGTTGGTGCTTGGATTGCCATGGCTGCAATCTCATAACCCAGTCCTTGACTGGAAAGCTATGTCTGTGTTAAGCTGGGGATGTAAGGGGAAGCATGGGGACGTACCTGTGGTTTCCATTTCATCATCTATTCCCTCTGAGATTCCTGAATTCTTGACTGAATATCGTGACGTTTTTGAAGAACCTAAGCTTGGTTCATTACCTCCGCACCAGGAGTGCGATTGTGCCATAGATTTGATTCCGGGTAGTAAATACCATAAGGGTCGTTTGTTTAATCTGTCTGTGCCTGAACATGCTGCTATGCGAGAATATATAAAGGAGTCCTTGGAAAAGGGACATATTCGTCCTTCGTCATCTCCCTTAGGAGCCGGTTTTTTCTTTGTGGCTAAGAAAGATGGCTCTTTGAGACCGTGTATTGATTATCGGCTTTTGAATAAAATCACGGTTAAATATCAATATCCGTTGCCACTGCTGACTGATTTGTTTGCTCGCATAAAGGGGGCCAAGTGGTTCTCTAAGATAGATCTCCGTGGGGCGTATAATTTGGTGCGAATTAAGCAGGGGGATGAGTGGAAGACCGCATTTAATACGCCCGAGGGCCACTTTGAGTATTTGGTGATGCCTTTTGGTCTTTCAAATGCCCCTTCAGTCTTTCAGTCCTTTATGCATGACATTTTCCGTGATTATTTGGATAAATTTATGATTGTGTATCTGGATGATATTTTGATTTTTTCGGATGACTGGGACTCTCATGTCCAGCAGGTCAGGAGGGTTTTTCAGGTTTTGCGGTCTAATTCCTTGTGTGTGAAGGGTTCTAAGTGCGTTTTTGGGGTTCAAAAGATTTCCTTTTTGGGATATATTTTTTCCCCCTCTTCCATCGAGATGGATCCTGTCAAGGTTCAGGCTATTTGTGATTGGACGCAACCCTCTTCTCTTAAGAGTCTGCAGAAATTTTTGGGCTTTGCTAACTTTTATCGTCGATTTATTGCTGGTTTTTCTGATGTTGTTAAACCATTGACTGATTTGACTAAGAAGGGTGCTGATGTTGCTGATTGGTCCCCTGCTGCTGTGGAGGCCTTTCGGGAGCTTAAGCGCCGCTTTTCTTCCGCCCCTGTGTTGCGTCAGCCTGATGTTGCTCTTCCTTTTCAGGTTGAGGTCGACGCTTCTGAAATCGGAGCTGGGGCAGTTTTGTCGCAGAGAAGTTCCGATTGTTCCGTGATGAGACCTTGTGCCTTTTTCTCGCGTAAATTTTCGCCCGCCGAGCGGAATTATGATGTTGGGAATCGGGAGCTTTTGGCCATGAAGTGGGCTTTTGAGGAGTGGCGTCATTGGCTTGAGGGGGCTAGACATCAGGTGGTGGTATTGACTGACCACAAAAATCTAATTTATCTTGAGTCCGCCAGACGCCTGAATCCTAGACAGGCGCGCTGGTCGTTGTTTTTCTCTCGGTTTAATTTTGTGGTGTCCTACCTGCCGGGTTCTAAGAATGTTAAGGCGGATGCCCTTTCTAGGAGTTTTGAGCCTGACTCCCCTGGTAACTCTGAACCTACAGGTATCCTTAAGGATGGAGTGATATTGTCTGCCGTTTCTCCAGACCTGCGGCGGGCCTTGCAGGAGTTTCAGGCGGATAGACCTGATCGTTGCCCACCTGGTAGACTGTTTGTTCCTGATGATTGGACCAGTAAAGTCATTTCTGAGGTTCATTCTTCTGCGTTGACAGGTCATCCTGGAATCTTTGGTACCAGGGATTTGGTGGCAAGGTCCTTCTGGTGGCCTTCCCTGTCTCGAGATGTGCGAGGCTTTGTGCAGTCTTGTGACGTTTGTGCTCGGGCCAAGCCTTGTTGTTCTCGGGCTAGTGGATTGTTGTTGCCCTTGCCTATCCCGAAGAGGCCCTGGACGCACATCTCGATGGATTTTATTTCGGATCTTCCTGTTTCTCAGAAGATGTCTGTCATCTGGGTGGTGTGTGACCGTTTCTCTAAGATGGTCCATTTGGTTCCCCTGCCTAAGTTGCCTTCTTCTTCCGAGTTGGTTCCTCTGTTTTTTCAAAATGTGGTCCGTTTGCATGGTATTCCGGAGAATATCGTTTCTGACAGAGGAACCCAATTCGTGTCTAGATTTTGGCGAGCATTCTGTGCTAGGATGGGCATAGATTTGTCTTTCTCGTCTGCTTTCCATCCTCAGACTAATGGCCAGACCGAGCGGACGAATCAGACCTTGGAGACATATTTGAGGTGTTTTGTGTCTGCAGATCAGGATGATTGGGTTGCTTTTTTGCCTTTAGCGGAGTTTGCCCTCAATAATCGGGCCAGCTCTGCCACCTTGGTGTCTCCTTTTTTCTGTAATTCGGGGTTTCATCCTCGATTTTCTTCTGGTCAGGTGGAATCTTCGGATTGTCCTGGAGTGGATGCTGTGGTGGAGAGGTTGCATCAGATTTGGGGGCAGGTAGTGGACAATTTGAAGTTGTCCCAGGAGAAGACTCAGCTTTTTGCCAACCGCCGGCGTCGGGTTGGTCCTCGGCTTTGTGTTGGGGACTTGGTGTGGTTGTCTTCTCGTTTTGTCCCTATGAGGGTTTCTTCTCCTAAGTTTAAGCCTCGGTTCATCGGCCCGTACAAGATATTGGAGATTCTTAACCCTGTGTCCTTCCGTTTGGACCTCCCTGCATCTTTTTCTATTCATAATGTTTTTCATCGGTCATTGTTGCGCAGGTATGAGGTACCGGTTGTGCCTTCCGTTGAGCCTCCTGCTCCGGTGTTGGTTGAGGGCGAGTTGGAGTACGTTGTGGAAAAAATCTTGGACTCCCGTGTTTCCAGACGGAAACTCCAGTATCTGGTCAAATGGAAGGGATACGGTCAGGAGGATAATTCTTGGGTGACTGCTTCTGATGTTCATGCCTCCGATCTGGTCCGTGCCTTTCATAGGGCTCATCCTGATCGCCCTGGTGGTTCTGGTGAGGGTTCGGTGCCCCCTCCTTGAGGGGGGGGTACTGTTGTGAAATTGGATTTTGGTCTCCCCCGGTGGCCACTGGTGGAATTGAACTGGTGTGCATCATCCCCTCTGTTCACCTGTTTCCATCAGGATGTGGGAGTCGCTATTTAACCTTGCTCCTCTGTCACTTCCATGCCGGTCAACATTGTAATCAGAAGCCTTTCTGTGCATGTTCCTGCTGCTAGACAACTCCCAGCTAAGTTGGACTTTAGTACTCGTTTGTTTTTGCATTTTGTTCCAGTTCACTGCTGTAGTTTCGTTTCTGTGTCTGGAAAGCTCTTGTGATCTGAAATTGCCACTCTGATGTTATGAGTTAATACTAGAGTCTTAAAGTAATTTCAGGATGGTATTTTGATAGGGTTTTCAGCTGACCATGAAAGTGCCCTTTCTGTCTTCCTGCTATCTAGTAAGCGGACCTCAATTTTGCTAAACCTATTTTCATACTACGTTTGTCATTTCATCTAAAATCACCGCCAATATATGTGGGGGCCTCTGTCTGCCTATCGGGGAAACTTCTCTAGAGGTGAGCCAGGACTATATTTTCCTCTGCCAGGATTAGTTAGTCCTCCGGCCGGCGCTGGGCGTCTAGGGATAAAAAACGTAGGCAACGCTACCCGGCTACTGTTAGTTGTGCGGCAGGTTTAGTTCATGGTCAGTTTAGTTTCCATCCTTCCAAGAGCTAGTACTTATGTTTGCTGGGCTATGTTCTCTTGCCATTGAGAACCATAACACATCCCTATTAGGCAGCATAGGACATATAATTTTTAGACCACACGTTCCCCCCAACATGTTTCACTGCAGGTGTGGCGTCATCAGGGGATGGGACAATAGCATGAATGGCAGCCGGCCAACCATGTGTAGGGGATGTGATAGTTTGATGCCCTGTTCCCCTCCCCTTTAATCCACTTGTCATGTGATACTGCTACATATGAAAATGTATTATCACTGTTTACATCGAGTACTGCTACGCATAAAGCGTATTACTCATGATATATATCTAATTGTTTACATGTTTGCACATATGCTGTTTGTTAGGGAAAGTAAATGCCCCGGGCCCGTATAGTGTTAGGGGAATAGTACCCCAAGTTGGCCACTAGATGGGGGCATTATAGATGTTAGATATAGCTTATGGAATAGTTAGGATAGGAGGGGCACGATGGTGATAAGATAGTGAGGGTTTCCTGTTTCAGTCAGTTGGGTCTTGGGCGCCCATGTAGCTCAAACAGGGCTGGCTAGCCCTGGGCAAGATTGCCCCATAACGTTCTTCTAGGATGAAGTGGGCCCAGCGGTAGCATCCAGGGGGCCAAAGCTAAGAAGAGTGAGAGTACAGCAGCCACAGGAACAGCAGGGCAGTAACAGTGGGACTGTAGCTGTTGGACAGAAGAAGGCTGAGCAACGTAGGAGAAAGTGCACCAAGTTGTGGCAGCTTTTTGCGTGGGCCGCCATTCTCAGGACCAGGGCAAAACGGCAGGGAATGCCCCACAAAAGGCAGAAATACTGGACATTGAGGACACTATGGGGCCGTATAGTACGGACAGTCCCGAACACAGGCTAAGTGACAGGCAAGGGTCAGAGATACCAATGCCTGATGCTGTAACAGTGGGTGTCCTGGATGACAAGTTGCTAAGTAAACATGTTGAAGTTGAAGAGAAACTGGACTCTTTATTCTTGGAATCATCTGCAGAGGTAACTGTCCCGTACCGGGTTAAACCCTGATGGCATAGAGGAGCAGCACCGAGATACTTTAAAGGGATCGGACCAGCGGGTGATACAGGGACTACTGTCGGCCATGTCTACTGCCCAGGTTCCCAGTTCATACACTTGGCGTAGTCAGCAGGATCTCACTGCCCCATATGGCAGTGAAGCAGGCGCAGCGATGAAGAAAGAAGAAAATGTTTTGGATGTGACTAACACCGCAACTTCAGGAGGTATGGATGCCCTGGACATGGCGGAAAACTTGGATATGACTGTAAACTTACTAAAGACTGCCACAGCAAAGATGGGGACCAAGATGGTGGTGAGTGTCGCCAAAAAGAAGGACTATTGCAATAATTGTACTCTTCATGGGTGTGTCTGTGCTGAAATGGCGCAAAGATCCTTTGAGCGACACCTCCGGAGGATGCGCCGAAGAAATTTACCTCCACGCCTATTGAAGCGACTTGAAAAGGAATGGGAGGAGTGACTGGAGGCGACCCCACCCTGGAACGGTTGAGGCCCAGAAGAGAGTCACGGGTGCAGCTGCGCGGTAACATTACACGATCCGGCACCATGCATCGGTCTTGTGGCTCTGGAGGAGTGAGCTGCCTAGAGTGGCAATGGTGACAGGAGAGAGGTCAGGCCCGGTACGTGCCGCGGAGCAGGGAGGAGTGGGGAATGCTGCCCTCACCTGAGACCAGGGGACCTCAGCGGATGTCTAAGATTGTGTGCCATCCGGATGGTGACAAGCGACTGAGCCCAGTGGGACAAAGCGAACAACAGCGGGAGCTTGTGGAGTTGGAGCCCAGACGTTCATCGAGGCTGAAAGGCCTTAAGTCTTCATGTCCATGGGAGCGCGAACCGGAAGTTAGGCCACGGCCGGGACTACTTCCGGAAGGATCAGTCCGTGCCACCTCCGCAGAGGGATGCAGCGGTCGCAGAGAGGATGTGATCCAGAGACGACTAACCGAGGCGGTAAGTGAGCCTCGTCCCGTGGCACAAAAGAACGAGACCCCATTTCCATCGTCTGCTCTCGGAGCCCGTCCCAAGTCGCTTCCCACTGCCACAACCTACCAACTCGCGCTAAAAGAGTCAGAGGTCCCTGGGCGTATGACAGCTCACCAGGTGCTGGAGGGAAGGCACGTCGCAAGCACCCAGGCTTCCCAGGGGGCCACACATCCTGCACGCCTTAATGAGGGACCATTTCCATTGCCTGACCAGCTGGCCTGGATCGCCAATGTAGTAGAGCAGAAAAAGAAAAGACAGAAGGAGGTGTGGGCCGAATTGCACCAGCCAGGAGGTGGCACTATAGCTGGTCACCGCACATATGGTCAGTTAACATATGTGGCGATGGGCCGAGGATATGGCTTCATTCGTGAGATTGACACCCGCCAGAAGGTATATGTGAATGCAGCCTCTGTCAAATTTGGGAGACCCCTGGAAGAGGGGGACTGGGTTTCCTTTTATTAAGAGCATTGCCCATGGGGCTACTATGTGGTGGCTGTGACCCTGTAGTTGAGTCGCCCGTCAGGGCCGTGGGGTACTCAGTACCGAGTCCGGTCGCAATTAAAGGTGTGGTCACGGTGGCAGCGACCCAGTCCGGGGCCCTTGATGCCCAAGTAAAAGGGACGGTCTTTAAAGGGGTTGTGGAAATAAGGAATGTTTGTGACGCCACCTGTGGTTCTCGGTCAGAGGTGACCGACGCTGATTAAAGGGGTCCTCTGGGGGCGATGGTGTTGCAGCAAAGATGGTGTTGCTTCCCACAGGTGAAGCGGTGTCCCCAGGGCTCGCAGTGTATTTGGTAGGGATGGTGAATGCCGCAAATAATTGGAGGACACAGGGTTGCAGTCTTTACCTGGTTTACTGAGATGGTATTCAGCCTCAGTCCAGGGTAGCGGTAACAAGTGTAGCTGGAGTCCAGGCAGTCTGAAGACAGGTGGAAATCCCCTTGACAAGTCAGTTTGGGAGCCTTCCACTATGCGCTGGTCTGTGGTCCCTTGCTGCCTGTAGCTCTCTAACAAGGCCCTCTTTCTTCCCTGTCCAGGGACAGCACCTGCATGGTATGCAACTTGAGCCGTCTCTTTTGGGTTTCTGTTCACGGTGACTCTGGTCTCTGATTGCTGCTGTACCTCGGGTATTATGTGGGCAAGTCCCTTTTAGTTTCCTGCCCTCTGGTTCTGCCGAGGGGCTTGCAGTCCCCCTCAGCCTTGGGCTTTCGGGACCCGGTGTCTGCGCTCAGCTTAGAGAGGCCCAGTAGCAGTCTGTCAGGACTCTGAACATTTTTTACCTTTTGTGCATTACTGCCTTTTTCCAAGATGGCGTCTTTGGTCTCATGTGCACTGTGTCTTCCTGCTATAAAACTCCACCCCAGCCTTCAGTCTGTGCTAGAGTATTCTGCCTTGCATCCAGCTCCTGGCCTCTGATTACTCCCTGGCTATACACCTGCTCCTGTGAACCTGTGTGGTGATCCTGCTACTCTGCTCTGAGTTCCTGCTGCATACCCAAGTTTCCAGTAATCCTCCTTCATCTGCTGCTCCTGTTTACTTCCATCTGCATTTGCTGGACATGTAAGCTGTTGCTGCTTTGCAATAACCTGAGACTATTAACCAGGCCTCCCTGTTTGAGCTAAGATATGATTTGAACTGCCTAATAAGCATATCTATCTGTGTCTGGACTAAGACAAGGATTTTTTCTTGTCAGGTATCCTCAAGAATAACTGTGCTTCATAGACTTTCTGCTTGATTGCATTTTCCTCTGAAGTTTCCTATAGACTGGGTAAGCTGCGTTTATTATTTGCACCAAGTGTTGTGGACTTGAGTTTCTCTCTGCACCTGTTTGAATCACCGTGTGATAATATAGACTTTACCACTTATAAAACTGTGTCCTGTAGTTGTCTTGTTCCACGCAAAGAGTCTCCTGAGTTATCCCCTATAATTATTACACAGTCTTTCTCTAGCTCCTAAGTACCTATGTGCTCCTTCACTGTCGGCTACCAACTGTCTAAATCTTCCCAACTGTTTAGCAACTGCCTAGCAACTAACTCCTCCTCCCGACCAGAGAGAGGAGCTTCCCTTAAGTCGGACGTAGAGCTCCCCCTTCTGGCCTGGAGTCAGAACGGTGTTGTATGTGCTAATTACCTGTCAAAAGGAATCCTCCATCGCTTCCAAGCGTGACATCTCTCTCCCCGTGAGGAAAGCAATGCCACTGTGACAACCAGGACCCTGGCGCTTCACATGCACACCGGAGAAACAACACGCGGGTCCGAGCTCGGTCTAGTCTGATTCTCGCAGTTTTGATTTCTAAAGCTCCCACTGCAATTGCATCACCAGGGCAGCAAGTGGTTTCTGCAGCTACAGAGCCACCCTCATCCCAAAGATGGGGGCGAGATAATGGAGACTGAACTTATGTTGTGGTGATGCACTAAAAAAAAAGAAAAGGAGGGCTGTTCCGCATCCTTCTGAGCAGTGGAAAGTGCTCTGGAGTTCCTTGACCAGAAGAGGTCATAAGGACCTGTGTATGTCTGTTATTGTATTTTCTGACTGATCCAGATGACTGCGAGCTGGAAAGCTATATTCGGAGCCTATGGACTCTTTTTTTTTGTTGCACCTGTTGTGCCCCTTCTGCTGGAACGCAGAGCTTCTTCTAAGGAACTGAGTCTTAAGGTACAGGAGCACCACATTCCAAGACAAGGGGGATGTATCTCCCTTTGCTAACGAACACTTATATGAACTTGACGAGTATTGAGTCCTCTCTCCTACATTTACAGTATTTTGTTTTATATATATATATATATATATATATATATATATATATATATATATATATATATATATATATATATATATTAAAGTTTGCAATGGTTGGGGACAACCATATTGAATGAAAGGGGGAATGTAGGGGATGTGATAGTTTGATTCCCTGTTCCCCTCCCCTTTAATCCACTTGTCATGTGATACTGCAACATATGAAAATGTATTATCACGGTTTACATTGAGTACTGCTACTCATAAAGCGTATTACTCATGATATATATCTAATTGTTTACATGTTTGCACATATGATGTATGTTAGGGAAAGTAAGTGCACCGGGCCCGTATACTGTTAGGGGAATAGTACCCCAAGTTGGCCACTAGATGGGGCATTATAGATGTTAGATACAGCTTAGGGAATAGTTAGGATAAGAGGGGCACGATGGGGATAAGATAGTGAGGGGTTCCTGTTCCAGTCAGTTGGGTCCTGGGCGCCCATGTAGCTCAGACAGGGCTGGCTAGCCCAGGGCACGATGTGCCCCATAAAGTTCTTATAGGAATAAGTGGGCACAGCGGTAGCATCCAGGGGGCCAGAACTAAGAAGAGTGAGAGTACAGCAACCACAGGAACAGCAGGGCAGTAATAGTGAGACTGTAGCTGTTGGACAGAAGAAGGCTGAGCAAAGTGGAAGAAAGTGCACCAAGATGCGGCAGGTTTTTGCGTGGGCCGCTATTCTCAGGACCGGGGCGAAACGGCAGGGAATGCCCTACAAAAGGCAGAAATACTGGACACTGAGGACAATGTGGGACGATATACTATGGACAGTCCCGAACACAGGCTAAGTGACAGGCAAGGGTCAGAGATACCGGTGCCTGATGCTGTAACAGTGTGTGCCCTGGATGACCTTCGGTCACTAGGCTGGTTCTCACTATCAGCTGATTGTGAGAACTGCAGTGCAGGTGGCCACCGGAGTTTTATTTCTGGTGGTCATCTACAAGCTCTGCTACATCTGGATGTCAGGCATCCAGATGTAGCAGAGCTGGACTCATCGTGGGACACTCGTTAGTACTACATCGGAACAGGGAGTATTTATGTTGGTTTATTATTTTATTTTTTTGCGGGAGATTGAGGGATTCGAGGAATTGGCAGAACAATAAATATGGGAAAACTGTGAGGTGTATTATTTCATTAAAAGACTTTATTCTGGCTGTGTCTTTATTTACCATGTAACAACTATAGGATTAGTAATGGATAGGTGTCTTATTGACACCTCTCCATTACTAACCGGGCTTGATGTCACCTTATAATACAAAGGTGACATTAACCCACAAACTATTACCCCAATTGCCACCGCTACAAGGCAAGTGGGAAGAGGGAGGCTAAGTGCCAGAATTGGTGCATCTTAGAGATGCGCCATTTCTGGGGTGGCTGTGAGCTGGTGTTTGAAGCCGAAGGGGGCACTATCCATGGTCCCTTCCTAGGCTATCAATGTCAGCCCGCAGTTGTCTGCCTAGCCTTTGCTGGTTATTAATTATAGGGGGACCCCACATCATTTTTTTGGGGTCCCCCTATTTTAATAGCCAGTAAAGGCTAAAGTATACAGCTGTGAGCTTATATTACTAGCCAGGGAAGCTCCATGGGTATTACCCCCTTCCCAGGCTATAAAAATCCCTAGTCGCTGGCTTTCCCTCTGCTGGTTTGGAAAATTACACTGGAGCCCACACCATTTTTTTAAAAAAACAATTATTTATTTAGTAAAAAAAAGGAAAGGACCTTACATATTCCTGTGTGGCTGGTGTCACACTTGCGAGTGTGATGTGAGAAACTTGCATCAACACCCAGCATTCGGGACCGGAGTGTGCGGCTGCATGCATTTGTATGCAGTCGAACATGTTGGTCCGAGTGCCGGTGGCAGCGCCAAGTGTTGATGAATGACACTCACATCACACTCGCAAGTGTGACACCGGCCTGTAACGTACTTCCGGATGTGATACAAGATTCAACATATGTAAAAATTAGTACACATTCGTAGTAAACTGCGTTCCCGCAGTCATTACGCATGTGACTAATAACTAAATGTGGTTTTACCGCATGTAATGATAGTCTATGGGAAATTTACGCTGCGGGGACTGAGCGTCTCCGCAACGTAAATAGACATGCTGCGGTTTATAAAGACGCGGCATGTGCGTATACGCAAGTCTGCCGCCTGCGTCTTTGAGTGCATAGTGGAGATAGGATTTAATGAAATCCTATCCACTATGCTGTAACATCTGGCCGCTGCAGGTTGTATGCTGCAGATGTACGCAGAGTCCTACCTGCAGCACCTATTGACTGTGTGCACGTACCCTATCTGCAAACAGGAAATCACTTTATTTCTTTCCCAGAAGCCAGCTTTCAATAAGCTTTATTTCAAGTGACAAAAAACCGCATGCAATGAAAAAACGCATCAAAAACACATGCGGAAAAAATGCATCAAAAACGCATTAAAAGCACATGTAAAAAATGCATCAAAAATGCAGGTGACCTGCCAGTGACCTCAGATGCAGATTTCACCTGAGTCAAATCCTGAGCAAACACTGAGCCAATCCTGACTGTGAAAACATACCCTGAGGGTATGTTTCCACGTTAAGGATTCGTTCATGATTTGAGACAGATTGGATTACAAGATTTCTCTCGTGTATCACCTCTACTCTGGAACCCTCTACCACAACACATCAGACTCTCGCCTACCATCGAAACCTTCAAAAAGAGCCTGAAGACCCACCTCTTCCGACAAGCCTACAACCTGCAGTAACGACCAAACCGCTGTATGACCAGCTCTATCCTCGCCTACTGTATTCTCACCCACCCCTTGTAGATTGTGAGCCTTCGCGGGCAGGGTCCTCTCTCCTCCTGTACCAGTTATGACTTGTATTGTTTAAGATTATTGTACTTGTTTTTATTATGTATACCCCTCCTTACATGTAAAGCGCCATGGAATAAATGGCGCTATAACAATAAATAATAATAATAATAATAATTGGACGCTGCGTACAGCTGCAGCGTCCAATCCGCTGCGTCCAGATGTTACAGCATAGTTCAGGGGATTTTATGAAATCCCGTCTCCACTATGCGTGCATGGCCACATCCGGCGGCCCTGCATAACCGGACATGTGGCGCGTCTTTATAGACCGCAGCATGTCTATTTATCTTGCAGAGACGCTTCGTCTCCACAATATAAATAGCCCAGTCTATGAATATGATGCGGTGATTCCACATGTGTTCAATGAACACGTGCGGAATCACCGCACGTACAACAGGAGGTGTCGCTTTGGGCAAAAAAGGGTATCCACTGTGTCCAAAGCGCAGAGATTACGTCCCTTGGAAACATAGCGTCTGCCAAGACGTCGGTCTGCTCAGTGCATCATATAAGTGTATCATAGAAGTGTGTGAAGCTATAAAAGAATTAATCCAGAATTGAACCAGAAGGGAACTGAAGGTAACTGGATAATCACTGTAAACAATGTTTCTGTTTGTTTTCAATCTCACCCCTATAATCCTTCACTTTCTGCTATCCTCCCTAATCCCTACACCAAGTAATGAACTGGTCATCTCTCCCTTCACCCTCCCCATGCATCTCACCTCCTCCTCAGAACTTTTACTCAACATACTATCCTCTGTATCCAAACATAGAAAGGCCCCTCATGCCCTCTTCTGCACCCACTTTCTCTGCTCCTCCTCACTGCCAGTGATATTTCTCCAAATCCTGGCCCTCCTCACCACATCCCCACAGTCATTTCTACCTCCCATCCACAATCTATCACAAATTTCTGTAACCTCTCTAACTTTATACCCATTCAGCCAGCCCCCGCTTCCCCAGTCCCACTAACAGGAGCTCTATGAAACATTCGCTCTGTCTGCAACAAACTTTCCTACAGACATGATCTTTTCATTACTAACAAACTTTCCTTCCTCGCTATCACTGAAACCTGGCTCACCCCCTCTGACACAGCCTCTCCAGCAGCACTTTCATATGGTGGATTCCACCTTTCCCACGCCCCACGCCCCAGCAGAAAGCATGGCGAAGGAGTTGGTTTTCTCCTGTCAGATAACTGCTCCTTCACCCACGTCCCACTGCCACCCTAAAGTTGTGGCCAAAAGTATTGACACCCCTGCAATTCTGTCAGATAATACTCAGTTTCTTCCTGAAAATGATTGCAAACACAAATTCTTTGTTATTATTATCTTCATTTAATTTGTCTTAAATGAAAAAACACAAAAAGAATTGTCCTAAAGCCAAATTGGATATAATTCCACACCAAACATAAAAAAGGGGGTGGCACTGTTCGAAATATCATGTGATGCTTCTCTAATTTGTGTAATTAACAGCACCTGTAACTTACCTGTGGCACCTAACAGGTGTTGGCAATAACTAAATCACACTTGCAGCCAGTTGACATGGATTAAAGTTGACTCAACCTCTGTCCTGTGTCCTTGTGTGTACCACATTGAGCATGGAGAAAAGAAAGAAGACCAAAGAACTGTCTGAGGACTTGAGAAACCAAATTGTGAGGAAGCATGAGCAATCTCAAGGCTACAAGTCTATCTCCAAAGACCTGAATGTTCCTGTGTCTACCGTGCGCAGTGTCATCAAGAAGTTTAAAGCCCATGGCACTGTGGCTAACCTCCCTAGATGTGGACGGAAAAGAAAAATTGACAAGAGATTTCAACGCAAGATTGTGCGGATGTTGGATAAAGAACCTCGACTAACATTCAAACAAGTTCAAGCTGCCCTGCAGTCCGAGGGTACAACAGTGTCAACCCGTACTATCCGTCGGCGTCTGAATGAAAAGGGACTGTATGGTTGGAGACCTGGGAAAACCCCACTTCTTACCCCGAGACATAAAAAAGCCAGGCTGGAGTTTGCCAAAACA
Source organism: Ranitomeya variabilis (assembly GCF_051348905.1). Taxonomy (NCBI): domain Eukaryota; kingdom Metazoa; phylum Chordata; class Amphibia; order Anura; family Dendrobatidae; genus Ranitomeya; species Ranitomeya variabilis. Next base: position 212,418,035 of record NC_135234.1, on the reverse strand, counting down.
TACCTGAAAAAGCCTAAAAGGTTTTGGAAGAATGTTCTCTGGTCAGATGAGACAAAAGTAGAGCTTTTTGGGCAAAGGCATCAACATAGAGTTTACAGGAGAAAAAAAGAGGCATTCAAAGAAAAGAACACGGTCCCTACAGTCAAACATGGTAGAGGTTCCCTTATGTTTTGGGGTTGCTTTGCTGCCTCTGGCACTGGACTGCTTGACCGTGTGCATGGCATTATGAAGTCTGAAGACTACCAATAAATTTTGCAGCATAATGTAGGGCCCAGTGTGAGAAAGCTGGGTCTCCCTCAGAGGTCATGGGTGTTCCAGCAGGACAATGACCCAAAACACACTTCAAAAAGCACTATAAGGGTAAGTTCACACAGGACTTTTTTGCTGCGTATTTTTGCTGCGTATTTTTATGCTAATTTAGGTGCGTTTTTTTTGGTGCGTATTTGGTGCGTTTTTTGGGTAAGTTCACACAGGACTTTTTTGCTGCGTATTTTTGCTGCGTATTTTTGCTGCGTATTTTTGCTGCGTATTTTATGCCAATTTTCAGCTGCTTACAGATGCGTTTTTTGTGCGGTTTTTGTGCGTTTTTTTGTCTATTTGTGCATGATAATAAAGTTGAGTGACCCCAGTGGAGCTTAGCATCGCCTTCATCCCAGCGGGGGAACAATTTACGGCGAATTACATGCCATGCATCGGCCTTTTTTTGACGATCACTGTAGTTTGGGCAAGCTACATCCCAAATTACAGGCATTGCTTCCACCTTGGAAAAATAAATGAAAAAGTAATTACCAAATGCAAGATGAAATGAAGCCAACATTCATGACAAGGAAGATACAAACATACACATGCAGAACACATGAACATGTACATAACAGCACATGAGCATCGCAAAGTGTACCATTGCAAACAATCGGATAGATAGATATATCACAAATTAAAAAAAAATATTACCTCCATGATTAGTTGGGAAACAATGCTCATCCTCCTATACCAAGACATGGCTAATACCTCACTACCAGAAACTCCCTCACAATAGATCACAATCAGGACACCTCACAATGGCTCTTCACACCTCACAATGGCTCACCATGGCTCTTCACACCTCACTACCAGGAACTCCCTCACAATAGATCACAATCAGGACACCTCACAATGGCTCTTCACACCTCACAATGGCTCACAATGGCTCTTCACACGTGAAAAAACGCTGCAAAAACGCAGCAAAAACGCTGAAAGAAGTGACATGCCCTATGTCCAAAAAACGCAGCAAAGCAGAAAATACTGATCAAACAAAAACCCAATGTGTGTCCATGAGATTTCTGAAATCTCATAGGCTTTGCTGGTACTGTAAAAAGCAGCTGAAAATTAGCATAAAAAAACGCAGCAAAAATACGCAGCAAAAAAGTCCTGTGTGAACGTACCCTAAAATGGTTTGAGAGAAAGCACTGGAGACTTCTAAGGTGGCCAGCAATGAGTCCAGACCTAAATCCCATAGAACACCTATGGAGAGATCTAAAAATGGCAGTTTGGAGAAGGCACCCTTCAAATATCAGGGACCTGAAGCAGTTTGCCAAAGAAGAATGGTCTAAAATTCCAGCAGAGCAGTGTAAGAAACTCATTGATGGTTACCGGAAGCGGTTGGTCGCAGTTACTTTGGCTAAAGGTTGTGCAACCAAGTATTAGGCTGAGGGTGCCAATACTTTTGTCTGGCCCCAATTTTGGAGTTTTGTGTGAAATGAATAATGTTTTGCTTTTTGCTTTATTCTCTTTTGTGTTTTTTCATTTAAGACAAATTAAATGAAGATAATAATACCAAAGACTTTGTGATTGCAATAATTTTCAGGAAGAAACTGAGTAAATAATCTGACAGAATTGCAGGGGTGTCAATACTTTTGGCCATAACTGTATGTTACCCTCCCTTCCTTTGAGGTGCACTCTGGGCGCATCTACTCCCCCACCAACCTCCAGCTGGCTGTCATTACTGCCCCCCAGGGCCAGCTACCACGTTCCTTGACCACTTCACCACATGGCTACTTCATTTCTTCTCCGCTGACATCCCCACTATCATAATGGGCAACTTCAACATTTCCATTGATATACCCCACTCAGCTGTCACTAAACTTCTATCTCTCACTTCCTCATTCTGCAGACACTCAGAAAGATGGCCACACACTGGACCTCATCTTCACCTGCCTCTGCTCCCTACCTAACCTCTCTAACTCACCTCTACCTCTTTCTGACCACAACCTACTCACATTGTCTTCCCTTTCCTCTCCAGGTCCACAATCTCCATGCAAGGGCATCTATGTACAGCCCTCCACAGAACAATCCACAGATTTTGTCTGACAGGGACATTCAACCTTGTTTTGGCACAGCTATTCTTGTGTTGATTTGGAGGTATGCTTAGGGTCGTGTGCTGAAAGGTGAAATATCTATTCAGCTTCAGCGTTGTTGCAGAGGTCTGAAGACTTTGGACTGATATTATGAACTGTTCATAATTCCCTCCACCTTGAATAAAGCTCCTATTCCAGCTTCCGAAAAACAGCCCCAACACATTATGGTGACTCCACCATACTTTACTGTGGGTATGGTATTCTTTTGGTGATACATAGCATTGCCTTTGTGCCAAACTTACCTTTTGAAATTATGGCTAAAATATTCAACTTTGGTCTCATCAGATCACAAGATATTTTCTCACATACTTTTGAGAGACTTGATGTAGGTTTTTGTAAAATATAGCAAAGCTTTCATCTTGACACCTTGATTCTTGTCAAATGCAGTACACAACTAGTACGTGACAAAAATCCTACAGCTACTTTTATGTTTCTGTATGCTTCTTGGTAGCCTCCCAGACCAATTTTCATCTTGTCTTTTCATCAATTTGTGAGGGACTTCTATGTAAAGTTAATGTTGTGCCAAATTTAAACTACTTCTTGATAACGGTCTTCACAGTATTCCCTGGTATATCTAGTGCCCTTGAAAAAAAATGTGTACCCTTCTTTTGAAAACTTTCAACAATGCAATCCCTTTGCTCTATTGTAAGCTTTTAGGAGACAATGGCTTTTTCTGTAAAATACAGTATAATTAAGACACTGTCAGGAAAATCCTACTTGAACAGATAAACTTTACATGGGGTTAATCAGAATTACTTTAAATGATCACAGCTGTGTTCTTACTACTACAGTATTTAACATGAGCTTGAATGCTAGGATAAATATAAATTACAAACTGCAGGAGCGTAACAAGTTGCGATGTTATCATGAGAAAGCCGTTGGGCTGCTTCTGCCGTAAGTCAAGATGTTAATCTCGCCTCATGCAATAGACTGATTTGTATTTCAAGGGACAGATTTTGGGATTCAACGATTTTCTGAGCTAGTTCTTAAACTGAAATCGTTCAGGGTACAATGCTGGTTCCTTGCTATCATTTGTGCTTGCATCTTTTAGATGAGAATACAATTAAAGCTCTGAGCGTTGGCACTTCTGGGGTTCAGATGAAGTGCAACAGTCAGATAACATCCCCTCATCATGCTGATGATGTCACTGTTGCGTGGCAGAGAATGTGCAGATAGAGGGAAGTTTAGCGCTTCAAGGAGCAGACAATATGAAGGCTATAGTTCAGAAGGGCAGACAGTGTGGCAGTTATAGGTCATGAGGGAGACTGTGGTGGTCATAGCAAATAAGAGCGGTCAGTGTGGCAGGTATAGTTCATAAGGGAATAAATCCTATAAGAAGAAGTCCTGAATAGCAACGAAATTTAACAGAAACCCATGAAAGGTATTGTAGATTTCGGACACCCCAAATTTTCAGAAGGAAAATAGGGAAAACAATTGATGCATCAAATGGGGAAATGTCGGGCCCCGCCGACATTTTGTAAAAGCCCAGAGCTCCCATACACCCATTGCTGCAATGCGGTGGTCTCTTGGAAAATGGCTGCTGGAGGCGGCGCATGTGCAGGTTGAGATCTCAGCACCAATCTGCACATACACCGTCTCCCACGGCCATTTTCTCGGAGGCCACCGTATTGTAGCAATGGAAGTGCAGGGGCTTCACCGACATTTTGTGAAAGACCACAGCCCCCGCAAAGCACCACTGAACCTGCTGCACCTGACTGGGATGGGAGTCAGATCATCACCCTGCAGCGTCAGACCACCGAACACCCCCTATTCCCAGTCCAGGGCCGGCAGAATCGTCTGACTTCTGTTGCGGCCACACTCCTGGTAAGTACATTCGAATTATAAGACGCACCCTCATTTCCCCCCCTACATTTTTTGATTAAAAAAGTGTGTCTTATAGTCTGAAAAATACAGTATTCAACAAAGAAAACAATCAAAACAGTCCATTTACCATTTTATTTAGTAAATATATCACACATAAAAGCAAACACAAAACAAGGACAAATTAAAAAAAAGAAAAAACAGCTCTGGAGAGGTATGCCCTCAAAAAAATGGTGCTAATAAATTTAAGTCACTATGATGATGTACCATGAATACAAAAAGCATGTACATAACATCATGTATATCAAGTACAATATAGGATTATCAGGCAAATATTACGTCCATGATTAACAATTTAAAAAATGATTAACATAGTATACATGATGAAGTAGAGGTTCTAAGGTTATTAGTAATATATTTCTTCAGCCCAAAACAATACAGAAATCACCAATTGTATCTAATTTAAAGGGGCTAGGAAGAAATGGCGAAGCAGGTGCAAAACGGCTTTGGAGTGGTATGAAGGGGTTGAAGTATGTCTTCCTGTGGTGATTATTTGTATAACAGTCTGCATGTATTCTACAATCTGTCAAATGTATTAGCACTTGCACTTTTTTTTAACATATCCAGAATCATGAATTATATTTCTTCCTAGCCCCTTTGAATCAGTATTCAATGTGATATGGGTGAGTAGTGAGTATGTGTGTGCCCCTTAAAGCAGTTGTTCACTACTCAGACAACCCCTTCTCAATCACTATGTTTCCATCCAAGTAAAATAATAACACCTATACTCACCTCCAGTGACGGCGCCATTCCAGCGATGTCGACACTGGCACTCCTGGGGCTCGTCTGATATTGTTATGTCATGTGATCAATGCGCCAAATCAGCGGCCACTTCTCTCTTCTCTCCCATCAACAAATCATTCATCTGGAGGAAGTGAGATAACAGCCACAGCTCTGACTTCCTCTGGATGTTAGTATCGTACGAAGGAGGGGACAGTGAAGTGGCCGCTGATTGGTCACATAATAATGTCACACAAACCCCAGAAAAGCCAGTACCGACACCGCTGGAATACCACCGGCACCAGAAGTAAGTATAGATGTTATTATTTTACTTGAAGGAAACATAGTGATTAAAAAGGATTTGTCCGAGAAGTGCACAACCTCCTTAAAAGGACTTTCCAAATGTTTAACCTATACCCACCCTTCCACAAGTCTAGCACTACCTCTATGCTACTAATTTGTTCTTTGCTGACAGGTTGCAGCAGTATTATCAAGGCTACAGATTATGTGACATTTAGATTGTGACCTTCATCGGAGACAGCGATGATAATGTGTGCAAAAACTGTAAAGCGCTGCGGAATATGTTGGTGCTATATAAAAATAAAGATTATTATTATTATGTGACTGCTGCAGCCAATTGCTGCTGGGCGAGTTTAGCCACATTCTGTCAGAATTCCACTTACTCTTCAAAAAATTTGCAAAGCTGGCCAGGACTGGTGTAAAACGTTGCAATATTTTTGCGCAACTCTGAGTTGCACAAAAATTTTTGAGACATTTTAAGCGGTTTTACACCAAAATTCTGGTGAAAACTGCTTAATGAATTGGGGTCTAAGACTAAACAGTCCGAAAAATAGGAGAGATTTATCAAACAGGATGAAACACTGCAATAAATCTGGTGCATTTTAAGACTGTGTTGTCTGAGTTTGCACTAAGAATTTTACAGCTCTGATAAATCTGACTCATTATGTATACAGTATTTATTGCAAATTGCAACTACTTGTCTATCAGGAAGTAGGGGCTGGAAAAAAAAGAACAGGTTATACCAGTATCTGCTCAGTAGCCTGAGGTTTTTTTTCCCATTCAGAACTTTAAAAATTCAGATTAAAAGTCAGAGACATATTAAAATGATAAGGTAAGAACAGATTGGTTGTTCGATGTTAGGATCTAGTGATAAGGTAATAGCTGTGTTTCCCTTATGTGGTGAACACTTGCTGCTAATGCAGGAAAATGTAGGATAGGGAACAAAGTATTACAAAGCCGTTCAGCCTCCAGACTTGAACAAAACCATGCAAAACTATTCTCAAGGAGAAGAGTTGCAGTAGGGAAAGAATTAGGCATTCCCCCAGATCAGGTGACAGTGACGAAACCAGCTTCCAATATAAAAGGTCAGAGCGCCAAAATGGGAGATTTGGCGCCGAGAGGTGGCAGACACGCTCTCTGCAGCTCCAGCAGCCAAGATAGTAGGCCACAGCAACGGATACCAGCCAGGCTTGGACTTAGATGACAACTGTCAAGTATCGAAGACCAGAGTTATGCTCGTCAAGACCCAGACTGTACTCGTTGACGGTTAAACACCGAAGACCCAAACGACGCCAATCAAGGTTCCCAAATTAGACAATGCCGGTCAACAGTCAAGGACCAGCCCCCACCGATATGGACCGAAGGGACGATGGTCGATGGTCAAGCACCGAAGAGGCCCTGGGAATACCCAGCCAGATTCCTGGGCCAGTGATCGAAGGAGACGTGTCAGACATGGTCTGGCGGATACTAGAGTGGCTCAAAGAATGTTGATAGACTGTGTAAGAAAAACGTGCAGTTACTGAGACCGAGCAGTGACCTTGTCAAGGCCAGAAAGCGACAGAAACTTCTAGAGACTGATCCCGCTAAATACGGGGCTTGCCCCCTCCTCCCACTAGAACTAGGTTAGACTGTAGACTCTGAGCTGATATTGAAGTTTCCTGTTGTATACTAATCCATATTCCCTTTTTAGAATTGCTTGTCAAATACTCTGTAATTATTGTCCTTTTGTGACTTGTCATTTTCAGTGTCTGTTTCTAGTTCATATTGTTAATACAATAATTAAATTGTTGTTTCTAACTGGTGCTTCCGCTGTTGCATTTAGTGACCTGTTCACACTTGTATACTGCAAGGTGATTGTGTAGGTGTAAGATGCCCAAGCGAGGTAGTTGTTGGCGAGCTTAAGTTCCCACTCGTTTTGGCATCCTACAGACATCTTGTGTCTCAGTACCAGGGTGCTGCTATGTGTGAGGGGCATCACACTTACTTTGGGGCTGCAGACCTCTTCTTCAGAATCCCTCTTCTGGAATCAGGGCAGCAATTAATCCAGGAGACATGAGTTCATAAAAACAACTAAACGTTTACTTGGTGAATAGCACTATGTACAGTATTTACAGGTAGATGTAGAGGATAAGGCCCAACGGGTTGTCATCTTTACCACAGGTACTGGATATAACTTTAGCCCTGGTTCTCGGTATAGGTGGCACATCCCTCTCACTGGCTTTCCTAACCCTAGGGAGTCTTCTTCACCACTAGCAGTATATTCGGATTGCAACACTTTCCGACCCCCTGTAGTCTGGTGAATGTTTAAAAAAAAAAAAACACAAAAGGCAAACACATATCAAATAGACTTTAAAATGAGTGCAAATTAAATAAAAAGATGTGCAAATGAAAAACAGTCTAAAAACTAGACAAAAAAAGGTGCAAAAGCACTAAAAAGTAGGGCCCATAATCTCTCACTTACACAGGAGGGTTAGAACAAGTGCTGGCTGAGAGGCCAAGTTTAGGCATGTTTGGGTGGGTAGAGAAATGACAGAAAGTAAACAATCCTGAAAGTAGGGAAAGTAAAAAAACAATGCAAGAAGGAGAGCGCTGCAAATCACAGCTATAAAGAAATATTAAAAATGCTGGCTACCCAATTCATATGTCCAGAAAAAATGAACATGTAATAAGCTACTATGCGAAGATTTTAAAATCCACGTTTTGTTCATTATTAAAGGGAATTCCAAGCAGAAAAGCTGTGGATCATCTCTACTAAATTGTAATGGGGCTAGTTTACATAAGGATCTACTGACAAACAAGGATTGTGTGAACATAGCCTAAGCTTCTATTTAAATGAGGTGGATTTCACCCTTTGTAATAACAAGTATTAAAATGCATGTGATTAACTCGAGATGTGGATAAAAAAAACAGCTGTGGGTCATTAGCATATGAACTCTGAATGCTGCAAATTCACTCCATTTCCCTTAAGGTACCTTCACACTAAGCGACGCTGCAGCGATATCGACAACGATGCCGATCGCTGCAGCGTCGCTGTGTGGTCGCTGGAGAGCTGTCACACAGACAGCTCTCCAGCGACCAACTATGCCGAAGTCCCCTGGTAACCAGGGTAAACATCGGGTTACTAAGCGCAGGGCCGCGCTTAGTAACCCGATGTTTACCCTGGTTACCAGTGTAAAAGTAAAAAAAACAAACAGTACATACTCACCTTCTGCTGTCTGTCACACGTCCCTCGCCGTCTGCTTCCTGCACTCACTGTGATTGCCGGCCGTAAGGCACAGCACAGCGGTGACATCACCGCTGTGCTGTGCTTTCACTTTACGGCCGGCAATCACAGTCAGTGCGGGAAGCCGCCGGCGAGGGACGTGTGACAGACAGCAGAAGGTGAGTATGTACTGTTTGTTTTTTTTACTTTTACACTGGTAACCAGGGTAAACATCGGGTTACTAAGCGCGGCCCTGCGCTTAGTAACCCGATGTTTACCCTGGTTACCTTTGTAAAACATCGCTGGCATCGTTGCTTTTGGTGTCAAACACGACGATACACGCCGATCTGACAACCAAATAAAGTTCTGAACTTCCAGCAACGACCAGCGATATCACAGCGGGATCCTGATCGCTGCTGCGTGTCAAACACAACGATATCGCTATCCAGGACGCTGCAACATCACGGATCGCTGTCGTTATCGCTGCAAAGTCGCTTAGTGTGAAGGTACCTTTAGTCTATTAAATGTTCACAATCTCTCTCTTCGAGAAGGAAGTAATCAATTTCTCTCATGCCACCTATAGGTGACCATATGTTAAGTTACTACCTGAAGGAGTTTATCACCCCTAAAATGCAAAGTAAACTACTTAAATTGCTAAATAAGGAGCTTAGGCCCTGTAAAAATGAAACCAAGAATACACATTCTAGTGTATTAGTGAGAAATCAACTTTTAATCCATATGCAAATGAGGGGGTTTTGCACTGTTACGCTCCCCAGTTTGCAATTTTAGCACTCCCCTTGATCCTGATTTACAATATTGTTGGCTTATATTAATCTACATCGGTGCGCATTGATGGAATGATGTCAGGAGACGAATCTAATAGATGTTCTCCACCCTTTCTTCATCTCTGAAGCGGCTCGTTCGCAACATCTCCTGGTGTATCAGTGTAGCAAGCAGTGGCCACAAACAGGAGCCAGGTATCAGAGCGTGTGTGCACCAACACTGGGACTGTAATGGTACACAGAGCCCTTGGCCAAGGGTATACCAAAGCCTCCTCATTTGCATATGGATTAAAAGACCATTTCTCTGCCACTAAAATATTTACTGCTGGTATGATCTTTACTGGGGATAAATAACTGTTTAAGTAGTTTATTTAGTATTTTGGGGGTGACAGGCTTCCATTAATCAGCCTTGTAAGATGACTGAGATTGTTCCTGCTCATTAGAGTAGGATTCTGGATGACCAACCAGATGGACTTCTACAAGGTAGGAAGCAATTTCTAAAGCTCAATTAAAGGCACATATACAAGCGCTCCTGGAATGCCCGCCAGGGCGTGGGGTACTCGGTACCGGGTCTGGTACTTAAAGGGATGTGTTACGGTGGCGGTGACCCGGTCCGTGGCCCTGGGCGCCAATGTTAAAGGGATGGTCTTTAAAGGGGTTTGTGAAATAATGAAAGTTCATGACGCCACCTGTGGTACTCGGTCAGGGGTGACCAACGCTGCTTAAAGGGGTCCCCTGGGGTGAAGTTATGGCAGCAGGGATGGTATGGCTTCCCACAGGTGAAGCTGGGTCCCCAGGGCTCCCGGTGTGTTTAACCCCTTTCTGTCATTAGACGTACTATTCCGTCCATGTGGGGTGGGCCCTACCTCCCAAGGACGGAATAGTACGTCATACGCGATCGGCCGCGCTCACGGGGGGAGCGCGGCCGATCGCGGCCGGGTGTCAGCTGACTATCGCAGCTGACATCCGGCACTATGTGCCAGGAGCGGTCACGGACCGCCCCCGGCACATTAACCCCCGGCACACCGCGATGTGATCGCGTTGCTCCGAGGGTCTCCTACCTCCCTCCTCGCCGCAGGTCCCGGATCCAAGATGGCCGCGGCATCCGGGTCCTGCAGGGAGGGAGGTGGCTTACCGAGTGCCTGCTCAGAGCAGGCACTGGTAAGCCTGCACCGATGTAAGTGAGATCGGTGATCTGATAGAGTGCTGTGCACACTATCAGATCATCGATCTGTAATGTCCCCCCCTGGGACAAAGTAAAAAAGTTTAAAAAAAATGTCCACATGTGTAAAAAAAAAAAATAAAAAAAAAATTCCTAAATAAATAAATAAAAAAAAAAAAATTATTCCCATAAATACATTTCTTTATCTAAATAAAAAAAAAATCAAACAATAAAAGTACACATATTTAGTATCGCCGCGTCCGTAACGACCCCACCTATAAAACTATATCACTAATTAACCCCTTCAGTGAACACCGTAAAAAAAAAAAAAAAAAAACGAGGCAAAAAACAACGCTTTATTCTCATACCGCCAAACAAAAAGTGGAATAACACGCGATCAAAAAGACGAATATAAATAACCAATGGTACCGCTGAAAATGTCATCTTGTCCCGCAAGAAACAAGCCGCCATTCACCATCATGAGCGAAAAAATAAAAAAGTTATAGTCCTCAGAATAAAGTGATGCCAAAATAATTATTTTTTCTATAAAATAGCTTTTATCGTATAAAAGCGCCAAAACATAAAAAAATGACATAAATGAGATATCGCTGTAATCGTACTGACCCGACGAATAAAACTGCTTTATCAATTTTACCAATCGCGGAACGGTATAAACGCCTCCCCCAAAAGAAATTCATGAATAGCTGGTTTTTGGTCATTCTGCCTCACAAAAATCGGAATAAAAAGCGATAAAAAAAAATATCCCGTGCCCGAACATGTTACCAATAAAAACGTCAACTCGTCCCACAAAAAACAAGACCTCACATGACTCTGTGGTCTCAAATATGGAAAAATTATAGCTCTCAAAATGTGGTAACGCAAAAAATATTTTTTGCAATGAAAAGCGTCTTTCAGTGTGTGACGGCTGCCAATCATAAAAATCTGCTAAATAACCCCCTATAAAAGTAAATCAAACCCCCCTTCATCACCCGCTTAGTTAGGGAAAAATTAAAAAAATGTAAAAAATGTATTTATTTCCATTTTCCCATTAGGGTTAGGGCTAGGGTTAGGGTTAGGGCTAGGGTTGGGGCTAAAATTAGAGTTAGGGTTTGGATTACATTTACGGTTGGGAATAGGGTTGGGATTAGGGTTAGGGGTGTGTCTGGGTTAGAGGTGTGGTTAGGGTTACCGTTGGGATTAGGGTTAGGGGTGTGTTTGGATTAGGGTTTCAGTTATAATTGGGGGGTTTCCACTGTTTAGGCACATCAGGGGCTCTCCAAACGTGACATGGCGTCCGATTTCAATTCCAGCCAATTCTGCGTTTAAAAAGTAAAACAGTGCTTCTTCCCTTCCAAGCTATCCCGTGCGCCCAAACAGGGGTTTACCCCAACATATGGGGTATCAGCGTACTCGGAACACATTGGAGAACAACTTTTGGGGTCCAATTTCTCCTGTTACCCTTGGGAAAATACAAAACTAGGGGCTAAAAATAATTTTTGTGGAAAAAAAAACATTTTTTATTTGCATGGCTCTGCGTTATAAACTGTAGTGAAACACTTGGGGGTTCAAAGCTCTCACAACACATCTAGATGAGTTCCTTAGGGGTTCTACTTTCCAAAATGGTGTCACTTGTGGGGGGTTTCTACTGTTTAGGTACATTAGGGGCTCTGCAAACGCAATGTGACGCCTGCAGACCATTCCATCTAAGTCTGCATTCCAAATGGCGCTCTGTTGTGAATTTGGATTCTGGGCTCCCCCGGTGGCTACTGGTGGAATTGAACTGGTGTCTTCATCTTCTCTGTTCACCTGTTCCCATCAAGATGTGGGAGTCGCTATATAACCTTGCTGCTCTGTTAGTTGCTTGCCGGTCAACAATGTTATCAGAAGCCTCTCTGTGCTTGTTCCTGCTCCTAGACAACTACTAGATAAGTTGGACTCTTGTCCATGTTTGTTTTTGCATTTTTGTTCCAGTTCACAGCTGTAGTTTCGTTACTGTGTCTGGAAAGCTCTTGTGAACAGGAATTGCCACTCTGGTGTTATGAGTTAATGCCAGAGTTTTAAAGTAATTTCTGGATGGTGTTTTGATAGGGTTTTCAGCTGACCATGAAAGTGTCCTTTCTGTCTTCTGCTATGTAGTAAGTGGACCTCAAATTTGCTAAACCTATTTTCATACTACGTTTGTTATTTCATCTTAATTCACCGCCAATACATGTGGGGGGCCTCTGTCTCCTTTCGGGGTATTTCTCTAGAGGTGAGCTAGGACTAATATTTTCCTCTGCTAGCATTATTTAGTCCTCCGGCTGGTGCTGGGCATCTAGAATCAACGTAGGCATGCTACCCGGCCACTGCTAGTTGTGCGTTAGGTTTAGTTCATGGTCAGCTCAGTTCCCATCTTCCAAGAGCTAGTTCCTATATATGCTGATGCTATGTTCTCTTGCCATTGAGAACATGACAGTTTGACCGGCCCACTAAAGGGTTAAAATCCTTGGCTGAGAAAGGAGAGAAATAAGAAGTCTGCTGAGATTTTTTTTTTTTTTTTTTTTCTCCTTCTAATCTTTGAATGGCTCTGTGTCCACCTGTTTGTAATGGATCTTCAGAGTGTAACTGCAGGTTTGAATAATCTCGCCACGAAGGTACAAAATTTGCAAGACTTTGTTTGTCATGCACCTGTATCTGAGCCGAGAATTCCTTTGCCGGAATTTTTCTCGGGGAATAGATCTGGGTTTCAGAATTTTCGAAATAATTGCAAATTATTTTTGTCCCTGAAATTTCGCTCTGCCGGAGACCCTGCACAGCAGGTCAGGATTGTGATTTCCTTGCTCCGGGGCGACCCTCAAGACTGGGCTTTTTCATTGACACCAGGGGATCCTGCGTTGCTCAATGTGGATGCGTTTTTTCTGGCCTTGGGGTTGCTTTATGACGAACCTCATTTGGAACTTCAGGCAGAAAAAACTTTGATGTCCCTATCTCAGGGGCAAGATGAAGCGGAAATTTACTGCCAAAGATTCCGTAAATGGTCTGTGCTTACTCAGTGGAATGAGTGCGCCCTGGCGGCGACTTTCAGAGAGGGTCTCTCTGATGCCATTAAGGATGTTATGGTGGGGTTCCCTGTGCCTGCGGGTCTGAATGAGTCCATGACAATGGCTATTCAGATCGATAGGCGTTTGCGGGAGCGCAAACCAGTGCACTATCTGGCGGTGTCCACTGAGAAGTCGCCAGAGAGTATGCAGTGTGATAGAATTCTGTCCCGAAGCGAGCGGCAGAATTTTAGGCGGAAAAATGGGTTGTGTTTCTATTGTGGTGATTCTACTCATGTTATATCAGCATGCTCTAAGCGCACTAAAAAGCTTGATAAATCTGTTTCCATTTGCACCTTACCGTCTAAGTTTATTCTATCTGTGACCCTGATTTGCTCTTTGTCATCTATTACCACGGACGCCTATGTCGACTCTGGCGCCGCTTTGAGTCTTATGGATTGGTCCTTTGCCAAACGCTGTGGGTATGATTTAGAGCCTTTGGAGACTCCTATTCCTCTGAAGGGGATTGACTCCACCCCATTGGCTAATAATAAACCACAATACTGGACACAAGTAACTATGCGTATTAATCCGGATCACCAGGAGATTATTCGCTTTCTGGTGCTGTATAATCTACATGATGATTTGGTGCTAGGATTGCCTTGGCTGCAATCTCACAACCCAGTCCTCGACTGGAGAGCTATGTCTGTGTTGAGCTGGGGATGTAAGGGGGCTCATGGGGATGTACCTGTGGTTTCCATTTCATCATCTATTCCCTCTGAAATTCCTGAGTTCCTGTCTGACTATCGTGACGTCTTTGAAGAATCCAAGCTTGGTTCGTTACCTCCGCACCGAGAGTGCGATTGTGCCATAGATTTAATCCCGGGTAGTAAATACCCAAAGGGTCGTTTGTTTAATCTGTCTGTGCCTGAACATGCTGCTATGCGAGAATATATAAAGGAGTCCTTGGAAAAGGGACATATTCGTCCATCGTCATCTCCCTTAGGAGCCGGTTTTTTCTTTGTGTCAAAAAAAGACGGCTCTTTGAGACCATGTATCGATTATCGGCTTTTGAACAAAATCACTGTTAAATATCAATACCCATTGCCGTTGCTGACTGATTTGTTTGCTCGCATAAAGGGGGCCAAGTGGTTCTCTAAGATTGACCTTCGTGGGGCGTATAATTTGGTGCGAATCAGGCAGGGGGATGAGTGGAAAACCGCATTTAATACGCCCGAGGGCCACTTTGAGTATTTAGTGATGCCTTTTGGTCTTTCAAATGCTCCGTCAGTTTTCCAGTCCTTTATGCATGATATTTTTCGCGATTACTTGGATAAATTTATGATTGTGTATCTGGATGATATTCTGATTTTTTCGGATGACTGGGACTCTCATGTCCAGCAAGTCAGGAGGATTTTCCAGGTTTTGCGGTCTAATTCTTTGTGTGTGAAGGGTTCTAAGTGTGTTTTTGGGGTACAGAGGATTTCCTTTTTGGGATATATTTTTTCTCCCTCTTCCATTGAAATGGATCCTGTCAAGGTTCAAGCTATTTGTGATTGGACGCAGCCCTCTTCTCTTAAGAGTCTTCAGAAATTTTTGGGCTTTGCTAACTTTTATCGTCGATTTATTGCTGGTTTTTCGGATATTGCTAAGCCATTGACCGATTTGACTAAGAAGGGTGCTGATGTTGCTGATTGGTCCCCTGACGCTGTGGAGGCCTTTCGGGAGCTTAAGCGCCGTTTTTCCTCTGCCCCTGTGTTGCGTCAGCCTGATGTTGCTCTACCTTTTCAGGTTGAGGTCGACGCTTCTGAGATCGGAGCTGGGGCAGTGTTGTCGCAGAAAAGTTCTGACTGCTCCGTGATGAGGCCTTGTGCCTTCTTTTCCCGTAAATTTTCGCCCGCTGAGCGGAATTATGATGTTGGGAATCGGGAGCTTTTGGCCATGAAGTGGGCTTTTGAGGAGTGGCGCCATTGGCTTGAGGGGGCCAGACATCAGGTGGTGGTATTGACTGACCACAAAAATTTGATTTATCTTGAGACCGCCAGGCGCCTGAATCCTAGACAGGCGCGCTGGTCATTATTTTTCTCTCGGTTTAATTTTGTGGTGTCATACCTACCGGGTTCTAAGAATGTTAAGGCGGATGCCCTTTCTAGGAGTTTTGAGCCTGACTCGCCTGGTAACTCTGAGCCCACAGGTATCCTTAAGGATGGAGTGGTATTGTCAGCCGTTTCTCCAGACCTGCGGCGGGCCTTGCAGGAGTTTCAGGCGGATAGACCGGATCGTTGCCCACCTGATAAACTGTTTGTTCCTGATGATTGGACCAGTAGAGTCATCTCTGAGGTTCATTCTTCTGCGTTGGCAGGTCATCCTGGCATTTTTGGTACCAGGGATTTGGTGGCAAGGTCCTTCTGGTGGCCTTCCCTGTCACGAGATGTGCGAGGCTTTGTGCAGTCTTGTGACGTTTGTGCTCGGGCCAAGCCTTGTTGTTCTCGGGCTAGTGGATTATTGTTGCCCTTGCCTATTCCTAAGAGGCCTTGGACGCACATCTCGATGGATTTTATTTCAGATCTGCCTGTTTCTCAGAAGATGTCTGTCATCTGGGTGGTGTGTGACCGTTTCTCTAAGATGGTCCATTTGGTTCCTCTGCCCAAGTTGCCTTCTTCTTCCGAGTTGGTTCCTCTGTTTTTTCAAAATGTTGTTCGTTTGCATGGTATTCCTGAGAATATCATTTCTGACAGAGGGACCCAATTCGTGTCTAGATTTTGGCGGGCATTCTGTGCTAGGATGGGCATAGATTTATCTTTTTCGTCCGCTTTCCATCCTCAGACGAATGGCCAGACCGAGCGGACTAATCAGACCCTGGAGACATATCTGAGGTGTTTTGTGTCTGCTGACCAGGATGATTGGGTTGCTTTTTTGCCATTGGCAGAGTTCGCTCTCAATAATCGGGCCAGCTCTGCCACTTTGGTGTCCCCGTTTTTCTGTAATTCGGGGTTTCATCCTCGATTTTCCTCTGGTCAGGTGGAATCTTCGGATTGTCCTGGAGTGGATGCTGTGGTGGAGAGATTGCATCGGATCTGGGGGCAGGTGGTGGACAATTTGAGGTTGTCCCAGGAGAAGACTCAGCTTTTTGCCAACCGCCACCGTCGTGTTGGTCCTCGGCTTTGTGTTGGGGATTTGGTGTGGTTGTCTTCTCGTTTTGTCCCTATGAGGGTCTCTTCTCCTAAGTTTAAGCCTCGGTTCATCGGCCCGTATAAGATATTGGAGATTCTTAACCCTGTTTCCTTCCGTTTGGACCTCCCTGCATCCTTTTCTATTCATAACGTTTTTCATCGGTCATTATTGCGCAGGTATGAGGTACCGGTTGTGCCTTCCGTTGAGCCTCCTGCTCCGGTGTTGGTTGAGGGTGAGTTGGAGTACGTTGTGGAGAAAATCTTAGACTCTCGTGTTTCCAGACGGAGACTCCAGTATCTGGTCAAGTGGAAGGGATACGGCCAGGAGGATAATTCTTGGGTGAATGCATCTGATGTTCATGCCTCTGATTTGGTTCGTGCCTTTCATAGGGCCCATCCTGATCGCCCTGGTGGTTCTGGTGAGGGTTCGGTGCCCCCTCCTTGAGGGGAGGGTACTGTTGTGAATTTGGATTCTGGGCTCCCCCGGTGGCTACTGGTGGAATTGAACTGGTGTCTTCATCTTCTCTGTTCACCTGTTCCCATCAAGATGTGGGAGTCGCTATATAACCTTGCTGCTCTGTTAGTTGCTTGCCGGTCAACAATGTTATCAGAAGCCTCTCTGTGCTTGTTCCTGCTCCTAGACAACTACTAGATAAGTTGGACTCTTGTCCATGTTTGTTTTTGCATTTTTGTTCCAGTTCACAGCTGTAGTTTCGTTACTGTGTCTGGAAAGCTCTTGTGAACAGGAATTGCCACTCTGGTGTTATGAGTTAATGCCAGAGTTTTAAAGTAATTTCTGGATGGTGTTTTGATAGGGTTTTCAGCTGACCATGAAAGTGTCCTTTCTGTCTTCTGCTATGTAGTAAGTGGACCTCAAATTTGCTAAACCTATTTTCATACTACGTTTGTTATTTCATCTTAATTCACCGCCAATACATGTGGGGGGCCTCTGTCTCCTTTCGGGGTATTTCTCTAGAGGTGAGCTAGGACTAATATTTTCCTCTGCTAGCATTATTTAGTCCTCCGGCTGGTGCTGGGCATCTAGAATCAACGTAGGCATGCTACCCGGCCACTGCTAGTTGTGCGTTAGGTTTAGTTCATGGTCAGCTCAGTTCCCATCTTCCAAGAGCTAGTTCCTATATATGCTGATGCTATGTTCTCTTGCCATTGAGAACATGACAGCGCTCCTTCCCTTCCGAGCCCTCCCATGCGCCCAAACGGTGGTTCCCCCCACATATGGGGTATCAGCGTACTCAAGACAAATTGGACAGCAACTTTTGCGGTCCAATTTCTCCTGTTACCATTGGGAAAATACAAAACTGGGGGCTAAAAAATAATTTTTTGGGGAAATTTTTTATTTTTTTTATCTTCACGGCTCTGTGTTATAAACTGTAGTGAAACACTTGGGGGTTCAAAGTTCTCACAACACAACTAGATAAGTTCCTTGGGGGGTCTAGTTTCCAATATTGGGTCACTTGTGGGGGGTTTCTACTGTTTAGGTACATTAGGGGCTCTGCAAACGCAATGTGACGCCTGTAGACCAATCCATCTAAGTCTGCATTGCAAATGATGATCCTTCCCTTCCGAGCTCTGCCATGCGCTCAAACGGTGGTTCCCCCCCAGATATCAGGTATCAGCGTACTCAGGACAAATTGGACAACAATATATAGGGTCCAATTTCTCCTGTTACCCTTGGAAAAATACAAAACTGGGGGCTAAAAAATAATTTTTGTGGAAAAAAAATATTTTTTATTTGCACGGCTCTGCGTTATAAACTGTAGTGAAACACTTGGGGGTTCAAAGCTCTCACAACACATCTAGATGAGTTCCTTAGGGGGTCTACTTTCCAAAATGGTGTCACTTGTGGGGGGGTTTTACTGTTTAGGTACATTAGGGGCTCTGCAAACGCAATGTGATGCCTGCAGACCATTCCATCTAAGTCTGCATTCCAAATGGTGCTCCATCCCTTCCGAGCCCTCCCATGCGCCCAAACGGTGGTTCCCCCCCACATATGGGGTATCAGCGTACTCAGAACAAATTGGACAACAACTTTTGGGGTCCAATTTCTCCTGTTACCCTCGGGAAAATACAAAACTGGGGGCTAAAAAATAATTTTTGTGGGAAAAAAATTTTGTTTTATTTTTACGGCTCTGCATTATATACTTCTGTGAAGCACTTGGTGGGTCAAAGTGCTCACCACACCTCTAGATAAGTTCCTTAGAGGGTCTACTTTCCAAAATGGTGTCACTTGTGGGGGGGTTTCAATGTTTAGGCACATCAGTGGCTCTCCAAACGCAACATGGCGTCCCATCTCAATTCCTGTCAATTTTGCAGTGAAAAGTCAAACGGCGCTCCTTCCCTTCTGAGCTCTCCCATGCACCCAAACAGTGGTTTACCCCCACATATGTGGTATCAGCATACTCAGGACAAATTGTACAACAACTTTTGGGGTCCAATTTCTTCTCTTACCCTTTGGAAAATAAAAAATTGGGGGCGAAAAGATCATTTTTGTGAAAAAATATGATTTTTTATTTTTACGGTTCTGCATTATAAGCTTCTGTGAAGCACTTGGTGGGTCAAAGTGCTCACCACACATCTAGATAAGTTCCTTAGGGGGTCTACTTTCCAAAATGGTGTCACTTGTGGGGGGTTTCAATGTTTAGGCACATCAGTGGCTCTCCAAACGCAACATGGCGTCCCATCTCAATTCCTGTCAATTTTGCAGTGAAAAGTCAAACTGTGCTCCTTGCCTTCCGAGCTCTCCCATGCGCCCAAACAGTGGTTTACCCCCACATATGGGGTATCAGCCTACTCAGGACAAATTGTACAACAACTTTTGGGGTCCAATTTCTTCTCTTACCCTTGGGAAAATAAAAAATTGGGGGCGAAAAGATCATTTTTGTGAAAAAATATGATTTTTTATTTTTACGGTTCTGCATTATAAACTTCTGTGAAGCACTTGGTGGGTCAAAGTGCTCACAACACATCTAGATAAGTTCCTTAGGGGGTCTACTTTCCAAAATCGTGTCACTTGTGGGGGGTTTCAATGTTTAGGCACATCAGTGGCTCTCCAAACGCAACATGGCGTCCCATCTCAATTCCAGTCAATTTTGCATTGAAAAGTCAAATGGCGCTCCTTCGCTTCCGAGCTCTGTCATGCGCCCAAACAGTGGTTTACCCCTACATATGGAGTATCGGCGTACTCAGGACAAATTGTATAACATCTTTTGGGGTCCATTTTTTCCTGTTACCCTTGGTAAAATAAAACAAATTGGAGCTGAAGTAAATTTTGTGTGAAAAAAAGTTAAATGTTCATTTTTATTTAAACATTCCAAAAATTCCTGTGAAACACCTGAAGGGTTAATAAACTTTTTGAATGTGGTTTTGAGCACCTTGAGGGGTGCAGTTTTTAGAATGGTGTCACACTTGGTTATTTTCTATCATATAGACCCCTCAAAATGACTTCAAATGAGATGTGGTCCCTAAAAAAAAATGGTGCTGTAAAAATGAGAAATTGCTGGTCAACTTTTAACCCTTATAACTCCCTAACAAAAAAAAATGTTGGTTCCAAAATGGTGCTGATGTAAAGTAGACATGTGGGAAATGTTACTTATTAAGTATTTTGTGTGACATATCACTGTGATTTAATTGCATAAAAATTCAAATTTGGAAAATTGCGAAATTTTCAAAATTTTCGCCAAATTTCCATTTTTGTCACAAAAAAACGCAGGTAATATCAAAGAAATTTTACCACTATCATGAAGTACAATATGTCACGAGAAAACAATGTCAGAATCACCAGGATCCGTTGAAGCGTTCCAGAGTTATAACCTCATAAAGGGACAGTGGTCAGAATTGTAAAAATTGGCCCGGTCCATAACGTGCAAACCACCCTTGGGGGTGAAGGGGTTAAGGATGGTGCGGTGCCGGAAAATAAACAGAGGACACAGGGTTGCAGTCTCTACCTGGTTTACTGATGAATTCAGGCAGCCACAGTCCAGGGTACCAGATCACAGGTACAGGTAAGGTCCGGCCAGCTTGGAAGCGAATCTGGAATCCCCTTTACCAGGTGGGGTTGGAAGCCTTCCCTCTAGCGCTGCGTTGTAGTCCCTTGCTGCCTTAGGCCTCACACAAGGTCCTCACGTTTTCTCTCTGTCCCCGTATAGGTAGGACACTACCCATACGACAGGTGGCTCAAGCCTTTTTACAGGATCTCTATCATGACCTGGGCTCTGCTACTGTTTCCTCGGGTGTTAATGGTGGACAGGTAACTTGTAATCGGCTGTCCGCCGGTTTCTGCCGTGGGGCACAGAGTTACCCCCACAACCTTGGTCTTCCGGCTACCAGTATCTGTGCTTCAGCATGGAGGAAGCCGAGTTGCAGCTTCTCTCTCCAGCTCTCAACTCTCCTTTGCTCCTTTTCCTCCTTCACACTCTCTACAGCTTGTTCTGTCCTTTTCTCTCTCCTTTCCAGGAGCTGCAGCACCTCACGTGGCTGCACGGCCCCTTCAGTCTTTCCGACTCTCCCTGTCTCTCTCACAGACTGACTACTTTCCCTCCAGCCAGAATATATATAGGGGAGCCACCCACAAACTGGATCAGAACTCTCCCTTCTGTCCTGGAGTAAGAACATGTTGCATGTTTACCTGATAAAGGGATCCTTCCTCACTTCCAAGCATGACATCACTCTCCCCGTGAGGAAAGCAATGCCACTGTAACAACCAGGAACCTGGGGTGTTACACTCCCACTTTCAATAAACAGAAACTCAGTATACAAAGCAGTATATACTAAAATCACAAACTGCCTGCGTGCTGAAATAAATGAATGAATTACATGACAGTGGCATGTAAAAGTTTAGGCACCCTGGTCAAAATTACTGTTATCGTCAACAGTTAAGCAAGTTGAAGATTAAATGATCTCTAAAAGGCCTAAAGTTTAAGATGACACAATTACTTTGTATTTTAGGCAAAAAAAATATATCTATATATTTTTTGCCCAAAGTTTTACATGCCAATCTATAGGTAACTTATAATGCTAGTTGCTTGACACAACAAAGGCATTAGATTACGCTGAGTGGCTATTTCTCTGAGGATTTGGCCTAAACTAACCTTTAAATATGCAAATAGCCTTAGAGAGAAATAGGACTAGAACTGTAGTGCCACCTATTGGAAGTAAAAATCCTAAAAGTCAATGTTGATCCCTTAAAAGTCCTTGCTAGACAACTGAGGATAAGAAGTCAAACCAGAAACTCCATTTGCAGACGTGTTTTGTGACGTTAGCCTATTACGTTAAAACAGTAGATCATATGATGTTTTTGGAGCTCTTACAATTACCTCAAGTAATCTTTATTTTTGGTAATGACAAATCATGAGGTACATGATGCCTTAAGTAAATGTGGTACAAAGAATAAATCAAATAATTTGCGCTGTTTAGATGTGCAGTATATTAAATACAATGGCAAAGAAAAGATCAACTAATAATGTAACACCAAGTAACAACCAAACTCATGCCTTTAAAGTAAGCTGCTACAAACTCACAGATCACTCTAGCATAGAATATGAGCAGACAGAGATTTACCTGAGGAGGCTTGTTTAGAGGTCCGTGCTATTTAACCCCTTTGAGATAAAGCCTGTTTTCACCTTCCTGACAAGGCCAATTTTTACAATTCTGACCACTGTCACTTTATGAGGTAATAACTCTGGAACGCTTCAACGAATCTTGGTGATTGTGAAAGTGTTTTCTCTTGAAATATTGTACTTTATGATAGCGTTAACATTTCTTCGATATGACTTGCGATTATTGGTGAAAAAAAGGGAAATTTGGCGAAAATTTTGCAAATTTCGCAATTTTCAAACTTGTAATTTTCATGTCCTTTTATCAGAGAGTCCTATCACACAAAATAGTTAATAAATAACATTTCCCACATGACTACTTTACATCAGCACAATTTTGGAAACATTTTTTTTTTCCAAGGAAGTTATAAGGGTTAAAAGTTGACCAGCGATTTCTCATATTTACAAGAAAATTTGCAAAACCATTTTTTTTAGGGACCACCTCACATGTGAAGTGACCTTGAGGGGCAGAAAGACAGAAAATACCCCAAAATGACACCATTCTAAAAACTGCACCCCTCAAGGTACTCAAAACCACATACAAGAAGTTCATTAACCCTTCAGGTGCTTCACAGGAATTTTTGGAATGCGGAAGGAAAAAAATAAACATTTACTTTTCTTTCACAAAACTTTTCCTTTAGACCTACCATAATTTTTTTTTCTTTCGCAAGGGTAACAGGAGAAAATAGACCATACATTTTGTAGTGTTGGGAAGGAGTGCCATTTGACGTTTTGAATGTAAAATTTGCTGGAATAATTAGCTGTGGCCTTGTAGCATTTGGAGAGCCCCTGATGTGCCTAAACAGTGGAAGCCCTCCCACAAGTGAACACTTATGAAAACTAGACTCCTTTGGGACCTTATCTAGATGTGTATTGAGCACCTGGAACCCCCAGTTGCTTCACAGAAGTTTATAACGTTAAGCCCTAAAAAATGTAAAAAAAATAAATAAATAAATTTTTCACGCAAAAATTTTTTTTTAGCTACACATTTTGTATTTTCACATGGGCAAAAGGAGAAAATGGACCCAAAAGTTTGTTGTGCAATTTCTCCTGAGTTTACCGATACCCCATATGTGGTAGAAAACTACTTTTGAGGCACAGTGCAAAGCTCAGAAGGGAAGTAGCGCCATATTACAGTGCAGAGGCCCTGAGGTGCCAGAACAGAAGAACCCCCATAAGTGACCCCATTTTACCAAATAAATCTCTCAATGAATTCATCTAGGGGTGCAGTGATTATATTGACACCACATGTGCGTCATAAACTTTTATAACATTGGGAAGTGAAGAAAAAATAACTTACATTTTTACCACAAAAATTGTGTGTTAACCACAAGTTTTACATTTTCAAACTGGGAAATGGGTAAAAATGGCGCTAGAATTTGTCCCACAATTTCTGCTGAATGTAGAAATACTCCATATGTGCCTCTACAGTACTACTTTGCCATACGGAGGAACTTAGCGCTATTTGACTCCTGGAATGCAGATTTTCTTAGACTAGTTTGTGGATTCCATATAAAGAGCCCCTAAGTGCTAGAAAAGCAGAATCCCCTCTCAATTGACCCCATTTTGGAAATTATAACCCTTTGGGAATTTATCTACAGATTGTGAGGCAGTGACTGGTGTTATATGCGAGGGTTGCTATGTGTCCCCCAGCATGTGCAATGAAGCATATGAAGGCCGTGGGAGTGCATTGCAGTCACACGTATAGCTGTGGTTGCAATACAGAATAGAAGTGAGTGTTGGCTTTGGGCAAGCTATTTGTTCAAGGCAGATTTAGGAAAACCTGTCATGGGCTTTTATTTTTTAAACAGACTATAGGAAGGTAGTGGGTTTGATCCGTTTCCTCCCCCGGGCTGGGTTTTCCATGTGGCCTACGGCCACGGGTTATTGTAAAAATCCTTGCAGCAGAGGGTTGGGTGTGTCAGTTTTGGTCTTGCAAGCAGGTAGAGCAGTCGGCTCTACAGAGCACAATCTGTGTGAGGCAACACAGGGCCAAGTGGAGCCAAATTGCCTGGCACCCTCAGCGTACACGACGGTGCAGTCGCCCATGGCCACCGGTCACGGAATACCTTGTTTTCCCAGCTGCGATCCAGAGGATCCATGTATGTTCTGTTTGTGAGTACGCTGAATATTAAGAGACTTTACTTTGAACTTCTCCTGGGTCACTGCCTCATCAATGCACAGCGTGGATACTGCTGCATTACAAATGGTTGGAGAATGCGCAGCAGTGTGAACTGAGGCATACCCCAAAGCATGCTGCAATGCTACAACTCAAGATGGAGGAGCTTTTGAAGCAGTTGGTCCTCGCTCAGCAGCGGCAACATGAGCAGCACCAGCAGCAACTGCAGTGTCAGTTGGAGCAGCAGCAGGAGCAGACAAATAATCTGTTGATGCAGCAGATCACAGCTATGTGAGAGGCAGCCCCACCAGCAACCACGTTCCGGTCGGAGGCCCGATACAAAGTGCGGTCAGCACTGAGGAAGATGGGTCCTGAGGACAACATGGAGGCCTTCCTCACCATCTTTGAGCGCACAGCAGTGCGGGAGAGCTTGCAGATGACCCAGTGGGCTGAAGTGGTGGTCCCCTTCCTGACAAGAGATCACCGATCACCAGTCGGGACGATGCCCTGGACTATGGAAAGCTAAAAGATGGGATCCTTGCACGACTGTTATGATCCGGTGACCTTGGAGCCGCATGAGAGACTTTCTCAGGAGTAGGTGGTACCTGTACTGACCGCAAACCCTAAACTAACACCGCAACTAGAAGTAGCCATGGGATGTACCTAACACGTCCTAGACACCTCGACACAGCCGGAGGACTAAATACCCCTATAGATGGAAATGGGAATTCTATCTTGCCTCAGAGCAGAACCCCAAAGGATAGGCAGCCCCCACAAATATTGACTGTGAGTATAAGAGGAAAGACACACGCAGGCAGAAAAACAGGATTTAGCAAAAGAGGCACTTCTAGCTAAATAGAAAAGGATAGGACAGAATTCTAAGCGGTCAGTATAAAATCCTAAAAATATCCACAGCAGATAATACAAGTATTCTACATCTAACTAAAGACATAGAAAGTATATCTGCATCTCCTGAGAATCCAGCATGACTGAAAAATCCAAACAAAGTCTAAGCTGGACCAAAACACAATGAATTGCACTGAATTGCAAAGCACACTGCATGTGTGCACAGAGACAAAAACCAGACACTTATCTTAGCTGAATTTGGCAGCAGGGCATGAGGAACCAGAGAGAGATCCAATCCCTCCAAGTACAATGGACAACTGGCACGGACTCATGGATCCTGCACACCTAAATACCTAATAGAGCAGCAATCAACAGAAACACCTGCCCAGGATTACAACCCCAAGACAACTGCACTACCACCAACAACCACCGGAGGGAGCCCAAGAGCAGAATTCACAACACCCGACTGGGTGTTAATACCTATGTACGGGCTCAACGGGTTTTACAGTGGTCTTTTGTGGAGTCTCGCCTCGCCAGGTCTCAGGCATATGACTTGCTGCAGCGGATTAAAAAATTGCTCCAGCCTGAGACCTTAAATCCTTTCCAGATGGTAGAGAGGGTGGTGGACAACTGGCCAGTGTGGACTCTGCCAGCAGCTATACAGCGTCGGGTAGGACAAGGGGACCCGGGCACTCTGGAGCAGGTGGTAGAACTGATGGAGCAGTATACAGCCACTCAGGACTTTATACGGAACACTGCTCCACTTCACCTGTCACGTAAGGCCCCGCCAGCTTAGGAGCCTGGCAAAAGTCCACGACCCTCCACTGGGGCCAATCTGGACTGAGCCCGTACTGAGGGGGTAACCCGGAAGTTGAGTGACAACAGACCTGTGTCCCCTAAATTGGCCCCATGGTTCACTCATGGTGCAGATATTAAATGTTGGTGCCCAGGGTCCGGTCATATGGCTGCCAACTGCCCCCTGACAGCTGAACCCATGGACTGTGGTTATATTCGCCGTACATCTATGTATGTCCATCCAGTCTGTACCACCACGAAAGGCACTTCCTGTACCGAACCCCAGCTGTGCAAGGTACTCGTTAATGGGTACCAGACGGACGCTCTCTTGGACTCGGGGAGCTTAGTGACTCTGGTACATGGGTCCATTGTTGCTGGGGACAACCCCAATGGACAGAAGGTGGGGTGGTATGCATACATGGGGAACTCCTACAGTACCCAACCTACCAACCGCGGAGGTTACGTTTTCCACTCCATGTGGGGAGATAAGACATGTGGTGGGAATGGTAAAGACTCTTCAGTCTGGAACTGTATTAGGAAGAGACTTACCCCTGTTCTGATCCCTGTGGGAGACCAGGGTTAATCCTCCCAATGTAAATGATATTCTGGGCACAGAACCCGAAGATCCCGACTCAGGGATACCTGCCATAGGGGTCACCAACCTAGGGAAAGAGTGTCATCCCGATAGGTCTCCCCTAGAGGTATTGGCAGGAGAGGTCGAGGAGACCCCATCAATCCCTGAGCTGGAGGTGTCCCCTGGTAAGTTCAGGACAGCTCAGCTCCAGGATCCCACCCTGGCCCCGGGCAAAAGGAAGGGTGATTGAAATTAATGGAGTAGCTCAGCAACCTGGTGCTGAGACCATTTTTCCCTGCATGGCTATCCACCAGGAAATCTTATACCGGATGGATAAAGTCCGGGATGAGGTGGTGCCCCAATCCTACCGTCAGGCGGTGCTCGACATGGCTCACACACACATGCTAGGAGGGCACTTGGGGGCCAAAAAGATGCAGGAACGCAATCTGCAGAGTTTGTTTCGGCCTGGGGTTTACGTGGAGGTCCAGAGGTACTGTGACATGTCCGGAGTGCCAACTATCCTCACCCACCGCAAACTACTGGAGTCCATTGGTACCTCTGCCCATCATAGAGGTACCATTTGAGCGGATAGCAATGGATCTGGAGGCCCCATAGTGAAATCTGCCCGGGGCCACCAACATATTCTGGTCATAGTGGATTATGCTACGCGGCACTCAGAGGCGATACCACTTCGCCACACCACGGCCAAGCTAATCGCTCGAGAACTGTTTGCAATGTTTTGTTGCCTTGGGCTGCCAAAGAAGATCCTTACAGATCAGGGGACTACTTTTATGTCCAATGTGACCAGGGAGCTATGTAAGCTGGTCCGGATTACACATCATAGAGGTACAATTTGAGCGGATAGAAATGGATCTGCAGGCCCCATAGTGAAATCTGCCCGGGGCCACC
Source organism: Ranitomeya variabilis (assembly GCF_051348905.1). Classification (NCBI taxonomy): domain Eukaryota; kingdom Metazoa; phylum Chordata; class Amphibia; order Anura; family Dendrobatidae; genus Ranitomeya; species Ranitomeya variabilis. Next base: position 212,390,550 of record NC_135234.1, on the reverse strand, counting down.
AACATATTCTGGTCGTAGTGGATTATGCCACGCAGCACTCAGAGGCGATACCACTTCGCCACACCACGGCCAAGCTAATCGCCCGAGAGCTGTTTGCAATGTTTTGTCGCCTTGGGCTGCCAAAGAAGATCCTTACAGATCAGGGGACTACTTTTATGTCCAATGTGACCAGGGAGCTATGTAAGCTGCTCCGGATTAAACAGCTACATATGTCGATGTACTATCCACAAACCGACGGGTTGGTGGAGAGGTTTAATAAGACCCTCAAAGCCATGCTCAAAAAGGTGGTTGCCAAGGATGGAAGGGATTGGGACATGTTGTTGCCCTAGCTGATGTTCAATATCTGTGAGGTACCACAGGCTTCCACAGGTTTTTTCCCCGTTTGAGCTCTTGTATAGCAGGGGACTGCTCGACGTAGCCAGGGAGATGTGGGAACAGAAGCTCACTCCGCATCGAAGTGTAATCAAGCACGTGACAAGCATGCAGGAGCGGATTGCAACAGTGCGGCCCATAGTAAAGGAGCATCTGATGGATGCCCAGGCTGCGCAGAGCCGCAAGTACAATAAAAGAGCCACGGTCAGGACCTTTAAAGAAGGGGACCAGGTGTTGGTACTAGTGCCCACCCCAGAGAGTAAGCTCATGGCCAAGCGGCAAGGGCCATATGAAATACTGGGGAAGGTAGAAGTAAATTATAGGGTGTACCAACCCGTAAAAAGGAAACTTGTGCATTTATACAATGTCAACCTGCTAAAAGCATGGAAGGACCGGGAATCTTTGGTCACGGAAGCAACTCAGGTTGTACCGCCGGGAAACCCACTTGCACAGGCCAAGGACACGGTCAGGTTAAAATTAATGACGCGCTCACCAAACAGCAGCGACGGGAGCCGTGGGCTCTGGTACAACAGAATACAGATGTATTCTGAGCTGTCGAGGCAGACTTCTGTGATCCAGCAAGACAGTCACAGAGCCCTGGGTAAGGGTATGGATGAAGCCGTACCGGGTGCCAGAAGCCCGGCAGCAGGCCATCATTGCTGAAGTGAAACAAATGTTCCAGTTAGGTGTCATTGAGGAATCTCGGAGTGAGTGGGCTATCCCCATTGTGCTGATTCCAAAGTCAGACAGGTCTTTACATTTTTATAATGACGTTAGGAAGTTGAATGAGGTATCTAAGTTTGAGCTTTATCCAGTGCCCCGGGTGGATGAGCTAATTGAGGGACTGGGGGGGCCCAGTACTTCATCACGTTCGATCTGACCAAAGGTTACTGGTAGGTCCCGTTAACGGCATCGGCAAAAGAGAAGACCGCTTTTATCACACCAGAGGGTCTCTACTAGTATATTGTCTTGCCTTTTGAGTTACATGGGGCTCTGGCCACATTCCAGAGGCTGATGGACATTGTGTTAGAGCCTCATTGGAAACACGCTTCGGCCTATTTGGATGACATAGTCATCTTTAGTACCAACTGGGATACCCACCTGTCCCAGGCTCAAGCAGTGCTTGAGTCACGCCGGGTGCCTCCTCCTCTTGCTTCATCAGCGTCCCCGGCGCCTGCTCTGTAAGTTCAAAGGGCAGCGCAACTGGGCATGCCTCGAAAAAAATACAGCACAGGCGCCGGGAATGCCAATGAAGGAAGAGAAGGCGGCGCCCGGTGCGCACATGCCCGGAGTGATGGCTGTGCTGCGTCTGATTAGGGGGGAAAGACCCGCCCCCGGGACGATTTCACGGTATGAGGGGGCACATTTTATAAGCGTTTATTTCAGCGTGTGCAGGGAGCATAACTAAAAGAGCCACCTTGTCAGAATGCAGCATTAGTGCTGCACAAGATGGCTCTTTTAGTTACAAAAGCCTGAGGGGGGTGACAGGTTCCCTTTAACAGTAAGTCCAAAGAAATGCGTGATAGGACTCACGAAATCCCAGTACTTAGGTTACGTGATCGGCCGCGAAGTTATCAAACCCCAAGTAAACAAGATGGAGGCAATACAAAACTGGCACAAGTCGTTAAGTACCAAACAGGTGAGAGCATTTCTTGGCATCATTGGGTACTACCGCCAGATTATACCCATGTTTGCTGGGAAATAAGCACCCCTAACAGACCTGTTAAAAGGGAAGAAGTCGGTGATGGTCCGGTGGAATCCTCAAGCGGAAGCATTCCAGTCCTTGAAGTCGGCGTTGTGTGGACAGCCAGTCCTCCTCAGCCCCAACTTCAAGGAATATTACCCAAAAAAGTATCCAAAAGAATAAATAAAATATTCCAAATACATTTTTATTTAAATTTCATAATAATCCAACCATGATTACACACAAAAAATATAAATAAATATAATAAACAGATGACAATGCAAAAAATATTTTATTAAAAGTATAGTTAAAATCACATTATGTCCTATTGAAAAAATCAATATGTAGACAGATATACTAATAAAAAATAAATATAAAAATGTATGAGAATAGATGTGCCCAGCAGGGGACAGGGAGCAACAAACCGCGTGGCAATGGGAATAAAATTATACTATCATCACAATGCCACCAGCATAAAAAATAAATAAAATAAATAATGACAGACCAAATAAGGGTGCAAAATTAATAATAAATGTGATAAATATATAAATTCAAACAGATGTGAAGAAAGCTCAATCATAAAAATCGATAGTGATAAAAAATCAAATAGTGATAAAAATAATAAAAAAATATATATGATGAAGCAAAACGCTAAATACAGACAAATATAACAATGTGCAAGAAGTGTATAATAAATGCCGATAAATTAATAAATATGCAACCAAATAAGGACCAAATAGTCGTGATCAAGTGATCAAAAGGGCCACCAATGCTGGGGTACATAAGAATACAAGGTGAATCACATAATGCCACAATGCTCACCAGTGAGGAGCTCCACCGTCCCCTGCACACACCACTCCAATGCACGTTTCGCTACCGCTTCGTCAGGGAGTGAGCATTGGTTGCTCTTTTGATCACGACTATTTGGTTGCATATTTAACCCCTTCCCGACATGTGACGGAATAGTACGTCACATGTCGGGACCCCCGCTTTGATGTGCGCTCCGGCGGTGAGCGCACATCAAAGTCGCGACATGTCAGCTGTTTTTTACAGCTGACATGTGCGCGCAATAGCGGCGGGTGAAATCGCGATCACCCGCCGCTATTAACTAGTTAAATGCCGCTGTCAAACGCAGACAGCGGCATTTAACTACCGCATCCGGCCGTGCGGCCGGATATGAGCGCATCGCCGACTCCCGTCACATGATCGGGGGTCGGCGATGCTCCTCCATTGTAACCATAGAGGTCCTTGAGACCTCTATGGTTACTGATTGCCGGTGGCTGTGAGCGCCCCCCTGTGGTCGGCGCTCACAGCACACCTGCAATTCTGCTATATAGCAGCGATCTTATGATTGCTGTTATGTAGCAGAGCCGATCGGGCTGTGCCTGCTTCTAGCCTCCCATGGAGGCTATAGAAGCATGGCAAAAGTAAAAAAAAAAAGTTTTTAAAAATGTGAAAAAAATAAAAAAAATATAAAAGTTTAAATCACCCCCCTTTTGCCCCAATCAAAATAAATCAATAAAAAAAAAACCCAACCTACACATATTTGGTATTGCCGCGTTCAGAATCGCCCGATCTATCAATAAAAAAAAAGCATTAACCTGATCGCTAAATGGCGTAATGAGAAAAAAATTCGAAACGCCAGATTTACGTTTTTTTGGTCGCCACGACATTGCATTAAAATGCAATAACGGGCGATCAAAAGAACGTATCTACACCAAAATGCTATCATTAAAAACGCCAGCTCGGCACGCAAAAAATAAGCCCCCACCTGACCCCAGATCACGAAAAATGGAGACGCTACGGGTATCGGAAAATGGCGCAATTTTGTTTTGTTTTGTTTTTTGCAAAGTTTGGAATTTTTTTTCACCACTTAGGTGAAAAATAACCTAGTCATGTTAGGTGTCTATGAACTCGTACTGACCTGGAGAATCATAATGGCAGGTCAGTTTTAGCATTTAGTGAACCTAGCAAAATAGGCAAGCAAAAAACAAGTGTGGGATTGCACTTTTTTTGCAATTTCACTGCACTTGGAATTTTTTTCCCGTTTTCTAGTACATGACATGCTAAAACCAATGATGTCGTTCAAAAGTACAACTCGTCCCGCAAAAAATAAGCCCTCACATGGCCAAATTGACGGAAAAATAAAAAAGTTATGGCTCTGGGAAGGAGGGGAGCGAAAAACGAAAACGGAAAAACGGAAAAAGCTCCGGGGGTGAAGGGGTTAATAATTTATCGGCATTTATTATACACTTCTTGCACATTGTTATATTTGTCTGTATTTAGCGTTTTGCTTCATCACATATATTTTTTTATTATTTTTATCACTATTTGATTTTTTTATCACTATTGATTTTTATGATTGAGCTTTCTTCACATCTGTATGAATTTATATATTTATCACATTAATTAATTTTGCACCCTTATTTGGTCTGCCATTATTTATTTATTTTTTATGCTGGTGGTATTGTGATGATAGTTAGTATAATTTTATGCCCATTGCCACGCAGTTTGTTGCTCCCTGTCCCCTGCTGGGCACATCTATTCTCATACATTTTTATATTTATTTTTTATTAGTATATCTGTCTACATGTTGATTTTTTCAATAGGACATAATGTGATTTTAATTATACTTTTAATAAAATATTTTTTGCATTGTCATCTGTTTATTATATTTATTTATATTTTTTGTGTGTAATCATGGTCGGATTATTATGAAATTTAAATAAAAATGTATTTGGAATATTTTATTTATTCTTTTGGATACTTTTTTGGGTAATATTGTTATTTTTAGTATTCATAGCGTTTGATTTCTTTCTATATCGGTATTTCTTTTCTATATAGGTTTTGTGCCAACTTCAAGGAAACCTTAATCATGAAGACAGCAGCAAAGTCCAACCACATTTCAATTGACAATGCAAGTTCTTGACTACATCATATGATGGGGAATCATCACAATAAACCTCTTTCATCTCATCGAACATCTCCTTTGGTGTGCGGCCTTTCAAGTAAAGGAACTTGACTGCTCTGTATTCCACTGGGTCCATAATCAAAACAGACATCAGTTCAAGCACCTGTAAAATCAAGACTTATCAGTTCTGAGTTGCAAACTGGCAAGTGACCTATAGAAACTTATATCATTACACATGTGCAGTTTCAGCATCCTGTGATAAACAGAAGTGGGTCAGGGGAAATCTTTAATGAACGCCCCTCGTACCACATTTATATTGTTTTTTTGTTTTGTTTTGTTGCTATCACACAGTAAAAATGTTTGTTTTATGAAAAGTAGTTTTTTTCATCGCCATATTCTGAGAGCTGTAACTTTTAATTTTTTTTTGTGAATAGAGCTGTATGAGGGCTTACTTTTTTGCGGGACAAGTTGCAGATTTTTTGGTTACTTTTTATTCAGATTTTTTAAACCCAGAATGAACAAAACCCAACAATTAAATTATTGTTTTATTTTTTGAACCATTCACCTTGCAGTAAAAGTAATAAGACCTATTTGTTCTTCGGGTCGACACGATTACAGTGATACCAGATTTATATATTTTTTATTCTTTGCCATTTTTACACACTAAAAACACTTTTACAAAAAATGAATTTGTTTTTGCATCACCATAGATGCAAAAACAAGTTACCGTATTTTCCGGCGTATAAGACGACTGGGCGTATAAGACGACCCCCCAACTTTTCCAGTTAAAATATAAAATCTTCTTAAAAGTCGGGGGTTTTCTTATACGCCGTATGTCGTCTTATAGGGCCGGTGACTAATGTGCCTTTTGGGTGGGAGTGGTCCCGATGACGACGAGGGGGCGTCTCACAGGAAAGTGTGAGTGGACTATCCCCCATTACCTCATCGTAGCGCTGAAGCGTGGGGTCTCTGCTGGGAGCGGCGGCTCCTCTTTGTGCCGCGTGGGTGCTGTGGGGCGGCGGCTCCTCTTCTGCAGTGTGGGGCCTCTGTGCTGTGGGGCGGCGTATTTTCATGCGGTCAGTCGGGGCTCCTCCGGCATCTTCTTAAAGCCCGGAGGCCCCGCCGGCAGCTCCATTGCTACGATGCGGTGGCCTCCGGGAAAATGGCCGCTAGGGGTGGCGCATGCTCAGATTCAGATCTCGTCCCGAGATCTCGGGAGACGAGATCTGAATCTGAGCAGCGGCCATTTTCCCGGAGGCCACCGCATCATAGCAATGGAGCTGCCAGCGGGGCCTCCGGGCTTTAAGGAGATGCCGGAGGAGCCCCGACTGACTGCATGAAAATACGCCGCCGCACGGCACAGAGGCCCCACACTGCAGAAGAGGAGCCGCCGCCCCACAGCACAGCACCCACGCGGCACAAAGAGGAGCAGCCGCCGCCGCTCCCAGCACAGAGACCCCACGCTGCAGCGCTACGATGAGGTAATGGGGGATACTTCACGCACTTTCCTGTGAGACGCCCCCTCGTCGTCATCAGGACCACTCCCCCCCACCCACCATATACACCCGGCGTACAAGACGATACCAGGCATATAAGACGACCCCCGACTTTTAAGAAGATTTTCAGGGGTTAAAAAGTCATCTTAGGGTATGGCTCCACGGTCCGGAGGGGCGGCGCTATCGCCGCAGCGGCGAAGCCGCTCGGCGCTAAGCCCCGCCCCCTTCCTGGGACGCGATGGTGCCGGATGTGTACAGTACACATCCGGGATCATCGCTCCCCTCGCCATAGGGCCCTGTGATAAGCCTTGCGGGGACGCTGCGTCCCCGCAAGGTGTACGGACATGCTGCGATCTGAAAAGACGCGCAGCATGTCCGGAGTCGCAGGGCCGCCGCGTGCGGGTTTCCACGCATAGTGGAGACGGGATTTCATAAAATCCCCTCCACTATGCTGGAACATCTGGACGCTGCTTGTTTGACGCTGCGTTTACTTACCTTTACTTTACTTGAGCAGCGTTTACTTACCGTGGAAACATACCCTTATACGCCGGAAAATACGGTACATTGAGCTGTAACTTTTTTATTTTTTTGCTCAATGAGCCATATTATTGCTTGTTTCCTGCGGGACGGTTTGGCGTTTTCATTTACAGAACTTATTTTACATATGACTTTTTGATCGCTTTTTATTCACTTTTTTCGAGTCAGTATGATGAAAAAGCGACATTTTTGCATGTTTTTTTTTTGTTTTACGGCATTCGCCATATGGAATAAATAACGTGCCAGTTTTATAGAGCGGATCGTCCAGATGCGGCGATTCCAATGTGTATTTTTTTGTTTTATTACAAATGCTGCGCTCTGTATGGCGAAACGACTTTTAGTGACTTGTGTTGTTTTTAAACTTTTTTACATATTTTATTTTACTTTTTCCACTTAGTGCCACTGTGGTATATGTATAATTATTTTTTTGATCTCTGGTCTTATACACTGCAGTACTTGTGTCTAGTAAACCCCTTGTAACCAATTAGACTCCGCTGTCGCAATTGACAGGGGTATTTAAGGGGTTAATCGGGCCCCAATCGCCTTCAAAATTGCAGGGTGCCAGCTGTCATGTACAGCTTAAACCCACAGGAATTGCGACCACTGGGCGGCGCTGATCTCTTACACCTCAGCGCCGTTAAAAGCAACGCTGAGGAATAAGGCCCCTTAATGACTGCCATTAAAAGGCACATTAGTGGTCATTAAGGGGTTAATCTACTATCCCTCTATCTACTATCCAATGATCTATTATCTATCTATCCCTCTATTTATCCATGCAGTATAGAGCTTTCGAGTTGTGACAGCGTGACACGGATGTGGCTTTTGGCAAATTCTATGGAGTGTCAGAACTAGGCTCCATAGACTTTGTTGGATTTGCTGGACTAAGTCAGATTAGGTGGAGTACATCTGAGCAGTTTGGAAATGTATCTTTTTTTAAATAAAGTGGTGAACGAGGGAGTGTTTATTTCAGTAAAGCATTTTTCTGTGCTTTTCCTTTTTATTACTGTTCTAGTAATGGGGGCGTCTGATAGACGCCTCTCCAATACTAAGGCTGTGTGCACACGTTGCAGATTTAGATGCGGATCCGCGGTGTTTTTGGCTGCACGGATTCACATCAAATCCGCAGTGTATCGCAGAGCCAATGTTAATCTATGGGAAATGGAGATTTGTTCTGCATGTCAATTCTTTTTGCGGATCAGCAGCGTTTCTGCACCCATTGACTTCCATTGAGTCAGGCACATCCGCCGCAAAACCGCAGATGTAAAAAAGATCTGCAGATTTGCAGCAGATGTGCCTGTGAGAAACGCTGCAGATCGGGAGCGGGGAAGTGTGTGGGCAGAGCTATGTGCATGTATGTGTGTGCGGGGATCTGCGTGTATCAGTGTCTGCGGGGCTGTGTGTGTGTGTCTGTGTGCAGGCAGTCATCGTCTGATGGGACTACTAGTCCCACCCGGGTATGCCTGCTACAGTGACACCATTACCAAATTATCTCACGGCTGTAGTGTCGTAAAGTGAACTCCGATGATACACTGCGGGATGGTTATCTCCAGTCAGCGTGTCATCGGAGGCCCTATAGAGCAGTCACATCTGCTGATATGACCACTCTATAGGGGAGATCGTCGTTATTAAATGGACTACATTGGAACAGGGAGTGTTTGTTTGTTTTTTAATTTTTTTTGCAGGTGATCGATGGCTTCGATTGGATTAGGCGTGGAATAAAAATTATGAAAAAATGTGTAGTGTTTTATTTCATTAAAAGTTTTTTCTGGCTGTGCCTTTTTTTAACCCATTAATAACTATAGGATTAATAATGGATAGGTATCTAATTGACACCTCTCCATTATTAACCAGGCTTAATGTCACCTTACAAAGGGGACAATAACCCCTTATTATCCCATATGCCACCGCTACACAGCAGTGGGAAGAGAGGCTAAGTGCCAGAATTGGCGCATCGTACAGATGCGCCAATTCTGGGGCAGCTGGGTGCTGGTATTTTAAGCCGGGGGGGCAATAACCGAGGCCCCTTTATAGGCTATGAATAGCAGCCCGCAGCTGTCTGCATAGTCTTTCTGGCTATAAATTGTTGGGGAACCCCACGTCATTTTTTTAGGGGGTCCCAATATTTTAATAGTCAGTAAAGGCTAAATATACAGCTGCAGCAAACAGGGGGAATTCATAGCCTGGGAAACTCCATGTGTATTAACCCCTTCCCAGGCTAAAATATTGGCCGTCGGCTTTCCCTCTCTGGTGCAGAAAATTGGGCGGGAGCCCACACCATTTTTTTTTTAAAGATACTGTGTGCAGATTTTGTGTGTGTGTCTTTAACTATTTATGTACCCTTTTTTATATTTATCTATATATGTCTGTGTGTGTGTGTGTAAACACTATTCTTCCACGGAGTATGTAAAATAAGAGGTTGGTCAAAGAAATGACATCACAATTTTTTTTTTTTTTAAATAATAGATCTTTATTTAGGTTACAAAAACGCATACAAATCCGCATGAAAAAACATCAAAGCATAAAAAACGCGCAGATTTTTACCTGCGATTTCTTCCAAGAGGTGCAGATTCTGTGCAGAAAATTAAGCAGGCAAATCTACAATGTGTGCACATACCCTAACCCTTGGGCTTGATGCCAGCGAATAGTACACAGCTGACATCAATACCAAAAACTATTACCCCGATTGCAAACGCACCAGGGCAATCAGGTGACAACGCTAATGTGATGCGCCAATAATGTCCTGTAGCAGCTGAAGTGTGTATTTTAACCCCTTCACCCCCAAGGGTGGTTTGCACGTTAATGACCGGGCCAATTTTTACAATTCTGACCACTGTCCCTTTATGAGGTTATAACTCTGGAACGCTTCAACGGATCTTGGCGATTCAGACATTGTTTTCTCGTGACATATTGTACTTCATGATAGTGGTAAAATTTCTTCGATATAACTTGCGTTTATTTGTGAAAAAAACGAATATTTGGCGAAAATTTTGAAAATTTCGCAATTTTCCAACTTTGAATTTTTATGCCCTTAAATCACAGACATATGTCACGCAAAATACTTAATAAGTAACATTTCCCACATGTCTACTTTACATCAGCACAATTTTGGAACCAAAAAATTATTTTGTGACGGAGTTATAAGGGTTAAAAGTTGACCAGCAATTTCTCATTTTTACAACACCATTTTTTTTTAGGGACCACATCTCATTTGAAGTAATTTTGAGGGGCCTATATGATAGAAAATACCCAAGTGTGACACCATTCTAAAAACTGCACCCCTCAAGGTACTCAAAACCACTTTCAAAAAGTTTATTAACCCTTCAGGTGTTTCACAGGAATTTTTGGAATGTTTAAATAAAAATAAACATTTAACTTTTTTTCACACAAAATTTATTTCAGCTCCAATTTGTTTTATTTTACCAAGGGTAACAGGAGAAAATAGACCCCAAAATTTGTTGTACAATTTGTCCTGAGTACGCTGATACCCCATATGTGGGGGTAAACCACTGTTTGGGCGCATGGCAGAGCTCGGAAGGAAAGGAGCGCCATTTGACTTTTCAATGCAAAATTGACTGGAATTGAGATGGGACGCCATGTTGCATTTGGAGAGCCCCTGATGTGCCTAAACATTGAAACCCCCCACAAGTGACACCATTTTGGAAAGTAGACCCCATAAGGATCTTATCTAGATGTGTGGTGAGCACTTTGACCCAACAAGTGCTTCACAGAAGTTTATAATGCAGAGCCGTAAAAATAAAAAATCATATTTTTTCACAAAAATGATCTTTTCGCCCCCAATTTTTTATTTTCCCAAGGATAGGAGAAGAAATTGGACCCGAAAAATTGTTGTGCAATTTGTCCTGAGTACGCTGATACCCCATATGTGGGTGTAAACCATTGTTTGGGCACAGGGCAGAGCTCGGAAGGGAAGGAGCGCTATTTTACTTTTCAATGCAAAATTGACTGGAATTAAGATGGGATGCCATGTTGCGTTTGGAGAGCCCCTGATGTGCCTAAACATTAAAAACCCCCACAAGTGACACCATTTTGGAAAGTAGACCCCCTAAGGAACTTATCTAGATGTGTTTTGAGAGCTTTGAACCCCCAAGTGTTTCACTACAGTTTATAACGCAGAGCCGTGAAAATACAAATTCTTTTTTTTTTCACAAAAATGATTTTTAGCCCCCAGTTTTGTATTTTCACAAGGGTATCAGGATAAATTGGACCCCAAAAGTTGTTGTCCAATTTGTCCTGAGTACGCTGATACCCCATATGTGGGGGGGAACCACTGTTTGGGCGCATGACAGAGCTCGGAAGGGAAGGAGCGCCATTTGGAATGCAGACTTAAATGGATTGGTCTGCAGGCGTCACGTTGCATTTGCAGAGCCCCTGATGTACCCAAACAGTACAAACCCCCCACAAGTGACCCCATATCGGAAACTAGACCCCCCAAGGAACTTATCTAGATGTGTTGTGAGAACTTTGAACCCCCAAGTGTTTCACTACAGTTTACAACGCAGAGCCGTGAAAATAAAAATAAAAATTTTCCCACAAAACTTATTTTTTGGCCCCCAGTTTTGTATTTTCCCAAGGGTAGCAGGAGAACTTGGACCCCAAAAGATGATGTCCAATTTGTCCTGAGTACGCCGATACCCCATATGTTGGGGTAAACCCCTGTTTGGGCACACGGGAGAGCTCTGAAGGGAAGGAGCACTGTTTTCCTTTTTCAACGCAGAATTGGCTGGAATTCAGATCGGATGCCATGTCCCGTTTGGAGAGCCCCTGATGTGCCTAAACAGTGGAAACCCCCCAATTATAACTGAAACCCTAATCCAAACACACCCCTTACCCTAATCCCAACAGTAACCCTAACCACTCCTCTAACCCAGACACACCCAACCCTATTCCCAACCGTAAATGTAATCCAAACCCTAACCCTATCTTTAGCCCCAACCCTAACTGTAGCCCCAACCCTAGCCCCAACCCTAGCCCTAACCCTAGCCCTAACCCGAGCAATAACCCTAGCCCTATCACTAGCCCTAACACTAGCCGTAACACTAGCCCTAACCCTAGCCCCAACCCTAGCCCTAACCCAACCCTAGCCCTAACCCTAGCCCTAACCCTAGCCCTAACTCTAACCCTAGCCCTATCTCTAGTCCTAACTCTAGCCCTAACCCTAATGGGAAAATGGAAATAAATACATTTTTTAATTTTTTAATTTTTCCCTAACTAAGGGGGTGATGAAGGGGGGTTTGATTTACTTTTATAGCGGGTTTTTTAGCGGATTTTTATGATTGGCAGCCGTCACACACTGAAAGACGCTTTTCATTGCAAAAAATATTTTTTGCGTTACCACATTTTGAGAGCTGTAATTTTTCCATATTTGAGTCCACAGAGTCATGTGAGATCTTGTTTTTTGTGGGACGAGTTGACGTTTTTATTGGTAACATTTTCGGACACGTGACATTTTTTGATCGCTTTTTATTCCGATTTTTGTGAGGCAGAGTGATCAAAAACCAGCTATTCATGAATTTCTTTTGGGGGAGGCGTTTATACCGTTCCGCGTTTGGTAAAATTGATAAAGCAGTTTTATTCGTCGGGTCAGTACGATTACAGCGATATCTCATTTATATCATTTTTTTTATGTTTTGGCGCTTTTATACGATAAAAACTATTTTATAGAAAAAATAATTATTTTAGTATCGCTTTATTCTCAGGACTATAATTTTTTTATTTTTTTGCTGATGATGCTGTATGGCGGCTCGTTTTTTGCGGGACAAGATGACGTTTTCAGCGGTACCATGGTTATTTATATCAGTCTTTTTGATCGCGTGTTATTCCACTTTTTGTTCAGCGGTATGATAATAAAGCGTTGTTTTTTGCCTCGTTTTTTTTTTTTTTTCTTTCGGTGTTTACTGAAGGGGTTAACTAGTGGGGCAGTTTTATAGGTTGGGTCGTTACGGACGTGGCGATACTAAATATGTGTACTTTTATTGTTTTTTTTATTTTATTTAGCAAAAGAAATTTATTTATGGGAATAATATTTTTTTTTTTTTCTTTATTTAGGATATTTTTTTACACATGTGGGGAATTTTTTTTTTACTTTTTTACTTTGTCCCAGGGGGGGACATCACAGATCATTGATCTGGTAGTGTGCACAGCACTCTGCCAGATCTGCTGTGCAAGGGCTGCAGGCTTACCAAGTGTCTGCTCTGAGCAGACACTCGGTAAGCCACCTCCCTCCCTGCAGGACCCGGGGGTCTCAGGGAAGCCCGCAGGGAGCCCCCTCCCTGCGCGATGCTTCCCTATACCGCCGGTACACCGCGATCATGTTTGATCGCGGTGTGCCGGGGGTTAATGTGCCGGGGGCGGTCCGTGACCGCCCCTGGCACATAGTGCCGGATGTCAGCTGCGATATGCAGCTGACACCCGGCCGCGATCGGCCGCGCTCCCCCCGTGAGCGCGGCCGATCGCGTATGACGTACTATCCCGTCGGTGGTCATACGGGCCCACCCCACCTCGACGGGATAGTACGTCAGATGTCAGGAAGGGGTTAAGGTTCTAAGAAAAAAAGGGGGTTGGTACTGTGTTAACCAGTTGAAAAAATAATGGTCTCCGTGTGAAAAAAACAAGTACCGTATATACTCGAGTATAAGCCGACCCGAGTATAAGCCGACCCCCCTAATTTTGCCAGAGAAAACTGGGAAAACTTATTGACTCGAGTATAAGCCTAGGGTGGAAAATACAGCAGCTACCGGTGAATTTCAAAAATAAAAATAGACGCTCCATACCGTTCATTATTGCCCCAAAGGAGGTTCCATATAACGCTGTGCCATATATAATGCTCCATACCATTATTGCCCCATAGATGCTCCATATATAGCTGTGCCATATAGAATGCTCTGCACTGTTCATTGTTGCCCCATAGATGTGCCATGTAAATCTGTGCCATATATAGTGCTCTGCACCGTTCATTATGGCCCCATAGATGCTCCATATACAATGCTCTGCACCGTTCATTATGGCCCCATAGATGCTCCATATAAAGCAGTGCCATATACAGGTCCTTCTCAAAAAATTAGCATATAGTGTTAAATTTCATTATTTACCATAATGTAATGATTACAATTAAACTTTCATATACTATAGATTCATTATCCACCAACTGAAATTTGTCAGGTCTTTTATTGTTTTAATACTGATGATTTTGGCACACAACTCCTGATAACCCAAAAAACCTGTCTCAATAAATTAGCATATTTCACCCGACCAATCAAATAAGTGTTTTTTAATACCAAACAAAAAAACCATCAAATAATAATGTTCAGTTATGCACTCAATACTTGGTCGGGAATCCTTTGGCAGAAATGACTGCTTCAATGCGGCGTGGCATGGAGGCAATCAGCCTGTGACACTGCTGAGATGTTATGGAGGCCCAGGATGCTTCAATAGCGGCCTTAAGCTCATCCAGAGTGTTGGGTCTTGCGTCTCTCAGCTTTCTCTTCACAATATCCCACAGATTCTCTATGGGGTTCAGGTCAGGAGAGTTGGCTGGCCAATTGAGCACAGTAATACCATGGTCAGTAAACCATTTACCAGTGGTTTTGGCACTGTGAGCAGGTGCCAGGTCGTGCTGAAAAATGAAATCTTCATCTCCATAAAGCATTTCAGCCGATGGAAGCATGAAGTGCTCCAAAATCTCCTGATAGCTAGCTGCATTGACCCTGCCCTTGATGAAACACAGTGGACCAACACCAGCAGCTGACATGGCACCCCACACCATCACTGACTGTGGGTACTTGACACTGGACTTCAGGCATTTTGGCATTTCCTTCTCCCCAGTCTTCCTCCAGACTCTGGCACCTTGATTTCCGAATGACATGCAAAATTTGCTTTCATCAGAAAAAAGTACTTGGGACCACTTAGCAACAGTCCAGTGCTGCTTCTCTGTAGCCCAGGTCAGGCGCTTCTGCCGCTGTTTATGGTTCAAAAGTGGCTTTACCTGGGGAATGCGGCACCTGTAGCCCATTTCCTGCACACGCCTTTCCACACCAGACTCAGTCCACTGCTTCCTCAGGTTCCCCAAGGTCTGGAATCGGTCCTTCTCCACAATCTTCCTCAGGGTCCGGTCACCTCTTCTCGTTGTACAGCGTTTTCTGCCACATTGTTTCCTTCCAACAGACTTACCATTGAGGTGCCTTGATACAGCACTCTGGGAACAGCCTATTTGTTGAGAAATTTCTTTCTGGGTCTTACCCTCTTGCTTGAGGGTGTCAATGATGGCCTTCTTGACATCTGTCAGGTCGCTAGTCTTACCCATGATGGGGGTTTTGAGTAATGAACCAGGCAGGGAGTTTTTAAAAGCCTCAGGTATCTTTTGCATGTGTTTAGAGTTAATTAGTTGATTCAGAAGATTAGGGTAATAGGTCATTTAGAGAACCTTTTCTTGATATGCTAATTTATTGAGACAGGTTTTTTGGGTTATCAGGAGTTGTATGCCAAAATCATCAGTATTAAAACAATAAAAGACCTGACAAATTTCAGTTGGTGGATAATGAATCTATAGTATATGAAAGTTTAATTGTAATCATTACATTATGGTAAATAATGAAATTTAACACTATATGCTAATTTTTTGAGAAGGACCTGTATGCTCTGCACTGTTCATTGTTGCCCCATAGATGTGCCATATAAATCTGTGCCATATATAGTGCTCTGCACCGTTGCCCCATAGATGAGGAAATGCCCCCTCCTCACACGCCCTCACCCCAATGACCCACACATCACATGCCCTCAACCCGACGATCCCTTCGTCACACGCCCTCACCTCCAACGACCCCCTCACCACCCATGATTTTCTCGTCACACGCCCTCACCCCCCAACGACCCCCTCACCCCCGATGACCCTCTCATCACACATCCTCACCCGAGGACCCCTTATCACATGCCCTCACCCCCGAGAACCCCTTCCTCACACGGGGACTCTTTCACACAAATACCAGCACTGCTGGGGGTAGGGTCACATACTTATCTTTATTTTTTATATAGCGCTAACATATTCCGCAGCGCTTTACAGTTTGCACACATTATCATCGCTGTCCCCGATGGGGCGCACAATCTAAATTCCCTATCAGTATGTATTTGGAATGTCGGAGGAAACCAGAGAACACGGAGAGAACATACAAACTCTTTGCAGATGTTGTCCAAGGTGGGAATTGAACCCAGGACCCCAGCGCTGCAAGGCTGCTGTGCTAACCACTGCACCACCGTGCTAACCACTGCACCACCGTGCTAACCACTGCACCACCGTGCTAACCACTGCACCACCGTGCTAACCACTGCACCACCGTGCTAACCACTGCACCACCGTGCTGCCCGCATGAAAACATGCCCCCCCACACACTTGCGCCCTACAGGTACCCTACTGGTATAGGCATTTTCCTGCACCGTCTATCACAAGTGCAGCCCCCAGCAGACATCCCCGGGGCTGAGCGGTGCAGACAGAGACTCCAGCACTGCCCCTGCCGCTCCCTCTGTGTCCCCTGCCCCACAACTCTCTCCCACGTGATGTTGGTCTCTGCCCCGGAAGTGACGTGCAGCGGATGGCGGCCCGCTCTGTAGTGGTGGCCGAACTGTGCCCGAAAGTGACAGGAGGGAACATGGGGCGCGCCGGACTGTGGTGACCGAGCAGCGGGTATGACTGGTATGGGGGAGGGGGAGGGTGAGGAGTGCGGGCGGGGGGCTGGGGCGTCCGTGCCGTGCTCTGCGTGTTCCAGTTACGTAACGTGCACACAGCTGCTGTGGCGGTGCGTGTGTCCGCTCCAGGTGCGCGGCCGGTGGCGCTGTCACTGCGGTCACGTGTGCCACCTGCAGAGCCTGACGTCCTGCTGACCACACATGGTGCGCCTGTAGGAGCAAAACAAACCAGTGTGGCGTCTGCTCCGCGGTCAGCCTTAGGGGCGCTCACCGTCACCCGGGTGTGTCAGCCCTTGTTCGCACCGGCCTCTCTTTAGCTTTTGGCGGATCATTCACTGCGTGACAGGAATGACGTGAACTTTTAGCCCATACACTTTTTTTCACCATATTCTCAAAAAGTTTTTTAGTCACTTGTTATCCATACTTGGAGCTGTGTATATATATATATATATATATAAATATGTCTCTACGTGTCTGCACACCTGTCCTAATTATCTGGTTTAAGTGGTCGACCTCTTGTACATGATTTGCGTGCTGGGGGGGTGTCACGTGTTTGTCACACGTACGTGATTTGCATGCTCAGGGTGTGTGCGTGTGTGTTTGTGTTTCACGTGTGCGCGATTTGCATGCTCGGGGGTCACGCGTACCTGATTTGCATGCTCGGGGGTCACGCGTGCGCGATTTGCATGCTCGGGGGTCACGCGTGCGCGATTTGCATGCTCGGGGGTCACGCGTGCGCGATTTGCATGCTCGGGGGTCACGCGTGCGCGATTTGCATGCTGTGGAGAAAAGGCCGTGCCATTGGTTCCACCACCAAATGAGTGTAAGGCAGAGCTGGGAGTGTACCTGGAGTGAAGACGAGACAGGTCTGACTACCAAACTACATTGCACCCAACACAATAATCCCTGGAGTAGGACCTGTGTGACGTTTCCTTGTGAAGACCCTTTTTCATGACGTTGTCCGCATGGTCTCATTGGATTTGAAGGTTTGCAGGTAGTGATCCATTCTGTTCAATATGTGAAACTGGACTCCACATTCCAAGCCTAAGGCATCAGTGTCTGCACAAGCCATCGGTAGGCTTATGCAAGACATTGGAGTGTGAGCCAGACGCTCAGCTGCAGGTGTTCCATCAACCTCAATCCGCTGTTGGAGAGGAGTGGAGGCTGGAATGGAGATCTATCTTTGATAATGAGTCCCACTTTTGTTGTGGATGCAATGATAGCCGGAACCTGGTCAGAAACCACATAGGTAAGGGAATGTGAGTGTCCCAGGAGCTGTTTTTCAGCACAACACCAGGAACACATTGTTCATACTACTGTGAGAAGACTGTGTGGCCTAATTGTGCTACCATGGCCTTTAGCGTCTCTTGACTTGTTACCCATCATATACTCCAGGGACATTATTAGTTGGCAATTGCAAAGGGAGCTGCCAGCAACGGATCTTGATGATTTACATGCCCGAATGCATTTGGCATTATAGAGCATTCCTCAGAGAACCATTATCCTCATTGATAACATGCTGATATTTGTGCGCATGGTGCTCATACTTGATGCTGAATAAAGCTTTACATTTCATAAGATTTGATCATTGGGGTCTGAGTGCTGAGACCACCATCAATTGCTAAAGCAAGTGGTAGAAATGCTTAGTAATGGACTGTACCCTTTCAGCTACAGTCCACTCTTTTCAAGTAGTAGTGTCCGGGCTCATAGAAGACTTTGGGTCCAACCACAGCTGAAAGTCTTGAAAAATGCTGTTTAGAGCTCTGTGCTGGACCCTTTCGGTTTAGCTATTGATGGGGGTCTCCACATTCGGATTCCAGCTATCAGAAGTTCTCACATTTCACTATATATCAAAAGTTTTAAAAGTCAACTGTTACTCTGTACCCCCCTGACATTTGATGTACATATTAGGCTACGTTCACATTTGCGTTGTGCGCCGCAGCGCACAACGCAAACAAAAACGCAGCAAAACGCATGCACAACGCTGCGTTTTGCGCCGCATGCGTCGTTTTTTTCATTGAATTTGGACGCAGCAAAAATGCAACTTGCTGCGTCCTCTGCGCCCCGACGCGGGCGCCGCAGCGACGCATGCGGCGCAAAACGCAAGTGCGCCGCATGTCCATGCGCCCCCATGTTAAATATAGGGGTGCATGACGCATGCGGCGCCGCTGCGGCGCCCGACGCTGCGGCGCTGGCCGCAAATGTGAACGTAGCCTTAGAGAATGTATAGAGCGAGCCTAGGGAATGAGCCCGTCCATATGCAGCAGGTGCTGGCTGTTATTAAAAAATAAAGTTAAGATAACATTTTGAAACAAACCTTCAAACATTAAAAATTCAAAACAATCCCTTTTTCCATTTAGCATTTACAAATTTTACATAAATGCATAATGACCCATACTAATAAAATATTATCTACACTAGGAGAAAATTGAGTCCAAATAGCCAATAAAAATCTCAAAATTTTATTTTAACAAAAATATAATGTACAGAAAAAATCAAATAAACAAAAATCATGAATATATAGAACCTATACAGTACATGGGTCTTTAGTTGCTGGATGGTTAAATCCACAGGTGCACAACTAGTGCCGAAGAAAAAGGACAGGATATGTACACATATGGGGTGCAGCCACAGGGCATATAATATAATTTACAATGGACTCTATTATATCATATATACACAATAGAGTGTGGCATAACAGTCCACCACAGTATTAATGTAATAATCCCCGTGCCTGGCTGCTTACCCGGTCATTAATACGTTATCATGTTAAGTAAAAAGTGATTACCCATGTCGTTGGTTAGTACTGCCTTTGCCTCGGCCACGTACCCCAACGTGCGTTTCGCGTTCAAAATGCAAATAAAATATTACGTTTATCTAGCAGTATTGGGCACTAAAAATGGTAAAATTGACATTTTTTGTTCCCCTCTCCTTTCCAAATATATGGGAATAATAAGTGATCAAAAATCCATATGTGCACTATAATGGTACCAATGAAGACTACAGGTTGTCCCACAAAAACAAGCCCTCGCACAGCTCTTTTGACAGAATTATGTCTCTTGAAATATTTTGGGCGATGGAAAGTTTTTCCAATGAAGATTTGTTTTTTTTTAAGATACTGACAAATATGGTGCACATAACAAGTGTGTTCTGTGTAATGGCCTCTGCTGTTTCAGATGTCTGGTTTGTTTTGGCCGCGACATCTGTCACAAAACCAAAGTTTGCTTGGTGTTGCTGCTACATCGCAGCATAATACAAGTGAATAGGGTCACACTGCCACACCAAGGATACTGCAATAAACAAGTCACAATAGGTCTAAAAACCTATGCTGTGGAGTTAGTCTTTGTCCATTTTGGTGGAATTGTTGTCGGCAATGTAGGATGTGCTGTAAATGTTTTCATAAGAATTTGGGAAAGTTATGAAATGTCTTATAATTGTCTGTTTTATTACTGATCTAAGGATCTCGGCTTTTAGCTGAGATGAATTTGTGCTGCACTTTCTGTACATGCTCAGTAGTGACCAGTGCTTTGGAGTCGAGAGGGAAATTGACAAGTCAGAGGTTTTTCTTACCGGCTCCACAGCCCTAGTCTAAACGCATCATTTTTTTGTTGTTGCAGTAATTGTTGGGTTATGATGCAACCCAATTCACCTGTGTTGCCCTGTTGAAAAGTCAACTAGCAAACTTTGGTCGTGCAACAAGTGTCTCGGCCAAAATTTCTCTGTTTAGTGCCAGCTTTATCCACACATTGATAGATTAGCCCCATCATGTTATCATTGGTCTTTCCAGGTCATCCCTCCTGACAGCACTATGGAGGTCGTCCTTCTTATCCTTGCTGGGACAGGAAACAACGAGAGGTTAAAAGGACCCTCCCGTCTCCACCCCTCAGTGTTTTTCCTGTCCCAGTGAGGACCGGAATAATGAGAGAAGAGCTCCGTCCCTCCTGAGTGTACCTGGTAGACCCAGTGTGGATCGGGAGGGGGCAGCCTCTCCCTTCCTGCTGTCTATCAGTCTATGTCCGACACCCTCCGATGGGGGGTCCCTCAGCCTACCTGGTGAGCACTGCTCCCGGGCTGCAAGCCGCTTCTTCCTGCCGGGAGGCTCTCGGCTCCAGCATGCTGAATCCTCTGCGGGCACACTTCCGGTGACGTAATCTCTGCAGGCCAGGCAGAGCACTTCTGGATCCCGGCCAGCGAGCATTCCACGGTGGAACTCAGGATGTACCCGGACGAAGCAAGGATCTTAGCGGTGCCTCGTCTGAAAGGTATTGTATAAATAGGGTCCTAGATGTATGCAAATGTTAACATCCACCTTTCGTGTCTCCCCTATTTCCGCATAAATTGTAAGCTTGCGAGCAGGGCCCTCATTCCTTTTGGTATCTGTTGATCTATGTGTTTATTGTTATGCTGTAATGTCTATTGTCTGTACAGGTCCCCTCTAAAATGTAATGTGCTGCAGAATATGTTGGGGCTATAGAAATTAAATTATTATTTTGTAGGCTTCGGCATGGAGGAATCTGCCATTGCTGAGGTTACACCTGAACAAGGCCTGGGGCACGTGAGTAGGGGGTTAGTGAGATACCCACTGACAGCCCTTTACCCCACACATAGAAACATATGGCATATACCGTATTTTTCAGATTATAAAACGCTCTGGATTATAAGACGCACCCCAAATTTTCAGGAGAAAAATAAGAAAAAAATATTTTTTAATATAATGGTGGTGCTTCTTATAATCCATGCGTCTTATTGCTTACTGGAAGGTGGTGGGTGCTGTGAAGCGGGGTCCCAGGGTCACTGCTGGAGGAGGCAGGAGTGGGGTGATGCTGCAGGCCGCAGACTAGGATGAGGGGGTGCTCCAATGTGCGGCACGCTGGTGCGGGGGTCTTGTGCTGGTGCATGTCCGGTGCTGCTGCCGGGTATCTCTGGGTGCCCGACGGTTGCTGGCCGGTGCTGCATGGGTGTCTGGCGCTGCCCAGGGCTCTGCTGACATTTTGCGACAGGCCAGAGCCCTGGTAATTCCATGGTTCCCTGTGCATGTGTGGTGGACTCTGGGAATATGGCCGCCGCCGGGGGTGACGCATGCGTAGATGGTGATCTCGGGACCAGTATCTCGAGAGATGACATCTCTGCGCTGAAATCTCATCTCTTGGTGGCGGCCAT
Organism: Ranitomeya variabilis; assembly: GCF_051348905.1. Lineage (NCBI taxonomy): Eukaryota > Metazoa > Chordata > Amphibia > Anura > Dendrobatidae > Ranitomeya > Ranitomeya variabilis. Next base: position 212,368,694 of record NC_135234.1, on the reverse strand, counting down.
ATTCCCAGAGTCCACCGCCCACTCACAGGGAACCGTGGAAGTACCGGGGCTCTGGCCTGTCGCAAAATGTCGGCAGAGCCTCGAGCAGCGTCGGACACCCATGCAGCACCGCTGGGCACCGGAGACATCCGCAGCAGCGGCCAGCAACTGCCGGACACCCCCTCATCCCAGCCTGCGGCCTACACCCACGGTGTCGGTAAGGCATGTACGCTTTGTAAGACGCACCCCCCATTTTCCCCCCAACTTTGGGGGAAAAAAAGTGCCTCTTACAAAGCGAAAAATACGGCACTCTGTGTATTCTAGGGGGGAGCATCCACCTCTGCAACACCTAAAAGGGACAGCATGGAAGTGGGGAAGTGTAGTAGCCTTGCACCTCAAAAGTAATCAGAGAGGAGCAGTCATCTCTGCTGTCAGATATGAGGTCCATTATCAGAGAGGAGGTCCAGACCTCTATCTCGGGGCTTATCCAGATGCACGATTCTCAGCCCAAGTCCCAGGGCTGTCCCTTTGCCAAAAGGCCAAGGGAGATGAAGCTAAGCTCTGAGGAGGATGAATACTCAGGCGCATCTGACCAGGAAGAAGGGGAAATGGTTGCAGACCCTCCAGAGGAAGGGAAGAGATAACTTTTTTCCTCTGAGGACACGGACGAACTCCTCTGGGCAGTCAGGAGCACTATGCATGTGGAGGAAATCCAGAAGTCTCTCTCTATACAGGATGAGATGTTCGGTGGTTTATGATTCCAAAGGAACATAGTCTTCCTGGTTAACAGCCATGTCCTCTCGATGATCATGGAGAAGTGGGAAGATGCAGAGAAAAGGCTGGTTATTCCCAGAGTCGTTAAGCTTCGCCTGCCCTTCAAACCGGTGGACATTAAAGCTTGGGAGGACATCCCAAAAATTGATGTGCCCATAGCCAAGGTGGCGAAGAGGACTTCAATTCCGTTTGAGGACTCATCTAGCCTTATGGAGCTGATGGATCGGAAAGCAGATGGTCTCCTTAAGAGAATTTGGGAGACGTTGTTGGCCATAATTTGAGCCAACATAGAGGCAACCCCGATCGCTCGGTCCATGCATCTATGGGTCGATGATCTGGAGGAACACCTAAAGTCTAGAACCCCCAGAGAGGCTATCCTGAAATCCCTTCCCCTCCTAAAACTAGCTACCGGGTTCATGGCTGATGCATCTACAGAATCTGTTAGATTCGCAGCCAGGAACAGAGCCTTATCTAATGCTACCCGGCGAGCTATTTGGCTAAAAACATGGTCAGGGGATACACAGTCTAAAAACAAGCTGTGTTCAATTCCCTTCTTGGGTGATAGAGTATTTGGCTCTTTTCTAGACGATATTCTAAAAAAGGCATCTGATAAGAAGAATTTGTCCCCTGAGGATAAACCAAAGAAGTACCAGCCATTTTGTAGACCCCAACCCAACCAGGGGTCAGGCTACAGGGGGAAGGGTAAGTCAGGCAGATGGAGCTACCACAATGGAGGTAGGGATAAGGACTCTATCTTTAGTTCAGGTTCAGGAAGAAAATAACGCCGTGAGAGTGAGGGGACGGCAAACACTCTGCCTGGAAAGTTGGCGAGAGATCTGAGAATCAGTGGGTGTTGGGGATAATCTCTTCGGGTTACAGAATAGAGTTTACCCATACCCCACCAGGGAGGTTCATTATAACAGGTCCCCCTCCCGCATGTGGTCGGATGTTCAGGATCTCCTAAAGATCGGAGCAATAGTTCCGGTGTCTGAGGAAGAAAGGTGCAGAGGCCACTATTCCAGCCTCTTCTCTGTCAAAAAACCCTTGGGAGAGAGTCGCACAATAATAAACCTGAAACCTCTAAACCGCTGGGTGAAGTAATCAAGTCCACAGTCCCCCGATAGACAAAAATGCGATGATGTGTACCCTAGACCTAAAGAAAGCATACTATCACGTTCCCATCCATGCTTCCTTCCATTAGTACTTGAGGTTCGCTCTAAAGATCCAGGGGCGGGACCTTCACTACCTGTTCTTTTGCCTTCCCGTTGGTCTAGCTTCAGTGCCCAGAGTGTTCACAAACTAGTGGCGGAAGTGGTCTCCTATCTAAGGAAGTTAGATATCATCATAGTCCCATACCTGGATGACTTCCTTATCATAACTAGCTCTAGGGAAGAACTTGTGGAGCACTGTCAGACCTCGATCTGCTCGCTGGAAAAGCTGAGATGGGTGATGAACTGGAAGGAGTCAGATCTCTCTCCAGAATCCAGGAAGAAGTTCCTGGGGGTTCTCCTAGACTCTCACCTAAGAACAACTTTCTTACCAGCAGAGGAGCAGACCTCAATAGGGGACAGGATCCGTCAATTTTCAGGAAGCCGTTTTTCCATCAGGGAGGCAATAGGATCCTGAGACTAAGGACTTCCCCCCGTGTTCAATGGAGTCAGTTCCACTCGCGATGTCTCTAGGGTGCCATTCCAGCTGCCTGGGACAAATGCCAACTGTCCCTGGATACCGTGATGTCCCTCTCCGCCTCAATAAGGAGATCTCTAGTCTAGTGGACCATTCCAGAAAACTTTCAGATGGGAGTCCCCTGGGTTCTCTCTCCCTGCACAGTGATCACCACTGACGCAAGTCAACTAGGCTGGGGTTTTCATATGGAAGAAAGATACTTCCAAGGGACTTGGACTCCAGAAATCCGAGCCAGGTCCTCAAATTCCAGGGCATTGTGCACAGTGTTGGAAGTCCTGCTCCAGGTCCAGTCAGTAGTAAGAGGCAGACATGTGAAAATCCTGTCTGATAACACCATGACCGTGGCTTTTTTACGCCATCATGTAGGTCCAAGACATCCCTCTCAGCAGCATCTAGCAGGGAAGATCTTTCGGTGGGCTGAGAGGACAGTTCTATCTGTTTCAGCAGTTCACCTAGAGGGGTCCAAAAACCAGGTGGCAGACTTTTTAAGCAGGCAGAGGATATTTCCGATAGAGTGGGAGCTGAACAAGGAAGTGTTCTGCATGCTGTCAGCATTGGGGAGTTCCATAAATAGACCTCTTCGCTTTCAAAGAGAACGCAAAGGTCACAGAACTTTTTTCACTAAATCCCCAAGACAATTCAGCACACACCCCGTAGACTGACCTACGCATTCCCTCCTCTCCCATTGATTCCAATAATATTATTCGCATAATATTAGTAGTGCCCTTCTGGCTAATAAGGAGCTGGTTTCCTCTGCTGAGGAAGATGTCAGTGGAAGAGCCCATCCTGCTCCCACGGAGAGAAGAGATTCTCTGCCAGGGCCCAGTGTTTCACCAGAACCCGGGCAGTCTGCACCTTTTGACATGGATCCTGAGAGGCATGTTCTGAGGATAAGGGGGTTATGCGATGAGGTGATATCTGCCCTTCAGGCAAGCAGAAAGCCCGTAACATCATCCATATATAACAAAATCTGGAAGCGATTCTGTACGGAGTGCAGGGGATCCTCGTTGGATACATCTCGCCCTGATATACCCAGGATCCTAGATTTCCTGCAGGCAGGATTCAACAGAGGCTTAAGACCGAGTACCCTAAGAGTACAAATCTCGGCGTTAAGTGTATTCTTTCATTCTTCCCTAGCAGTCCACCCCTGGATAGCAAGATTCTTCAGAGCTGTGGAAAGGCTGAAACCTATGAATCAATGCACTATGTAAGCACCTGTACAAGCCAGTAAGTAGCATAGGCATTAGCAGACTTTCAGTTAAAACATCCTTCCTGGCTATTACATCGGCCAAGAGGGTAGGAGAGTTACAGGCCCTATCTATCAGAGACCCTTATCTGCAGATATTCGAGGAACAAATAGTCTTGAGGCTCGACCCGGCCTTTCTCCTCAGAGTTGTGTTGACCCCAAATATGAATCAGGAAGTTGTGCTTCCTTCCTTCTGCCCGCATCCAAGGAGCAGACCTTTCACTCTCTAGACATGAGACAGACGGTTCTCTACTACCTGGAAGCTACCAGGGACTGGAGACAGGACCCCAACTTGTTCGCGCAGTACAGGGGAACAAATAGGGGAAAGAAGGCGGCAAAATCCACAATAGCAAGGTGGATCAGATCCACGATTGGGCTGGCTTTAGTGGATCAGATTTATAGGGCTGCAACATGATCCAGTCTGAGCACTTTTTCGAGACATTAAAAACTAGACGTAGTCTCAGGACAAGTTGCCTTCGGTAGGAAGGTTCTTTATGCAGTGGTCCCACCCTAATTCACCATACTTTGGTATTCTCCATAGTGTTATCAGGAGGTATGACCTGGAAAACAGTAATTAGACCTACCGGTAATTGTGTTTCCAGGAATCCATCCTGACAGCACTAATAGTTGCCTCCCTTTTGAGAAATTCTTTACTTATGTAACGTAACGTTTGTATAAAGAATGTCCAGTAAATTCTGTTGCATCCATCCTGGTGTGATACTTGGAAAAGACACTCGGGTGGAGATGGGAGGGTCCTTTTAACCTCTTGTTGTTTCCTGTCCCAGAAAGAATAAATAGGACGACCTCCTTAGTGCTGTCAGGATGGATTCCTCGAAACACAATTACCATTTTTCTGCTATGGTCTTCACTGTACTTCTCAGTTATGTTTTAGTTAATGGGTAAATATTTTCCCTTTTTGTTTTTGTCTTTGATGTCTGCTTCCTGTCTTGTTTCTGCTTTCTAGATTATCAATGTCAGACAGCAATATTGTGGAAAGTTTGAGTCTCAGGAAGCTCTTTGCTTTCTGTCAAAGTGAAGATAAGCTCTTATTCAGCCTGAAATGTAACTAAAGCTGCAGATAATGTTCATGGCAAAAAATACAGAATAAAAAAAGATACATTTTTTGTATGTTTGCGTATGTACAGTACAGACCAAAAGTTTGGACACACCTTCTCATTTAAAGATTTTTCTGTATTTTCATGACTATGAAAATTGTAGATTCACACTGAAAGCATCAAAACTATGAATTAACACGTGGAATTATATACTTAACAAAAAAGTGTGAAACAACTGAAATTACCGTATTTTTTGGTGTATAAGACGACTGGGCGTATAAGACGACCCCCAACTTTTCCATATAAAATATGGAATTTGGGATATGCCCGCCGTGTAAGACGGGGTTCATCTTATACGCCCAGTCATCTTATACGGCGTGTGGTTCCCAGGGTCTGGAGGAGAGGAAACTCTCCTTCAGGCCCTGGGATCCATATTCATGTAAAAAATAAAGAATACAAATAAAAAATATGGATATACTCACCCCTCCGACGAACGCTGGCTGTCACCGCTGCAAGCGTCTGCCTCCGTTCCTAAGAATGCTGTGTAGGACCTGCGATGACGTCGCAGCTTGTGATTGGTCGCGTGAGCGGTCACATGAGCGGTCACGCGACCAATCACAAGCCGCGACGTCATGGAAGGTCCTTCACACTCTGCATTTTTAGGAACGGAGGCAGACGCTTGCAGCGGTGAGGTCCAGGGGCCGTCCGAGGGTGAGTATATCCATATTTTTTATTTTTATTCTTTATTATTTACATGAATATGGAAGTACAAATGAAATGCCACCAATCAAAAATAAATGTTTTGTCAGCAAGGTAGGACTGTAATTAGATACAATAAAAAGTAACTTTTAATAAATACCACTAAAAGAGCCCATTTGACTCATAAAACGACATGAGACACAACGTACATATACTGGCTGATATTATCAGTGAGCTCTATACAAGCTCCAAAACAGCACGGTGATTAATATAAACACCTGAAAAAATGCAAGAGGTGTCTTTTCTTATATGCCCTCTATGCAATAAACAGAACACATCCAATCCCGGGGAATAATCATTGATTGCTACTGATAATAAGAACAATCTCACCCAAGATGGAAGTAGCTTCACAGGATATCGTGGTCTGGAAACCCATGTAGATACGAGGTGGCACTCTATGTACCCATTTCAAACCTCACTCATGCGGATTTCGTCCCACCAGATATCTATTCCTCCTTCATTCAAAATTTCTCCCAACGCGTTTCTTGTGGCAGTATCATCAGGGGAGAAGCCACTTCAAAAGGATAGTGAAGTGTGCGTCATTCGTCCCGCACACATAGGAGGGTCGGTTTCACCGCACACATCTCATTCATTTATACACCGCGCCACTTACATTAAGCGTGTGACGCATGCAGAGCTGTGTACGGGTTCCGGTTTGATAGCGGTCACATGATCACAGGTCAGGAACGCCCCAAAGCAGGGATCATGTCTGCGTGAAGCGCACAGTGACGCGCAAGCGTCACTTCCGGTAGAACGGGGAGGAGAAAAACTCCACCCCCCGGAGAGGTAGCGTTGTTGTCATGCATATAGAGACACAAAGAAAAAGATGGGGGGAAAAAAATTTTTTTTATGTCGTAGCCATCTTGGTTGTCTAATTACTGTGATTGGCTGGTCATGTGACATAATCAGAGATTATAAAAGGACAGGCACTGCCCAACTCGGCACACTGATGCCATTGTGCATTTACATGAATATGGATCCCAGGACCTGAAGGAGAGTCTCCTCTCCTTCAGACCCTGGGAACATCCAGGATCGCTCCCTGCACACGCCGTACCCGGCGTATAAGACGACCCCCGACTTTTGGGACAATTTTTAGGGGTTAAAAAGTCGTCTTATACGCCGGAAAATACGGTATGTCTTATATTCTAGGTTCTTCAAAGTAGCCACCTTTTGCTTTGATGACTGCTTTGCACACTCTTGGCATTCTCTTGATGAGCTTCAAGAGGTAGTCACAGAGAATGGTTTTCACTTCACAGGTGTGCCCTGTGAGGTTTAATAAGTGGGATTTCTTGCCTTATAAATGGGGTTGGGACCATCAGTTGTGTTGTGCAGAAGTCTGGTGGATACACAGCTGATAGTACTACTAATTAGGCTGTTAGAATTTGTATTATGGCAAGAAAAAAGCAGCTAAGTAAAGAAAAACGAGTGGCCATCATTACTTTAAAAAATTAAGGTCAGTCAGTCCGAAAAATTGGGTAAACTTTGAAAGTGTCTCCAAGTGCAGTGGCAAAAACCATCAAGTGCTACAAAGAAACTGGCTCACATGAGGACTGCCCCAGGAAAGGAAGACCAAGAGTCACCTCTGCTTCTGAGGATAAGTTTATCCAAGTCACCAGCCTCAGAAATCGCAGGTTAACAGCAGCTCAGATTAGAGACCAGGTCAATGCCACACAGTGTTCTAGCAGCAGACACATCTCTACAGCAACTGTTAAGAGGAGACTTTGTGCAGCAGGCCTTAATGGTAAAATAGCTGCTAGGAAACCACTGCTAAGGACAGGCAACAAGCAGAAGAGACTTGTTTGGGCTAAAGAACACAAGGAATTGACATTAAACCAGTGGAAATCTGTGCTTTGGTCTGATGAGTTCAAATTTGAGATCTTTGGTTTCAACCACCGTGTCTTTGTGCGACGCAGAAAAGGTGAACGGATGGACTGTACATGCTTGGTTCCCACCGTGAAGCATGAAGGAGGAGGTGTGATGGTGTGGGGGTGCTTTGCTGGTGACACTGTTGGGGATTTATTCAAAATTGAAGGCATACTGAACCAGCATGGCTACCACAGCATCTTGCAGCGACATGCTATTCCATCCGGTTTGCGTTTAGTTGGACCAGCATTTATTTTTCAACAGGACAATGACCCCAAACACACCTCCAGGCTGTGTAAGGGCTATTTGACCAAGAAGGAGAGTGATGGGGACCTACACCAGATGACCTGGCCTCCACAGTCACCAGACCTGAACCCAACCGAGATGGTTTGGGGTGAGCTGGACCACAGAGTGAAGGCAAAAGGGCCAACAAGTGCTAAGCATCTCTGGGAACTCCTTCAAGATTGTTGGAAGACCATTCCCAGTGACTACCTCTTGAAGCTCATCAAGAGAATGCCAAGAGTGTGCAAAGCAGTCATCAAAGCAAAAGGTGGCTACTTTGAAGAACCTAGAATATAAGACATCATTTCAGTTGTTTCACACTTTTTTGTCAAGTATATAATTCCACATGTGTTAATTCATAGTTTTGATGTCTTCAGTGTGAATGTACAATTTTCATAGTCATGAAAATACAGAAAAATCTTTAAATGAGAAGGTGTGTCCAAACGTTTGGTCTGTACTGTATGTGCATATATATATATATATATATATATATATATATATATATATATATATATATATATGTGTATATATAACTAGATGTTGGCCCGATTCTAACGTATCGGGTATTCTAGAATATGTAGGCAGTATATAGGACAGGCTACGAATTATATTGCACAGAGACATAGTATATAACACAGCCGACGTAGTATATAACATAGCTACGTTGTATGTAACTCAGCGTACGTAGTATATAGCAGGGCTACGTAGTATATAACACAGCCACGTAGTATACAACATAGCCACGTAGTGTATTGCACAGGTATGTAGTATATTGGTCAGCCACGTAGTATATAGCAGAGCCACGTAGTATATTGTAGAGCCACGTAGTATATTGCACAGTCACGTAGTGTATTGCACAGCTACGTAATGTATTGCACAGCTATGTAGTATATTGGTCAGCGACGTACTATATAGCAGAGCCACGTAGTATATAACATTGCCACGTAGTGTATTGCACAGGTATGTAGTATATTGGTCAGCCACTTAGTATGTAGCAGAGCCACGTAGTATATTGTAGAGCCACGTAGTATATTGCACAGCCACATAGTATATTGCACAGCCACGTAGTATATAACACAGTCACGTAGTATATTGCATAGCTACGTAGTATATTGCACAGTCACGTAGTATATAACAGAGCCACGTAGTATATTGCACAGTCGATGTAGTATATAACAGAGCCCACGCAGTATGTAACACAGCCCACGTAGTATATAGCAATGTGGGCACTGTATGCGTGGTTAAAAAAGACTTAAAATAAAAAATAAACATATACTCACCTTCCGAAGGCCCCTTGAAGCCCCGGCGCCTGTGTGCTGTGCACGCGGCAGCTTCCGGTCCCAGGGTTGGTATGAGCGCAGGACCTGTGATGACCGTGACGTCATGGCAGGTCCTTCTCGCATAGCATCCTTGGCACCGGAACCTGCCGCTTGCACTGCCGAGGACAGCGCGCAACGTCGGAAGGTGAGAATAACCTTTTTTTTATTATTATTATTATTATTTGTAACATTAGATCTTTTTACTATTGATGCTGCATACGCAGCATCAACAGTAAAAAGTTGGTCACACAGGGTTAATAGCTGCGTTAACGGAGTGCGTTACACCGCTGTCCGTTAACGCTGGCATTAACCCTGTGTGAGCGCTCAGCGCTGACTGCAGGGCAGTAAAGCAGCGGCCAGTTCGCTGCCAGACTATGGCCGTCGCTGATTGGTCGTGGGCGTTTTGCCACGACCAATCAGCGACTTGGATTTCCATGACAGACAGAGGCCGCGACCAATGAATATCCGTGACAGACAGACAAAAGGACAGACAGAAAGACGGAAGTGACCCTTAGACAATTATATAGTAGATATATATATAATATACTTCTCAAAAAAATAAAGGGAACACTAAAATACCACATCCTAGATATCTCTGAATGAAGTATTTCAGTTGCAAGTCTTTATTCATTACATAGTAGAATGTGTTGAGAACAATAGAAAATGATCAATGTAAATCAGAATTAATATCCCATGGAGGTCTGGATTTGGAATGATACTCAAAATCAAAGTGGAAAATCAAATTACAGGCTGATCCAACTTCAGTGAAAATGCCTCAAGACAAGGAAATGATGCTCAGTAGTGTGTTTTGCCTCTGTGCCTATATGACCTCCCTACAAAGCCTGGGCATGCTCCTGATGAGGCGGTGCATGGTGTCCTGAGGGATCTCCTCCCTGACCTGGACTAAAGCATCCGCCAACTCCTGGACAGTCTGTGGTGCAACGTGACGGTGGATGGTGTGAGACATGATGTCCCAGATGTGTTCAATCGGATTCAGGTCTGGGGATCGGGCAGGCCAGTCCATAGCTTCAATGCCTTCATCTTGCAGGAACTGCTGACACACTCCAGCCAGATGAGGTCTGGCATTGTCCGCATTAGGAGGAACCCAGGGCCAACTGCACCAGCATATGGTCTCACAAGGGGTCTGAGGATCTCATCTCGGTACCTAATGGCAGTCAGGCTACCTCTGGCGAGCACATGGAGGGCTGTGTGGCCCTCCAAAGAAATGCCACCACACACCATTACTGGTGTTGGCAAATTTGCCAATCCTGGTGTTCTGTGGCACATGCTAATCATCCTGCACGGTGTTGGGCTGTGAGAACAACCCCCATCTGTGGACGTCGGCCACTCAGACCATCCTCATGGAGTCGGTTTCTAACCATTTGTGCAGACACATGCACATTTGTGGCCTGCTGGATGTCATTTTGCAGGGCTCTAGCAGTGCTCCTCCTGTTCCTCCTTGCACAAAGGCTGAGGTAGCAGTCCTGCTGCTGAGTTGTTGCCCTCCTACGGCCCCCTCCACGTCTCCTGGTGTACTGGCCTGTCTCCTGTTAGCGCCTCCAGCCTCTGGACACTACGCTGACAGACACAGCAAACCTTCTTGCCACAGCTCGCATTGATGTGCCATCCTGGATGAGCTGCACTACCTGAGCCACTTGTGTGGGTTGTAGAGTCCCGTCTCATGCTACCACGAGTGTGAAAGCACAACCAACATTCAAAAGTGACCAAAACATCAGCAAGAAAGCATTGGAACTGAGATGTGGTCTGTGGTCCCCACCTGCAGAACCACTCCTTTATTGAACGTGTCTTGATAATTGCCAATAATTTCCATCTGTTGTCTATTCCATTTGCACAACAGCATGTAGCATGTGAAATTGATTGTCAAACAGTGTTGCTTCCTAAGTGGACAGTTTGATTTCACAGTAGTATGATTTTCTTGGAGTTATACTCTGTTGTTTAAGTGTTCCCTTTATTTTTTTGAGCGGTGTGTATATATATATATATACATTAGAATATATATATATATTAGAAAATCTCCACACACGAAAATACACAAGACAAGACGCTAGACATCACCAGCAGACGTCACCTGCAGTTTCATGAACTTTGCGGCTCTTTGTCTTGTCCTTTAAGTGTTGTGTAATAGATCAGGTAGAAGCGTCGTGAAGAATGTGGTGTAGCAGTCGTGCTTTCATGATTGAAATGAACTTTGCTGTCTTTTCTTTCCAGTGATTTGCTATGGACAGTGCCATTACTCTGTGGCAGTTCTTGCTCCAGCTTCTACAGGAGCCTGGAAACAATGATTTAATTTGCTGGACATCAAATGATGGGGAGTTTAAACTTCTGAAGGCTGGAGAGGTGGCCCGGTTATGGGGCGAGCGCAAGAACAAGCCGAGCATGAACTATGACAAGCTCAGCAGGGCTCTCCGCTATTACTATGTGAAGGTAAAGAATTGATTAATTAAGTATTGAGCCATAAACCTATATAATATGACCACACCTTTATATGAACATGTTCTTTACACCATGTTTACACGGGAGTATTTGGTCAGTATTTCATATCAGTAGTTGTCAGCCATAACCAGGATGGTGTCAAAAATCCAGAAGTGGTGACGTGTTTCTATTATACTTTTCCTCTGATTGTTTCACTCCTGATTTTGGCTGACAAATACTTATGTGAAATACTGACCAAATACTGCCATGTGGACATGGCCTAAGGCTAGTTTCACACTAGCGTTCAGCAGGGCTGCGGACGGCAGCCTTCTTCCTCCGCCCACTGCCGCGCCTTTTCCTTCAGCTCTGCCTACGTCTGCATGCGTTCTGTGTACCCTATCTGTAGCATTGGTTACGCAGGCCATGCGGATGTATCCGCATGCGTCGTTTTGAAGCTGCGCTGACCGCAACAAAATCTTAACATGTTGCGTTTGACGCAGGTCAGCGCATCGTCAAGACGACGCATGCGGAGGCATCCGCATACATCCGCATGGCCTGCTCACGCAATGTTAAAGATAGGGAACGCATGGCGATGTAGGCGGAGCTGAAGGAAGAGGCGCAGCAGTGGGCGGGGCTTCACAGAGGAAGAAGGCTGCCGTCCACAGCCCTGCTGAACGCTAGTGTGAAGCCTGCCTAACTTGGACTGGGCTCACATTACCAATGCTGGCTTTGCCAAGCAAGACACACCAGAAGCATTAGGCAACGTGCACACATTGAGTATTTGGTGAGTTTTACCTCAAAATTTGTAAACTAAAATCAGGGGAGCAACAGTATAAGGTGAAGTTCACACTAGGCATTTTTGCTGCTTTTTTTTCTGTAGCAAAACCTGCACTCTTGGCAGAAAAGACACAGCGTTGGTACGTTTTTCAGGATCCCAAAGTTCAGCTTTGCTTCCACCACAGAAGCATGAACTCAGGTGACCACTTACAAATGTAACAGCCGAGGGAGGTAAATTGGTGGAATAATTTACCTAAGATACTGGCATTGCATTGAGTTTGTAGGACACGGTTTTACTTTCTAACTTTGGTCAGCCTTTTAGTTGCTCACGCACTCTACAATCTCAGGCTGCCGTCACACTAGCAGTATTTGGTCAGTATTTTACATCAGTATTTGTAAGCCAAAATCAGGAGTGGAACAAATAGAGGAAAAGTGTAATAGAAACATATGCACCACTTCTGCATTTATCACCCACTCCTGGTTTTGGCTTACAAATACTGATGTAAAATACTGACCAAATACTGCTAATGTGACGGCAGCCTCACACCTTGGTCAGCCATTGGCATTGATCAATCTCACACCTTGGTCATCCAATGTTTACTTTGTACGCATCACTAATTTAATTATAGTGTACAAATCCAAACTGCCATCTCAGGTGACCAAGACAAGATGGTAAACCTTGGAAAAATCACAACAATAAATGGGTTTCATATACTGCCGTACTTGCTTTTTTCATTACCTATTATTGCTTTCAATGGGTGAAAAACGCTGAAAGGGACATGTTCTAAGTAAAAAAAAAAACGTACAGAGCACAAAATACTGATGACAAAAAAACAATATGTGCGCATGAGATTTCTGAAATCTCTTAGGCTTTGCAGGTACTGTAAAATGCAGCTGAAAACTAGCATAAAAAGCAGCAAAAAACACTGCAAAAATGCTTAGTGTGAACTTAGCCTAATAGAAACACGTCACCACTTCTGCATTTTTTGCGCACTCCTGGATTTGGCTTACAAATAATGAGGTACAAAAAAATCACCAAATACTCAACGAGTTCACGTGACCTTACAAACACTGAGGTAAAACTCACCAAATACTCGACGAGTTCACGTAGCTTTATTGTGCAGAATGAAGAAGCCAATGCCTATAGAAGGGCGGAAACGTCAAGTGTAATCGTGCTATTGCAGGGCGCAGGTGTGGGATTTTGGGGTCATCACTGCACATCACAGGGCACTCTGATGCAATGCGAGGGGGTTGGTACGCTCATGAAGACCGGAGGCAGATTTTTCTTCCATACACCACACACCCCAGAAAAAAAGGTTTTCTCCACAACAATACCACAGATATAGGCATACAGGTAGTACTATTTTACCCTTTTATTACCTGTATGCCCATATTAATAGGTTACAATTAGTCCAAGGGAGTGACAGATTCCCTTTAACCCCCGTAGCTTTTTCATTTTTGCGTTTTCGTTTTTTTGATCCCCTCTTTCCCAGAGCCATAACTTTTTTATTGTTCCATCAATATGGCCATGCGAGGGCTTACTTTTTGCGGGACAAGTTGTACTTTTGAACGACACCATTGGCTATAGTATGTCGTGTACTCGAAAACGGAAAAAAAATTCCAAGTGCGGTGAAATTGCACAATTTTACGAGACCCATAGCGTCTCCATTTTTTGTGATCTCAGGTTGGGTAAGGGCTTATTTTTTGCTTGCCGAGCTGATGTTTTTAGTGATACCATTTTGGTGCAGATACGTTCTTTTGATCTCCCGTAATTGCATTTTAATTCAATGTTTGGCGTTTTTTTATTTTTTTCTCACTACGCCGTTTAGCGATCAGGTTATTCCGTTTTTTTATTGATAGATCAGGCGAATCTGAACTACCAAATATGTCTATGTTTGATGTTATCTTTATTTTGAATGAGGCGAAAGGGGGGTGAATGGAACCTTTATATATTTTTTTTATTTTTTTCATATTTTTAATCACATTTTTTTGTTTACCTTTGGCATGCCACTACTTGATGAGCTCTGCTACATAGAGGCGATGCCCAGATTGCCCCTTTGAAGCAGAATTACTGCATTACTATGAGTGCCGACCACAGGGTGGCTCTCATAGCAATCCGGCATCAACAAGGAGACCTCTGGTTGTCATGCTGACGCACTGCTGACCCCCCATCACATGACGGGGGTCAGCGGTGCTTGTATTTCCGGCCCGATGACCGGAAGTGCTTCATAAATGCCGCTGTCATAGTTTGATAGCGGCTTTTAACTAGTTAATAGGCGCGGGCAAATCACGATTCCGCCTGTGCATATTGTGGGCACATATCAGCTGTTGAAAACATCTGACATGTCGCGGCTTTGAGGTGGGCTCACCGCCGTAGCCCACCTCAAAGCGGGGCTTCTGACGCCGGATGAACTATGTTGTCCGACGTCAGAAAGGGGTTAAAATAGCAGCTTACCTTACCATAATACCTTTTATACAGAAACATGTAAGTAATTTCATTTCATCCTATTTCAACACTTTTGTTCTCAAAGCATCGGAGTCAAAATCGAGTTGTCATCCATCATATCATGAAATGAATGGAATGACAGATGGTGGAAATGGACACAGTGGAGAAGATTTACACTAAATGTGCCAGAATTCTGGCTCCACTTGTGTTAAAAATCTGTCATTCTTGCCTTTTTTTTACTGTGTTAAGGCAGCATGGTTAATAGTGCACCAAGATTTTAGTGCAAAATATTGGTATAAAAGAGTCACCATCGTTTTAATTTTTATTTGATTTTTTCATTATTGCTATGTGAAGCAAATCTACATTTTTCCTTCTGTTAAGTGCGATAGAGAGAATCTGACAGTTTTGTTAGTGAGAGGTAGATGTTTTATTATACAAGATAAAATATGGTCATTAATATTTTAAGCTGTTTTGTTCCCTAAGAAGTCACCAGCTCATATCCCTTCTAACTCTGTGTATTGAGACTTTGACCTAATAAAAGTATTTCATAAATAAATCAGTAATACATGTGAAAATAAGCATCTTTGTAATATATTTTTTCAGAGAAATCTGCTTCTTTCTTTGCAAGTACAGAATATTCATTCTTAAAATTCTCAGTTCACAGGTAAAATCTGTTTCTTGTTCGTCTTATTGGGGGAGACAGTTACCGTGGGAAAGTCTGCTGCCACCTGTAGGTTAACACTATTAATGTAGCTAATTGAAAGCTGGCTCCTCCCCCGCAGACTATACCTTCCTTGCTAGCACCAGGCTCCTCAGTTTTTCATAGTGTTCCCGCAACCACCATATTATTCCCTGGGATTCGGGAGACCTCTAGGGGTCCAGTTTTCATTTAGTCCTCCTCCTTTTGGGCCGATCAGAGAGATCTCTCCAGTTCTCCGGGACACAGCATTCAGTTGTACAGCTCACTCCTTTCGCCTTAGTGAAACTCTTTGCCTTCTCACTTTAATGAGCAGATTGCTGTGCCTTCTTCAGGTACTCCACCTCTCGTCTCCCTGAGAGGTTCTCACATATGTGGATGTAGTCAGAAGCTGTGAAGTGCTGCTTGTCTCTAAAAGCCTTAGGGTCATCCCGAGGTTCAACCGCCGGTGATCTTTGCTCACTGGATTAGATCAGATATTAGCGAGGCTTATAGGGCAGGTGCCAGTGCTCCCCCTTAAGTGTTAGGGGGCGCATTTTGCGTGGGCTACAAGAGCTTTCCAGGCAGTTCTTCACTAGGTATTGACCTTGCAGCTCTGTAAAGCAGCCACTTGCTCATCAGTCCATACCTTTTCCAAGTTTTACAGGTTCATACTAGTCATGAGCGAGCGTGCTCCAATAAGGTGCAATCCGAGAATGCTCGAGTGCTAATAGAGCATCTTCGGCGTGCTCGAATACTATGTTTGAGTTGCCATGGCTGAATGTCTCGTGTTGTTCAACAGCCGGAACATTTGCAGGGGCTGCCTAACAAACAGGCTATCCCAGCTCATGTTGCGGCTGTCAAACCGTCACGAGACATACAGCCGTGGCAACTCAAACATATTATTAGAGCATGCCGAAGATGCTTTATTAGCACTCAAGCATGCTCAAGTGACACGTTATCTGAGCACGCTCGCTCATGACTAGTCCACACCTTTGCTTCAGCAGATGCACATCTGGGGAGGAAGATACTGCAGGCAGCAGTTGCTCCGGCGGCCACTTGAGCAACGGTGGAAAACGTTCTCTGGTAACTGGCTAATGTTTGTTATTCCCACCCCTTGGCAGCTTTGGGACGTCCCACAGTTACTGTGTTCCCACAAGACAACAAGAAATAAGGATTTTTTACTCACCGTAAAACCTTTCTCATAGTCTTCATTGGGGAACACATCACCCACCCTTGATTGCCTGGTCGAGAATGCATTATTTTTCTTTGTGCCTTAATTCCTTTGGATTTCTGTCACTGTTTTTCACTAAACTGAGGGTCCTGGTGCTAGTAGGCAAGGTATAGTCTGCTGGGGAGGAGCCAATTTTCAATTAGTTGCATTAATAGTATCGGCCTTCAGGTAGTACCAGACTGTCCCACGGCTACTGTGTCCCCCAAGACTATGAGAAAGAGATTTTTACAGTGAGTAAAAAAAATCCTCATATTCAATGAAGGCAGATTGTTACATTACAGAGATAGGTGATGACACTTGGTGCTCATAATGTTCTATATAGATGAGAAGGGGCAGAAGGGCAGAGCTCTGCCTCTAGCTCCTCCTTCCTCCACTCATCATAGAATCTCAGCAGTAACAACTGCCATCTCCTATCTCAGTAATAATCAGTCTACGCTGAATATAGATTTTGCCTGGAATTCAGAGTGAATGATCAGTCCAGTAGGAGAAAGAAGCAGATTTCTCTGATAATATAGAGTTGCTTATTTTCATGTGTACTATTGACTTCTGAAATAAAAATTAAAACATGGGTTGCTCTTAAAGCTAACCAAGAAATGGTGTATGGAGGGCGAAAGCACCATCTACTTGTTAAATAGGGCCTCAACTCACTACACTCCATGTACAGAAACTACCATTACGTACATGAGCCAAAACCTTGGAATCAGCCATGACGAGTGAAAATGCTAATTTATAAACCCACCCTACAAAAATCTACATATTGGCCAGGTAAGAAATTAGATAACTGTGTTACAATATCCAGCTACATAAGTGAGATACTTTTGTTGATGGATATTGTGATACATTTGACTGACTTCTTATCTTGTAAGGTGGGATTGTGTTTTGGGATTTTGGCTAGTCATGGCCACTTGTTGGATCATGTACCTAAGGATACTTCTTAAATGTTTGCACTCATTTTTCTTTCCCTGTGTGCAGTAAAGATTTATTATTTCATAATGGGTCACTGGTTGGTATTCTTGTCATATACACGCACATGTAGGAAGACTAAAGTGTCTAATATATGTAGTACGGTAGAGCTGGAGCCACTGTGATAAATTTAACATATGTTCTCATTACGCATGTGGATGAGATTTCTAAAGTCTTCCCCACCACTCTGTTACAGTAATCCATTGCTGTTGTTGCCTATGCAAATCCTTGAGTAAAAAATGCGCTATGTGAATTTAGTCTAAAAAAGCAAGAGATGTGTTGGTTACATAGTTCTGTTACTGTATGTTATATAACTAACTTCTCTTATTCTCTCCAGAATATCATCAAAAAAGTAAATGGGCAGAAGTTTGTCTACAAGTTTGTCTCGTACCCCGATATCCTCACCATGGATCCTGCAACAGTGTGTAAAGCTGAAGGAGATATAGATGGCAGCCCTGCCAATCCTGTCAGCACCTGCATCATGCGTGACCAGGAGAACTGTAGCAAAGAGCGGTTATTGTGCCCTCCTGCCAAATCCTCCGGACGCAATGATTACATTCACTCTGGTTTGTACACATCATTCACGCTCAATTCCTTGAATTCATCTGGTGTAAAGCTCTTCAAAACCGCAAATGTGGAATATACAATCGATAAGAAAATAACCCCTGAGGCTGCCCCATCAGTCATTAGGTTTGTGACCACACCAGCTAAAAACCCTGAACCTGCACCCATTACTTCTACAGCTCCTTGTCTGCCTCCAGAACCCCATGAGAAGCCTGCTGAGCCTCCTCCAGGTGTGACAATTAGCACCTCTCTCCCTCCCCCAAACACTTCCATCTCACCCATTCCAAAACATTCTCCAGTTTGGTCTCCTGATTTATCCAATCATGATGTTGCTGACGATACAGATTTGGGATCCCCACAACTTGATTTTCCTAGTGACATGGAGATAGATGATTCAGAATCCAGGCCAGAGGCTGAAGCAGATCTTGAGCCTGAGCCCTATGTACTGGACAATAAGAGCACCAAGTCTAAAAAGCCCAAAGAGCTGGAGTTGACACCAACATTGGTTATCACAAGTAGCGATTCCAGCACTCTTGGTATTCTCAGCCCTTCGTTACCCACAGCATCTCTCACGCCAGCCTTTTTCTCCCAGGTAACATCACTGGTTGTTTTCATTTACATTGCTTTAGAGTTTGTTCTCTCTGCTATTGTTGAGCTTCTGCTTGATACATAATACTTTGATTTCCAGCACTTCTGGAGAGACTGAGATGCGGTCTTTGGGGTTACTGAGTAATATACGTAAAGATAAAAATCCTGAAATCATATCTGGGTCATGGTGAACCTTCATATGTATACCGGGCAATTTCGTTATCATTAATTTCCTCATTGTTATTTTTTCAATGGCAATTATTGGTCTTTAAATTGCTGTTCTTATGTGTTTTTAATCAACTGTTGACTGGATTGAATTATTTGTATACTCGATGCGTCGGCACACTGCGACTAACGAATACATGAATTCCAATATTGCTGTAAACCAGGGGTGGGGAACCTTTATTCTTCCAAGGGACTTTTGGACATTTATACCATCCCTCGGGGGCCATACAAATCGCTCGCTAACAACTCCCAAAAAAGTACGACCTGGCACTGGGGTGAGGACATAATCTTTCATTGCATGTGCCTCAGCATTCAGTAGTGAACACTGCATGTGGGTGCTCACAGAGCCATAAGAAATTAAAGCACTAACTCCATCAAACATATCTGCCTGCCCAAGTACTGCAGTCCCTGGGAATCTGCCCGGGGGCTGGAGAAAAGGTTATTGTCATGAACCGGGGGTGTTTGGTTGCCCCCAGTTCTTCATCAGAGGTTTATTTTTATCCCCACTTCTGAGCTTCGGTTTGGAACTTGCAGCTCTCTGGCGCCCCCTTACCCTCAGGTCAGTCAGGGAACTGCACCTAGGGTAATTAGTCGCCAGAAAGGCTGACTTGCTATGTACTGGCTATTGGGCACACTGCAGTGAGGACGATATAACTACTCCCACTCAGGCGGGAAATAGAATTATCAAATGCCGTCTGTCTCTGCCAGTTTCCCCAAATCTCAGGACACTTCGCTGCCACCACCTCCTATTGCTATGATTAATAGCGAGTCAAGAGCCAACCCAATCAGTAGCGTACTTTGCTTTAGAGGACGTTAGGGGTACGTTTTAGAGTAAGGAAAACTAGACTAGTAAATATTTTCGCTCCAAAAAAATTAGGCAGTGTTTACAAAAGTATAGAAAACGATATTACAAAATGAGACAATCATAGTATGTACAGAACAAATACAAAATAAAAGGGATTAAAGAAGAAAAACATTTACAGTCATCTCAAATAATGGCAAGCCATGTGGTGGGGGATGAGCGACACATCACAATGCATCAGAGCAGATTGCAGAGATTCTGTTAGCTGACTTCCTGGGCAAAAGACGACTCCTAAAATGAGGTTCCAATTTATACACTCTGATTCATGACCTCACTGAGTGGGCTGCACTATGGGTGCACTCCCCCTTTCCAAAGAGACTCAGAATCTCATTAAAACCTCCTAACCACCATATCTTGAGCTGGAGACCTCATAGAGTGATGACAAAAGTATTACATGTGTTCTCACGAGGTTAGCTTACATTAAAGTCTAAACATGGGGTAGCTGTGTGACCCGGTTAAGTAGAAATGCAATCCTCGGATTCTGCTGGTTCTGGAACCTAGAAAAATCACTGTGTAGTGTCTCTACTGATACACATTTCAAAAACGTAAGATTCCCCCTATCTCACTTAATCGATGCCATTAGATTTGGTCTTAAAATGAACACTGTACTAGACAAAGAGATGGCCATGAGGCTGTAGGCTGCTTTCAACCAGCTCAGAGCTATAAAACTAACCAGCGAGGGCTGCTAGCACACTGGTTTCACATTACAGCTGTACAGCAGGTGTGAGGGAGACGTGGACTCACACACACATGCAGCTGTGAAGGAGGGGGGAAAGCTGCAAGGGGGGATCAGGGCTGGAGCCGGCTAGTACGAAGCAAAAGAGGTGTAGCAGAGCTGTGTAGGCGTGCATTTTCATGACAGTTATCAAAACCCATAAATGCCCCATGGGCCTGAGGTTGCTCACCCCTGCTGTAAACAATAAAAAAATAAAAACGTAAGGTACTTAGCGGTTTTTAATCAGTGAGCGGAAAAGCCATTCAATCATGTCAAGGTGTTCTTTTAATATTAATGGTTTCTAACCACTATAAGGGTATGTGTCCATGTTCAGGATTGCATCAGGATTTGGTCAGGATTTTCCATCAGTATTTGTAAGCCAAAACCAGGAGTGAAACAATTAGAGGAAACGTATAACAGAAACATATGCTCCACTTCTGTATTTATCACCCACTCCTGGTTTTGGCTTACAAATACTGATGAAAAATCCTGACCAAATCCTGATGCAATGCTGAACGTGGACACATACCCTAAATCTTACCTCTTCATGTGCCAAACCAGCCTCAGCTGAATGGGGAGTGAAATGGAGACAAGGCATAGCTCAGAATTAAAGCTTGTGTTGCAAAAATAGATGGTTAAGGGTGTGAGCCCTAGAGGGAGCCAGACACCCCAATATGTACTATATGAAAGAAAAAATAGGGCCCACATAACTATTATTAAATTAATTAATTCCACTGTTGGTATATACGTAAAACATTAAGTACTTGGTTGAAAGATTTTGATCAAAAAGCTTAGCCATCCAACCCCATCAAGGTGACCTCATATGGATAGTCCTTAACTTTATATGAACCCCTTTCTGACATTAGACGTACTATCCCGTCGAGGTGGTATTTGCTCGTATGACCACCGACGGGATAGTACGTCTAACGCGATCAGCCGCGCTCACGGGGGGATCGCGGCCAGGTGTCAGCTGACTATCGCAGCTGACATCCGCCACTATGTGCCAGGAGCGATAGGGGATAGGGAAGCATCGCGCAGGGAGGGGGCTCTCTTCCCTGAGACCCTCAGAGCAACGCGATGTGATCACGTTGCTCCGAGCGTCTCCTCCGTCCTCCTCCCTGCAGGCCCCGGATCCAAGATGGCTGCGGGGCTCCTTCCGGGTCCTGCAGGGAGGTGGCTTGCAAGCGCCTTC
Organism: Ranitomeya variabilis; assembly: GCF_051348905.1. NCBI lineage: Eukaryota > Metazoa > Chordata > Amphibia > Anura > Dendrobatidae > Ranitomeya > Ranitomeya variabilis. The sequence goes on along the minus strand of NC_135234.1, from coordinate 212,347,056 downwards.
TCAGATCAGGCTCCGGCAAGCCTCCTGCAGTGCCTGTCAGATCGCTGATCTGACACAGAGCATTGCAATGTGTCAGATCAGCAATCTGACACTATAACATGATGTCCCACTCTGGGACAAAGTAAAAAAAAAATATTTACATGTGTAAAAAAAAAAAAAATCCTGAATAAATAAAAAATAAATACGTTTCTTTATGTAAATAATTAAAAAAGAACAATAAAAATACACATATTTAGTATCGCCGCGTCCGTAATGACCCAACCTATAAAACTGTCCCACTAGTTAACCCCTTGAGTAAATACCGTAAAATAAAATAGGCAAAAAACAATGCTTTATCATCATACCGCCGAACAAAAAGTGGAATAACAAGCAATCAAAAAGACGGGTAGAAATAATCATTGTACTGCAGAAAACGTCATCTTGTCCCGCAAAAAACGAGCCAGGTCATAAGCGAAAAAAAAAAAGTTATAGCCCTCAGAATAAAGCGATGCAAAAATAATTATTTTTTCTATAACAGTTTTTATTGTATAAAAGCGCCAAAACATAAAAAAACGATATAAATGAGGTATCGCTGTAATCGTACTGACCCGAAGAATAAAACTGCTTTATCAATTTTACCAAACGTGGAATGGTATAAACGCCGCCCCCCCCCCCCCCCCACCGAAATTTACGAATTACTGGTTTTTGTTCATTCTGCCTAACAAAAATCAGAATAAAAAGCGATAAAAAAATGTCATGTGCCCGAAAATGTTACCAATGAAAACGTCAACTCGTCCCGCAAAAAACAAGACCTCACATGACTCTGTGGACCAAAATATGGAAAAATTCTAGCTCTCGGATTGTGGTAACGCAAAAAATATTTTTTGCAATAAAAAGCATCTTTTAGTGTGTGACAGCTGCCAATCATAAAAACCCTCTATAAATAGTAAATCAAACCCCCCATGATCACCGACTTAGTTAGGGAAAAATAATAAAATAAAAAAATGTATTTATTTCCATTTTTCCCATTAGGGTGAGGGTTGGGGCTAGAGTTGGGGTTAGGGTTTGGATTACTTTTACGGTTGGTTTAGGGGTGTGTTAGGGTTAGGAGTATGGTTAGGGTTGGGATTAGGGTTCGGGGTGTAATGGGGTTAGGAGTGTGTTGGCGTTAGGGGGTGGTTAGGGTTGGGATTAGGGTTTGGGGTGTGTTGGGATTAGGGGTGTGGTTAGGGTTGGGATTAGGCTTAGGGTTGGGGTTAGAATTGAGAGGTTTCCACTGTTTAGGGACACCAGGAGCTCTGCAAACACAACATGACATCCGATCTCAATCCATACAATTCTGCGTTGAAAAAGTAAAACGGAGCTCCTTCCCTTCCGAGCTCTGCCGTGCGCCCAAACAGGGGTTTACCCCCACATATGGGGTATCAGCGTACTCAGGACAAGTTGCACAACAATGTTTGGGGTCCAATTTCTCCTGTTACCCTTGGGAAAATAAAGCAAATTGGATCAGAAGTACATTTTTTGTGAAAAAAAGTTAAATGTTCATTTTTTTTAAACATTTCAAAAATTCCTGTGAAGGGTTAATAAACTTCTTGAATGTGGTTTTGAGCACCTCGAGGGGTGCAGTTTTTAGAATGGTGTCACACTTGGGTATTTTCTATCACATAGACCCCTCAAAGTGACTTCAAATGTGATATGGTCCCTAAAAAAAATGGTGTTGCAAAAATGACAAATTGCTGATCAACTTTTAACCCTTATAACTCCCTAACAAAAAAAATGTTGGTTCAAAAATTGTGCTGATGTAAAGTAGACATGTGGGAAATGTTACTTATTAAGTAAATATTTTGTGTGACATATCCCTGTGATTTAAGGGCATGAAAATTCAAAGTTGGAAAATTGCGAAATTTTCAAAATTTTTGCCAAATTTCCGTTTTTTTCACAAATAAACTCAAGTTACCACTAACATGAAGTACAGTATGTCACTAGAAAACAATGTCAGAATCACTGGGATCTGTTGAAGTGTTCCAGAGTTATAACCTCATAAAGGGACAGTGGTCAGAATTGTAAAAATTGCCCCGGTTATTAACATGCAAACCACCCTTGGAGGTAAAGGGGTTAAAAGAAAGTTTACTAAAGTAAGTATCTTAAATTTTTTACGTTTACAGGAATATTAGAGTTCATGTACCGTATATACTCGAGTATAAGCCGACCCCCCTAATTTTGCCACAAAAAACTGGGATAACTTAATGACTCTAGTATAAGCCTAGGGTGGGAAATGCAGCAGCTACCGGTAAATGTCAAAAGTAAAAAATAGATACCAATAAAAGTAAAATTAATTGAGACATCAGTAGGTTAAGTGTTTTTGAATGTCCATATTGAATCAGGAGCCCCATATAATGCTCCATTAAGTTTATGACGGGCCCCATAAGATGCTCCATATTAAAATATGCCCCATATAATGCTGCATAAAGGTTAATAATGGCCCCATAAGATGCTCCATAGACACATTTGCTCAATATAATGCTGCGCAAATGTTGATTATGGCCCCATAAGATGCTCCATAAAGATATTTGCCCCATATAGTGCTGCACAAAGTTTATGGCCCCATAAGATGCTCCATACAGACATTTGCCCCATATAGTGCTGCACAAACGTTATGACCCCATAAGATGCCCATACAGACACTTGCCCCATATAGTGCTGCACAAACGTTATGGCCCCATACAGACACTTGCCCCATATAGTGCTGCACAAACGTTATGGCCCCATAAGATGCTCCATACAGACACTTGCCCCATTTGCTGTTGCTGCGATAAAAAAAAAAAATCACATACTCACCTCTCCGTTGCTCACGCCCCCGGCACTTTCAATATTCATCTGACTTCGTTCCGGCGCCGCTCCATCTTCAGCGTCTTCTGCACTGACGTTCAGGCAGAGGGCGCGCACTAACCACGTCATCGCGCCCTCTGACCTGAGCGTCACTGCAGAAGACGCTGAAGACGGAGCAGCGCCGGAATGAGGAGCAGGTGAATATCGCGCAGCGCTCCCCTCCCCATTATACTCACCTGCTCCAGGCGCGGTCCTGTAGGTTTCCGGCGCCGGCAGCTTCTTCCTGTATTGAGCGGTCACCGTTACTGCTCATTACAGTAATGAATATGCGGCTCCACCCCTATGGGAGGTGGAGCCGTATATTCATTACTGTAATGAGCGGTACCATGTGACCGCTCAGTACAGGAAGAAGCTGGGGAGCCAGGGACCTGCAGGGACCGCACCAGGAGCAGGTGAGTATAATTAGGCAGCCCCCGCTCCCCCTCCCCTGCCGACCCCTGGGTATGACTTGAGTATAAGCCGAGAGGGGGACTTTCACCCCAAAAAAGTGTGCTGACACATCGTGTTTGTATATTGGTCGCATAGCATATTTGTTCACCTGTTTATTAATTTAATTCAAAAGGTGTGCGAGCCCGTTTTTCTTTTTTGTAGTACATATCTGGAGGATGTGGCCCCTTCCAGGGCTCGGCACCCTTATCCACCCATCTTTCCCATACTAGGTTTTAATTGTGAGCTATGCCTATGTCTGGTTTTCTTTTCACTCCACATTCAGATGAGGCCTGGTTTGGCACATGGAGAGGTAGACCATGTAGTGGATAAGGACCATCCATAGTGAAAGGTACACCCCAATGTGGTTGGATGGCTTTTGCGCTCATTGATCAAAAAACTCTAAGTACCTTATGTTTTTAATGTTTACAGCAATACTGGAATCCATGTATTCATTTGTCGCAGTGTGCTGACACATTGTGTATGTACATGTTCGTATTTTGGCCACATAACGTATTTGTGCACCTGTACATTAATTTATTGCTAAAGGTGTGGGGGACCTATTGTAAATTGAATTATTTGCATCAAAACCTGGCATTAATTACACCACAATTTTTTTTTCAATTTGTTTTCTTATAACCTTGAACCTGCTATTATCTGTATAGCTAAAATCACAATCTTCTTTGAAGCTCAGCCTGTGGCTCAAGTACCAACTTTGAAAACAAAGGGGTCTTCAAGAGGCCTCTGGCTTCAGTGGCAACCGATCAGCACCCAGTAAACGTTTGAAATCACGCTCACTTGGAACCACGCCCCTTAAAGGGACCCTTTCATCCCAAAATTACTTATTGATTAAATCAGGCTTATGTTGTTAAAGGGAACCTGTCACCCCCAAAATGAAAGGTTAGCTAAGCCCACCAATATCAGGGGCTTATCTACAGCATTCTGTAATGCTGTAGATAAGCCCCCGATGTAACTTGAAAGATGAGAAAAAGAGGTTAGATTACACCCACCCAGGGGCGTTCCCACTGCGGTCCGATCCGATGGGCGTCGCGGTCCGGTCCGGCGCCTCCCATGTTCTTACGATGATGTCCTCTTCTTGTATTCACGCTGCGGCTCCGGTGCAGGCGTGCTTTGTCTGCCCTGTTGAGGGCAGAGCAAAGTACTGCAGTGCGCAGGTGTCGGGAAAGGTCAGAGAGGCCCAGCGCCTGCGCTTTTACTGCATAGGCAGCATCAATAGTAAAAAGTTGGTCACACTTGTCAAACACTATGTTTGACAAGTGTGACCAACCTGTCAGTCAGTTTTCTAAGCGATGCTACAGATCCCTTGGAAAACGCTAGCATTCTGCAAGCTAATTACGCTTGTAAAATGCTAGTGTTTAGCGGGAAAACGCATGCCAATTCTGCATGCGATATACCCGCGGCAGGAGTTGCGGAATTGCCGCAGAAATTTCCGCGGCAATTCTGCAACATGTGCACTTAGCCTTACAGTACCAGCAAAGTCTATGAGATTTCAGAAATGTAATGCACACAGCTTTTTTTTTTGTCATCAGGATTTGTGCTTTGCAGATTTTTTTGCACAATGGAGCATGTCACTTCTTTCAACGTTTTTTCAGTGTTTTTCACCCATTGAATTGAATGTACAATATACATTCAGTAGAACTTGTTCTGTTTTCTCCATGTCAGCCGGCAGCTTACCTCGGACTTGTTAATCAACGTTCCCTAGTCATCTGTTGTCTGACACCCCCACCCATACACATAAGATTATCAGCATGTGCCGCCAACATTAGTCCTATAGGGGCCTGTAGTGTCTGAGTCCTAGTGGCAATTGTGAAAATTGTGAGATTACTAATTTTATTTTTTAAATACAAATCCTGACATGGAAAATATTGCTTATTTATTTTTAAATACATGTAGCACAACCTGATCTAATTAGGTAGCTGTCTGGAATGGCTTAATATATGGGATATTATACTTGTATGCGTTGGGGGGTAAATACTAAGGCTACATTCACATTTGCGGTCAGCGCCGCAGCGTCGGGCGCCGCAGCGTCGCCGCATGCGTCATGCGCCTCTATATTTAACATGGGGGCGCATGGACATGCGTTGTGCTGCGTTTTGCGCCGCATGGCCGCAAGCGTTGGACGCAAGAAACGCATCAAGTTGCATTTTTTTTGCGTCCAACTTTCGGCCAAAAAGGACGCATGCGGCGCAAAACGCAGCGTTTTAGCGTGCGTTTTGCCGCGTTTTTGTTTGCGTTGTGCGCTGCGGCGCCGACGCTGCGGCGCACAACGCAAATGTGAATGTAGCCTAACAGACAGGTGGTCTGACCCTACGAGGATGGTAAAGCTCCAATTATGCAACCAGATGTAGTATATACTCCTTAGATGCGGAGTATAATTGCATTACTGGGGTTAGTATATGTTGCAGTGTAATCCTGTTTCTTGGGTGGTATATATTGGATGGCTGCCGCTGCTAACGCCATCTAGGTGCCAGATAGAAGGCAGCTGGGTATGAAGACCTGAGCGATCCTCCTCTGCAGATCCACATTCCCTGATATTACCTCCTGCATGTTCAGTCTTGCCTTGTAGTAGTTGAGCTGTGCTGGTTGTGCTAGATGAATGTCTCTTTTGTTAACCCTTTGTAGTCTGATCATACTTCTGCTAGTTTGCTAAGTCTCTAGAAGCCTCGCTTCCCACGCTGTTATCACTTGCCGTGTGTATATTTGTAGGTGTGATGTCACTGAACACTGTACTACAATGGGAATAGATGAGGATTATTCACATGAGTCATCTTGGTCTATGGGCTGGCTGAGCTATTAGTGTAATAACCCCAGTAATTGTGAAGTCTTTCTGAATCCCTGAATAACAGTTTGTAGTATTTGCAGAATATTCACTCATTGTTATTGGCTTCAAGTTTTAAATTATTGGCAAACATATGGATAGTGTGGTTTTTTTGTTTTTTTTTGTTTGTTTTTTACTCCAGAAAGCCTGCTTTTATGTTTTGTGTCTTCTGGTAATTCATCTCCCTTGTACATTTAGGTGCTAGAGGTTTTCACCTAGTGCAAGATGTCACGTCCTGCCATTTTCAGAGCCCCAATGAAAATGAATGGAGAGAGACGCACGCGAGAACACCTCTCCATTTCTGACAGCATGTGGCTGGACACTTTGTTTTTAAGAAAGGTGGTTGCACATGCATTTATTTGACAATTATGGCATATCTTGTGGATTTGCTACAAATGTCTTAGAAGGGACTACCTATTTAGGTGAAGGATCTGTTCTGGTAAGGGCTCATTTCCACTGGCGAGAGACAAATCGGTCCGTAATCTGGACCGGAAAAGGGGATGTAGCGTATGCGATTGTCATGCGAGTGTCATGCGAGTGCAATGCGATTTTTAATCGCATCATCCGTTTTTTGTAATCGCATCATCCGTATGACATCCGTATTACTGTCCGATTTGTACGCACCGGTGTCCTTTGAAAAGCCGGCAAATCAGTGCTGTGTACAGTAAAATCACACGGACAGGTTAGAATAGAGTAGATATATACACATAGAATAGGTATATATACATATATATATGTCAGTGAGACACCTCTATATGTATATTTATATGTAATGCAGTGCAAGATAGCATTAAAGCCGCTAATTCAATTGCCGGCTTTTCATTTCTCCTTCCCATACCCGACAGGATATGAGACATGGTTTACATACAGTAAACCATGTCATATCCCCCTTTTTTTGCATATTCCACACTACTAATGTTAGTAGTGTGTATGTGCAAAATTTGGGCGCTGTAGCTATTAAATTTAAGGGTTAATTCGCGGAAAAAATTGGCGTGGGCTCCCGCGCAATTTTCTCCGCCAGAGTGGTAAAGCCAGTGACTGAGGGCAGATATTAATAGCCAGGAGAGGGTCCATGGTTATTGGCCCCCCCGTGGCTAAAAACATCTGCCCCCAGCCACCCCAGAAAAGGCACATCTGGAAGATGCGCCAATTCTGGCACTTGGCCACTCTCTTCCCACTCCCGTGTAGCGGTGGGATATGGGGTAATGAAGGGTTAATGCCACCTTGCTATTGTAAGGTGACATTAAGCCAGATTAGTAATGGAGAGGCGTCAATTATGACACCTATCCATTAATAATCCAATTGTATGAAAGGGTTAAAAACACACACACACATGATTAAAAAGTATTTTAATGAAATAAACACACAGGTTTTTTAAATATTTTATTGCTCTCTCAATCCATGTGAAGACCCTCGCTTGGAAAAATAATAAACCAACAATATACATACCTTCAGATGACCTGTCACGTCCCACGAGGTAATCCATCTGAAGGGGTTATTTTTATTTTACAAGCAGGAGCCCTGCTAATGCAGCTGTGCTCCGTGCCTGTAAGCCCCGGGGAATGAAGGAAATGTAGGTCAATGACCTATAGTTACCTTCAGTCGCGGTGATGCGCCCCCTGGTGGTTGTCCTCATATGACCTCGAGCGTGAGAAAAAGTTCCCAGGCTGCTGTTCATGAGGACAGCCAGCAGGGGGCGCATCACCGCGACTGAAGGTAACTATAGGTCATTGACCTACATTTCCTTCATTCGCCGGGGCTTCCAGGCACGGAGCACAGCTGCATTAGCAGGGCTCCTGCTTGTAAAATATTTTAACCCCTTCAGATGGATTACCTCGTGGGACGTGACAGTTCATCAGAGAGGGTATGTATATTGTTGGTTTATTATTTTTCCAAGCGAGGGTCTTCACATGGATTGAGAGAGCAATAAAATATTTAAAAAACCTGTGTGTTTATTTCATTAAAATACTTTTTAATCATGTGTGTGTTTTTTTAACCCTTTCATACAATTGGATTATTAATGGATAGGTGTCATAATTGACGCCTCTCCATTACTAATCTGGCTTAATGTCATCTTACAATAGCAAGGTGGCATTAACCCTTCATTACCCCATATCCCACCGCTACACGGGAGTGGGAAGAGAGTGGCCAAGTGCCAGAATTGGCGCATCTTCCAGATGTGCCTTTTCTGGGGTGGCTGGGGGCAGATGTTTTTAGCCACGGGGGGGCCAATAACCATGGACCCTCTCCTGGATATAAATATCTGCCCTCAGTCACTGGCTTTACTACTCTGGCGGAGAAAATTGCGCGGGAGCCCACGCCAATTTTTTCCGCGAATTAACCCTTAAATTTAATAGCTACAGCGCCGAAATTTTGCACATACACACTACTAACATTAGTAGTGTGGAATATGCAAAAAAAAGGGGGATATGACATGGTTTACTGTATGTAAACCATGTCTCATATCCTGTCGGGTATGGGAAGGAGAAATGAAAAGCCGGCAATTGAATTAGCGGCTTTAGTGCTATCTTGCGCTGCATTAAATATAAATATACATATATAGGTGTCTCACTGACATATATCTATGTGTATATATCTACTCTATTCTAACCTGTCAGTGTGATTTTACTGTACACCGCGCTGAATTACCTGCTTTTCAAAGGACTCCGGTGCGTAAAAATCGGACAGAACTCGCATGGTGCGAGTGCTGTGCGATTTTTTTTTTTCTCGCACCCATTGACTTGCATTGGCGAGTCTCGTCCGAGAATCGCAGCAATACGCAGCATGCTGCGATTTTTTTCTCAGTCCGATTTCGGCTGAGAAAAAAATCGCAAATGAAAAGACACCTATTGAATAACATTGGTCCGAGTGCAATCCGATTTTTTATCGGATTGCACTCGTCCGTTTTCCTCGTCAGTGGAAATGAGCCCTTACTATGGAGGTGGCGATGAGAGTAGCAAACACTAGAGATGAGGGCAGGTATACAACAAACTAAAAAAAAAAAAAGCTCTCAAGACAACAGTAAATATGAAAGCAAGTTATCCCCTAACCTATGGGTGGGTGGATAGGCTGTGACTTTATTTATATCACAACTTTATTCTGCAGAACATGAAAAATATGATTAGGCTGTGTGCACACGTTGAGGATTTTTCTTGTTTTTTTTGCGTTTTTTCGCTATAAAATCATGAAAAAATGCATACATTAAGCATCCTATTATTAGAATGCAAGCCGCAATTTTTCTGCACATGTTGCGTTTTTTTCGCGGTGGAATCGCATTCCAGAAGAAAACGCAACATGTTCATTCTTTGTGCGGAATCGCGGGGATGCCACACACATAGGAATGTATTGATGCACTTATTTTCCGCATGGGGCTATGCCCACCATGCGGGAAGTAAGCGGATCATGTGCGGTTGGTACCCAGGGTGGAGGAGAGGAGACTCTCCTCCAGGCCCTGAAAACCATATAATTGTTAAAAAAAAAAAAAAAAAAAGAATTAAAATAATAAATCATGATATTCTCACCTTCTGGCGTCCCTCACAGCGTTCCCGCTCCTCGCGATGCTTCCGTTCCCAGTGACGCTTTGTGGCAATGACCTGTGATGACGTAAGCCCTCATTCAGCCCCAGATCACGAAAAATGGAGACGCTACGGGTCTCAGAAAATGACTTTTTTTTTTTTTTTTTTTTTAACAAACTTGGGATTTTTTTCACTATTTAAATTAAAAAGAACCTAGACAAGTTTGGTATCTACAAACTGGTAATGACCTGGAGAATCATAATGGCAGGTCAGTTTTAGCATTTGGTGAACATGGTAAAAAAATAATCCAGAAAACAGTTGTGGAATTGCACTTTTTTTTTGCAATTTCACCGCACTTGGAATTTTTGTCCCGTTTTCGAGTACACAATATGGTTAAATCAATGGTGGTGTACAAAACTACAACTCGTTCCACAGAAAACAAGCCCTCACATGGCCATATTGACGGAAAAATAAAAAAGTTATGGCTCTGGGAAGAAGGGGAACGAAAAAAAAGCGCAAAAACTAAAAAAGGCTGCGGAGCGAAGGGGATGATAGGCAGAATTAAAGGTTGTTTTTGTTTTTTTTTTACTTAAACGTGTGAATTTTGGGCTAAAAATCATTTTTGCAATAGAGTTATGTTGCAAATATTACAACGTTTGGCTTTTACAGGCTGCTTGTTACCCTGCATGTTCAGTTGTAATGTCTGTAGTCCTAAATCAGCTGAGAGCACGGCATAAAAAGACAGATAAGGGAGCTACACACTTTCCTGATGGATTGTTTGTGAGAGCGAGCTCCCTGACAGATTCTCAGGTAAAATGGTCGGCCACTTTCTCTCGTTATTGCAGCTTTCCTCAGAGACTGACCAGCACTTCTGTCCATATAATGGCCGCCCATGGAGGGTCATGTGACCAGATCATCAACCTCGCCACAACTCACATGGGAAAGCTGCTTTTCTATTGGAGGAGACTGATGGACAGGTGTGGTCACATGGTCCTCCTCCGGCAGCCATTGCTTTTTCTAAGCAAATTATAGCCACCGATTACATTATAGTCGAATGCAGAAACCAAAGCTCTGCCCTTTTTTAATGGCATATACAGTGTCAATTGAAAAATATTGTGAAGGGGCTACTTTGACCCCTTTACTGACATTGTACACATTGGTTCATCCTATTTTGCAGGAAGTTCCCGCAAGTGGACCTAACTGTATGCCCAGTTTGCCAGGTTATTGTTCGGGCACAATAGCTGTGACTGGCGCAATCACTGCTGGAAGTTCGACTTAACTGATAGCCAAGCTCCTGCTCTAGCTGTCAGGGCCTTTGCCAGCACTGGCTGTTTAACCTGTTAAACTCCAAGATCAGTAGTGATTTTGGTATTTAGAAGGTTTTGAGAGGGAGGGGGCTACCTCTCAACCTATCAGCATCCCTGTGTGCAGGTAGCTGTTGGTAGTCAAGGCATCCAAATGTCAAAAAATGAGTTCTTGGTCTGCCAGCTGCAGTGGCCTGCTAGGCCCTGCCATAAGCAGGGTCTAACAGGCGTTCTGTCAGTTTGACATTTACAGGTCTGTTGTCCTGCAATTCATTAAGTATTGCAAGGTAGTAGACCAGCGATCAGACAAATAAAATTTTAAGTTGAATAATGAGACTACATAAAAAAGGTTAAAAAAAGCCCCACAAAATAATGAGCGATAAATTATTACACCAATATATAAGCATTTTCGTGTAAAAATAAATAAATAAAAGTACCCATTTGGTGTCCGTGCATCCAGAATTATGTGATCTATAAAGCTGTCACACTATTTCACTTTACAGTGAAAATCATTATAAATGGCAAAAACTGTTTATCATGCCGTCAAACAAAAAGTGGAGTAAAGCACAATAAAAAGTCATGTGAAACTAAAAATGGGATCCCTGAAAATATCATCTCGTCCCACAAAATAAAAGCTCCCACTCAACTCCATCTGCAGAAAAATAAAAAAAGTTCTAGATAGCAGAATCTGGTGATGCAAAAGCAATTTTTTTCAACAAAAGTGTTTTAAGTGTGCAAAAGCATCATAACATAAAAAACCTACATAAATGTGTTATCACTGTAATACTGATGCGAAGAATAAAGCTGTCATCACTTTTACTACATGGTGAATGGCATTAGCAAACAATTCATGAATTGCTGTTTTTGTTCTTTCGGCTTCCAAAATTTGCAATAAAAAAGGATCAAAAAATTATGCACCTCAATATGATACCAATAAAAACTTCAACTCATTCTGCAGGAAATAATCCGTCACGTGACTCTGCCAGGAAAAAATATTAAAATAATAGTCCTCAAAATATGATTCAAAAACTTTTTTTTTTTAAAGAAGCATATTTAGTGTGTGATAGTAGCAAAACTTAAAGAAAAAACTATATACCGTATATACTCAAGTATAGGCCGAGATTTTCAGCCCATTTTTTAGGCTAAAGAAAGTGCCCCTCTCGGCTTTTACTAGAGTCATTATCCCAGGGGGTTGGCGGGGGAGGGGGAGCGGCAGGATTGGTGGCTGTCACCTCATACTCACCTTCTCCCGGCACGGTCTCTGCACTTCCCTACTTCTCCGATAGTCTCCGGCGCACGCAGCTCTTCTGTGTTCAGCGGTCACGTGGGTCCACTCCCATAGGCGTGACGTGCATATTTATTACTTTAATGAGTGGTACCATGTGACAGCTGAACACAGGAACAAGCTGCCAACGCGCGCCAGAGACCATTGGAGGAGCAGGGACCGCGCCAGGAGGGTGAGTATGATGGGGGAGGGTGAGCCATGCGATATTCACCACCCCGTTCCACCGCCGGCTTCTGTCTTCCGCATCCTCTGGCTGTGATGCTCAGATCAGAGGGCGCGATGACGTGGTTAGTGCCTGAAAGTTCTGGGTGCCTGAGCCAGTGGCAACCCCGGCACCTGGCTCCCAGCGGCGAGAGGTGAGTATGTCATAATTTTTTTTGTTAATCGCAGCAGCAGCATACGGGGCATATTATTCTGTGGAGCATCTTATGGGTTCATCAATCTTTGTGCAGCATTATATGGGGCATAATATTCTATGGAACATCTTATGGGGCCATCAACCTTTGTGCAGCATTATATGGGGCATAATATTCTATGGAGCATCTTATGGGGCCATCATTAACCTTTTATGCAGCATTATATGGGGGCATTATTTTGTATGGAGCATCTTATGGGGCCCATCATGAACTTTATGGAGCATTATATGGGGCGTATTTTGTGTGGAGCATCTTATGGGGTCCATCATGAACTATATGGAGCATTATATGGGGCTCCTGATTCAATGTGAATATTCAAAAACACTTAACCTACTGATGTCTCAATTAATTTTACTTTTATTGGTATCTATTTTTATTTTGAAATTTACCAGTAGCTGCTGCATTTCCCACCCTAGGCTTATACTCGAGTCAATAAGTTTTCCCACTTTTTTGGGGGCAAAATTAGGGGTCTCGGCTTATACTCGGGTCGGCTTATACTCAAGTATATACAGTACCTGGTATCGCTGTAATCGTACTGACCTGAAGAATAAAACTGTACGGTAAACGGTGTAAAAGAGTAAAAAATTCTTGAACTGCGGTTAATTTGTTAATTCTGCCTCCCAGCAATCTCAATATGGCTCTGTTCACATTTATCCTGTGCTCTACACTGAGCACGTCCATTGGGGTTTATATCTTAATCTCCGAAATATGTGATTCAAACAAAACCCCCAAGAGATCACTAATCATAAGAAAGCAAATGGAGTCACTTTGGGTCCATCTGTCCTCCAATCTAGTAGTGTCCTATCTTGTTATCCATGCAGAGTGCGGTCAACTACAGTTTTGTGCTCCACTGAAAAGACTGACACCACCAGAGGCCAGTAGGAGTTCAAAGTATCTCTACCTGGCTCGTTATAATGAATGGATTCGTTATAGTTTCTATCTGAATGACGTAAGTGATCAGCTTAGAGCACAGAATAAATGTGAATTGATCCAAAATGTTATGTACCCCAAAGTGCTACTAATAAAGGCTTCCACCCAGCCTTCCAAGAAAAAGTCATTACTAAGGTCCTTTGTCTGTTAGTGAAAATATGGGATGTTTCCAAGTTACTGGTAGCACTAAAAGGCTCAAGAAAAGCACCATGAATTCTTCCAAAAGAAATCCAGTGAAGCATGTGCTCACAAATCCAAATGCCCCCTCCCTTCTGAACCCCTCAGTGTGCCTAAACCGCAGGTGACGTCCACATGCTTGGCATTACTTTAGCAGAAAGCACCTGTTTAGCAATTTACGGGATATATGCCTCAAGAAGCACAAGCTGGGCTCTACTGTGTGCCGGGCTCTACTGTGTGCTTAGCTCTACTGTGTGCCGGGCTCTACTGTGTGCTTAGCTCTACTGTGTGCCGGGCTCTACTGTGTGCCGGGCTCTACTGTGTGCCGGGCTCTACTGTGTGCCGGGCTCTACTGTGTGCCGGGCTCTACTGTGTGCCGGGCTCTACTGTGTGCCGGGCTCTACTGTGTGCCGGGCTCTACAGTGTGCCGGGCTCTACAATGGCAGATTTACATTTTTTTACTCTGCAACATCCAATGCGTGCTTGTTTCTGGAGCCAAAATCATCACTACACCTGTAGATGAATTCCTAGAGGGGTGTAATTTCTAAAATGTAATAACTTTAGATGGGTTTTGCCGCTTTCAGCAGAAATTGTGTAACAAATGAATGGGCTAATTGTACTTATTTCACCTGGTGAAAATGTAAAATCTTGGGTAAATCAACATTTTAATGGTAAAAATTGTAATTTTTTTCATCACCACCCAATCGGATAAAATTCCATGACACATCTGTGATGTCAACATAATCACTGCAACACTAGATTAATTCATTGCAGGGTATTGTGTGTTGGGGAATTCTGCTGTTATGGCACCTCAGGGACCTTTCCAATGTAACATGGCAGCTTAAAACCATTCCAGCAAAAACTGAAATCCAATATGGCGCTCTTTCCCCTCTGAACTTTGCACTGTGCCGAAATGTAATTTCCATCAACATACGGAATCTTGATGTACTCGGGGGACATTGCTCAACTAATAGTGAGGTTCATTTTCTCTTGTTACCCTTGTAAAAATTAGAAATTGTGTCTACAACATTTATAGCCCAAGATCCTAAAATTCTGTGAATCACATTGTGGATTCAAAATGCTCACTACTACCCTAGATAAAGTTCTCAAGAGGTGAAGTTTCCCAAATAGGGTCAATTGTGTGGATTTTCTGCTTTTTCGGTACTTGTTACTCTTGTGAAAATAAGAAATTTGGGGCTAAAGCTAAATTTTAGATAAAAATTAAATTTTTCCTTTTTTATTCATTTTTATGATGCACCTGAAGGGTTAACGAACTTACTGAATTTGGTTTTGAATACTTTGAAAAGTGCCATTATAAAACTAGAGCCTTGCTTGCAGGTTTTCTGACATACAGGCCCTTCGAAGTCACTTAGCAAGTGAAGTGGTTCCGTAGGCATGTGATGTTATTATGTGTGGTATGGCTGTCTAATTTAAAAACGTAAGGCCTAGTTCACACTAAGCGTTTTTACTGCATTTTTTTATGCTTTCTTTATGCTAATTTTCAGCTGCGTTTTACAGTAAGGCTGTGTGCACACATTGCAGATTTTTTGCGTTTTTTTCACTATAAAAATGCGAAAAAAACACATACATTATGCATCCCATCATTTAGAATGCATTACGCAATTTTTGTGCACATGATGCGTTTTTTTCTGCGAAAAAAAATGCATCGCGGTAAAAAAACACAGCATGTTCATTAATTTTGCGGATTTCCCACTATATTATTGCATTGGGAACCTCCAGAAAAACCTGCAAAAAAAACGCACCAAAAACGCATGCAGATTTCTTGCAGAAAATGTCCTGTTTTGCTCAGGAAATTTCTGCAAGAAATCCTGAACGTGTGCACATAGCCTAACAATAAAGTCTATGAGATTTCAAGTTATTTTTTTTAGTCATCAGTATTTTGTGCTTTGCATGTTTTTTGGACATAGAGCATGTCACTTCTATTAGCGTTTTTTACCCATTGAAAACACTGAAAAAATGCACCAAAAACGCAGGTATCGGGTTTTGCTGTGTTTTTTGTGCCACACCCTGATTCTATGGAATAAGACTTATTTTTTCAACACTAAACTTTATCAGCATGCACAAGAGACAAGTCTAGCATGCCAAAATCACCGCAAAAAAACACAATAAAGACCAAGGAAAACCTGCTTTTTTATGTGGTTCTTTCCTACCAAAGGATCTGGTTTTGATGCTGAAAGAAACACCTAGTGTGAACTTACCCTAAAAATTCAAACTTTTAAAATTGAGGGGGGGGGGGGGGGGGGTTTCTACATTTTTGTGAAAATTTAGATCTTCATAAGTAAACACAAATCATATTGACCTAAACTTACCAATAAAATACAAGGTATCACAAAAACAATTTCAGAATCAGTGGGATCCGTTGCAGTGTCGCGGAGTTATAACCTCATATGGACAGTGGTCAGATTTGAAAAATATTGGCCTGGTTAAGAAGGTGAAAACAGGCTGGGGGGTGAAGGGGTTAAAACCGTGAGACCCTAATCCCATATGTTGAGTCATGCTGTCAGATAATACAGTACAAGCTGTCACTGTCATGCTGGGATATTACAGCAGCGTAATACTGTCCCTTGCACATAGAGCACCCTAATATACAGCTTGTATGTAATAAGGTAGAGTTACAAAGGGCGACAGGTCTGGTGTTTGCACAAATGAATCAAATCACATTGTTCATTCTGTGATATTCTGTCCTTTGCTATAAAATAAAAAACTTACCGTACTGACTTTTTTGTTCTTTTGCAGACACCTATATTGCTAACTCCAAATGCCATGCTCTCTAGCATTCACTTCTGGAGCACCCTGAGCCCTGTGGCTTCTCTCAGTCCCGCCAGGCTACATGGGAGTTCTCTTTTCCAGGTGAGTTACTTATACAATGGCAAATCAACATTTATACTAGTGCACATAGAAATCATGGGGCTCCATAGGAAAAGTCGTAATTGGGAACTTCCACCCCACTCCCTCAAAGAAACAAAAAGCAAACAAATATATATATATATATATATATATATATATATATATATCTCAAAAAATATATATGTATATATTTGGCAGACTTGGCAGTGTAGCAAGATTCACTATGCATAGGTGCATTTACAGAACCTGCCTCCAAACTTATAGATAGGGGACAGGACCTGTATTGCGGCACTTAAACAATAATTTTACCCATTTTGAAGCCTCTTTGTGTCCTCAACAACTACAGTCCTTTTTTCATGGCCTCCAAAGCAGTAGGAAGTCCCCCGCTGTGAACCCTCCCCACCGACCCGATAGGAAGTACCCCCTCTGTGGCCCCCAACCCTCTCCCCCGGCACAGTAGGGATTCCCTCACTATAGCACAGTAGGAAGTCTGGACCCTCTCCTTGTCCAACTCAGTAGGGAGTCCCCCACTGTACCCCCCCACCCCCCCATCCAGGTCACAGCAGGGAGTCTGTGGTCCCTTCCCAGCCATGGCCGCCCCACCCCACGGTAGTCTCTACCGCACAATATGATGCTGACCCCACAGCTTCCTGACTAATAAAAAAAAAATCAACTAGCCCCACTCCCTGATGTGCTGCTCCCCTCTGTGCAACATTTGGACTGAGACTCCATGCAGCAGTTACCATCTTGTGACATCAAAGCGCCTGCTGTGTTTAGCAGCCGGTACCTCCCTGTTCCACCATTGTATTCGGCTAAGTCTGCATCATAAGGATACCGTTGATATCCTGACAACAGGGTCCTCTCCTACACACACATGCACGCACCCCCTGATTCATGAGCCCCTTAGCAGCCATGTAGTTTGCCACTGTTAGCAGTATGCCACTGCTGATGGCTTCTCTTGGGGTGGGTGGCTTATGTTCATAATTGCTAATAGACAATATGTTTCAGTTTTGCAAACACTGATGGGTGCAGGGCCTGTACTTATTATCTTGTCATACCTGTTCTAAATTTCTTAATAAAAATAACTGTTCGATTAAAAAAAAAAAGAGGCGCAGGCAACTTAATGAATTTGGCGCATCTGGAGTAACATATATGTGTAAGAAACGCCGCCACTGGCCATGAATTTGACAGGCTGGTGTAGCTAACCCCTATCCCGATTTGACTCTTCTCATATTCCTCCCCAACCCAAGGATGAAAATGAACACTTCATATGTGCAGTTTAAAATTTAACCCCTTAGTGACCAGGCCAAATTTTTCAAATCTGACTTTTCACTCTATGTGGCAATAGCTCTGAAGTGTTTCATTTTGTCCCATTGATTTTGAGATGGTTTTTTTAGTGACATGTATTTTATGTTAATGGTAAACTTAGGTTGATATGTTTTGCGTTGATTTGTAAAAATATCAGAAATTTGACAAAATTTTAGCAGTTTTCAAACTTTAAATGATTATCCCTTCAATCCAGATAGTCATGCTACACAAAAAAATTAATAAATTACATTTACCTCATATCTGCTTCACATCAGCCCCATTTGTAAAATGTTATTATATTTTCTTAAGATGTTAGAAGGTTTAACCCCTTAACGGCTGCCGATACGCATTTTAACGGAGGCAGTTAAGGGTAGGTTATAGCGCACCCCAGCGTCAGGAAAATCTCTGGGGTCTCAGCTACCGGGGGTAGCTGAGACCCCGGAGAACATGATTCTGGTCAGTTTTTACCGTCACCAGTCTTGTGATCACCGTTATTCACGGCATAACGGCGATCACAAAACAAAAAGTTGGATTTCCTATTTATTTCTCTCTCCTCCGATATGATCTATCACAGTGATCAAAATAAAAAAATTGTAAATCAAACCCCCCCCTTTTATCACACCCTTAGTTAGGTAAAAATAATAAAATAATATTTTATTTTTTTTTTAATTTCCATTAGGTCTAGGGTTGGGCTAGGGATAGGGTTGGTTTTAGAGTTAGGGTTGGGGTTAGTGCTAGTGTTAGGGTTGGGTTAGAATTGGGGAGTTTCCACTGTTTAGGTAAATTAGAGGGTCTCCAAATGCGACATGGACCCAATTCCAGCCAATTTTGCGCTCAAAATGACAAACGGTGCTCCCTCCCTTCTGAGCCCTGCCATGCGCCCAAACAGTGGCTTTCCCCCACAAACGGGGTATCGGTGTACTCAGGAGAATTTGGACAACAAATTTTGTGGACCATTTTCTCCTGATACCCTTGTGAAAATAAAAAAGTTTGGGTCTAAAGTAAATTTTTTGTGAAAAAAGTAAAATGTTCATTTTTTCCTTCCACATTGCTTTAGCTCTCGTGAAGCACCTGAAGAGTTAATAAACTTCTTGAATGTGGTTTTAAGCTTCTTGAAGTATGCAGTTATTAGAATGGTGTCACTTTTGGGTACTTTTCATATCTTATATCTCAGGTCACTAAAAAGATGGATTTGTGGTCACTGAGAGGTTCAAATGTAAAAAAGAACAGCAGACTTGGTGGGGTACTTTTTTTCCATAGAGTGTTAATAACTTAGATATTTGGCTGTATGCACCCCAAAATGGTGTCACTAACCATTGCAACTCCTCCTGCAAAAAAAAAAACCCTATATATTACTACAAGTGGAAAAAAAATAGAATTAATAAGTTATGGCTCTGGAATGTGAGAAACTAAAAAATGAAGCTGCTCTTTCACTTCTTCTGGATGGATGTGATTTGTCTGAAGGTGGGGAGAGTGAAGCCAACACTGATTGGTCACAGAGATCCCGTGACATAACAATGTTATGCGATGCTCGGGGAGAGCCAGTGCCAACACCGCTGGTACAATGTCAGCACTGGAGGCGAGTATAAGTGTTGTTATTTTACAAGAGGGGAAACATACTGTAGGGATTGAGAACAGGTCTGAGCAGTGGTCAACCCCTTTAAGGTCTCCTTATAGCCTGTTCAAGCACCATTTTTCTGACTCAGTGGCCTAAATTATCTGTGTAGATACAGAGGTATCTGGATACCGTTTTACCACTATTGAGTTGGAGTGACTGTTGTCTCAATGCTGCTTTTCCTGACATCTGATATAGTAGATTGATCTTTAAACTGATTTTTGACTAAATTTTAATGCATTGTTGTTTTACTTTAGTTTCCGTCAGTCTACAACAGTCACATGCCGCTTGCGTTATCCGGCTTTGACAGCCCATCTACTCCTGGACCATTCTCTCCCGATTTGCAGAAGTCGTAGCAGCCACCCTGAAGACCCGGACACAAGGAGAGGATTGTCAGGTTCCCTGGAGCTACATACGGATTTCCTCTCATTGATGTGTGTGCTTGTTGAATTCCCCTTACAAATACCTTGTGACTAAACCACCATGACTTTGGCGAATTGAATGTCCTCTGAGGAAATGATGAAAAGTGGCCATTGTCCTTTGCACTTGAATCACTGGTAAGCAAAAACTGCTACACACAAATCCAGGACTCCTAATATACCATATCTATTTTTTCAGCAGAGTTTTATCTAAATGAGGAGAACCAGGAATATTTTTGTATTATATGCAGGAATGACTTTTCAGACATAGGCTGTAATTTTGTTCCAGTCATTTTACCAAATTCTTTTGCAGTGGACGTCCTATTTTATAGGACCCCAGGCAAAGCTATATTTTTATGGGAATATTTTATAATATGGCTTGCCTACCAAATTCGAAAAAAAAAAAAAAAAGAAATCAAGTGGAAAGAAAGACACAATTTTTAGTTTCCTTTCAGAAAGTATTTCTAAATTGCTGTTAGGAAACACAAAGCACTTAAATTGGACCGAACCCAAAGGGAAGGAGCAGACGGCTGAAAAACACGAACAATGCACAGCAACCAGGATCATTAGCTTTTACTGATCGCACACAAGATAACGTGCGCCCTTCAGACTGCACTAACGTAGAATGCTGAAGCCTGCCAGGAATAACACGGAAAGAAAAAAAGTCATGTTTGGCATCTAACATGTTAATACGTGTGCTGTGGGTGTATGTGATGACTAGCACCGGAGTGACACCATACTATGGGATCTACAAGTGTGCCTGCTACAAGCGTCTTTAACGCCAGCTCCAGAATCGGGGCTTTATTTTCTAACTGCTCTACCTATGCAATATTTGTTTAAGAGAAATTGTATATTTTCATACATTAACTTGTACATTGCTTAAGCACTGATGGAGAAGTAGATCTTAAAGACTATCCAATGTTTTGTAGCCACTAACAAGCAGTTTGTCACAGTATATTTTTTAAAGGGAAACATTTTTCAGAATGTCATATTACAGTATTATCGACTGGTATTAGCATGGCAGGAAGTGGGTTTCCAGAGCAAGCCTGCCATTAAAAAAATATTTATCTCTGAATCACAGGATAAAGATCAAGATACTTTCCTTTATGCTGGGGTCACACTTGCGAGTGCAATGCGAGAAACTCGTGCAAGTCTCTCGCATCACGTCCCGGCACTACTGCCGGCGCTCGGGACCGGGGCGTTCAGCTGCATAGAAATGCATGCAGCCACAAACTCCGGTCCCGAGTGCCGGCGGCAGTGCCGGGACGTGATGCGAGAGACTTGCACGAGTTTCTCGCATTGAACTCGCAAGTGTAACCCCAGCCTTTTAGGGGTATTCTCAAGTTGTCTCTTGAGCAGCTAAGAGCAGTGCCATTTCCTTACTTCCTGGTGTCTAACAGGGCGGTCTGTCCTCCTTCAGTGACAGATACGGTGAAGAGTAAGACTATAGTATTAGCAGAACTATAAAGCTCAGCACAACTTTTGCTGTAACCCATTCAGCTACGAATGGTTTGTTTTAAAGGGAGTATGTCAGCAGGTTTTTCCTATGTAATCTGAGAGCAGCATGATGTAGGAGCTGAGACCCGGATTTTAAAATTGTATCAATTAGTTTACTGGGTGCAGCAGTTGTGACAGAGTCAGTTTTATCTGCTGCCGATTTAGCGTAGCTTGAAATGTTGAGCTCTGCCCACTGAGTGTCAGGTTTCTGGGTAGATTATATATTAACAAAGAGCTTCTACTCAGTGGTGGTGTGGCTGGACCAGCAAGCACGAGGCACCTAGTCAGATCGTGAATCTCCTGCTGATTATCCACTGAATATATTGACACAGAAAAGCACAGCTTAGTAAGTAGCACATCTCTGAAATCAGAGTCTCAACTCCTACACCATCCTGCTCTCTGAACACATAGCAAAAACTTCCTTTAAGTCTACACTGCTGTCACTATGTTTATGCATAGGGATAACAGGGCAATTGAACAGGCACACAGCTCCTGACATCTGTTAGCCATCATAAGTACATGTGGGGGTTGCCTGGTTGCTAGGGAATCCCCACATGTACTTATGCTGGCTAACAGATGTAAATCATTCAGCTGCGGCGAAGAAAACTAAATCTCCAAGGACTAAGAAATACTCAGAGAACACCCGAGCATGCTCGGGAAATCTCGAGTAACGAGTATATTCGCTCATCACTAGTCAGGAGTCAATGCTTCCATAAAACTGTGATTTCAGACGAACCATCTAGAGTTTGGCTTTCTGAAATTTATGCTGTATACCTGTATCTTGTGGGTCATACCAGGGCTCATCCTCAATCATTTTCCTCTGCAGAACCTCTTTGAATGGAAGTTAACTGATTCATGCTTTATGTTTAATTGAGTGTCTGTGGATTAGCTAGGAATGCCTGCAAATTAGTGTTGTCAGTGTGTCTTTGCTCTATGGCTTTAAGCACTTTCAGAGGGGAGAACATGTATTGTTTACTAATCATTATAATTGTGGGGGGTTTTATAGTGTCTGGGGGTTGTAGTCTTATAACCAGAACGAATTGTACTCGGCACAGTAAGGTTGTAGTCTAATGTGACAGGGCACGGATAACCCGCATTATCTATGACCTAGAAGTCAATATGCACCCTTGATCACCATTCTCTCTTTAGTCTAAACGGGTGCAAAAATCTTTACTAATTATAAATATTTCTTGAATGATGGCACTAGCCTTCTGACACCGTTTCGATTAAAGGCAATGGACATGGCATGGCTTATTACATATGTTGAAACTATGAAAAGAAAACGTAACTATTAAGGTTTATGTTAAACACAAGTCCATCGATTTCAACCTATAACCTAACATGTTGATCCAGAGGAAGGCAAAAACCCTATGAGGCAGATGCTAATTGCCCCATATTGGAGGAAAAATGCCTACCTGACTCCACTTACGGCAATCGGACTAGTTCTCTGGCCCTTCTTAAACTTTTGTAGTGAATCAAACATTACAACATCTTGTATTAGACAGTTCCGTAGTCTCACTGCTCTTACAGTAAAGAATCACCGTCAATGATCATGATGAAACCTTCTTTCCTCTAGACATAGAGGACGCCCCCTTGTCACTGTCGCCGGCCTGGGTGTAAAAAGATAATAGAAAGCTCTCTGTACTGTCTCATATATTTCTATCTTCATATATTTGTACATTTTAATAATATCGCCCCTAAGCCTTGGTTTTTCAGGCTAAATAACCCCAAGTTTGATAACCTGTCAACCACTTATTACATTTCACTAAACGTCAGACTAATCTTTACTCCTTCATCCATTTCAGTCCTCTCATGCAGGTTGCAACCTGCTACTAGATTCACACCATTCTTCTGTCTGCATATTTTTTCCAGTAGTACATACCGGATTGAGAACTTCGTCCAGGTTGGTGTTGCTGCCGTTACTAGCTTATCAATACAACTTAATTTTCCCTAATATTGCCCTTATGGGTTCTCTTCTTTGTGCTAACAGACATTTATCTTGAGAAATATGACTTCCTCTCCCTACAATGTCTGCCCTGTGTTCTCTCCCATCATTTTTCACAGATACGCAGCCTGTGTAACCCCTTCCAACTTCATGAACACTGCCATCTATGTGTTTTCCTTCTTCCCATCCACCCCTTGCTGAATGAAACCTTGCTTTCATTCCTTTTTCTTTACAATCTGACCTGGTTCTCTCTCCTTTCTGGTATCTCCAATGGCACGAAGGGTCGGGCATAGGTACATACAACCAGGAGCAACATGCTGTCAGATATATGTCAAAACAACAGGACAGTCAGCTATGTGAAAAAGTTATACAGTCTCTGCGGTAGCAACATGCAGAATATGTCTAATAAAGGCTATTAGAATGTGGCTTAATTTTACATAAAGTAAATGAATGGTAAAAAAAAAAAGGTCAGTTCAAAGGTATACGTAGCCATTATATTAAATATAATTCTAGTTGGCACCAGGAACAATTTCAGAGAGATTATGAGTTTATTATATATATACTGTTTAATCTTTACTGCTGGTCCAACTTTCATTTTTACCCTTTTTATTTCTCTTATTCCTAAGTTTGGTTGGTGTCAAAATTGTCTATGTCAAAGGCCCCGATTCATCAAAACTTTTACACCTAAAAGTGATGCAAAAGCTTTTAAAAGTGGCAAACATTTGGTGCAACGGGTGCAGCAGGGGCATGTTACCACAGCTCGTCTAATTCATGACGAGCATCAGAAATTTAGCTTGAGTCCTTGACTGGAGTAAGATTTCTGTAACAGCGCCCGGAAGTTTATGCCACCCATCAGATGCTCCAGATTGATGAAGAGGCGTGCACCTCTTGATAAGTCGGTAGCATCTGACTCCAGCGTGCCCCTTCATCAAGACCATCAAATAAATTGCCAGTCATGATGAAGCAGGCCTAAATTCTTTTTCTAATGCGCTTTATAGGGGCTTGTTTTTTATGAGGTGAGCTGACATTTTTATTGGCATAATAAGGTGCTACATATAACTTTGTAAACACTTTTTATTTCATAGTTTTGGGAGAAGCGAGGTGGCTCGAAAACTGCGTTTTGGTGATTCCATTTATTTCCTTTATGGTGTTTACCATATATATATATAATATATTATATAAATAATATAACTTTATATTTTAATAGATCAGACTTTTGCTGACCTGACGATGCCAAATAAAAAAAAATTATTTTTATTTTAAGATCTAGGAAAAAAGGGGTTGCTTTGAACTTTTGCTTTTTTTCACCTAGTTTTTAGCCTCCATAGGGGACTTGAACTTGCACTATATGTTGGAAATAAAGTTGAGCAAAAAAATTCACACTTCCCACTACCAGCATCCATGCTGGTACTCCGTGGCAACCAGACCAGGGGTTAAGCTCGGTAGTAGAACTTCAGAGGGCTACTAAGCTCCCTTTAGTGGTGGCTTAATGCAACTAGGGTTGTATTAATGTAATGCATGTACCGTATGTGTGACATAGACATGTTTGCCAGGCACATAAGTGGCTCAGATGCTTTAAGGGTAAGGCTACATTTACAGGTCACAACCCGATTTTGGCTGCTACCTTACATTTTCAGCTGGTTTTACATTGCTGTAACACTCAATTACCTGGCAGTTTCACTGACCCAAACTTTTATCACTCTCGGTCCTCTAGGTCTTATTCAGACATCCGTTTCTGCTTTGCAACCTGGCGATTTTCCTTTTTTCATTCATTGTGTCAATTTTTATAATCCGTGTAACATTCCTTTTTCATGCGCAGAAAGAACCAGTTCACTGGATCGGCAATCCCTACCTGTGTTGAGGCTGTCTAACAGCCGAGAAATATGCAGCCGCGAGGTCTTGAATATATTTTTCGAGCACGCCGAAGACACTCGGTTAGCACCCTCGGATAACACCTTATCTGAGTATGTTCGCTCATCACTAATAGTAATGTGTAATCATTTGTTGGAGATGAGGCGTAAAATGATAGAACAATGCACAAATGTTTGTTGGTTTTGTTTTTTAATGTTGATCTTTATACGGCGTGAAACATCGTTTTTTTCATTACTCCCTAGAAAGTTCACAGATGGGAACCCTGCAGCAGTTTTATGCAGTTTTTAATGTAGATTTCTTTTTCCAATATTTTTATATCAATTTTCAACACAACCGGGAAGGGGGAAAGGAAAGACCCCATGCAATGGGAGAAGGACAGGCATACATACAGCTTGAAGTAAACGTATAACATAAAGGTGAGATTCTAAAAGTTCGCTTCGCAACTGAAACATATAAGTTGCTAGTGCCCGTTTCGACACCTAAAAATAAACACACGTTAAATGTCTTGCTTAGATATCAAGATAAGTTGCTAAGTATTCGCTTCACCACCTAAAAATATGAGCACCAAGATAAGTTGTTGAATGTCCGCTTCACAACCTAAAAATAAACACATATTAAATATCTACTTCACAACCTAAAAGTCCGTAAAGTATGAAATGTAAAGTCAGAAAAAGTATGGAAACCTGTCTGGTCCAAGGTCACCTTATGTGACCCTACTAGGACCCTAGGGACTTATTGGGACCCTTTGGAGGGCATTGTCCGGTTCAGATTCAGTAATAAAACAAGTGGAATTGTATAACTTTTTCAAGTAAGATATATATCAGGTGTGTCAGGAGCTGTCTGGGGGAAACAATGTCGTACACCAGGAGGTCTTATACCATTGTTCGAGATGAGAAGTCAGGAGAAGGAATTCAGGGATTTAAACCAATTTGTCTCAAGAAATCAAAACCTTCTTTAGGAGAGGAGATAAAAATGGATTTGGCTGCGTATTTAACTTGTAGATTTGATGTTTGGGTCCAGTAATATATTATTTTGGCACGGAGGAGTTCCCTAGTGAATTGATGGAAAGATTTTCTCAATTGCATCGTGGTCTTTGACAAGTCCTTGAACAGGGTGATGTCATGGTAGGGAGCTGGGAGTTTTTTAGAGTCTTTTGTTAGCGCCATTAATTTGTTTGGTACTCGAGTTGATCGGAACGACACTATCACATCTCCTGTTGCATTTGGTGGGAGATTGATCGGTTTGCGGATTCTAAAAGTCTTTTCTATCAAATTTTTTTCTTTCGTTTGTGGGAGAAGGTGAGAAATCATTTTTGTAAAATAGTTTTCCAATTGGGAGCGGTGGATTGACTTTGGGACACCCCTAATTTTGAGATTATTTTCTCTCTTTATGTCCTCGTAGCCGGCAAGACAAGCCTTAAAGGACGATATGTCATTTTGAATTTGTTTTAGAGAATTTGAATAATCAGATAAATCTTGAAAATTAGTAAGCAAAGGGGTCTCACTATTTTTTGCGCTAGTGATTGGGTCAATGAGTGCATGTGGGAGCGAGATCTGAGCAACCAACGGATCAGAATCAGTGGTTTGGGTAATAGTAGCAATAATTCTTTGAAGAGCCTCTTTATGAAGATCTCGGTAGTTATGAGCTCATCAGGTTGGGAAGAATCTGGTTTCAACACATCTATATTCCCCGTATTTCCATGCTTGTTTCTTATAGTGTCAATTGAAGTTAATAGGGCTTTGCATATATGCATCACTAAAATTTCAGAAGGGGATTTTGATGAAGCAGATATATTGTCAATTCTGGTAAATAAAGGTGAATAATCACTAATCTCAGAGATTTTTTAAAATTTTTCCTGAATAGTCTGAGTACTCGGATTTAATGGACCCCTCAGAATATAGATTTGAGGAGGCGATTTCCTCAGAGTCAAAATCATTGGAAGAGTCATTGTCATCCTGGTCAGAGGAAGTTGAGTCAAAATTCTCCTCTTCTGTTTGCGAATTAAATGGATCCGAAACTGATTGTATTATGTTATTTGGCTGCGCACCCCTATCAATATCACTGCAAATGATGTTATCCGAGTGAAATATAGTATTGAACTCCTCAAATCTTTCCTTGATAAGGGACTCAACCTTATCCACAAAATAGGGAATACAGGGCTCAATGATGAGTTGAGACTGTTTGTCAGATTGTCTCTCTGTCAGCTTCATAGCATGAGAGGATTTCTCTCCACACAAGAGGGGCTCGCCTCTCAGGCTCCAATTTTCAGTGGGGGTATTGAGCTGCAATCTCAGCTCTGATGCTAATTGTCTTTTAACAGTATGGTTGAGCGGCGGCGGTAGGGGATTTTCAGAACCATCTGTTTTATATATACCATCTAGTTCCTGGGCTGCGGTGAGTGTGGTAATCTCCTCTGAATAATTATTTGTCTGCCCATATTGTTTCACAGTTCCCCGGCCCCCCTCGCCACTTAGTGCGCTCTCCGTCAGCTGTTTCCGGTGTCTTTCCTCCTCTCTTCCCCGGCAAGAATACCGGCGCGTCATGCCGGAGTGTGTTTATTTAATCCTGGCGCGCCGGCGATATCCCTCCGCGGACTTGCACCGTCGGGTTTAACGATCCGTTTCCTGCTCTTCTTTGCAGCACGTCTGCATTTTGCACCTTCGCGGTCGCTCGACGCTCCTCCGAACCATCTCCTCCCAGCACCGTAGCTGTGCATGGAACCCTCAGCACAGGTATCTTTGAAGCATGAGGGGCGCCATTGGTATTCTTCCGCCGCGTCTCAGCTGTATATTCCACCGCGGACACTGGCGTCTCTCTGGGTCCCTGATATCCGGCAGTAGAGCTGATTTAATCTTTGTGGCAGATGTTTGGCCGTACTTCTGAATCTCCCAACGTCCCAATTCCTCCATGTCGCGGTTAAAATCTTGTTTCTTAGATGTGGGACTATTTTTTTTTCCCCTTCTTGAGGCAGGCAGATCTCCATTAGGCCTCTGCATGGGCTCTTTCAGACCTGATGAAGGAAGTAACTTCATTGTGTCGGCTTTTTTCTTGATAAATCCTAGTCCTGGCATATTTCCACAGGATTTAGGAATGGAAATTCCACTTTTGTGTAGCTTTAGGAGCTTAAAATAGGGGAATCTTTCGGAGCTCTGTAATGCACGTCCACTCCTATCCCCTGCAAACCACGCCCCCCCTTTAATGTAGATTTCATAGTCTTGTCAGGTAATCTTGATTCCGATGGATATGTCTTCAGTTTTGTTCATACTAGCAACATCAGATTGGTGGGGGACTTTCAGATTTTGGTTTAGCTTCATAGTAAGATGATTCCGATCTCCTCATCTGTTTAGATGTTTAATATATTTTAGTGTAATAACGCTTCTTAACCTAGTTTTGTTTCTAGCATTTTACAGCATTGCATACAAAGCTACTAATCATCATTAGATATGGTATTATGGCTGCTATGTCCACATGTCTGTATATGTTACTTGGGTTTCTGGCGGGATTGTGCTGTGGCTGAGTCACATTCAAATGAAATGTGAAAAAGTACATTAGTAAGATTTCTGACTGGCAATATACATTAGATGGACACCCATTTGGCCAACTGCGATTCCCTCATACACATGCATGCTTAGCCAAGCTTGTTTGTCTTCTCTGCAGAAAGAGAAGGCAGTAGGCAGCTGTCAGTCTTGGTGGCGACTTTTCTCTCCAAAAACTAAAGGATCTTGTTTTGAAAGCAAACTACTCGATCCTTTACTCCACAATATTGCCTGTCTTGCATACACATTCGTGTTAAAGGGAACCTATCGCCAGTTTTTCCCTATATAAACGGTCAGCCCCCAGTGCTGTTTTTTAAAGGCACTCCTGCAACCCCATGATGAGATCACAGCTCCCCTGCTTTCCTAAGAAAATGCCTTTTTTAATTGTTTCCTATATCAATCAGTCCAATGGGCATTTCGAGGCTGTGCTCCGCGCCTCCACTTTCAATCGTTGTCTCTTCACGCTTTATTGCCATGGCTGACGTAATTTATTGCCATGGCTGACGTAATTTATTACCATGGCTGATATCACCCACACAGTCTGTTGTTCTTATGCAGCTCCTGTTCCTAATTGTGCACGTGCGGGAGTTGAACACACTCTGTGGATTTAGGATACGTTGGCCACATCAATCAAGGCTGGAGAGACGCCGATTGTGGGGAACAGTGGAGACTCCCATTGGACCAAGTAGGAGTGGAACAGTAGGAGAACAATCGGGGCATCATGGTGGCTCGGGGGTTATCAATGTTGCTTTTTAGTGCTGTGGTTCTGGGTTCAAATTACACCAAGAATAACATCTGCAAACAGTTTGTATGTCCTCCCCATGTTTGTGTGGGTTTCCTCCCACACTCTAAAGACATACTGCTAGGGAATGTAGATTGTGAGCCCCAATGGGGACAGTGATGTTAGTGTCTGTAAAGCATTGTGGAATTAATGACTCTATATTAATAACCAAAAATAATTTTCAAAATAATTGGTTAACGTTTTCATCTTAATCCCAGCTGGTTGGGTTGTTCTCCAGCTCGACCGCAGCAGCTCCAGTCTTTGTGTTATTGGCATCCAGGGTCAGAACAGATGGAAAACCAAGGGTATGTTCACATTGTACAAATTTGTTTAAAAAGTATTATTGGAATTTCCACATGCTGTAGGAACTGTATCAATCCTTGTACAGAGGAAATTTGTAGGTAGAGACATTTTGGCACTGCATCTACTGAGCGTGTATATACCTTAGATGATCTGGAAGTGTCAGATTAGCAGCATAATAAAAACTGTGTGCCCCATTCATCAAGGTTTTTGCAATAGTTTCTGGCATAAAACACCTGAAATGCCACAAAACTTTTTCGCATTTCAAAGTTGTGCAAAAATGTAGACACTTCTGGTGTTTTTATCTCAGTGCTGACCAGCTGCGCCAGAGCCTGGGTGAAACGTGACAAAGTCCTCCTGGCAAATCCATCAAGATTTATGGCACTTTAGTGGTTGTGTATCACTCCAGAAATGTTGGTGAACAAAACCACAAGCAATTTCTTCTTATGACTAAAAGCCCTGTTAGTTGTTAGTTGCATTTGTGCCTCTGGTTATCCTACATATATTGGTTCTCTTATTGTCATTCATCACATCACAAAGGTAAAACCTTTCCCAGGCTGCATCCTGCTCATGGCTGGCTGTTTATACCATTGGGGACAAGCGTGGCATTGTACAGTCTTATGAATATAATACATGGTGTATTATTAAGATTTATGAGGAGCTACTCTTACGATGCTTTCCTTAATTTCTTTTACATTCATTGTTTCAACTATTGATGTTTTTGTTTCAACTGTTTGGCTATAGGGTCACGTATTTCATTGGCCTCTGGCAGACAAAGAGTTAATAGCATTCTGCACAGAGTATCCAGCGCTTATTATTGTACCTTTTTATAAATGTATTTTTATACTTTTTCCAAAGTCTTTTTTCTTTTTTTTGTAAAACTGTTCTTGATTTTAGCTTGGGGATTGCGGTATAAAAAGATTAATATTTTTTTTTTAAAAAAATGTTATTTCCTGAAATTTTTTAGTAAAGTTGTGTCTTAAATTTGAGCTTAGAGAGAGTAGCCCTCAACTCTCCAAACTTGAGTGTTTTTAGTAAATACTTGTATTTTCCATGAAATAACTTTAAATTCTTTATTCTCCTGTGTTTCCTTTGTACCATCCCTCTGTCATTTCTCTTCCAAACTTAGAAAGAAATTGACAACTGGGTGTTACCGTTCTTCTTGTCTAAGGGGGCTTGTCTCTGCAGTCTGGCCCTGCAAGCTGTGATTGGCCAGTGTCAGGCTGAAGGCACGCATCTCCAAATGGAAACACCCTGTTGTCTGTTCAGTTAATCGTTTGTAGTAGGGATGACGAGGGACGAATGAAAAGAGCTTAAACTTTTAACTTCTAAGTTACGATCTTGCTATAATCTTATAAAATAAGGTGAAGGTTCTTATTAGTGTAATATGATTATTTAATCGGACCTGCAACATTAAATTTTATAGGGTAATGTACTAATTCTAGCAACAACGATACCAAAGAACACTCAGTCAGAAGAGCACCTTGATTGACTTTTGTTTTTGTTTTTTTCAACCGCATTATCTATGTAATGGAGCTAATGCACATATTTTACACCTAGGCCCAAACTCCTACATTGTTCATTTACCTTTTTCTTATTATAGTTTTAGGTTCAATCATAATCAGTCTTTCTGTGAGAGCTTTTGTTTTTTTTAAATTGGGCTACAAAGATCCTACATAATCATAGAATTAAGGTGTGTCCTACACACAAAAAACAAATCTAACGCATACAATTTACAAATTCCTTGGGGAGCAGTTTTCTTATGTTGGCATGTGATCACTGATGTGTATAAATGAGGCTGGTTGGGTCATTTAGTAGCTAAACCACCCCCCTTTTCTATCACAGTTAATTCAAGGACATAGAAGGAGGCTGGCCTAACTATTGAAATGAGCTAGTACCGTATTTTCCGGCGTACAAGACGACTTTTTAACCCCTGAAAATCTTCTTAAAAGTCGGGGGTCGTCTTGTACGCCGGGAATCGCCTTGTACGCCGGGTGTATATGGTGGGTGGGGGGGGGGAGTGGTCCTGATGACGACGAGGGGGCGTCTCATAGGAAAGTGAGTATCCCCCATTACCTTATCATAGCGCTGCAGCGTGGGGTCTCTGTGCTGGGAGCGGCGGCTGCTGTGCTGTGCTGCGGCGGCTCCTCTTCTGCAGTGTGGGGCCTCTGGTGCTGTGGGGCGGTGGCGGCGGCGTATCTTCATGCAGTTGGGGCTCCTCCGGCATCTCAAAGCCTGGAAGCCCCACCGGCAACTCCATCGGTGTAATGCGGTGGCCTCCGGGAAAATGGCCGCTGCTTAGATTCAGATCTCGTGTCCCGAGATTTCGGGACGAGATCTGAATCTGAGCATGCGCAGCCCCTAGCGGCCATTTTCCCGGAGGCCACCGCATCGCACCTATTGAGCTGCCTCTGGGAAAATGGCCGCTGCTCAGATTCAGATCTCGTCTCCCGAGATCTCGGGACGAGATCTGAATCTGAGCAGCGGCCATTTTCCCGGAGGCCACCGCATTGTACCGATGGAGTTGCCGGCGGGGCCTCCAGGCTTTAATGAGATGCCGGAGGAGCCCCGACTGCATAAAGATACGCCGCCGCCACCCCACAGCACAGAGGCCCCACACTGCAGAAGAGGAGCCGCCGCACCACAGCACAGCAGCCGCCGCTCCCAGCACAGAGACCCCACGCTGCAGCGCTATGATAAGGTAATGGGGGATACTCACTTTCCTGTGAGACGCCCCCTCGTCGTCATCAGGATCACTCCCCCCCCCAAAAGGCACATATTCACCGGCCCTATAAGACGACATACGGTGTATAAGAAGACCCCCGACTTTTAAGAAGATTTTATTTTTTAACTGGTAAAGTTGGGGGGTCGTCTTATACGCCCAGTCGTCTTATACGCCGGAAAATACGGTAATTAAGCCTCCCTCACATTGAGCGCTCGGCATGTGCTGACACAGGGAACACTCTCATGAGCTGAACCAAAGCCGGATGTGGTGCTCTTGGACCCTGATATCCATAGATCACTACATCTTTGTGAATTCAGGTATATTTAAATATATATGTTTTGGAGCTAGATAACCTCTTTAAAATTTAGCAAGCCGGCTACCTGCAGCCACCATTGGATTGAGCATAGGAGCTTACTGCAAACTGTAATATATATGCATTAACCTTATAGGAGTATGCACTTGGCTCCTGGGCTCCCTCTGGTGGAGGCTACAGGTAGCCTGTATATTATTGCTTTAATGTAGCTTTGGGCATGGGATTTGAAGCTCTGTATCATATAACCCACAATCCAATTTAATGTTCAGTATAATAATCTCTTCATATATTTGAATTCAGACTAACCAATGAAAACCCTTATATCTTGTGTTTTTGCGTTGAACAATTATGTAATATCTCAGTAATTTACTCCTGCTGTCCTCCTCTTACGTGTAATACCATTCATGTAGGTGTTCTGATTTTATTTTATTTTTTCATGATAAAGGAGGGATGAGTGTGTTATGGATCTGTGATAATCAGCTCAAAACCCAAACACGTTGCGTTTATCTGCTTTCTTGGTCAATGTGCAGCCAGAATTGCAAATATGTTTTTGCATTTTTTTTTAAATAAACATTTTTACGCAAATATTACATCTGGTGTGTTTATTTTCCCAGGAGCCGTGACACGTTTGTAGCTTTTTCTGTAGCAATCGTTCAACACAGTTGTTAAGTGAATTTATTATCTTTTTTTCATCATTCACTGTTCAATTACTTACAGGAGTCATCAAATCTCATTATTTCTAGGATAATAATTGGGGACAGTTTGAACGTAGGTGAGCATGGTTCTTATATGTCACACTTGCTATAGTCTAGCAGGTGAGTTGTACGTCAGTGCCAGTGGATAAACTGCGGATTACACAAGATCACAGGAAGCTGTAGGATAAGATGAGCTATCCTTAGATATGACACCAGTTTGTGGGTCAGGGAGAAAGCCACTGATTTAGATCAGACTCTCAAACTATTTCTCCTGGGGTCTCAAAAGACAGACCAAGATGATGTCTGGGCTGCCCCATCTGTAGTGGAAGTCCATACTATATTATATATATCTATATTTTTCTTTTGTCTTGTGAACTCAATAAAACATAAGAAGTACAAAGTCAAAATAAAGTAAATTTTGTTTCTAAACTAAAACTTGCTGCAATTATGCAATTGACAGTGCAGCAAATAATTATTGTCTAATAACTAGCGAACGCCTCATTAGTGAAGCCAGTATCTAGGTTGACAAGCACTGGATCTGGATTTATAGGAAAGGGTTAAAGGGGCTGTCCAAGCATTTCACAAAAGTCTGAAGTTACTCTATATGACTGCAGCGCATGCTGTGTGGACTCTACGGTGCCAGCGGCGAGACCAAACCATCATGTGACTGCAAGAATGTAATACTCCTGGCCACATTCAGACTAGACATACACTGCCTCGCTCAAGTCATGTACACTCACCGGCCACTTTATTAGGTACACCTGTCCAACTTCTTGTTAACACTTAATTTCTAATCAGCCAATCACATGGCGGCAACTCAGTGCATTTAGGCATGTAGACATGGTCAAGACAATCTCCTGCAGTTCAAACCGAGCATCAGTATGGGGAAGAAAGGTGATTTGAGTGCCTTTGAACGTGGCATGGTTGTTGGTGCCAGAAGGGCTGGTCTGAGTATTTCAGAAACTGCTGATCTACTGGGATTTTCACGCACAACCATCTCTAGGGTTTACAGAGAATGGTCCGAAAAAGAAAAAAAATCCAGTGAGCGGCAGTTCTGTGGGCGGAAATGCCTTGTTGATGCCAGAGGTCAGAGGAGAATGGGCAGACTGGTTCAAGCTGATAGAAAGGCAACAGTGACTCAAATCGCCACCCGTTACAACCAAGGTAGGCCTAAGAGCATCTCTGAACGCACAGTGCGTCGAACTTTGAGGCAGATGGGCTACAGCAGCAGAAGACCACACCGGGTACCACTCCTTTCAGCTAAGAACAGGAAACTGAGGCTACAATTTGTACAAGCTCATCGAAATTGGACAGTAGAAGATTGGAAAAACGTTGCTTGGTCTGATGAGTCTCGATTTCTGCTGCGACATTCGGATGGTAGGGTCAGAATTTGGCGTAAACAACATGAAAGCATGGATCCATCCTGCCTTGTATGGAGCATCTTTGGGATGTGCAGCCGACAAATCTGCGGCAACTGTGTGATGCCATCATGTCAATATGGACCAAAATCTCTGAGGAATGCTTCCAGCACCTTGTTGAATCTATGCCACGAAGAATTGAGGCAGTTCTGAAGGCAAAAGGGGGTCCAACCCGTTACTAGCATGGTGTACCTAATAAAGTGGCCGGTGAGTGTATATTACGCGCAAGGCCGCACATGTCTAGTCAGAATGTGGCCGAGCGTTCACATATCGCATACTTCCAGTCAAATGACTTCTCGCACCGCTGACACCAGTGAATCCTCGCAGCGCGCAATTTGAGGATTCACGAGTGAAGTCACATAGAGTTCCTTTCAAGGGAACATGGAATGATGCTGCTTTTGCCAATTGTGAGCAGAACAGAGAAACGTTTGCCTGAATAGGAAAAATGCTATGTAAATCAGAAGCCGAGATTCCTTGTTCAGGTATGTCCAATTCTGTTCTACGGGCCTTAGTAATTTACTTAAAATGCACTTTGTCAAAATAAAATTGGTCGGAATGCAGATGACTTAGACTGCGTTCACACGAGAGTTTAAAAAAAAAAAAAAATTTTCATTAAGAAAACTCTGACAATTTTTCCTCATGTATTGTTATCTGTATGGCATCCAATTTTATATATCAGCCAAGGCCAAATAGTGTTTCCTATGTTAAGAATTGGAATGTATCTGTTAAAATCGGATGCTATACGTATGATACATATTTTGTTGCATCGGAGCCAAGATTTTACTTGTTTACTGGGATGTTTCGGGTCATTGTCTTGTTGAAAAACCCATTCCAAGGGCATATTCTCTTCAGCGTAACGCAACATGACCTCTTCTAGTGTTTTAATATATACAAACTGGTCCATGGTTCCTGGTATGCGGTAAATAAGTCCAGCACCATAGTAAGAGAAACCTGCCCATATCATGCTGCTTGCACCACCATGCTTCACTGTTCTTCAGAGTGTACTGTAGCTTGAATGCAGAGTTTGGGGGTCATCTGACGAAATGTCTGGAGCCCTTGGACCCAAAAAGAACAATTTTACTTTCATCTGTCCACAAAATGTTTCTCCTTTTCTCTTTAGGCCAGTTGATGTGTTCTTTGGCAAATTGTATCTGCTTCATTACATGTCTTTTTGGGACTTTGCGGGGACTTCTTACTAAGAGATTAGCTTCACACAGGCGTCTTCTAATCGTCTCAGCTCTCACAGGCATTGCATTGGAGATCATTTTAGCTGAACAGCCTATCATCGTCTGCAATTCTTTATAAGTTTTACTCTCTCTAATCAATTTTCTTATGAAAGTACACATTACATTAGCCACACCTGGACGCGAAACGGCAACCACAGAACCGACTCCCCCGCCTCCACAATTTTTAATAACCAGATTTTTTTTTTACCGGAAATCAGAGTGCCCCCCCCCTTCAATTTTTCTATTCGATTATTAAATTGAACACATCCCCTTTCAATTAATTATTCTACTACACAGAAACGTGCAGATCATGAATGCTGAGTCTGTTGGTTTTCATAGAATCTACTGGATCAACTGGTAAATTTTGACATGTGGTAATATAAATTATACCAAAAGCAGGGATTAATTCAGTTAGTCATATTGGCTTGCAATTATTTTGAACACTACTGTATATGGGGGTGTAGCAGCAATGATGATGTGATGTAGCAAGAACTACATTTCCCATGAGTGCACTGTAAGGTGGCGTGTGCTAAGCTCTTCCCACTTGCCTTCTTCTCAGTCAATACAGTACAGTCTGGATATTGTAGTGCACATAAAATGGAAACTAAAAGTTTTTCTGCGTTTATTTGCCACTGTAAGTCTTTATGCATTATTCGTTATGGTGAGGGGAACAGTTAAAAGGAAAACAGAACATACTCAACCTGTTAATCAGACCTACTACAGGTCATAGCCAGGACCAACAGCAGAACAGCAAAATGCTGGGAATGGTGTTCCGGTGGTGGTGAGAACACCCTACTGCTTTATTTTTAAAAATAATTTATTTACAAATATATTTATAATCTAATGTTATAATATATTTTAATTTCTAAAGAAATTGACCAACCTTTAAATATTGGGAACGGGCAGATTAGCCAGGGTCCTGAGCATTTTGAGAGGCCCTCCCACCCTGGTATCTGATCAAGGGAATAATGTGACATATGATACATCATGTTATTGGTCATTTGCTTAACAAACAGGTGCTATGGTGCACATCTTTAGATACAAAATGACAGAGACAGCAATTATTTTTCTTTTTGGTGCAGCGCTATACATAACCTAGTGCTATATATAATAGAGCAGGAAGGGAAATTAATTTTCCTGAGGGGCCACATGAAAGACCGTGACTGTTGTGGAGGCCAAACCAATATGCTGACATGAAATCTGCTTGATAGAAATATTAACTTCAATTTATATTAATATAAACAATAATTACCGTATATCACTTAATATTGAGCAGAAGGAAGTATGCTGACACCCGTCTATATACAGCATGAGCCCTCACATAGTCCCCTTTATATATGAGCCCCCACATAGCCTCTAAATTAAATATAAATATTAATTATTTTGTATTATTTCTATCACTTAATATTGATCAAAACTAAGTATGCTGACACCTGCCCCTTCACCATATAAGCCCACACAGCCCCCTATATACAGCATGAGCCTTCACATAGATATCTATATATAGTATGAGACCCCACATAGCCCCCTATATACAAGAATGAACCCTCACATAGCTCCCTATATACAATTTTAAACTCCTGCTTTCCTGAAGAGACTTCAACGGTGACCTGACGGCTCTCATATCCCCCTTTCTCTTTATACATGTCTGCTACATACAGGATGACCTCCCGCATAGCCCACCTATATACAGTATGAGCCCTCACATAGATCACTATATACAGGATGATCCCCCACATAGCTCACTATGTACAGTATGAGCCTCCTATATGCAGGCTGAGTCCCCACTTAACCTCCTATATACAGGATGAGCCCTCACATAGATCACTATATACAGTATGAGCCTCCACATAGCTCGCCATACACAGTATGACCTCTCGCATAGCCCACCTATATACAGTATGAGCCCTCACATAGTCTCCTATATACAGGATGAGCCCCACATAGCTCACTATGTACAGAATCAGCCCTCACACAGCCTCCTATATACAGGATGAGCACTCAAATAGCCTCCTATATACAGCACATAGCCCATCAAAGTACAGGATGAGCCCTCACATAGCCTCCCTATCTACAGGATGATCCCTCATATAGCCTCCTATATAAAGAATGAGCCCTCGCATAGCATTCCCCTTCTTGTGGCTGACGAGATGAAATCGTTGCGCCGGTATGTCACAGAAAAGGCATCATCGCACTGGCACATCTCCAAAATCCCTGCCTGGGGATTAGCAGTGCCAATGGTGATGCACAAACATTATAGTAAGGGCAATCTGGCCATGAGTTCCCCAGAGCCTTGGGCCCCGGGCAGTAGCCCAGATTGCCCTCATTATAGTTACATAGTTATTAAGGTTGAAGGAAGACTTTAAGTCCATCTAGTTCAACCCATAGCCTAACCTAACATGCCCTAACATGTTGATCCAGAGCCATGTGGCAAAGAGTAAGCTCCACCTTGGGGAAAAAATTCCTTCCCGACTCCACATACGGCAATCAGACTAGTTCCCTGGATCAACACCCTACCAAGGAATCTAGTGTATATACCCTGTAACATTATACTTTTCCAGAAAGGCATCCAGTCCCCTCTTAAATTTAAGTAATGAATCACTCATTACAGCATCATATGGCAGAGAGTTCCATAGTCTCACTGCTCTTACAGTAAAGAATCCGCGTCTGTTATTATGCTTAAACCTTTTTTCCTCCAGACGTAGAGGATGCCCCCTTGTCCCTGTCTCAGGTCTATGATTAAAAAGATCATCAGAAAGGTCTTTGTACTGTCCCCCTATATATTTATACATTAAAATAAGATCACCCCTTAGTCTTAGTTTTTTCCCAAACTAAATAGCCCCAAGTGTAATAACCTATCTTGGTATTGCAGACCCCCCCAGTCCTCTAATAACCTTGGTCGCTCTTCTCTGCACCCGCTCCAGTTCAGCTATGTCTTTCTTATACACCGGAGACCAGAACTGTGCACAGTATTCTAAGTGTGGTCGCACTAGTGACTTGTATAGAGGTAAAATTATGTTCTCCTCATGAGCATCTATGCCTCTTTTAATACATCCCATTATTTTATTTGCCTTTGTAGCAGCTGCCTGACACTGGCCACTGAATATGAGTTTGTCATCCACCCATACACCCAGGTCTTGTTCATTGACGGTTTTGCCCAGAGTTTTAGAATTAAGCACATAGTTATACATCTTATTACTTCTACCCAAGGGCATGACCTTACATTTATCCCCATTAAAGCTCATTTGCCATTTATCAGCCCAAGCTTCTAGTTTACATAAATCATCCTGTAATATAAAATTGTCCTCCCCTGTATTGATTACCATGCAGAGTTTAGTGTCATCTGCAAATATTGAAATTCTACTCTGAATGACCCCTACATGGTCATTAATAAATATGTTAAAAAGAAGAGGGCCCAATACTGACCCCTGTGGTACCCCACTGCTAACCGCGACCCAGTCCGAGTGTGCTCCATTAATAACCACCCTTTGTTTCCTATCCCTGAGCCAGCTCTCAATCCACTTACACATATTTTCCCCTATCCCCATTATTCTCATTTTATGTATCAACCTTTTGTGTGGCACCGTATCAAAAAGCTTTTGAATAGTCCACATACACTACATCCACTGGGTTCCCTTGGTCCAGTCCGGAACTTACCTCTTCATAGAAGCTGATCAAATTAGTCTGACATGAGCGGTCCCTAGTAAACCCGTGCTGATACTGGGTCATGAGGTTATTCCTCTTCAGATACTCCAGTATAGCATCCCTTAGAATGCCCTCCAGGATTTTACCCACAGTAGAGGTTAAGCTTACTGGCCTATAATTTCCGAGTTCAGTTTTTGTCCCCTTTTTGAATATTGGCACCACATTTGCTATACGCCAGTCCTGTGGTACAGACCCTGTTATTATGAAGTCTTTAAAGATTAAAAATAATGGTCTATCAATGACTGTACTTAGTTCCTGCAGTACTCGGGGGTGTATCCCATCCGGGCCGGAGATTTGTCAACTTTAGTGATTTTTAGATGCCGACGTACTTCCTGCTGGGTTAAGCAGGTGACACTTAATGGGGAATTTTTGTTATCACTGATCATATTGTCTGCTATGGGATTTTCTTGTGTAAATACTGATGAAAAAAAGTCATTTAGCATATTGGCTTTTTCCTCATCCTCATCCACCATTTCACCCAGACTATTTTTAAGGGGGCCAACACTATCATTTTTTAGTTTTTTACTATTTATGTAGTTAAAGAATATTTTAGGATTATTTTTACTCTCTCTGGCAATGAGTCTCTCTGTCTCAATCTTTGCTGCCTTGATTTGCTTTTTACAGAATTTATTGATTTTTTTGTATTTATTTAATGCCTCATCACTACCTACTTCCTTTAATTCTCTAAATGCTTTCTTTTTGTCACTTATTGCGCCCCCTTACAGCTCTATTTAGCCATATTGGTTTCCTCCTATTTCTAGTATGTTTATTCCCATACGGTATATACTGTGCACAGGTCCTATCCAGGATGCTAATAAACGTCTCCCATTTTCTTTGTGTATTTTTATGTCTCAGGATATCATCCCAGTTAATTTAACCAAGATCATCTCTCATCCTTTGGAAATTTGCCTTCCTGAAGTTTAGTGTCTGTGTAACCCCTCTACTACACATCTTATTAAAGGAGACATGAAAACTTATTATAATACGACTATGATTGGGACATCCCCTTTAAAACCTCACATGGCTATAAAACAAAACTCTTACAAATTTAAATAACTATACTGCACCAACTATATGTCTGGTTATGCAAAGTCTAACACTGAATAAATATATATGTATTTTTGTCATTAGCACATATGCTTTATTCTTTGTTCATTTTATCTGTTTATGATAAAGCACTTTTGCTTTTGCAGCACTTCTACAAGAATTAAATAACAGAAAAAAACTAGAATTTTGTTTGGAAGCGTTGCTATTGCTGATACCGATCTGGATCACTGCAGTGTTCTGGAGTTTTGCCTGATGAGTCTGTAGAAAGAAGTGAAACATATTACTAATTGACAGAAAATACATAAATACAAGAGAAAGAGATGCCCACAACCAATTATAAAGTCACGAAATTAAACATGGAAAAACTAATAAATAGTATTGGCTTTATCTACAGTCTACTTATTACAAATCTTCACATAAAGAAAATGGGCTACACTACACTGAGTTAAATATTTCTTGATTAGATTGGTTTTACACATCAGTTTTATAGTCCAAACATCAACAATTCAACCAAACTGAACTTGGATCACCATAGAATTTCAGGGTGGCTGGAAGTTCAGACGTGTAAAAACCCTGTGAAATCAGCCTCCAGTACACGAGTATGTCGGCATGGGTAGGTCCTCCATTTCGTGTGATCGCTTGAGCCTCTGATGTGTGTATGTCATACACCTATGATTAAAGGGTCCCATACACATAGTTGCCAGCTGACTGCTTTTTCTCCCAACTCCCATACTCGGAAGTGAGCGCCCTTGTGTTCTTTATGACAGAGCCGATGCCAGACCCCCTCTAGCTGCAGCTTGTCTCACCAAAAACAAGAGGATCAGCAATCCAAACTCGACACCCGGAATCCTTATTTCTCCCGAGAGGCACCCGTACAGATTATACCAGTGAATTCAGCTGACGGTAGTCTAACGTGTATCAGGGCCTTAAGAGCTAATGTTACTAAATTTAACTGGATCTCCCAACGTCCTGCAGATCTCATTTCATGGCCAGCCTAAAGGTGGGTATCTATACTGTACTCTACCGACAGTTATCTCTCCCAACTCTCCTATATACATGAATATTCTGCTGGGCACTAGACATGAGTAGACATGATAAAACAACTATCTCCTGGGAAAACAAATAAAGTGGACATCATCTGTGGGGAAGATTTAGCAAGCTGTAATGAAGATCAGGTAGTTAAGTTCTGCCAAAATCATTGAAATTAATGGGGGTCTTACAGGGGTTGTCCTATACTTAACAATTAATGATCTATCCATAGGATAGGTCAGGAGTATGAGCATGAGATTGGTGGGGTCCTGACTAGTGATGAGCGAGTATACTCATTGCTCGAGATTTCCCGAGCACGCTCGGGTGTTCTCCGAGTATTTGTTAGTGCTCGGAGATTTAGTTTTCTTCGCTGCAGCTGAATGATTTACATCTGTTAATCAGCTTGATTATATGTGGGGATTCCCTAGCAACCAGGCAACCCCCACATGTACTTATGCTGGCTAACAGATGTAAATCATTCAGCTGCGGCAAGAAAAACTAAATCTCCGAGCACTAAAAAATACTCGGAGAACACCCGAGCATGCTCGGGAAATCTCGAGCAACGAGTATACTCGCTCATCACTAGTCCTGACACCTTCATTGTTCAGCAGAAATCTGTTTCAATGAATGCTGGATATAAGCAAAATAAGAGAGGGACACAGCAGCAGAGTACATTGTTTAGTGGAGACTGCCTGATGTTGCACCTTATCTTCACCTATTCAAGGCTTGAATAACAATAGATTCACTAGGTACATTTTTGCAGAAAGTCCACCTAAACCATATTAATGCCCAAGAAATTGGGGCGGATATTGATGCCACTTCAAAGAATTAATATATGACAATAAGACAAAAAGGAGTTTATGGCAGAAGAAATATACACTTTAATAACAATTATAAAAAAAACACACAAATGATAAAAAAGGATGACACCCAAAACTCAATACCTGGGTGACAAATACATAAGGAGTGATATAATGTGACAAAATTATAGGTCCCAATGGAGGAAAGCACAGAAAAAAAATATAGGGATAAACAATGTGTCATGGGCATGGTCTATAACAGTGTTCCCCAACTCCGGTCCTCGAGCCAGGTATTGCACAGGTGATAATTGCATCACCTGGACAGGCAAGCATTCAATCACCTGTGCAATACTAAGGAAATATGACCTCTTGGTGGCTCTTGAGGACCAGAGTTGGGGAACACTGGTCTATAACCAAAGACATACTGATAGGGAATGTAGATTGTGAGCCTCAACGGGGACAGTGATGATAATGTGTGCAAACTGTAAAGCGCTGCGGAATATGTTAGCGCTATATAAAAATAAAGATTATTATTATTATTATTATTATAACATAAATAAAACTATCATTATTGATATATAGATACAATGTCCAAAAAGACCCATACGCTATAATTGTCAGTAAGCCATATCCCTAATATTGTACTCTTACCTATATGAAGCCAAATTGCAGTCACTAGGACAAAAGATATTATTCACCAGCAGAGAGAAAGCAGACAGCTGGAGGCAGATGTTTATAGTCTGGGAAGGGGGTAATACCTATAGAGCTTCTCAGTCGATTAATATCAGCTCACAGCTGTATACTTAGCATTTCTTGGTTAGTAAAATGGGGGACCCTGCAAAAAGTGAGGTAGGGTCCCCCCCTATATTTAATAATCAGCAAAGGCTAGGTAGACAGATGCAGGCTGATATTAATAGCCTAGGACGGGGCCATGGATTTTGGAACCCTCCCAGACTAAGAACATCAGCCCTCAGCACCCCAGAAATGGTGCATCCATAAGATGCGCCAATTCTGGCACTTACTGTATATACTCGAGTATAAGTCGAGTTTTTCAGCACTTTTTTTGTGCTGAAAATGCCCCCCCCAGCTTATACTCGAGTGAGGTGTCCAGAAGATGGAGGGGGAGCGGCAGCGGGTTACAGGTCGCAGGATCCGGCTGCTGCGGCTAACTCCTGTACCCGCTGCTAAAGAGAACTGAATATTATCTGCACAGTCAATGGATATTCATTTCTCTGTAATAGCGCGCAGTGCCAGCCACAGCAGCCGGCTCCTGCAACTGCCGGTAGGTCACGTGTGCCGCTATTTAAGAGAAATGAATATTCACCTCTCTCTACTCCCATGGGTGTGGAGAGAGGTGAATATTCATTTCTCTTAAGTAGTGGCACCCGTGACCATCCGGCGGCTGACACTGTGTGCGCTACTTAATACTGCCCTCCACACACATAGTTTCAACATAGAGAGCGGTGAGTATTCCAGCAGCTGTCCTCTGCTTGTGAGCAGTGAATGATGTCCCCACCATGCGCTGCGAACAAGCATAAAGCACCTGCTGGCACCAGAACAAGATGCTGCAAGGGAGTGCAGGAAAGTAAGTATAATTTTTTTTTAATGTTTTTTGATGGGGGTCAATCATATTAGGATAAGGATAGGGTC
This sequence comes from Ranitomeya variabilis, assembly GCF_051348905.1. Taxonomy (NCBI): domain Eukaryota; kingdom Metazoa; phylum Chordata; class Amphibia; order Anura; family Dendrobatidae; genus Ranitomeya; species Ranitomeya variabilis. Next base: position 212,302,547 of record NC_135234.1, on the reverse strand, counting down.
ATGCATACTCGGATAGGGATGGAGCCATGCATACACAGATGGGGGGGCCATGCATTCAAGGATAGGGATGAGGCCATGCATACAAGGATAGGGATGGAGCCATGCATACAAGGATAGGGATGAGGAGTCACGCATACCAGGATAGGGATGAGGAGACAATGCATACCAGGAGAGGGATGAGAAACCTTGCATACCAGAATAGGGATGGGACCATGCATACAAGGATAGAGATGAGGGGACAATGCATACTAGGATAGGGATGGGGCCAAGCATACCAGGATGGGGATGAGGGCACTGCATACCAGGCTTTTACTCGAGTCAATAAGATTTCCCAGTTTTTTGTGGTAAAATGAGGTGCCTCGGCTTGGGTTGGCTTATACTCGAATATATATGGTAGTCTCGCTCTTCCCACTTGCCCTGGTGTGGTGACAAGTGGGGGGTTGATGTCACCTTTATATTCTCAGGTGACATCAAGCCCAGGGGTTAGTAATAGAGGGGCGTCTATAATATTTGCTGTTATAATGTCCCACGGCGCTTGTGCTGACGTCAGTGAGTTGAACTGAGTTATTTGGCTGTGAACTCTCAGGACCTTTCTGAGAGTACAGCAAGCGTGTGAACTTTCTCACTTTAGTAGTGACGTCAATGAGGTGAAGAGAGTTCACCGCGAGGCGCTATGCAAGCATACACAGCTCAGTGCCTCTGCTCGATGGCAGGCTGTATAATTGCATCATGCAACCATGCCTGCCATCAAGATGTAGCAGAGCTCGACGCGCCACAGGACAAATGGATTATTATCTTCTCAGTGTACAGATGAGGAATATGGCTGTTTATTAATTTAATTCTGTTACAGTAGACATTGTCTTCAGTGGGCGCCGGCGCACTATGTCCCGGAAGTATTTCGCTGTGTTCCGGGACATAGTGCGCCGGCGCATGCGCACTAATGCTTTTCGGCTTTGCCCGCAGCTGGGCAAAGCATACTGCGCGTGCGCAAGGCAAGATTGCCTTGCGCAGGCGTGTACTACGGAGGACAGAGAATGAACTTCACTCCAATATTGCGGCCAGCATGCAGCCAGCGGGTAAGGAAAGGGTGAATCAAACACCCGAAAACCCCGCCCATATGACGGAAAACCGGTCCCGCCAAATTCCGGTGACAGGTTCCCGTTAAAAACATGGAGTCTCGGTATTTTCAAGATGACAGGTAAATTCCCAACAAAGTTGAGCTAAGGATACCTGGACTCTGGACAGAACTATGGATTGGAAAACTAAGTATGTGCAGGGCATTTGATCATTAAGGCTATGTGCACACGTTGCAGATTTACTGTGGATCCGAAGCGCTTTTTTCCATGCAGAAAAGCTGCATATCCGCAAGTGATTTAATTTACAATGTAAATCAATGGAAAAAAAATGCTGTGCTAATGGTGCGGAAAATTCCGCACGGAAAATGCTGCGGATCAAAAGAAGGAGCATGTCATTTATTTGTGCGGATCTGCTGCGTTTTTGTACCCATTCCATTATAGAAATCCGCAGGGATAAAAACGCATGAAATCCGCAGTAAATCCGCACAAAAAACGCATCAAATCTGCACCTGCGTTTTCTGCCAAGAGATGCAGAATCCGCACAAAAAATTCCAGAGGTAAATCCGCAACGTGTGCACATGGCCTAAAGGTCCTTGCATCTTAACAGATATACTGTAATGGCCAAAAGTTTTGAGACTGACACAAATTTTGGTTTTAACATACAGTAGTTTGCTGCTTCAGTGTCTTTAGATCTTTTAGTCAGATGTTTCTCTTAAGTTTATACAAAGACTTGAAAAATAAGGGTAAACACTGTAAATATTAAGGGTATGTGCACACGTCAGGATTTCTTGCAGAAATTTCCTGAAGAAAACCGGAAATTTTCTGCAAGAAATCCGCATTTTTTTTTTTGCGTTTTTTTCCTGGTTTTTTCGTGTTTTTTTAGCATTTTGCAAGCGAAATTAGCTTGCAGAATGCTAAAGTTTTCCAAGCGATCTGTAGCATCGCTTGGAAAACTGACTGACAGGTTGGTCACACTTGTCAAACATAGTGTTTGACAAGTGTGACCAACTTTTTACTATAGATGCAGCCTATGCAGCATCAATAGTAAAAGATAGAATGTTTAAAAAAAATTAAAAAATGGTTATACTCACCTGCAGACAGCCGATCTCCTCAGCGGCGTCCGTTCCTATAGATGGTGTGTGTGTGCAGGACCTTCGATGACGTCGCGGTCACGTGACCGCGACGTCTTCGCAGGTCCTTCACACACACCAGCTATAGGAACCGAAGCGGCAGCATGCACCTGAGAGGCGGGAAGACTGCGGGGGCCATCGAAGGTGAGTATATGACTATTTTTTTATGTTAATTCTTTTTTTTTACCAATTATATGGTGCCCAGTCCGTGGAGGAGAGTCTCCTCTCCTCCACCCTGGGTACCAACCGCACATAATCTGCTTACTTCCCGCATGGTGTGCACAGCCCCATGCGGGAAGTAAGCAGATCAATGCATTCCTAGGTGTGCGGAATCCCCGCAATTCCGCAAATTTAATGAACATGTTGCTTTTTTTTCTGCGATGCGATTTTTTCGCGGAAAAAAATGCAACATTTGCACAAGAAATGCGGAATGCACTGTAAATAATAGGAGGCATATGTAAGCATTTTTTTCGTGTTTTTATCATGTTTTTATAGCGAAAAAAACGCAAAAAATACTGAACGTGTGCACATGGCCTGAGACCTGGCATACTGGATATCAACTTCTATGCCAATTATTGATTGATGGCAACTCATTTATACTGAATGCTTGAAGTTTATCACAGTTTGTGCGTTTTTGTTTTCTCACCCACTTTTTGAACTTCTCAGTGGCATTGGGATCTGGGGAGTTTAGTATGGGTTTAAACCATCACTTCAGATCTCTCCTACTCAAGTTAACATTCTTTGGATGGTTATATGTGATTCCTATATTTTCAAGCAGCTTTTCTACTGTTCATTCATCAATTTTCTTCTTTCAATCACGTCCCAAAAAGTTCTTAACTGATCCATGAGTAGCAGACGTCTTGATAACATATGCAACTGTTGAAGCTGAGATGTCAAAATCCTTGGAGCTAGCCTTGTACTGCTTAAGCTTTTCGTCAACAGCATTTCCGGTCTGCTCAAATGGCTTTAGTTTTTTTTGCATTATGAACAAGGAACGAGGAATAAAACATTTTAACCCCTTTGTGACAGTGAATTTCCATTTTTTTGTTTGTTTGTTTGTTTTTACCTCCCCTTCTTCCAAGAGCCATAACTATTTTAGTTTTACGTCAGTATAGCCGTATGATGGATTATTTTTTTGAAGGCCGTTTTATACTTTTGAATGACACCATTCATTCTCCAACATATTGTACTGGAAAATGGGAGAAAAATTCCAAGAGTCTTGTGACTGCAAAAAAAAAGTGCAATTTCACAATTGTTTTTTGGGGTTTCTTATTTACCATATTCATTATATGATAAAACTGAGCTGGCAACATGATTATCCAGGTTAGTATGAGTACGCAGATACCAAACATGTATAGTTTTGTTTTTTATTTAAGTGGTGAAAAAAAATTGTAAATTTGTAAAAAAAAAATAAATAGCTTTTATTGCCATTTCCAGAGACCTGTAGCGTTTTAATTTTTCAGGTTATGGGGCTGTGTAAGGGCTTATTTTTTGCATCCTGAGCTGACGTTTCTACCGATACTATTTTTGGATAGATGCAATGTTTTGATCGCCTCTTATTAAATTTTACTGTATTTTTTGCGGTGGCCAAAAAAACTGTTATTTTGGCATGTTCATGGTCACCTGGCATTCCTTAGGCCCCTTAGGATGTACCTTAAGGTACCGTTACACTAAGCGACGCTCCAGCGATATAGACAACGATCCGACCTAAACTAGATCGCTGGAGTGTCGCTGTTAGGTCGCTGTAGAGACGTCAAACACAGCAGCTCCAGAACGATGCAGGAGCGATCCAGTGACGTAACGGCGACTCACTTATCGGTCACGCTCCATGTAAAAACATTGCTGACATCGTTGCTTTTGCTGTCAAACATGACGATACACGCCGATCTGACGACCAAATAAAGTTCCAGACTTCTAGCTCCGACCAGCGATATAACAGCGGGATCCAGATCGCTGCTGCGTGTCAAACTCAACGAGATCGCTATCCAGGACGCTGCAACGTCACGGATCGTTGTCGTTCTCGTTGGAAAGTTGTTTAGTGTGAAGGTACCTTTAGGATAAGGAGCAACACTGCAAGCAGGGTAGGTGAAGTATGAGTAGCACCAGCCTACACTGCAGTCCATCATTTCAGAGGTCAAGAGACAAATTGCTGATATATGACTCAGGACTAGTGTTGAGCATTCCGATACCGCAGGTATCGGCCGATACTTGCGGTATCGGAATTCCGATACCGGGATTCCGATACTTGGCGCGTATCGGATACCGGAATCGGAAGTTCCAAGATTCAAAATGCAGAACTTCAGCCAATGAGAATGATTCCAAGTGTGGGCACATCCTGTTTAGCATGGAGGGCATGAAACTACTGGCAAGGCTGTGATTGGCTGCTGAAATGATGTCATGCTGCAGTTTAAAAGTCGCTGGCGCCATTTTGCGCTCACTCTGCTGTGAATTCAGTTAGTGACAGGATGCTGTTTGCTGACTGAGGGCCAGTTTAGAGATAGCGATTTGCTTCTTTGTGCCTTCCAAAGGCTAATTTAGCAACCGCTGTGTTCACCTACTATCATACCTCCCAACTTTAGGGGAAGGGAAAGAGGGAGAAAGTCAGCGGCGCGCGTAGCGCGCCGCGGCAAATTTTAGGCCACACCCATTTCACAACTAGCCACGCCCCAGCCACACCCATTTAGCACTTCTGATCACAATGTTTCGTTAACAATAATTATGAACAAAAAAATATGGCCACACACGACGCTCCATACTGTACAATGGCCATTGGCCACATTATGCTCCATACTGTATAATGGCCCCACATGATGCTGCGTACAGTATACTTGCCCCACGTGATGGGGCACGTATAAAATGCCCCATAGCATAAAATACGCTGACACATCCTGACTACGGATCAATATTTTGGGGACATTTCTCCGTATTACGCCCGTAGTACGGCCGTATAATACGTGGCGTATTGTCTTACGCCGAGTGTGACGCCGGCCTTACTGGTATAATTATTATAGGGGCCAAGTCCCTTTTGTATATATCTCCCTGATATACACCGAGCACCATTTTGTGTTCATGTAATTTGTGTTATGGGTTCGACAGGGCTAAAAACATAGTAACACCCACGGAGCACATCTGCCCGGCACCAGGTCCTCCTGACCCCCGGAGTGCGCATACGTGAAGTGCGACCGAAGATTCCTGAGGCGGTGGAGTCAGAGGTGAGTAACGGGGTGAGGGGTCGGCATGCTGCTGCCGTATTTAGCATTTTGGGTGACAATACCCCTTTAACGATAACCATGGGGAGAGGGGTGCTGCACCAGGTTGGTGGAGAATCCGATGGATGGGTACCAGGGGGAGAGTGGGAGCGGGGTGCGCTGCATGGGGAGACAAAGTTTGTGTCAGTCCTCCTAATGCTGTCAGATCAGAGTCTCTGCTGTAACGGGCAGCGCTGCATGGAGAGGGGGAGAGACACATTCACTTACAGTCAGTCTGCAGATCCCCGCTCGCTGCTCCCGCGGTCACGAGAAACCAGTCCGGGTGCTGGCGCTGCCGCTCTAGTGTCCTCAGAGTCCGTCCACGTTGAGGAGGAAGCCGGAGGCGGGCGGTGAGGCAACTCAAGGGGGCGTGGCTACAACGCAGACAGTCCCAGGCAGGGAACGGAACGAACAGCTGCGGGTACAGTAATCGGGCTCTCTCTACGTCCCGGAAGTGGGCGGGGCTTCACTGGCGGCCGCAAATTCGGGATTTTAAATGCCCGAAGCGGGACAGCGGGACCCCGGTGCCAAAGCGGGACTGTCCCGCTGAAATCGGGACGGTTGGGAGGTATGCCTACTATTCACCTTGCTTTTGCCTTGTAGCGCTGTTTTCACAGCGATCTGCAAGGTCTGTGTGTGTGTGTGTGTGAGTGCAGCCCACTCTCTAGTCTGAGTGCAGCCACATAGGCCATCCATAGCTGGTTGTATTCAGTTCAGGGAGGGTGGTTCATTGCCTCATACTGTTCTTTTTTTTTTTTTTTTTTTCAAGTAGTGTAGTCTGCTGCTCATTTATTCAAAAAAATCCTATTAGTGTCTTTCCACCCGTCTCCAGCTAATTTGTGGAAAAACACTACATAGGATAACGTAGAGGAGGGTTTTTGGGCCTTGCAGCGCCGTTTACGGCTGTCTGCACGGTCTCCGTGTGACTGCAGCTCGCCCTGTAGTCTGTGAGCAGCCATAGCCTGGTTGTCTCCAGCTCAGGGTTCTTCACTGCGTCATACCGCCAAATCAATTTTCATTTTGTTTTAAGTAGTGCAGGCTGCTGCACATTTTTTCAAAAAAATCCTATTAGTGTCTTTCCACCCGTCTCCAGCTAACTTGTGGAAAAACACTACATAGGATAACGTAGAGGAGGGTTTTTGGGCCTTGCAGCGCCGTTTACGTCTGTCTGCACGGTCTCCGTGTGACTGCAGCTCTATCCGTTGTCAGTTCAGCCCCCAAAAAATAAATAAATAATAAAGTTCACCAAACACACCAGTTACACCACTTTACATTTGTGTAGGCCACATTAGCTCATATTAAAGTCTAGTCCACACTTTAGAAAATTAGTGTTTCTTATACCTGTTAGGAGGAGTTGCTCAGGAATAAGCACACAAAGCCGTTAGTACTTTTCTGCTTATCTTTATCAGTCAACCAAGATCAAGAAGGCAGTGAGTAAGGCACGTGGGCGTGGGCGTGGGCGCGGAGCAGGGAGGGGACGTGGGGATTCTGTGCCTGCTGCGGGCACCGGTGACTCATCAGCACCCACTTTCACCAGGCAACAGTCGTTCATGCGCAGCTTTGTGTCAGAGCGCTGTACACCGCTGCTGCGTGAAGAACAAATTGAAGCCGTTGTCGGATGGATGGCAGCTAATGCATCAACTTCAATTAGTGCCACATCCTCTCAGACACAGAGCACTGGAGAGCAGCCATCTGTCTCTTCACCACCTGCCAAATTGCCCAGGCAGACAGAGAGCCCAGGACAGGAGCCGTCTCTACTTCTGTTCTCTGAATCTCTTGGCTTGGAAACAGGGGGCCAGCCAAGCAGCATTGGAGAAATGGAAGAAGAGGCAGGGTGCAGTGATGCCCAACAGCTTTTTCTCTCTTCCTCTGAAGAGGCGGGTGGGCCAGTGGCTCCGGTCACCACATCGCAGGCCGCATCAGCTGATGATGACACTCAGGTGCCACTTACTGGTGCGTGCTCTGCTGCTGAGACTACCCAGGAGGAGCAGTTGGGGGCAGAGGGTAGTGTAGATGATGAGGTCCTTGACCCATCTTGGCGTGAGGGACAGGAAGGTGGTGGGAGCAGCTCTGAGGAAGAGATTCCCCGTACGGCCCAAAGAGGGAGAGGGAGGGGGAAGACTGCGGATCCTGCAGCCTCCGCTTTGGCACCCGTTAGGAGCATGTCTCTTCCAAAAGCCAAAAAGGGCGCTCCCAAGACTTGCAGTGCCTGGTCCTTTTTTGACACAGTTGCAGATGACATTTGCTATGTCAGATGCAAGGTGTGTCATCAAAAAGTCAAAAGAGGGAAAAATGTCAGCAACCTCAATACCTCCAACATGTGGAAACATGTGCGCAACAGGCACCCGGCGGAGTTAGAAAAACACACTGAAGAGCTAGGCCAACCAACAGCGGCAGCTACCACCTCTTCAGCTCGTGTTGCCTCTTCCTCTAGCTCACACGCAGCTGGTTCGGCTTCCTCCCAGGATCGCCGTGGAAGAACCTCTGGCCCTGTTGTCCAGAGACCCACTGTAATTCCACCCGCAGCACCACTTTCCCAGTCATCCACACACTCCCAGCCCAGTCTACAGCCATCGGTAGTACAGGCATGGGAGAAAAGGCGGCCTTTCTCGTCAAACCACCCACGAGCACAGGCTCTGACTGCAGGCATTGCCAAACTTCTTTCACTGGAAATGCTGTCATTCAGGCTGGTGGAGACTGACAGCTTCCGTGACTTGATGTCATTGGCAGTCCCACAGTACAATGTGCCCAGCCGCTTTTACTTCAGCAGGCAAGCCGTCCCTGCCCTGCACAAGCATGTGGAGGGACACATAAAACACGCGCTACTGAACGCCGTCAGTAGCAAGGTCCACCTCACCACCGATGCGTGGACCAGTCAACATGGACAGGGGCGATACCTTTCCCTCACTGCCCATTGGGTTAATGTCGTTGAGCCGGGTACAGACCGTGCGAGTGGCGCAGGACGTGTCCTGCCCACTCCAAGGATTGCAGGAATCCATTCTGTACGCATTGACTCCTCCTCTTACACCAGTTCCTCAGAATCATCGCTGCAGGAGCCGTCACAGTCCACCTCCACATGGACCCGTGATGAACGTGTACCTGTTACGACCGACATGAGCACAGCCGTGGCCAAACGTCAACAGGCCGTCTTGAAATTAATTTTTTGGGGGAATCGTAGCCACACAGCGCAGGAGCTCTGGAATGCCATCAAGCAGGAGAGCGATGTGTGGTTTGTGCCAGCGAATCTCCAGCCAGGCATGGTAGTGTGTGATAATGGCCGAAATCTGGTGGCAGCTCTGGGCCTCGGCAACCTCACTCACATCCCATGTCTGGCACATGTGCTCAATTTGGTCGTGCAGAGCTTTTTGAGGGACTATCCGGATCTTGATGCACTGCTGCACAAGGTCCGCCTAGAGTGTGCTCACTTGCGGCGTTCCAGCACGGCAAAAGCGCGCATTGCGGCTCTGCATCGCCGACACCGCCTGCCGGAACATCGCATCATATGTGACCTACCTACCAGGTGGAATTCCACGTTACATATGTTGGAGCGGTTGTGTGAGCAGCAGCAAGCTGTAATGGAGTACCAGCTGCTTCAGGCGCAAAGAAGTCGCACTCAGCGCCGTACAGACTTCACAACCACAGAGTGGGCCACTATGAATGACGTCTGCCAGGTTTTGCGTCCCTTTGATTATTCCACGCGGATGGCGAGTGCAGATGATGCACTAGTCAGCATGACTATCCCCCTTATCTGCCTGCTTGAAAAATCACTGCAAGCGCTAAGGGATGATGTTGTGGAAGAGGTGGAGGATGAGGATTCACCATTTCCATCATCTTCTGGACAGTCAGCGCCACGTGGTTCCTCACAAACGCGTAGGCAGGGGACAGTTTGTGAGGAGGATGAGGAGGAGTCAATGGAGGAGGAAGACATCCGTCCAGAGGAGGGAGTTACCGAATTGTCCAGTACTCAGTGTGTACAGCGAGGGTGGGGTGATGACGAGCAGGCAGAGATCACGCCTCCAGCAGGGGACAGCGTTTCTTGGGCAGTTGGCAGTCTGCAGCACATGGTGGATTACATGCTGCAGTGCCTGAGAAACGACCGCCGCATCGCCCACATTCTCAACATGTCTGATTATTGGGTGTTCACCCTCCTCGATCCTCGCTACCGGGACAACGTAGATAGCCTCATCACACCGTTGAACCGGGAGCGAAAAATGCGGGAGTACCAAGACACACTGGTCAATTCCATCATCTTCTCCATTCCAACTGAGAGAAGTGCTGCTAGTGCATTCCAAAGCAGCTCAGTGCGTCCAGGCAGTGGTGGAGGCTCTGCACAAAGAGGGAGCAGAAGCAGTGCCTCTGCCCAAGGCAAGACCAGTATGGCCCAACTGTGGCACAGTTTTCTGTGCCCCCCACAAAAGTCTACACCATCACAGACGGCTCCAGTCAGCAGGAGGCAACGGTTCCGTCAGATGGTGACAGACTACATGTCTTGCCCTCTTGCTGTACTCCCAGACGGCTCTTCCCCTTTCAAGTTTTGGGTCTCAAAGCTGGATACATGGCCAGAGCTAAGCCAGTATGCATTGGAGGTGCTGTCTTGCCCTGCGGCCAGTGTATTATCGGAACGTGTCTTTAGTGCTGCAGGTGGTGTACTAACTGACCGTCGCATGCGACTATCCTCCGATAACATTGACCGGCTTACTTTCCTGAAAATGAACAAGGCCTGGATCTCGCAGGAATTTGCCACTCCTCCTCCTGATTAAATAATTAGGTCACTGTATACGTTATCCAGGTCTCCTGTTGTGTTCATCTTTCTACCACCTGAACTTAAATTCCTGGGCTCCAACACCGCCAGTTGAGGCTCAGAAGTGCCGTCTGCACAGTCAAAACATACGACCCAGTGTTATTGGGTTTCAGTAACGTCAGCTGATCCCCAGCTGTGTAGCCGGCAATGTGTCATGCGACCGCCACGCTGACACAACAACTGAAATGTAAGGGAATCTGTCCCCCCCCCCCCAAGGCGTTTGTTACTGAAAGAGCCACCTTGTGCAGCAGTAATGCTGCACAAGGAAAAGGTAGCTATTTTGGTTTAGCTCCTTGCACACGCAGAACTTAACACTTATAAAATGTGTCCACTGATACCGTAAAACCGTCCCGGAGGTGGGACTTTCCTTCGTAATATGACGCAGTACAGCCGTCATTCCTCCCCCCCCCCGGCGCCGCGCCCCGGCTCCTCAGCGTTGTTTGATTCCGTCCCGGAGCCTGCGCTGTTATGTTATCCCGTGGCCAGGCACACTTAGCGCTGCCCGTCTTCTGGCATTATTTGGTGTCAGGATGGCTGCGCCTGTGCGGCCGCGCTGGCCGAGAGCCCGCCTCGCAGTGTCTTCTGATTTAATCCCACTGGGGGCCTGGGATCCATGGACATGCGCAGTGCATATCTGAACCTCCACCTCTCACTCATCTCCCTATGGCTTCTTCAGACTGTTCGGTGTCAGCTGGTCCCTAATAGCATGCCACGGCCGTGACACCGCACAGTCTTAAGAAGCTGTAGGGAGGGGAGTGAGAGGCGAGGATATGCACTGCGCATGGCCATGGATCCCAGGCCCCCAGTGGGATAAAATCAGAAGACACTGCGAGGCGGGCTCTCGGCCAGCGCGGCCGCACAGGCGCAGCCAGCCTGACACCAAATGATGTCAGAAGATGGGCAGCGCTAAGTGTGCCTGGCCAAGGGATAACATAACAGCGCAGGCTCCGGGACGGAATCAAACTACGCTGAGGAGCCGGGGCGCGGCGCCGGGGGGGTAGGAATGACGGCTGTGCTGCGTCATATTACGAAGGAAAGTCCCACCTCCGGGACGGTTTCACGGTTTCAGGGGACACATTTTATAAGTGTTTAGTTCTGTGTTTGCAAGGAGCGTGATGAAAAGAGCCACCTTTTCCTTTTGCATCTTTTGTGCTGCACAAGCTGGCTCTTTCAGCTACAAACGCCTTGGGGGGGGGGGTTAAAGGTTCCCTTTCGACTTTCTCAGGCTTTGGCCTACATTGTGTTCCTCTGCTTTTCCACCTGTCCCTGGGCTCCAACACCGCCAGTTGCCGTCCAGAAGTGCTGTACGCACAGTCAACAGTCCCTCCTCTGTTATTGGGGTTCAGTAACGTCAGCTGTTCCCCAGCTGTGTGTGTGGCAATCCCTCCTACCTCCTCCTACCTCCTCCACCTGTCCCTGGGCTCCAACACCGCCAGTTGCCGTCCAGAAGTGCTGTACGCACAGTCAACAGTCCCTCCTCTGTTATTGGGGTTCAGTAACGTCAGCTGTTCCCCTGCTGTGTGTGTGGCAATCCCTCCTACCTCCTCCTACCTCCTCCTCCTCCACCTGTCCCTGGGCTCCAACACCGCCAGTTGCCGTCCAGAAGTGCTGTACGCACAGTCAACAGTCCCTCCTCTGTTATTGGGGTTCAGTAACGTCAGCTGTTCCCCAGCTGTGTGTGTGGCAATCCCTCCTACCTCCTCCTACCTCCTCCTCCTCCACCTGTCCCTGGGCTCCAACACCACCAGTTGCCGTCCAGAAGTGCTGTACGCACAGTCAACAGTCCCTCCTCTGTTATTGGGGTTCAGTAACGTCAGCTGTTCCCCTGCTGTGTGTGTGGCAATCCCTCCTACCTCCTCCTACCTCCTCCTCCTCCACCTGTCCCTGGGCTCCAACACCGCCAGTTGCCGTCCAGAAGTGCTGTACGCACAGTCAACAGTCCCTCCTCTGTTATTGGGGTTCAGTAACGTCAGCTGTTCCCCTGCTGTGTGTGTGGCAATCCCTCCTACCTCCTCCTACCTCCTCCTCCTCCACCTGTCCCTGGGCTCCAACACCGCCAGTTGCCGTCCAGAAGTGCTGTACGCACAGTCAACAGTCCCTCCTCTGTTATTGGGGTTCAGTAACGTCAGCTGTTCCCCTGCTGTGTGTGTGGCAATCCCTCCTACCTCCTCCTACCTCCTCCTCCTCCACCTGTCCCTGGGCTCCAACACCGCCAGTTGCCGTCCAGAAGTGCTGTACGCACAGTCAACAGTCCCTCCTCTGTTATTGGGGTTCAGTAACGTCAGCTGTTCCCCAGCTGTGTGTGGCAATCCGCAATCCCTCCTACCTCCTCCTACCTCCTCCTCCTCCACCTGTCCCTGGGCTCCAACACTGCCAGTTGCCGTCCAGAAGTGCTGTACGCACAGTCAACAGTCCCTCCTCTGTTATTGGGGTTCAGTAACGTCAGCTGTTCCCCTGCTGTGTGTGTGGCAATCCCTCCTACCTCCTCCTACCTCCTCCTCCTCCACCTGTCCCTGGGCTCCAACACCGCCAGTTGCCGTCCAGAAGTGCTGTACGCACAGTCAACAGTCCCTCCTCTGTTATTGGGGTTCAGTAACGTCAGCTGTTCCCCTGCTGTGTGTGTGGCAATCCCTCCTACCTCCTCCTACCTCCTCCTCCTCCACCTGTCCCTGGGCTCCAACACCGCCAGTTGCCGTCCAGAAGTGCTGTACGCACAGTCAACAGTCCCTCCTCTGTTATTGGGGTTCAGTAACGTCAGCTGTTCCCCTGCTGTGTGTGTGGCAATCCCTCCTACCTCCTCCTACCTCCTCCTCCTCCACCTGTCCCTGGGCTCCAACACCGCCAGTTGCCGTCCAGAAGTGCTGTACGCACAGTCAACAGTCCCTCCTCTGTTATTGGGGTTCAGTAACGTCAGCTGTTCCCCAGCTGTGTGTGTGGCAATCCCTCCTACCTCCTCCTCCTCCACCTGTCCCTGGGCTCCAACACCGCCAGTTGCCGTCCAGAAGTGCTGTACGCACAGTCAACAGTCCCTCCTCTGTTATTGGGGTTCAGTAACGTCAGCTGTTCCCCTGCTGTGTGTGTGGCAATCCCTCCTACCTCCTCCACCTCCTCCTCCTCCACCTGTCCCTGGGCTCCAACACCGCCAGTTGCCGTCCAGAAGTGCTGTACGCACAGTCAACAGTCCCTCCTCTGTTATTGGGGTTCAGTAACGTCAGCTGTTCCCCAGCTGTGTGTGTGGCAATCCCTCCTACCTCCTCCTACCTCCTCCTCCTCCACCTGTCCCTGGGCTCCAACACCGCCAGTTGCCGTCCAGAAGTGCTGTACGCACAGTCAACAGTCCCTCCTCTGTTATTGGGGTTCAGTAACGTCAGCTGTTCCCCTGCTGTGTGTGTGGCAATCCCTCCTACCTCCTCCACCTCCTCCTCCTCCACCTGTCCCTGGGCTCCAACACCGCTAGTTGCCGTCCAGAAGTGCTGTCCGCACAGAGCCAAACACCTCGCCAATGTGTTAGTGGGGTTCAGCACCGCCAGCTGTTCTCCTGCTGTGCAGCCGGCAACGTGTACTGCGACCGCCACGCAGGCACAACAAGTTAAATTTAAGGGAACCTGTCCCCCCCCCCCCCCAGGCGTTTGTTACTGAAGGAGCCACCTTGTGCAGCAGTAATGATGCAAAGGGAAAAAGTGCCTCTTTTCGTGGTGCTCCTTGCACATGCTGATCCTAACACTTATGAAAAGTGTCCCCTCCTACCGTGATACCGTCCGGTTGGTGGAACTTTCCTTTGTGATGTGACGCAGCACAGCCATCATTCTTACCCCCTTGGCGCCGTGCGCCGCCTCCTCAGCGTTGTTTGAATCAGTCCCGGAGCCTGCGCTCTTAGGTTAGCCCTTGGCCATGCACACATTTTGCGCTGCCCGTCTTCTGACATCATTTGGTGTCAGGCTGGCTGCGCCTGTGCGGCCGCGCTGGCCGAGAGCCCGCCTCGTACTGTCTTCTGATTTAATCCCACTGGGGGCCTGAGATCCATGGACATGCGCAGTGCATATCTGAACCTCCACCTCTCACTCATCTCCCTACGGCTTCTTCAAACTGTGCGGTGTCAGCTGGTCCCTAATAGCATGCCACGGCCGTGACACCGCACAGTCAGAAGAAGCCGTAGGGAGATGAGTGAGAGGTGGAGGTTCAGATATGCACTGCGCATGTCCATGGATCTCAGGCCCCCAGTGGGATTAAATCAGAAGACAGTACGAGGCGGGCTCTCGGCCAGCGCGGCCGCACAGGCGCAGCCAGCCTGACACCAAATGATGTCAGAAGACGGGCAGCGCAAAATGTGTGCATGGCCAAGGGCTAACCTAACAGCGCAGGCTCCGGGACTGATTCAAACAACGCTGAGGAGGCGGCGCACGGCGCCAAGGGGGTAAGAATGACAGCTGTGCTGCGTCACATCACAAAGGAAAGTTCCACCTACCGGACGGTATCACGGTAGGAGGGGACACTTTTTACAAGTGTTAGGTTCAGCATGTGCAAGGACCATAATTAAAAGAGCTAAGTTTACCTTTTCCAGCATTAGTGCTGTACACGATGGCTCTTTCAGCTACAAACGCCTGGGGGGGGGTTAAAGTTTCCCTTTCAACTTGCTCCAGTGCAGGCTTCGGCCTACACTCTGCTCCCTCTCCTCCTCCTGCTGACCCTGGGCTCTAACACCGCCAGTTGGGGCCCAGATGTGCTAGCTGCACAGAGCCAAACACCAGCCAATGTGTCAGTGGGGTTCAGCACCGCCAGCTGTTCCCCTGCTGTGTAGCCGGCAACGTGTCCTGCAACAGCCACGCAGACACAAGAACTGAAATTGAAGGAAACCTGTCCCCCCTCCCCCAGGCGTTTTTACGTTTTACAGCCACCTTGTACGACAGTAATGCTGCATGTGTGCAAGGTGGCTCAGAAACTTAATCTCCTTGCCCATGTTGAAGTGAACACGTCTAAAAATGAGTCCTCTGCGACCATTAAAACGTCCCTCAGGTGTGATTTTCCTTTGTATTGACACGCAACAAGCTCCTTGGTAGCGCTGCCCGTCTTCTGATATCATTGTTTGGCTGCCTGCGCCTCTGCGGCCGCCTTGCCCCACACAACGCCCCTCGGTGTCTTATTTATTTGGACTGCGAGGGTGTGATTGATGGGCATGAACGGTGCATTTCTTCGCCTGTCCCTCATCTCCTTCCGCCTTCCTCAGACTGTGCGGCTTCATGGCCGCG
This sequence comes from Ranitomeya variabilis, assembly GCF_051348905.1. Taxonomy (NCBI): domain Eukaryota; kingdom Metazoa; phylum Chordata; class Amphibia; order Anura; family Dendrobatidae; genus Ranitomeya; species Ranitomeya variabilis. The sequence goes on along the minus strand of NC_135234.1, from coordinate 212,287,046 downwards.
GCATGCGATAAGGGATCAGCTGACGCCGCACAGTCTGAAGCGGGTGTAAGGACCCGAGTGTGAGAGGCGAACATATGTACTGTGCCAGGCCATGAATCCCAGCCCCGCAGTGTTTTAACAATGTTAACACACTGGGGGGCTGGGATGCATGGTCATCGCAAACCGCAACAGCCGACATAACATGATGTCAGAGGATGGTCAGCGCTAACAGCCCAAGGCCAAGGGATAACACAAAAGCGCAGACTCCTGTGCAACAAATAACGATGCTCAGGAGGCCGCGCAAAGAACCAAGGTGGCATTATTGCCAGCTGTACTGCGTCTCTTTATGAAGGGAACTCACGCCTCAAAATCAGTTTGACTGTGTAAGGGCCTAAATGTTATACGTGTTCCTTTCAGCGTGTGCAAGGAGCAAAATTAAAAGAGCAACCTTTGACTTGTGCAGCATTACTGCTGCATAAGCTGTGGCTCTTCTACTTTGTAACCCCTGAGGGGGGGTTAAAGGTTACCTTTGAAATTGGTTCAATTAGGCTTCGGCCTACACTCTGCTCCCCCTGCAGAGCCCGGGCTCCAACACCGCCAGTTGGGGCCCGGTACTGCTAGCTGCACAGAGAAAAACACCAGCCAATGTGTCAGTGGGGTTCAGCACCGCCAGCTGTTCCCCTGCTGTGCAGCCGGCAACGTGTCCTGCAACAGCCACGCAGGCACAACAGACCCAAAGCTGCCGCCAGTGCAGGCTTCGGCCTACACTCTGCTCCATCTCCTCCTCCTGCTGACCCCGGGCTCTAACACCGCCAGTTGGGGCCCGGTACTGCTAGCTGCACAGAGAAAAACACCAGCCAATGTGTCAGTGGGGTTCAGCACCGCCAGCTGTTCCCCTGCTGTGCAGCCGGCATCGTGTCCTGCAAAAGCCACGCAGACACAAGAACTGAAATTGAAGGGAACCTGTCCCCCCTCCCCCAGGCGTTTGTACGTTTTTAAGGCCACCTTGTACAGCGGTAATGCTGCATGTGTGCAAGGTGGCTCATAAACGTATTCTCCTCGCACATGTGGAACTGAAAACACGTCTGAAATGTGTCCTCTGTGTGACCATTTAACCGTCCCGGGGGTGTGACTTTCCTTTGTAATGACAAGCTGCAACCCCCTTGGTAGCGCTGCCCGTCTTCTGGCATCATTGTTTGGCTGCCTGCGCCTCTGCGGCCACCCTGACCCACACAACGCCCCTCGGTGTCTTATTTCTTGGGACTGCGAGGGTGTGATTGATGGGCATGAGCAGTGCATCAGTTCGCCTGTCCCTCATCTCCTTCCGCCTTCTTCAGACTGTGCGGCTTCATGGCCGTGGCATGCGATAAGGGATCAGCTGACGCCGCACAGTCTGCAGCGGGTGTAAGGACCCGAGTGCGAGAGGCGAACATATGTGCTGCGCCAGGCCATGAATCACAGCCCCGCAGTGTTTTAACAATGTTAAGACACCGCGGGGCTGGGATTCGTGGTCATCGCGAACCGCAGCGGCCGACATTAAATGAGGTCAGAAGATGGGCAGCGCTAACAGCGCTAGGCCAGGGGATAACACGACAGCGCAGACTCCTGTACAGCAAATAACAACGCTCAGGAGGCTGCACCCAGCACCAAGGTGGGATTCTTGACATCTGTGCTGCGTCTCATTACAAAGGGAACTCGCGCCTCCAACACAGTTTGACTGTATAAAGGGCTAAATGTTATACGTGTTTCATTCAGCGTGTGCAAGGAGCAAAATTAAAAGAGCAACCTTTGACTTGTGCAGCACTACTGCTGCATAAGCTGTGGCTCTTCTACTTTGTAACCCCTGAGGGGGGGTTAAAGGTTACCTTTGAAATTGGTTCAAGTAGGCTTCGGCCTACACTCTGCTCCCCCTGCAGAGCCCGGGCTCCAACACCGCCAGTTGGGGCCCGGTACTGCTAGCTGCACAGAGCCAAACACCAGCCAATGTGTCAGTGGGGTTCAGCACCGCCAGCTGTTCCCCTGCTGTGCAGCCGGCAACGTGTCCTGCAACAGCCACGCAGGCACAACAGACCCAAAGCTGCCGCCAGTGCAGGCTTCGGCCTACACTCTGCTCCATCTCCTCCTCCTGCTGACCCCGGGCTCTAACACCGCCAGTTGGGGCCCGGTACTGCTAGCTGCACAGAGAAAAACACCAGCCAATGTGTCAGTGGGGTTCAGCACCGCCAGCTGTTCCCCTGCTGTGCAGCCGGCATCGTGTCCTGCAAAAGCCACGCAGACACAAGAACTGAAATTGAAGGGAACCTGTCCCCCCTCCCCCAGGCGTTTGTACGTTTTTAAGGCCACCTTGTACAGCGGTAATGCTGCATGTGTGCAAGGTGGCTCATAAACGTATTCTCCTCGCACATGTGGAACTGAAAACACGTCTGAAATGTGTCCTCTGTGTGCCATTTAACCGTCCCGGGGGTGTGACTTTCCTTTGTAATGACACGCTGCAACCCCCTTGGTAGCGCTGCCCGTCTTCTGGCATCATTGTTTGGCTGCCTGCGCCTCTGCGGCCGCCCTGACCCACACAACGCCCCTCGGTGTCTTATATCTTGGGACTGCGAGGGTGTGATTGATGGGCATGAGCAGTGCATCAGTTCGCCTGTCCCTCATCTCCTTCCGCCTTCTTCAGACTGTGCGGCTTCATGGCCGTGGCATGCGATAAGGGATCAGCTGACGCCGCACAGTCTGCAGCGGGTGTAAGGACCCGAGTGCGAGAGGCGAACATATGTGCTGCGCCAGGCCATGAATCACAGCCCCGCAGTGTTTTAACAATGTTAAGACACCGCGGGGCTGGGATTCGTGGTCATCGCGAACCGCAGCGGCCGACATTAAATGAGGTCAGAAGATGGGCAGCGCTAACAGCGCTAGGCCAGGGGATAACACGACAGCGCAGACTCCTGTACAGCAAATAACAACGCTCAGGAGGCTGCACCCAGCACCAAGGTGGGATTCTTGACATCTGTGCTGCGTCTCATTACAAAGGGAACTCGCGCCTCCAACACAGTTTGACTGTATAAAGGGCTAAATGTTATACGTGTTTCATTCAGCGTGTGCAAGGAGCAAAATTAAAAGAGCAACCTTTGACTTGTGCAGCACTACTGCTGCATAAGCTGTGGCTCTTCTACTTTGTAACCCCTGAGGGGGGGTTAAAGGTTACCTTTGAAATTGGTTCAAGTAGGCTTCGGCCTACACTCTGCTCCCCCTGCAGAGCCCGGGCTCCAACACCGCCAGTTGGGGCCCGGTACTGCTAGCTGCACAGAGCCAAACACCAGCCAATGTGTCAGTGGGGTTCATCACCGCCAGCTGTTCCCCTGCTGTGCAGCCGGCAACGTGTCCTGCAACAGCCACGCAGGCACAACAGACCCAAAGCTGCCGCCAGTGCAGGCTTCGGCCTACACTCTGCTCCATCTCCTCCTCCTGCTGACCCCGGGCTCTAACACCGCCAGTTGGGGCCCGGTACTGCTAGCTGCACAGAGAAAAACACCAGCCAATGTGTCAGTGGGGTTCAGCACCGCCAGCTGTTCCCCTGCTGTGCAGCCGGCATCGTGTCCTGCAAAAGCCACGCAGACACTTGCTCTTGTACCTTCTGCTCCCCATCCTGGTTCCAGTACCGTCAGCTGGTTCCGGGCAGAGCCTTTGGCTTAGGTGCCTCCCTCTGGGTATCCGAGTTCCACCAACGTCAGGTGGTCCTTGGTAGTGCTTTCAGGCACGGGTACCTCCTGCTTAGTAACCGGGTTCCAGTAACGTCAGCTGGTCTTCGGTAGTTCCATTGGCTCTTGGACCTTCGGCTACCCATCCGGGTTCCAGCACCGTCAGCTGGTTCTCGGCAGTGTCTTTTGCTCTTGTACCTTCTGCTCCCCATCCTGGTTCCAGTACCGTCAGCTGGTTCCGGGCAGAGCCTTTGGCTTAGGTGCCTCCCTCTGGGTATCCGAGTTCCACCAATGTCAGGTGGTCCTTGGTAGTGCTTTCAGGCACGGGTACCTCCTGCTTAGTAACCGGGTTCCAGTAACGTCAGCTGGTCCTCGGTAGTTCCATTGGCTCTTGGACCTTCGGGTAGCCATCCGAGTTCCAGTTCCATCAGCTGGTTCTCGGCATTTTCTCAGCCTTCTTGTACCTTCTGCTACATTTCCAAGTTCAAGAGACTAAACACGATGACCCGGAAGACCACCCCTAAGATGACGACGACACCAGAGACGACAACCACCGTGATGACGACGACCCTGGAGACGATGACCCTGAAGACCACCCCGATGACGACGACCCCGGAGACGACGACCCTGAAGACCACCCCGATGACGACGACCCCGGAGACGACGACCCTGGAGACGACGACGACCTGGAAGACCGAGAAGCAGAAGAACAAGAGGCTGCAGAACAAAGAGCAGAAGAACATTAAGCATAACACTAAATATCAGAGCAAAAAATATTATCTAAATTATAAGCAGAAGAAGACTAAGCAGTGTATGGGGGTGAGTCCGTTCCTCCTCGTGGTGCCCCTGGATAAAGCCTGATGCTGCAGGCCAAACTGAACGCGGACAAATGTAACTGTTTTGTGACAGGCAGAACGGAAGGTGTAATCTTCAAACTTTTATAGATAACAACTACGGCAATGCCTGTCACAAATAAGAATATGATGAAGAAGTAGAATATGAAGAAGATAATAGTAAAATAAAAAGAATATGAACAATGTAACCAAAAAAATAATAGGTAGAAGATGAAGAAGAAGATGAATAAGGTGAAGAAGTTGATGTCAAAGAAGCTGATGATGAGGATAATGAAGAAGAAAGTGTGGGAGAAGTAAAAAAGAAGGTGAAGGGCGTGGAAGTAGTGAAACATCAATATCTGACAAAATAAAAAAAAAATTAACATAGTCAAAATCTTTCTACCGCCGAACGTCATAAAAAAACCCAAAATCCTGCTATTCTATTACATTGAGCTAAACCTCTGTGCCTTTAATGTCTCCGCCACGTCCCCCAATACATCCTACATTATTCTTAGTTGTTTTCCTTCATGTAGAATGAACCTACAAGTTTATAAAGGGTTTATTTTAATTCCGATATTTTCGTCCCATTGACTTGCATTGGGATCGGGTATCGGTATCGGATTAGATCCGATATTTTGACGGTATCGGCCGATACTTTCCGATACCGATACTTTCCGATATCGGAAAGTATCGCTCAACACTACTCAGGACTCAACACCTTGAGTAGATAATGGTATGAGATGTACCTTTTGAACCCAGCTCTGACCCCTCCTGGCTCTTTGTGCGCTACTCAGATGTGGACTTGGGCCCCTTCTTTTGTGTCTCCCAGAAATGTGCCTTAGGCTCCCTTGATTCCTTAGGGAGTTTTCCATGGCCAAGTATCTTTCCACCAACCTGTGCTCTCTGGGACTTCACACCTGCATTTCATCTATCAATTGTAGGGATTCACTCTCTTAGGTAGGCCTAAGGTAGCGTTCACGCAGGCAATGCAGTTTTGGTCCAAACACATGCAGTTTTTATTGCTTTCCACAAGTTGCACAGCACCAAAACAAACTTCTAAACCTAAATCCCTAGCCTTGCTTGGGCGCTAACCAAACAGAACAGAATCTGGCTACTCATACATAGCTGAGCTATCCCCAGCAATGTCAAACAAAACAGCTATTGTCCATAGCAACCTTTGATACGTGCAGTTCTCTGCACATTGCCTGTGCAGACTCTTTTCAGAGAGGGATTCTGGCCTGGCTCTCTCTTTAGCTCCAAGACACATCCAGTCTGGTCAGTTTCCCTGAGCTGACTGACCAAGAAGAACAGCTAGACTAGTTATATGCAGGGCTAGCCAGATGATTTAATCAGAACCTGTAAAGCTAGGATTTATCCCTAACCTACCTGGCTTTGATACACTGTATACAGGTCCTTCTCAAAAAATTAGCATATAGTGTAAAATTTCATTATTTACCATAATGTAATGATTACAATTAAACTTTCATATATTATAGATTCATTATCCACCAACTGAAATTTGTCAGGTCTTTTATTGTTTTAATACTGATGATTTTGGCATACAACTCCTGATAACCCAAAAAACCTGTCTCAATAAATTAGCATATTTCACCCGACCAATCAAATAAAAGTGTTTTTTAATAACAAACAAAAAAACCATCAAATAATAATGTTCAGTTATGCACTCAATACTTGGTCGGGAATCCTTTGGCAGAAATGACTGCTTCAATGCGGCGTGGCATGGAGGCAATCAGCCTGTGACACTGCTGAGATGTTATGGAGGCCCAGGATGCTTCAATAGCGGCCTTAAGCTCATCCAGAGTGTTGGGTCTTGCGCCTCTCAACTTTCTCTTCACAATATCCCACAGATTCTATATGGGGTACAGGTCAGGAGAGTTGGCTGGCCAATTGAGCACAGTAATACCATGGTCAGTAAACCATTTACCAGTGGTTTTGGCACTGTGAGCAGGTGCCAGGTCGTGCTGAAAAATGAAATCTTCATCTCCATAAAGCATTTCAGCCGATGGAAGCATGAAGTGCTCCAAAATCTCCTGATAGCTAGCTGCATTGACCCTGCCCTTGATGAAACACAGTGGACCAACACCAGCAGCTGACATGGCACCCCACACCATCACTGACTGTGGGTACTTGACACTGGACTTCAGGCATTTTGGCATTTCCTTCTCCCCAGTCTTCCTCCAGACTCTGGCACCTTGATTTCCGAATGACATGCAAAATTTGCTTTCATCAGAAAAAAGTACTTGGGAACACTTAGCAACAGTCCAGTGCTGCCTCTCTGTAGCCCAGGTCAGGCGCTTCTGCCGCTGTTTATGGCTCAAAAGTGGCTTTACCTGGGGAATGCGGCACCTGTAGCCCATTTCCTGCACACGCCTGTGCATGGTGGCTCTGGATGTTTCCACACCAGACTCAGTCCACTGCTTCCTCAGGTTCCCCAAGGTCTGGAATCGGTCCTTCTCCACAATCTTCCTCAGGGTCCGGTCACCTCTTCTCGTTGTACAGCGTTTTCTGCCACATTGTTTCCTTCCAACAGACTTACCATTGAGGTGCCTTGATACAGCACTCTGGGAACAGCCTATTTGTTGAGAAATTTCTTTCTGGGTCTTACCCTCTTGCTTGAGGGTGTCAATGATGGCCTTCTTGACATTGTCAGGTCGCTAGTCTTACCCATGATGGGGGTTTTGAGTAATGAACCAGGCAGGGAGTTTTTAAAAGCCTCAGGTATCTTTTGCATGTGTTTAGAGTTAATTAGTTGATTCAGAAGATTAGGGTAATAGGTCGTTTAGAGAACCTTTTCTTGATATGCTAATTTATTGAGACAGGTTTTTTGGGTTATCAGGAGTTGTATGCCAAAATCATCAGTATTAAAACAATAAAAGACCTGACAAATTTCAGTTGGTGGATAATGAATCTATAATATATGAAAGTTTAATTGTAATCATTACATTATGGTAAATAATGAAATTTTACACTATATGCTAATTTTTTGAGAAGGACCTGTATATGCAAGCAAGTTCACAAGACACTTTAGTTCAGGAGATATTTTATCTATCGTAGTGTATTTAAAATAGTTATCTGGTGAAAATAAGATAATATGATAAGCTATAACTTATAGATCGTGGGGGTACAACTTCAGGGACTCCCATCGATTGCAAGAACAGCCATACATAAATATGGATATGTGAAAACTTATTTTCACTGGACAACCCCTTTATCAGCCATTCATAGAATAGATGATAACTTACATATTGGTGGGGCTTCAACTGCTGGGAACCCCACCGCTTTCCAGAATTCTTGTTCTGTTGATTGGTGGAGGACTCAGCACTTGTACCCCACCAATCTACAGATTATCACATATCATTCATAGGATATGTGATAACTTATAGATCTGTGAGGGTATGATTGCTATAAACTAGAGATGGGTGAATCTGAACAGTAAAGTTCAGCATCCATACCGAACACCTACTGTTTGGGCACGGACACCGAACACAGACTTCACCAGGAAATCCGTGTTACTGTTCAGGTTCGGCCTCTTGAACACCAAGTGTTTGTCACATTGCTTCTGATCAGCGGTAAAATCATTACCGCTGGTAAGACAGCTGAGGTTCCCACACTGTGAAATGAGTGTGTGAGCCCGCAGCTGTGATTGGAAGTATAAAGTTTACCTCCAGTCACTGAGGTCGGCTGATAGGACTAATGCTCCCATCAGCCGATGCCTGATGCTGCTAATAACACTGAGCGCAGGCGAGGCTGATGGGAATATTCATCAGCCGATGCATGCGCTCTAAATAAATAATTTAAAAAAAAAATGCCATAGGTTCCACTGTATTTTTGATAACCAGCCAGGCAAAACTGACAGCTGCAGGCTGCAACCCACAGCTTTCAGCTTCAGCAAGGCTGGTTGTCAAGAATAGAGGGGTTCCCATAATGTTTTGTTAATTATTTAAATATATATTGAAAAAAACGACGTGGGGTCCCCCTTTTTGACAACCAGCCTTGCTAAAGCAAACAGCTGAGGGATGGTATTCTCAGGCTGGTAAGGGGCCATGGATATTGGCCCCCCAGCCCAAAAATAGCAGCCCGCAGCCGCCCACAAAAGGCACATCTATTAGATGCTCCATTTCTGGCGCTTTTCCCTGCTCTTCCCACCTGCCCTGTAGTGGTGGCAAGTAGGGTAATATTTGTGGGGTTGATGTCACCTTTGTATTGTCCAGTGACATCAAGCCCACCGATTAATAATGGAGAGGCATCTATAAGACGCCTATCCATTATTAATCCGATAGTTATATTGTAAATAAACACACCGAAAGTATAAAGTATTTTATTTGAAATAAAAACAAAACAGTTTTCCCTTTTTATTTAAAAATAACAAACACAGTTATACTCACCTAACACCCATTCCATTGAATCCCTCGTCTCCTCTAATAAAACAAAAATAAAAAACAACAATCCCTTGTAGATTGTGAGCCCTCGCGGGCATTGTCCTCTCTTCTCCTGTACCAGTTGCGACTTGTATTGTTCAAGATTATTGTACCTGTTTTTATTATGTATACCCCTCCTCACATGTAAAGCACCATGGAATAAATGGCGCTATAATAATAAATAATAATAATATCCCTCACCTGTCTGACGTTCTGACCCAAACCGTAATCCATGTCTGGGGATAAATAGTTTTCAACCTGGACGGTGCCAAGATACGGCCGTCTAGGCTGAGAACCATTAGTGAATGAGCTGCTGCGAGCGCAGCATCAGTGAGCAGCGGTGACTTCATCGAGGTTACCACAGGTCACTGAGTTGTGTTCCCAGCTGGGCCAATGAACTGCGGTGACCTCCCTCCTGAGAGATCACCGCTTGCGCAGTGAGAAAAAGTCTCATGGTGCAGAGGCGAGTTCACTGGGAGAATTTCACTGCGGTAAATTTGAATTGCAGTGATCCCATCTCTGCACTGTGAGACTTTCTAAATGTGCTAGTGGTGTTCTCGCCGGAGGGAGGTCGCAACAGTTTATTGGCCCGGCTGGCTGTGTCTTTATTTACAATACAACTATAGGATTAATAATGGATAGGGGTCTTATAGATGCCTCTCTATTATTAATCCATGGGCTTGATGTCACTGAACAATACAAAGGTGACATCAACCTCACAAATATGAACCCCACTTGCCACCGCTACATGGCAAGTGGGAAGAGCCAGGCAAAGCACCAGAATTAGGGCATCTAATAGATGTACCTTTTCTGAGCGGTTGCAGGCTGCTTTTTTATGCTGGGGGACCAATATCTATGGCCCCTTACTAGCCTGAGAATACCAGCCCCCAGCTGTCTTTTTTAGCAAGGCTGGTTGTCAAAAATGGGGGACTCCACACTGTTTATTTAAATTATTTATTTAAATAATAAAAAACAGCGTGGGGACCCCTATTCTTGATAATCAGCCTTGTTGAAGCTGATAGCTGAGGGTTGCAGCCCGCAGCTGTCAGTTTTGCCTGGCTGGTTATCAAAAATACAGGGGAACCCATGCCTTTTTTTATTACTTATTTAGAGCTCAGGAGCCGACTGATGAATATTCCCATCAGCCCCCACCTGCTCTCAGTTTTATTAGCGGCAGGTTCCATCAGCCGACCCCAGTGACCGGAGGTAAACTTTTTACCTCTAAATAACAGCTGCTGGCTCACGCTATCATTTCAAATGCGGCAGTAATGATTTTACCACCGATCAGAAGCAGTGTTTGCCGCACTGTCATGCACATGACAGCGTGGCAAACACTGAATGTTCAGGCCCCTCATTCAAGTAAATGGGGTCCGGGGTCAGGTTCGGTTCCGTGTACTGTTCTGCTACCTAAACCCAAACTTTTTTTAACTTTTCAACTGAACCCGCCAGACCCAAACTTCCAGGGGTTCACCCATCTCTACTAGAAACCCCACAATGGTATTTTTATGCCCTGTGATTGGAGTGGCAGTTTGCATGCTTAACATCTGTTCTATTCATTCTTTATAGGACTGCCAGAAAAAGCTGAGCACTGCTCTCAGCAGTCCCGTAGAGAATGAATGAAACTGTATGTGTGCATGTGTTTTGCTACTCCATTCTAATGGACATAAAAATGCCCCATTCTGGCAATCAGTCGGGGTTCCTGCTGTCAGACCCGTACAAATCCATAAGTTATCAGCACTTTTCTGAGGATGAGTGATACATTCTTTTAACCGGACAATCCATTTTATATTCATGTGTGCCAATACTGTTAACCCCCAACTGTACTTAACGTCGATAAGTTATATTTGAGGAGCACTTATAACTAACTCACACTCTTATTTTTCAGACCTTGCACTTCAAGGTATGTTTTAATTAAATTGTCAATCTTCCCATTCGTTATGAAACCAAATATGGTAAGAACTTGTGTAGCTGTATTCAGTTTCGAGGATGATTTAGGCCATTTTCACATTTCCGACTTTCACAGTCCAAGTACATACCATGCTGTCCATTGTTTTTGGTCTCCTTACTCGAACTTAACAGCCTTATATATGCTTATGGGGCTGCTGCGTTCAGGTCAGGAAACTTGCGGTCTAGCCAAACATCGTGGTCCTTGGACTGTTAAAGTCGTTCGATGGGTGGTCAAAGGCTGGTAAATATAGTTCAACAGCAACAGTAGAAAAGGAGAGGTAGTAACTAGCTGCTCTGCCCACTTTCCCTTATTACAAATCAGTACTCTTGATGGACTGAGGCATGACTACATGAAAAGAATTGTAGGACATGGGAATTTTAATTAATTAATTCAGTACATTTTTTCACTCCAAAACATTTCTAGTATCCTGAATTTTTTGCTCACTCAAATCTCTGGAAACACACTTTAAGTAAAATTTCAGGCAGCTGTGCTCATATGCTATGATGGAGAATAAGCAGGATAAGAAGCGGAAAACAGCACAAAGCAAAGCATTTCCTTATATTCCTTCACATATTCAGAATTCTTTAACGATTGAAGCCAAAGAAAAGTATGTAAAGGAGCTCTTCAACTTCTTATAAAAAGCTCTAAGTTGTCAAACCTGCATAGCGGTAAATGTGTGCTCAACTAGCTGATTATGTGCGGACTGCGGTTGCAGTACAAGGAACACTGTATGTGCAGACCCTACATACTGTATAGGATATTTTATAAAGAGCTGTGAATGCCCCAGGCATGTCTTCCTTCCTCAAGTCCCGGCACCCTCTGCAACATGATCAGTTTTTTTGCACTTAGCTTTTGTATAGTGTATGTTAGCCTGTCTTGGTATAGCACGGGTAGAGGCGTAGCTAGGGTTTTGGTTCAGAGGGAGTGAAAGGTCTGAGTGGGCCCCTAACCAGGTTAGCTTGATTACAACTCGGTGACGCACCCTAAGGCCGGCGTCACACTAAATGTATCGATAATCAGTCCGAGTCTCCCTTCCGAGAGTCGCAGGAGTGTTCTCCATATGGTCATCCGTGTGTAATGTGTTTGCAATGGCATGATGCGATTTTCTCCCACCTATGTATCCATTTTACATCCGTAAGATATGCATATTGCTTTACATTTCTCACTGGCTTTCCCCACTGAATTATATTGCTCAATGGACTGAAATGGTGAAAATGTGTGCGTATTTGTTGCTAGCTAGACGGATGATCCGTGTGGTGTCCGAGTCTTTCTCGCACCCATAGGCTTGCATTCGCGAGTCTCGGACGATATACGCGTACAATCGCAGCATGCACGCACATCGAATACGCTTGAGAAAAATAAGGTGATGTGAGCTTCCCCATAGATTAACAATGGTCCGAGTGCTATGCAATGTTTTCTTGCATAACACTCGCCCACATTCTACGGTAGTGTGACTCTACGTGTATGTAGGAGAACCTCAGCAGATGACGCGCTGTTACTGAAAATAATCTCTATACAAAGACCAACATTGGTATTACCGCTAAATGGTCAGTGGTAAATACCAGTCCTACAGAACAAATAAGTGATTACAGTACAGTTATAGATGGTGACTTACAGAGGACATTCTTTCTGATTAAGGCTATGTGCACACGCTGCGGATTTTGCTGCGGATATATATATATATATACTGACCTCTTAGTGTCCCCAAACTAGTTGATGGCCCCAACACTGTATGATGGCCCTGTCACTGTAATCTCCACACTGTATGTTGGCCCCCTAGATAGCCTCTATATAGTATAATGCACCAGAAAATTCTCAATATAGTATAATACACTCTCCATAGGCCTCCATATTGTATAATGCACTACCCATAGGTAGAATCTATATAGTATACTGCACTCCCCATAGGCAGACTCTATGTAGTATAATGCACTCCCCATAGGCCTCTATATAGTATAATGCACACCCTATAGGCAGACTCTATATAGTATAATGCACTCCCCATAGGCAGCCTCTATATAGTATAATGCACTCCCCATAAGCAGCCTTTATAAAGTATAATGCACCCCCTATAGGCAGACTCTATATAGTATAATGCACCCCCCATAGGCAGACTCGATAGTATAATGCACTCGCCATAGGAAGACTCTATACAGAATAATGCACTCTCCAATAGGCACACTTTATATAGTATAATGCACCCCCTATAGGTAGACTCTATATAGTATAATGCACCCCATAGACCTCCATATAGTATAATGCACTCCCCATATGTAGACTCTATATAATGCACTCTCATAGGCAGACTCTATAGCATAATGCACTCCCCATAGGCAGACTCTATAGTATAATGCACCCCCCATAGGCAGACTCTATGTAGTATAATGCACTCCCCATAGGTCTTTATATAGTATAATGCACACCCTATAGGCAGACTCTATAGTATAATGCACTCCCCATAGGCAGACTCTATATAGTGTAATGCACTCCTCATAGCAAGACTCTATAGTATAGTATATATGATTCCCTTTTGATAAAGCCTACGCAAAACATGCGTCAGGGGGTGGATCTGGTTCCTCGGCACCTGGTTATTAGCTGTTAGGGCACTTTCTCTTTTTTTCTTCCTCTTTGTGGGGGCGTATCGCCACTGTGGCAGCCTCAAGGAATTCAATATAGAATGTGTAATTCAGTTGCATGATTGTTAGCATTGGGTCCATATTAGGTCCAAATGCGTTATTAACATACAAGGTGCATACCATATGCTGTTGAAATTTACAGTGCTCTATATTAGTACCATGATGATATTTATCATTATTATTGTTGTTTATGCCTTGGACCCAGGTGCTTCTCACTTGGGTTTAATGTTCTGTTTGTGCTTCATTTTTTATTTATTTTGTATTATCATATGTAATAAATTATTTTCTTTAAAAAAAAATGTTTGTGTATGGAACTCCATTGTTTTTGGTTAATTACTTGTATTGGGAGTATACACTTATTATCCTGCTACTTTACATGGGTAAAGATATATATTCACTTGAATGTTACTTTCAACTATATGGGACCCATGTTGTTTCTGGGAGTTTGATAATATATCTATAGTATAATGCACTCCCCATAGGCAGACTTTATACAGTATAATGCACTCCCCCATAGGCACACTTTATGTAGTATAATGCAGCCCCTATAGGCAACCTATATAGTATAATGCACCCCCATAGGCCTCCATATAGTATAAAGCATTCCCCATAGGCATCCATATTGTATAATGCACTATCCATAGGTAGACTCTGTTTAGTATAATGCTCTCCTCATAGGCAGACTCTATAGTATAATGCACTCTCCCATAGGCACACTTTATATAGTGTAATGCACCCCCTATAGGCAAACACTAATATAATGCAGCCCCACAGGCAGACTCTAATGTAATGTAATGCATTCCCCCATAGGCAGACTAATATAATGCAGCCACTCATAGGCAGACTCTAAAGTATAATGCAGCCCCCCATAGGCAGACTCTAACATAATGCAGCCCCACCATAGGCAGACTCTAATATATTGCACCCCCCAATAGGTAGAATCTAATATAATGCAGCCCCCCCATAGGCAGACTCTAATATAATGCAGCCCCTCATAGGCAGACCCTAATAAAGAATCCCCCATGGACAGACTCTAATATAATGCAGCCTCGGTAGGCAGACTCTAATATAATGCAGACTCCCATATGCAGACTCTACATAGTATAATGCACCCCCATAGACAGACTCTATATAGTATAATGCACTCCCCATAGGCAGACTCTATATAGTATAATGCACTCTCCATAGGCACACTTTATATAGTATAATGCACCCCCTATAGGCAGACTCTATATAGTATAATGCACCACCCATAGGCAAACTAATATAATGCAGCCCCCACAGGTAGACTCTAATATAATGCAGCCCCACAGGCAGACTCTAATATAATGCAGCCCCCCATAGGCAGACTCTAATATAATGTCACCCCCCATAGGCAAAATCTAATATAATGCACCCCCATAGGCAGACACTAATGTACTGCAGCCAGCCATAGGCAGACTCTATAGTATAATGCAGCCCCCCATAGGCATACTCTAATATAATGCAGCCCCCCTAAGCACTCTAATATAATGCACCCCCATAGGCAGACTGTAATATAATGCAGCCCCCCATAGGAAGACCCTATAGTATAATGCAGCCCCCCATAGGCAGACTCTAACATAATGCAGCCCTTCATAGGCAGACTCTAATATAATGCACCCCCTTAGGCCTCTATTGTATAATGCACCTTCATATAAAAATAAATACAATACTCACCTCTCTTCCTCCTGGTCCCTCCACTGCTCCGAGATCCCGCACATCTCCGGATAGGGGATGCCGAGTAGTGATGTCTTCATGACCCCTGTCAGTGTCTGTGTCAGGGATGTCAACGCTGACAGGGGGATGATGGGAGAGGGAGTGTAACGCTCCTTCTCTCATCAATGCGATCAGCTGTATAGGGTATAGGCATCTAGCTGATACAGTTGAACCTGCGATGATGGGCGGGGGCCCTCTGCTGGCACGGGTGGCCCACTGCTGGCAACGGGCCCTCCTTCCTTCTCCGGGGCCCCATAGCGGCCGAGTGGCAGTGTAGGGAGATCGAATTTCTCTGCTCTGCCGCAGAATATAACTGCAATAAAGTTACAGTAGCCTAGTTCCAGGTGGGCCCCCTCAGAGCGTGGGGCCTGGGGCAACCACCCCCTCTGCCCTCCCAGTAGCTATGCTACTGAGCACGGGTAAAGAACTTTCTTAGTGACCCCATAATTTGAATTTACTTAAATACATAATTTTCCATAATTAACTGTCCTGACAAATCAGTAGTGAAAATATGTGGGGTTTAGCAGGTGAGACCCCTGCTGAACTGAAGAATAAGTGGATCCCAGTCTCTACTGTTGAAGTGCCTGCACCTGCTTTGTTCTTCTCCTTGAAATCAATGGAGGAAGAGGATAGCCGCAAATGCTTTAATTGTATTTTGGTCATAAATTGGTATTAGTGATGAACGAATGTGCTCTGATAAGGTGTTATCCGAGCATGCTCGTGTGCTAACCGAGTGACTTCAGCGTGCTCGAAAAATATGTTCGAGCCCCCATAGCTGTTAGACAGCGGCAACACATGAGGGGATTGCCTGTTTATCAAGCAATCCCTGCATGTGTTGTGACTTATAGGGCCAAAACCAAGACACAGTTCAAGAAGGAGAAATGCCAGATAAGGAATCAATATAATAGAATTATTTTATAAGTAAAAATATTTTATATATGTAACAATAAGGCAAATCACAGAAGAAAGGATTAAAACCACAATGTGCACACAACAGGGTATATAGAAAAATGATAATAATATCTGGATTATAGAATACATAGAAACCCACGGGGTAAGCTAATGTAAGTCCATAAGATCTGGTAAAATATTAGTGCAAGCAGTGTCAAGATAAAAGAATATACAGGTACATATACAAATTGTGCAAAGGTAGCAATAAAGTGACAAGTGCAAAAATCCTCAGTGCATAATATGTTAACCCAATGATAAAACAATTAGATAAAACCAAAAAAATGCGCTAAGCAAAAAAGTGGCAAGTAATATACCAGAGTATATGTAATAATCCACAAATTACCTCGAAGGGGGGAAGACCAGTGTGTGCAAGGAAGGAAGTCAAACCGAAACGCCCGTCGGGGCGCACGTGCACACACTGGTCTTCAACCCCTCGAGGTAATTTGTGCATTATTACATATACTCTGGTATATTACTTGGCACTTTTTTGCTTAGCGTATTTTTTGGGTTTTATCTAATTGTTTTATCATTGGGTTAACATATTATGCACTGAGGATTTTTGCACTTGTCACTTTATTGCTACCTTTGCACAATTTGTATATGTACCTGTATATTCTTTTATCTTGACACTTGCACTAATATTTTACCAGATCTTATGGACTTACATTAGCTTACCCCGTGGGTTTCTATGTATTCTATAATCCAGATATTATTATAATTTTTCTATATACCCTGATGTGTGCACATTGTGGTTTTAATCCCTTCTTTTGTGATTTGCCATATTGTTACATATATAAAATATTTTTATTAATAAAATAATTCTATTATATTGATTCCTTGTCTGGCATTTCTCCTTCTTGAACTGTGTCTTGGTTTTGGCCTTACTTTGCATGAGTGGTTTCCACTCTCTTTTTCTGCTACACACTTGATTGAGATTATATATGTAGTCAGCTACACATATAGATATTTAACTTTATTTATTGTTTATATAAAAATTTTGTTATATATAAATATGTAATATGTATAATTATAAAATATATATATACCTTTGCTGATCTTGTGTGCTGTGTTATGATCCTAGTGGCAAGGATCGCAGGTCGGACTAGCTAAGTAACTGAACAGACGACTAGCTCTGGGGAAGTGGTAACTAGATTGACCGCAACCTGATCCTATCCGCACACAACTATAGGCAGCCGTGGAACGTAACCTGAAAATCCTAGACGTCTCTTCACGGCCTGAGAAACTGACTATTCCTGGAGGGAAAGAAAGTCCTCTCTTGCCTCAGTGGAAAGACCCCAAAGATATAGAATAGCCCCCCACAAATATTAACGGTGAGTTAAGGGGAAAGCACAAACGCAGAGATGAAATTAGATTACGCAAATGAGGCCCGCTAACACTAGATAGCAGAAAATAGGAAGGGAACTGTGCGGTCAATTAAAAACCCTATTCAAAATATCCACGCAGAGATTGCTCGAGCCCCCGCACCAACTAACGGTGCGGGGGAAGCAACTCCGTACCCCAGAGCTTACCAGCAACAAGAAATCACATATTAGCAAGCTGGACTAGACTCATCATACACAGAAATCATATTGCAGGCAGATGAGCAAAAAATATTCAAACAGAACTTAGCTTATCCTGAAGAGGCAGAAAACGAGATAATCAGGAGTAATCAGAATAGCACTGAATACATTGACAGCCGGCAACAAGTGGAAGTGAAGCAGAGCTAAATAGGAGCCTCCCTGGAGAATAACGAGGCAGCTGATCCAGCCAGACCCGCAGGATAATAAACCAAACCACCAGGGGGAGCCAAAGAACCAAAGTCACACAATGCCAACTGTGACCACAAGAGGGAGCCTGAAAACGGAGTTCACAACAGTACCCCCCCCTTGAGGAGGGGTCACCGAACCCTCATCAAAACCCCCAGGGCGATCAGGGTGAGCCACATGGAAGGCACGAACCAAATCGGCCGCATGAACATCAGAGGCGACAACCCAGGAATTATCGTCCTGACCATAGCCTTTCCACTTAACCAAATACTGAAGCCTCCATCTAGAAATACGAGAATCCAAGATCTTCTCCACCACATATTCCAATTCTCCCTCAACCAGCACAGGGGCAGGAGGCTCAACCGAAGGAACCACAGGCACCACATACCTCCGCAACAATGACCGATGGAACACATTATGAATAGCAAACGATGCCGGGAGGTGCAAACGAAAAGACACAGGGTTAAGGACTTCCAAAATCTTATAAGGACCGATAAACCGAGGCTTAAACTTAGGAGAGGAGACCTTCATAGGAACAAAGCGAGAAGACAACCACACCAAGTCCCCAACGCGAAGTCGGGGACCCACACAGCGACGGCGGTTGGCAAAGCGCTGAGCCTTCTCTTGTGACAGCTTCAAATTGTCCACCACATGATTCCAAATCTGATGCAACCTATCCACCACAACATCCACTCCAGGACAGTCAGAAGGCTCCACCTGACCCGAGGAAAAACGAGGATGAAACCCTGAATTACAAAAAAAAGGCGAAACCAAAGTAGCAGAACTAGCCCGATTATTAAGGGCAAACTCGGCCAATGGCAAAAAAGTCACCCAGTCGTCCTGATCAGCAGAAACAAAACATCTTAAATAGGTTTCCAAAGTCTGATTAGTGCGCTCGGTTTGGCCATTCGTCTGAGGATGGAAGGCCGACGAAAAAGACAAATTAATGCCCATCTTAGCACAAAAGGTCCGCCAAAATCTAGACACAAACTGGGATCCTCTGTCGGAAACAATATTCTCAGGGATCCCGTGCAAACGAACCACATTTTGAAAAAACAGAGGAACCAACTCGGAGGAGGAAGGCAACTTAGGCAAGGGCACCAAATGGACCATCTTAGAAAAACGATCACACACCACCCAAATGACAGACATTCTCTGAGAGACAGGGAGATCTGAAATAAAATCCATGGAAATGTGCGTCCAAGGCCTCTTCGGGACAGGCAAAGGTAACAACAAGCCACTGGCACGAGAACAGCAAGGCTTAGCCCGAGCACAAATTCCACAAGACTGCACAAAGGAACGCACATCCCGCAACAAGGAAGGCCACCAGAAGGACCTAGCCACCAAATCTCTGGTACCAAAAATCCCAGGATGGCCTGCCAACACCGAAGAATGAACCTCGGAAATAACTCTGCTGGTCCATCTATCCGGGACAAACAGTCTCTCCGGTGGACAACGGTCAGGTCTGTTATGACCCCAATGGCAGAGGGTCTCAGGAATCAATACCAAGTCTGCAAACACAAAAAACCAGCTCATAGGGCAGTGGTAACTGGGCTGACCATATATCTAATCCTAGCACCACAAATAGAAGTAGCCGGGGAACGTGCCTACGTTGGTTCTAGACGTCTCGCGCCAGCCGGAGAACTAACTAACCCTAGAAGGGAAAAGAAAGACCTTTCTTGCCTCCAGAGAAAAGACCCCAAAAGTTGGATACAAGCCCCCAACAAATAATAACGGTGAGGTAAGAGGAAAAGACAAACATAAGAATGAGCTAGGTATTTAGCAAAGAGAGGCCCACTAGCTAATAGCAGAATATAGTAAGATGACTTATATGGTCAGCAAAAACCCTATTAAAATATCCACGCTGGATATTCAAGAACCCCCGAACCGTCTAACGGCCGGGGGGAGAACACCAGCCCCCTAGAGCTTCCAGCAAGGTCAGAAATCACATTTAGTACAAGCTGGACAAAAATAGTAGCAAAGCAAGTAACTCAAAAAACAAAGAAGCAAGACTTAGCTTAATTTTGCAAGAGCCAGGACCAGCAGACAGGAGCAACAGAAGGATCTGATTACAACGATGCCAGGCACTGGACTAAGGATCCAGGAAGTTAATATAGCGACACCCCTGGACTAACGACCCAGGTGAGTGCCAAACAGAAAAAAGACAATCCCAGAGTCATACCACTAGTGACCACAAGAGGGAGCCAAAAAGTCTAATTCAGAACACAGGTCTATTCGCCTGAAACTCCTGCAGCACTCGGCGCAAATCTGGGGAGATGGCAGACAAAATCACCCCTTCTCTGAGGATACCAGCTGGCTCTGAATCACCAGGAGAGTCAGGCACAAAACTCCTAGAAAGAGCATCAGCCTTCACATTCTTCGAACCAGGCAGGTATGAGACCACAAAATCAAAACGAGAGAAAAACAACGACCAACGAGCCTGTCTAGGATTCAGCCGCTTGGCCGACTCGAGATAAATCAAATTCTTGTGATCAGTCAAGACCACCACACGATGCTTAGCTCCCTCGAGCCAATGTCGCCACTCCTCAAATGCCCACTTCATAGCCAACAACTCCCGATTACCAACATCATAATTCCGCTCGGCAGGTGAAAACTTTCTTGAAAAGAAAGCACATGGCTTCATCACAGAGCCATCAGAGCTTCTCTGCGACAAAACAGCCCCCGCTCCAATCTCAGAAGCATCAACCTCGACCTGGAAAGGAAGGGAGACGTCTGGCTGACATAAGACCGGAGCCGAAGAAAACCGGCGCTTCAGCTCCCGAAAGGCCTCCACAGCCGCAGGAGACCAATTAGTAACATCAGAACCCTTCTTGGTCAAATCCGTCAATGGCTTAACAACACCAGAAAAATTAGCGATGAAGCGACGGTAAAAATTAGCAAATCCCAAGAACTTCTGAAGACTCTTAACAGATGTAGGCTGAGTCCAGTCATGAATAGCCTGAACCTTGACTGGGTCCATCTCAATAGCAGAAAGAGAAAAAATGAAACCCAAAAAAGAAACCTTCTGGACTCCAAAAAGACATTTTGAGCCCTTCACAAATAAAGCATTGGCACGCAGGACCTGAAACACCAACCTGACCTGCTTAACATGGGACTCCCAATCATCCGAAAAAAACAGAATATCATCCAGATACACAATCATAAATTTATCCAGATATTCTCGGAAGATGTCGTGCATAAAGGACTGAAAGACAGAAGGAGCGTTAGAAAGTCCAAAAGGCATCACCAAGTACTCAAAATGGCCTTCGGGCGTATTAAATGCTGTTTTCCATTCATCACCCTGCTTAATACGCACAAGGTTATACGCACCACGAAGATCTATCTTGGTGAACCAACTAGACCCCCTAATGCGAGCAAACAGATCAGATAACAATGGCAAAGGATACTGAAATTTGACCGTGATTTTGTTTAGAAGGCGATAATCAATACAAGGTCTCAGGGAATCATCCTTCTTAGCCACAAAAAAGAACCCCGCACCAAGAGGGGAGGAGGAGGGGCGAATAAGTCCTTTCTCCAAAGACTCCTTTATATAACTCCGCATAGCAGCATGCTCCGGCACTGACAAATTGAAAAGTTGTCCCTTAGGAAACTTACTACCAGGAATCAAATTTATAGCACAATCACAATCCCTATGAGGAGGTAGAGAACTGAGTTTGGGCTCATCAAATACATCCTGGTAGTCTGACAAAAAACGCAGGGACTTCAGAAGGAGTGGATGAAGCAATTGACACCACAGGAGCGTCGCCATGAATTCCCTGACAACCCCAACTTGACACAGACATTGCTTTCCAATCCAGGACTGGATTATGGGCCTGCAGCCATGGCAGGCCCAACACGACAACATCATGCAAATTATGCAATACAAGAAAGCGAATCACCTCCTGATGCACAGGAGTCATGCACATGGTCACTTGTGTCCAGTACTGAGGTTTATTCGTAGCCAATGGTGTAGCATCAATTCCCCTTAGTGGAATAGGGAATTTTAAAGGCTCCAAAACAAAACCACAGCGCCGGGCAAATGACAAATCCATCAGGCTCAGGGCAGCACCTGAATCTACAAAAGCCATAACCGGGTAAGATGACAGGGAACAAATCAGGGTAACAGACAAAATGAACTTAGGCTGTAAAGTACCGATGGTTACAGATTTATCAACCTTTTTTGTGCGCTTAGAGCATGCTGAGATAACATGAGCTGAGTCACCACAGTAAAAGCACAACCCATTTTGCCGTCTATAATTTTGCCGTTCACTTCTGGTCAGAATTCTATCACATTACATAGACTCAGGTGTCTGTTCAGAAGACACCGCCAAATGGTGCGCAGGTTTGCGCTCCCGCAAACGTTGATCAATCTGAATGGCCAGAGTCATTGACTCATTCAGACCTGCAGGCGTAGGGAACCCCACCATGACATTCTTAATGGCCTCAGAAAGACCTTTTCTGAAATTTGCAGCCAGGGCACACTCATTCCATTGAGTAAGCACCGACCATTTCCGAAATTTCTGGCAGTACACCTCTGCATCATCTTGCCCCTGAGAGAGGGCCAACTGTTATGGTTCTCAATGGCAAGAGAACATAGCCCAGCAAACATACGAACTAGCTCTTGGAAGGATGGAAACTAAACTGACCATGAACTAAACCTGCCGCACAACTAACAGTAGCCGGGAAGCGTAGCCTGCGTTTTATCCCTAGACGCCCAGCGCCGGCCGGAGGACTAACTAATCCTGGCAGAGGAAAATATAGTCCTGGCTCACCTCTAGAGAAATTTCCCCGAAAGGCAGACAGAGGCCCCCACAAATATTGGCGGTGATTTTAGATGAAATGACAAACGTAGTATGAAAATAGGTTTAGCAAAATTGAGGTCCGCTTACTAGATAGCAGGAAGACAGAAAGGGCACTTTCATGGTCAGCTGAAAACCCTATCAAAATACCATCCTGAAATTACTTTAAGACTCTAGTATTAACTCATAACATCAGAGTGGCAATTTCAGATCACAAGAGCTTTCCAGACACAGAAACAAAACTACAGCTGTGAACTGGAACAAAATGCAAAAACAAACAAGGACTAAGTCCAACTTAGCTGGGAGTTGTCTAGCAGCAGGAACATGCACAGAAAGGCTTCTGATTACAATGTTGACCGGCATGGAAGTGACAGAGGAGCAAGGCTAAATAGCGACTCCCACATCCTGATGGAAACAGGTGAACAGAGAGGATGATGCACACCAGTTCAATTCCACCAGTGGCCACCGGGGGAGCCCAAAATCCAATTTCACAACAGTACCCCCCCCTCAAGGAGGGGGCACCGAACCCTCACCAGAACCACCAGGGCGATCAGGATGAGCCCTATGAAAGACACGGACCAAATCGGAGGCATGAACATCAGAGGCAGTCACCCAAGAATTATCCTCCTGACCGTATCCCTTCCATTTGACCAGATACTGGAGTTTCCGTCTGGAAACACGGGAGTCCAAGATTTTTTCCACAACGTACTCCAACTCGCCCTCAACCAACACCGGAGCAGGAGGCTCAACGGAAGGCACAACCGGTACCTCATACCTGCGCAATAATGACCGATGAAAAACATTATGAATAGAAAAAGATGCAGGGAGGTCCAAACGGAAGGACACAGGGTTAAGAATCTCCAATATCTTGTACGGGCCGATGAACCGAGGCTTAAACTTGGGAGAAGAAACCCTCATAGGGACAAAACGAGAAGACAACCACACCAAGTCCCCAACACAAAGCCGAGGACCAACCCGACGCCGGCGGTTGGCAAAAAGCTGAGTCTTCTCCTGGGACAACTTCAAATTGTCCACTACCTGCCCCCAAATCTGATGCAACCTCTCCACCACAGCATCCACTCCAGGACAATCCGAAGATTCCACCTGACCAGAAGAAAATCGAGGATGAAACCCCGAATTACAGAAAAAGGGAGACACCAAGGTGGCAGAACTGGCCCGATTATTGAGGGCAAACTCCGCTAAAGGCAAAAAAGCAACCCAATCATCCTGATCTGCAGACACAAAACACCTCAAATATGTCTCCAAGGTCTGATTCGTCCGCTCGGTCTGGCCATTAGTCTGAGGATGGAAAGCAGACGAGAAAGACAAATCTATGCCCATCCTAGCACAGAATGCTCGCCAAAATCTAGACACGAATTGGGTATCTCTGTCAGAAACGATATTCTCCGGAATACCATGCAAACGGATCACATTTTGAAAAAACAGAGGAACCAACTCGGAAGAAGAAGGCAACTTAGGCAGGGGAACCAAATGGACCATCTTAGAGAAACGATCACACACCACCCAGATGACAGACATCTTCTGAGAAACAGGAAGATCCGAAATAAAATCCATCGAGATGTGCGTCCAGGGCCTCTTCGGGATAGGCAAGGGCAACAACAATCCACTAGCCCGAGAACAACAAGGCTTGGCCCGAGCACAAACGTCACAAGACTGCACGAAGCCTCGCACATCTCGAGACAGGGAAGGCCACCAGAAGGACCTTGCCACCAAATCCCTGGTACCAAAGATTCCAGGATGACCTGCCAACGCAGAAGAATGAACCTCAGAAATGACTTTACTGGTCCAATCATCAGGAACAAACAGTCTACCAGGTGGGCAACGATCAGGTCTATCCGCCTGAAACTCCTGCAAGGCCCGCCGCAGGTCTGGAGAAACGGCAGACAATATCACTCCATCCTTAAGGATACCTGTAGGTTCAGAATTACCAGGGGAGTCAGGCTCAAAACTCCTAGAAAGGGCATCCGCCTTAACATTCTTAGAACCCGGCAGGTAGGACACCACAAAATTAAACCGAGAGAAAAACAACGACCAGCGCGCCTGTCTAGGATTCAGGCGTCTGGCGGACTCAAGATAAATTAGATTTTTGTGGTCAGTCAATACCACCACCTGATGTCTAGCCCCCTCAAGCCAATGACGCCACTCCTCAAAAGCCCACTTCATGGCCAAAAGCTCCCGATTCCCAACATCATAATTCCGCTCGGCGGGCGAAAATTTACGCGAGAAAAAAGCACAAGGTCTCATCACGGAGCAATCGGAACTTCTCTGCGACAAAACCGCCCCAGCTCCGATTTCAGAAGCGTCGACCTCAACCTGAAAAGGAAGAGCAACATCAGGCTGACGCAACACAGGGGCGGAAGAAAAGCGGCGCTTAAGCTCCCGAAAGGCCTCCACAGCAGCAGGGGACCAATCAGCAACATCAGCACCCTTCTTAGTCAAATCAGTCAATGGTTTAACAACATCAGAAAAACCAGCAATAAATCGACGATAAAAGTTAGCAAAGCCCAAAAATTTCTGAAGACTCTTAAGAGAAGAGGGTTGCGTCCAATCACAAATAGCCTGAACCTTGACAGGATCCATCTCGATGGAAGAGGGGGAAAAAATATATCCCAAAAAGGAAATCTTTTGAACCCCAAAAACGCACTTAGAACCCTTCACACACAAGGAATTAGACCGCAAAACCTGAAAAACCCTCCTGACCTGCTGGACATGAGAGTCCCAGTCATCCGAAAAAATCAAAATATCATCCAGATACACAATCATAAATTTATCCAAATAATCACGGAAAATGTCATGCATAAAGGACTGAAAGACTGAAGGGGCATTTGAAAGACCAAAAGGCATCACCAAATACTCAAAGTGGCCCTCGGGCGTATTAAATGCGGTTTTCCACTCATCCCCCTGCTTAATTCGCACCAAATTATACGCCCCACGAAGATCTATCTTAGAGAACCACTTGGCCCCCTTTATGCGAGCAAACAAATCAGTCAGCAGTGGCAACGGATATTGATATTTAACCGTGATTTTATTCAAAAGCCGATAATCAATGCACGGCCTCAAAGAGCCATCTTTCTTAGCCACAAAGAAAAAACCGGCTCCTAAGGGAGATGACGAAGGACGAATATGTCCCTTTTCCAAGGACTCCTTTATATATTCTCGCATAGCAGCATGTTCAGGCACAGACAGATTAAATAAACGACCCTTAGGGTATTTACTACCCGGAATCAAATCTATGGCACAATCGCACTCCCGGTGCGGAGGTAATGAACCAAGCTTAGGTTCTTCAAAAACGTCACGATATTCAGTCAAGAATTCAGGAATCTCAGAGGGAATAGATGATGAAATGGAAACCACAGGTACGTCCCCATGCGTCCCCTTACATCCCCAGCTTAACACAGACATAGCTTTCCAGTCAAGGACTGGGTTATGAGATTGCAGCCATGGCAATCCAAGCACCAACACATCATGTAGGTTATACAGCACAAGAAAGCGAATAATCTCCTGGTGATCCGGATTAATCCGCATAGTTACTTGTGTCCAGTATTGTGGTTTATTGCTAGCCAATGGGGTGGAGTCAATCCCCTTCAGGGGTATAGGAGTTTCAAGAGGCTCCAAATCATACCCACAGCGTTTGGCAAAGGACCAATCCATAAGACTCAAAGCGGCGCCAGAGTCGACATAGGCATCCGCGGTAATAGATGATAAAGAACAAATCAGGGTCACAGATAGAATAAACTTAGACTGTAAAGTGCCAATTGAAACAGACTTATCAAGCTTCTTAGTACGCTTAGAGCATGCTGATATAACATGAGTTGAATCACCGCAATAGAAGCACAACCCATTTTTTCGTCTAAAATTCTGCCGTTCACTTCTGGACAGAATTCTATCACATTGCATATTCTCTGGCGTCTTCTCAGTAGACACCGCCAAATGGTGCACAGGTTTGCGCTCCCGCAGACGCCTATCGATCTGGATAGCCATTGTCATGGACTCATTCAGACCCGCAGGCACAGGGAACCCCACCATAACATCCTTAATGGCATCAGAGAGACCCTCTCTGAAATTCGCCGCCAGGGCGCACTTATTCCACTGAGTAAGCACAGCCCATTTACGGAATTTCTGGCAGTATATTTCAGCTTCGTCTTGCCCCTGAGATAGGGACATCAAGGCCTTTTCCGCCTGAAGTTCTAACTGAGGTTCCTCATAAAGCAACCCCAAGGCCAGAAAAAACGCATCCACATTGAGCAACGCAGGATCCCCTGGAGCCAATGCAAAAGCCCAATCCTGAGGGTCGCCCCGGAGCAAAGAAATCACAATCCTGACCTGCTGAGCAGGATCTCCAGCAGAGCGAGATTTCAGGGACAAAAACAACTTGCAATTATTTTTGAAATTTTGAAAGCAAGATCTATTCCCCGAGAAAAATTCAGGCAAAGGAATTCTAGGTTCAGATATAGGAACATGAACAACAAAATCTTGTAAGTTTTGAACTTTCGTGGTGAGATTATTCAAACCTGCAGCTAAACTCTGAATATCCATTTTATCCATTTTCCACAGGTGAACACAGAGCCATTCCAGGATTAGAAGGAGAGAGAGAGAGAAAGGCTGCAATATAGGCAGACTTGCAAGAGATTCAATTACAAGCACACTCAGAACTGAGAAAAAAAAAAAAATAAATAAATCTTCAGCAGACTTCTCTTTTCTCTCCTTTCTCTGTCAATTAATTTAACCCTTTAGGCCGGTCAAACTGTTATGGTTCTCAATGGCAAGAGAACATAGCCCAGCAAACATACGAACTAGCTCTTGGAAGGATGGAAACTAAACTGACCATGAACTAAACCTGCCGCACAACTAACAGTAGCCGGGTAGCGTAGCCTGCGTTTTATCCCTAGACGCCCAGCGCCGGCCGGAGGACTAACTAATCCTGGCAGAGGAAAATATAGTCCTGGCTCACCTCTAGAGAAATTTCCCCGAAAGGCAGACAGAGGCCCCCACAAATATTGGCGGTGATTTTAGATGAAATGACAAACGTAGTATGAAAATAGGTTTAGCAAAATTGAGGTCCGCTTACTAGATAGCAGGAAGACAGAAAGGGCACTTTCATGGTCAGCTGAAAACCCTATCAAAATACCATCCTGAAATTACTTTAAGACTCTAGTATTAACTCATAACATCAGAGTGGCAATTTCAGATCACAAGAGCTTTCCAGACACAGAAACGAAACTACAGCTGTGAACTGGAACAAAATGCAAAAACAAACAAGGACTAAGTCCAACTTAGCTGGGAGTTGTCTAGCAGCAGGAACATGCACAGAAAGGCTTCTGATTACAATGTTGACCGGCATGGAAGTGACAGAGGAGCAAGGCTAAATAGCGACTCCCACATCCTGATGGAAACAGGTGAACAGAGAGGATGATGCACACCAGTTCAATTCCACCAGTGGCCACCGGGGGAGCCCAAAATCCAATTTCACAACAGCCAACAACGCTTTTTCAGCCTGGTTCTCAAGATTAGGTTCCGCATAGAGCAATCCAAGGGCCAGAAAAAACGCATCCACACTGAGCAATGCCGGATCCCCTGGCGCCAATGCGAAGGCCCAATCTTGAGGGTCGCCGCGAAAGAAAGAAATAATAATCTTAACTTGCTGAACGGAATCACCAGAGGAACGAGGTTTCAAAGAAAGAAACAATTTGCAATTGTTCTTAAAATTCAGGAACCTAGATCTATCTCCAGAAAACAACTCCGGAATAGGTATTCTAGGCTCTGACATAGGACTGTGAACAACAAAATCCTGAATACTTTGTACCCTTGCAGCAAGATGATCTACACTGGAGGCTAAACTCTGAATATCCATGTCAGCAGCTGAACTCAGAGCCACACCAAGATTAAGAGGAGGAGAGAAGCCAGACACACAGCAGCTAGACACACGGCAGCAAAAAAAAAAAAAAATTCTCCAAGTTTCTTTTCTCCTGCTTCTGCCATGCAATTAACACTTTACAGGCCGGCTGTACTGTTATGATCCTAGTGGCAAGGATCGCAGGTCGGACTAGCTAAGTAACTGAACAGACGACTAGCTCTGGGGAAGTGGTAACTAGATTGACCGCAACCTGATCCTATCCGCACACAACTATAGGCAGCCGTGGAACGTAACCTGAAAATCCTAGACGTCTCTTCACGGCCTGAGAAACTGACTATTCCTGGAGGGAAAGAAAGTCCTCTCTTGCCTCAGTGGAAAGACCCCAAAGATATAGAATAGCCCCCCACAAATATTAACGGTGAGTTAAGGGGAAAGCACAAATGAGGCCCGCTAACACTAGATAGCAGAAAATAGGAAGAGAACTGTGCGGTCAATTAAAAACCCTATTCAAAATATCCACGCAGAGATTGCTCGAGCCCCCGCACCAACTAACGGTACGGGGGAAGCAACTCCGTACCCCAGAGCTTACCAGCAACAAGAAATCACATATTAGCAAGCTGGACTAGACTCATCATACACAGAAATCATATTGCAGGCAGATGAGCAAAAAATATTCAAACAGAACTTAGCTTATCCTGAAGAGGCAGAAAACGAGATAATCAGGAGTAATCAGAATAGCACTGAATACATTGACAGCCGGCAACAAGTGGAAGTGAAGCAGAGCTAAATAGGAGCCTCCCTGGAGAATAACGAGGCAGCTGATCCAGCCAGACCCGCAGGATAATAAACCAAACCACCAGGGGGAGCCAAAAAACCAAAGTCACACAATACCATCTGTGACCACAAGAGGGAGCCTGAAAACGGAGTTCACAACAGTGCTGTGGTTTTAGTCTCATGTGTTGTGACTGTCTAACAGCCGTGAGACATTCAGCCGCGTCGACTAGGACATATTTTTCGAGCACAACAAAGACACTCGGTTAGCATGGTCGCTCATCACTAATTGGCATACCTTATTATAATGGAAAATATTTAGATCTTTCATATAGCTAAAGCCTTTGTTTTTAAGCTTTTAACCCTTGCCCTTTAAACTTTAATTGAAACATTGTGCTAGAATAACACATGTAAACTAAACTAGGACAGCACTCACTTACTTAGAACAAATATTTTGTGACTCCCACAACAAACAGAAAATGCAACTTTCCTAGAGTGACCACATCAAAGCCTAAGAAACGGTTATAGTCTCTTTGGTTCTTTGTTACCTGCACGCAATCAGTAACTTTTTCATCTGTCTTAAACTATATGTGCACAAGTTGCTGCTAGTAAGACCTCATAGAAATGTGGTATCCTTACCTTCTAAGCATCGGGGATGCATGTTGTCAAGTACTATCAGCAATATAAACAGTGACAGAGCCAGTATAGACAGACTGACCCCACAAACCAAGAAACTGTAGCTGCCTTGTATCTGGATAACCTGCATTTGAGAAAATATACAGCAATTAAACTCTGTAAACCTGGCTTATTAATGACATATATAGATCCTCTGTACAAAGTCTACAAAATACTAGTACTAGTATAGGAAACATTTCATTATTTTCTCTGAGTTAAACAGACTAAGCTGACCTATCAATTGCAAGAAGTGTTTCTCATATTCCATTGTAGGGAGATAGACCGGACCACGGGTACCTGCATGCCGGGTCCGGAACTACAACCCTTTGCAAAAATTATGGACTCGGCTGTTGTGAATTTGGATTCTGGGCTCCCCCGGTGGCTACTGGTGGAATTGAACTGGTGTCTTCATCTTCTCTGTTCACCTGTTCCCATCAAGATGTGGGAGTCGCTATATAACCTTGCTGCTCTGTTAGTTGCTTGCCGGTCAACAATGTTATCAGAAGCCTCTCTGTGCTTGTTCCTGCTCCTAGACAACTACTAGATAAGTTGGACTCTTGTCCATGTTTGTTTTTGCATTTTTGTTCCAGTTCACAGCTGTAGTTTCGTTACTGTGTCTGGAAAGCTCTTGTGAACAGGAATTGCCACTCTGGTGTTATGAGTTAATGCCAGAGTTTTAAAGTAATTTCTGGATGGTGTTTTGATAGGGTTTTCAGCTGACCATGAAAGTGTCCTTTCGGTCTTCTGCTATGTAGTAAGTGGACCTCAAATTTGCTAAACCTATTTTCATACTACGTTTGTTATTTCATCTTAACTCACCGCCAATACATGTGGGGGGCCTCTGTCTCCTTTCGGGGTATTTCTCTAGAGGTGAGCTAGGACTAATATTTTTCTCTGCTAGCTTTATTTAGTCCTCCGGCTGGTGCTGGGCATCTAGAATCAACGTAGGCATGCTACCCGGCCACTGCTAGTTGTGCGTTAGGTTTAGTTCATGGTCAGCTTAGTTCCCATCTTCCAAGAGCTAGTTTCTATATATGCTGATGCTATGTTCTCTTGCCATTGAGAACATGACAGTTTGACCGGCCCACTAAAGGGTTAAAATCCTTGGCTGAGTAAGAAGAGAAATAAGTAGTCTGCTGAAATTTTTTTTTTTTTTTTTTCTCTCCTTTGAATGGCTCTGTGTCCACCTGTTTGTAATGGATCTTCAGAGTGTAACTGCAGGTTTGAATAATCTCGCCACGAAGGTACAAAATTTGCAAGACTTTGTTTGTCATGCACCTGTATCTGAGCCGAGAATTCCTTTGCCGGAATTTTTCTCAGGGAATAGATCTGGGTTTCAGAATTTTCGAAATAATTGCAAATTATTTTTGTCCTTGAAATTTCGCTCTGCCGGAGACCCTGCACAGCAGGTCAGGATTGTGATTTCCTTGCTCCGGGGCGACCCTCAAGACTGGGCTTTTTCATTGACACCAGGGGATCCTGCGTTGCTCAATGTGGATGCGTTTTTTCTGGCCTTGGGGTTGCTTTATGACGAACCTCATTTGGAGCTTCAGGCAGAAAAAACTTTGATGTCCCTATCTCAGGGGCAAGATGAAGCGGAAATTTACTGCCAAAGATTCCGTAAATGGTCTGTGCTTACTCAGTGGAATGAGTGCGCCCTGGCGGCGACTTTCAGAGAGGGTCTCTCTGATGCCATTAAGGATGTTATGGTGGGGTTCCCTGTGCCTGCGGGTCTGAATGAGTCCATGACAATGGCTATTCAGATCGATAGGCGTTTGCGGGAGCGCAAACCAGTGCACCATCTGGCGGTGTCCACTGAGAAGTCGCCAGAGAGTATGCAGTGTGATAGAATTCTGTCCCGAAGCGAGCGGCAGAATTTTAGACGGAAAAATGGGTTGTGTTTCTATTGTGGTGATTCTACTCATGTTATATCAGCATGCTCTAAGCGCACTAAAAAGCTTGATAAATCTGTTTCCATTTGCACCTTACCGTCTAAGTTTATTCTATCTGTGACCCTGATTTGCTCTTTGTCATCTATTACCACGGACGCCTATGTCGACTCTGGCGCCGCTTTGAGTCTTATGGATTGGTCCTTTGCCAAACGCTGTGGGTATGATTTAGAGCCTTTGGAGACTTCTATTCCTCTGAAGGGGATTGACTCCACCCCATTGGCTAATAATAAACCACAATACTGGACACAAGTAACTATGCGTATTAATCCGGATCACCAGGAGATTATTCGCTTTCTGGTGTTGTATAATCTACATGATGATTTGGTGCTAGGATTGCCTTGGCTGCAATCTCACAACCCAGTCCTCGACTGGAGAGCTATGTCTGTGTTGAGCTGGGGATGTAAGGGGACTCATGGGGATGTACCTGTGGTTTCCATTTCATCATCTATTCCCTCTGAAATTCCTGAGTTCCTGTCTGACTATTGTGACGTCTTTGAAGAATCCAAGCTTGGTTCGTTACCTCCGCACCGAGAGTGCGATTGTGCCATAGATTTAATCCCGGGTAGTAAATACCCAAAGGGTCGTTTATTTAATTTGTCTGTGCCTGAACATGCTGCTATGCGAGAATATATAAAGGAGTCCTTGGAAAAGGGACATATTCGTCCATCGTCATCTCCCTTAGGAGCCGGTTTTTTCTTTGTGTCAAAAAAAGACGGCTCTTTGAGACCATGTATTGATTATCGGCTTTTGAATAAGATCACTGTTAAATATCAATACCCATTGCCGTTGCTGACTGATTTGTTTGCTCGCATAAAGGGGGCCAAGTGGTTCTCTAAGATTGACCTTCGTGGGGCGTATAATTTGGTGCGAATCAGGCAGGGGGATGAGTGGAAAACCGCATTTAATACGCCCGAGGGCCACTTTGAGTATTTAGTGATGCCTTTTGGTCTTTCAAATGCTCCGTCAGTTTTCCAGTCCTTTATGCATGATATTTTTCGCGATTATTTGGATAAATTTATGATTGTGTATCTGGATGATATTCTGATTTTTTCGGATGACTGGGACTCTCATGTCCAGCAAGTCAGGAGGGTTTTTCAGGTTTTGCGGTCTAATTCTTTGTGTGTGAAGGGTTCTAAGTGTGTTTTTGGGGTACAGAGGATTTCCTTTTTGGGATATATTTTTTCCCCCTCTTCCATTGAAATGGATCCTGTCAAGGTTCAAGCTATTTGTGATTGGACGCAGCCCTCTTCTCTTAAGAGTCTTCAGAAATTTTTGGGCTTTGCTAACTTTTATCGTCGATTTATTGCTGGTTTTTCGGATATTGCTAAGCCATTGACCGATTTGACTAAGAAGGGTGCTGATGTTGCTGATTGGTCCCCTGATGCTGTGGAGGCCTTTCGGGAGCTTAAGCGCCGTTTTTCCTCTGCCCCTGTGTTGCGTCAGCCTGATGTTGCTCTACCTTTTCAGGTTGAGGTCGACGCTTCTGAGATCGGAGCTGGGGCAGTGTTGTCGCAGAAAAGTTCTGACTGCTCCGTGATGAGGCCTTGTGCCTTCTTTTCCCGTAAATTTTCGCCCGCTGAGCGGAATTATGATGTTGGGAATCGGGAGCTTTTGGCCATGAAGTGGGCTTTTGAGGAGTGGCGCCATTGGCTTGAGGGGGCCAGACATCAGGTGGTGGTATTGACTGACCACAAAAATTTGATTTATCTTGAGACCGCCAGGCGCCTGAATCCTAGACAGGCGCGCTGGTCATTATTTTTCTCTCGGTTTAATTTTGTGGTGTCATACCTACCGGGTTCTAAGAATGTTAAGGCGGATGCCCTTTCTAGGAGTTTTGAGCCTGACTCGCCTGGTAACTCTGAGCCCACAGGTATCCTTAAGGATGGAGTGGTATTGTCAGCCGTTTCTCCAGACCTGCGGCGGGCCTTGCAGGAGTTTCAGGCGGATAGACCTGATCGTTGCCCACCTGATAAACTGTTTGTTCCTGATGATTGGACCAGTAGAGTCATCTCTGAGGTTCATTCTTCTGCGTTGGCAGGTCATCCTGGCATTTTTGGTAACAGGGATTTGGTGGCAAGGTCCTTCTGGTGGCCTTCCCTGTCACGAGATGTGCGAGGCTTTGTGCAGTCTTGTGACGTTTGTGCTCGGGCCAAGCCTTGTTGTTCTCGGGCTAGTGGATTATTGTTGCCCTTGCCTATTCCTAAGAGGCCTTGGACGCACATCTCGATGGATTTTATTTCAGATCTGCCTGTTTCTCAGAAGATGTCTGTCATCTGGGTGGTGTGTGACCGTTTTTCTAAGATGGTCCATTTGGTTCCTCTGCCCAAGTTGCCTTCTTCTTCCGAGTTGGTTCCTCTGTTTTTTCAAAATGTTGTTCGTTTGCATGGTATTCCTGAGAATATCGTTTCTGACAGAGGGACCCAATTCGTGTCTAGATTTTGGCGGGCATTCTGTGCTAGGATGGGCATAGATTTATCTTTTTCGTCCGCTTTCCATCCTCAGACTAATGGCCAGACCGAGCGGATTAATCAGACCCTGGAGACATATCTGAGGTGTTTTGTGTCTGCTGACCAGGATGATTGGGTTGCTTTTTTGCCATTGGCGGAGTTCGCTCTCAATAATCGGGCCAGCTCTGCCACTTTGGTGTCCCCGTTTTTCTGTAATTCGGGGTTTCATCCTCGATTTTCCTCTGGTCAGGTGGAATCTTCGGATTGTCCTGGAGTGGATGCTGTGGTGGAGAGATTGCATCAGATCTGGGGGCAGGTGGTGGACAATTTGAGGTTGTCCCAGGAGAAGACTCAGCTTTTTGCCAACCGCCACCGTCGTGTTGGTCCTCGGCTTTGTGTTGGGGATTTGGTGTGGTTGTCTTCTCGTTTTGTCCCTATGAGGGTCTCTTCTCCTAAGTTTAAGCCTCGGTTCATCGGCCCGTATAAGATATTGGAGATTCTTAACCCTGTTTCCTTCCGTTTGGACCTCCCTGCATCCTTTTCTATTCATAACGTTTTTCATCGGTCATTATTGCGCAGGTATGAGGTACCGGTTGTGCCTTCCGTTGAGCCTCCTGCTCCGGTGTTGGTTGAGGGTGAGTTGGAGTACGTTGTGGAGAAAATCTTAGACTCTCGTGTTTCCAGACGGAGACTCCAGTATCTGGTCAAGTGGAAGGGATACGGCCAGGAGGATAATTCTTGGGTGAATGCATCTGATGTTCATGCCTCTGATCTGGTTCGTGCCTTTCATAGGGCCCATCCTGATCGCCCTGGTGGTTCTGGTGAGGGTTCGGTGCCCCCTCCTTGAGGGGGGGGTACTGTTGTGAATTTGGATTCTGGGCTCCCCCGGTGGCTACTGGTGGAATTGAACTGGTGTCTTCATCTTCTCTGTTCACCTGTTCCCATCAAGATGTGGGAGTCGCTATATAACCTTGCTGCTCTGTTAGTTGCTTGCCGGTCAACAATGTTATCAGAAGCCTCTCTGTGCTTGTTCCTGCTCCTAGACAACTACTAGATAAGTTGGACTCTTGTCCATGTTTGTTTTTGCATTTTTGTTCCAGTTCACAGCTGTAGTTTCGTTACTGTGTCTGGAAAGCTCTTGTGAACAGGAATTGCCACTCTGGTGTTATGAGTTAATGCCAGAGTTTTAAAGTAATTTCTGGATGGTGTTTTGATAGGGTTTTCAGCTGACCATGAAAGTGTCCTTTCGGTCTTCTGCTATGTAGTAAGTGGACCTCAAATTTGCTAAACCTATTTTCATACTACGTTTGTTATTTCATCTTAACTCACTGCCAATACATGTGGGGGGCCTCTGTCTCCTTTCGGGGTATTTCTCTAGAGGTGAGCTAGGACTAATATTTTTCTCTGCTAGCTTTATTTAGTCCTCCGGCTGGTGCTGGGCATCTAGAATCAACGTAGGCATGCTACCCGGCCACTGCTAGTTGTGCGTTAGGTTTAGTTCATGGTCAGCTTAGTTCCCATCTTCCAAGAGCTAGTTTCTATATATGCTGATGCTATGTTCTCTTGCCATTGAGAACATGACACTCGGCGTCCTTGGAGGATGTTCATTCAGTTGTTTAATTTTGTAGAAAAAAGCAGATCACAGACATGGCACAAAACTAAAGTCATTTCAAATTGCATATTTCTGGCTTTAAGAAACACTAAAAGAAATCAAGAACAAAAAATGTGGTAGTCAGTAATGGTTACTTTTTTTAACCAAGCATAGGGAAAGAAATGTGGAGTCACTCAGTTCTGAGGAAAAAAATTATGGAATCACCCTGTAAATTTTCATAACCAAAACTAACACCTGCATCAAATTAGATCTGCTTTTTAGTCTGCATCTAAAAAGGAGTGATCACACCTTGGAGAGCTGTTGCACTAAGTGGACTGACAAGAAGCATGGCTCCAACACCAGAGATGTCAATTGAAACAAAGGAAAGGATTGTCAAACTCTTAAAAGAGGTTAAATCATCACGCAATGTTGCAAAAGATGTATGTTGTTCACAGTCAGCTGTGTCTAAAATCTGGACCAAATACAAACAACATGGGAAGGTTGTTAAAGGCAAACATACTGGTAGACCAAGGAAGACATCAAAGCGTCAAGGCCGGAAACTTAAATCAATATGTCTCCAAAACAGGAAATGCACAACAAAACAAATGAGGAATGAATGGGTGGAAACTGGAGTCAACGTCTGTGACCAAATTGTAAGAAACCACCTAAAGGAAATGGGATTTACATACAGAAAAGCTAAACGAAAGCCATCATTAACACCTAAACAGAAAAAAACAAGGTTACAATGGGCTAAGAAAAAGCAATCGTGGACTGTGGATCACTGTATGAAAGTCATATTCAGTGATGAATCGTGAATCTGCATTGGGCAAGGTGATGATGCTGGAACTTTTGTTTGGTGCCGTTCCAATGAGATTTATAAAGATGACTGCCTGAAGAGAACATGCAAATTTCCAGTCATTGATGATATGGGGCTGCATGTCAGGTAAAGGCACTGGGAAGATGGCTGTCATTACATCTTCAATAAATGCACAAGTTTATGTTGATATTTTGGACACTTTACTTATCCCATCAATTGAAAGGATGTCTGGAGATGATGAAATCATTTTTCAAGATGATAATGCATTCTGCCATAGAGCAAAAACTGTGAAAATATTCCTTGAAAAAATACACATAAGGTCAATGTCATGGCCTGCAAATAGTCCGGATCTCAATCCAATTGAAAATCTTTGGTGGAAGTTGAAGAGAATGGTCCATGACAAAGCTCCAACCTGCAAACCTGATCTGCCAACAGCAATCAGAGAAAGTTGGAGCCAGATTGATGAAGCCAAGAGGTGGTGCAACAAACTACTAGTGATAGTCCATAATTTTTTCCTCAGAATTGAGTGACTCCATAATTTTTCCCCTATGCTTGGTTAAAAAAGTAACCATTACTGACTACCACATTTTTTGTTCTTGATTTATTTTAGTCTTTCTTAAAGCCAGAAAGTTGCCATTTTAAATTACTCTAGTTTTGTGCCATGTCTGTGATCTGCTTTTTTTCTACAAAATTAAACAACTAAATGAACATCCTCCAAGGCTGGTGATTCCATAATTTTTGCCAGGGGTTGTAGAAAGGCTGCATCCTCTGTTCCCAAGGGACAGCTTTGAGGAGGTGGACCTTGCCCTGCAGCCTGAGTGAAGCCTGAGTGGGAGGGACCTTTCTGCAGACCCAGAGAGGCGGGGAGAGCGAGAGAAGGGCACGGAGCTAGTGAAAAGAAAGTGGGCGCAAGAGGAGAGTTGCAGGCCAGAGCAGAGCAGCGCGCAGTGAGTGGTGCGCTCGGTCCCCCTTGCCCTCAGAGTACTAATCAAAGAAAAAGTGTATGCATAAAAAAGCATTCTTATATAACACTTCATAAAAAATTCTCTTGGTGATCCCCTTCTTTTTTATGCATACACTTTTTCTTTGATTTGTGCTCTGTTGTTTTGTATGCGTTGGGTGATCCTAGTATTCTTGTATTGATTGACGGTGCCCGCTTATTCATAAACATTTGCCCTCAGAGTACTGGTGTTGTAGCAGGCAGTATAGAGGGGGCCCCGTCGCCTGCAGAGCCGAGAGTGACCAGCTGCACTCTGGAGCGAGTGACCACTGCAGAGTGGAGCAGAGCCGTGCAAGACAGAGGTGTGCAGAGCCGTGCACACAGAGCGGAGCCAAGCTGGGTGCCGCAGCAGACATAGAGAGGAGTGCTCCAGTCGGGAGCATCAGCGCCAAAGAGACCAGCGTCGACTGCCACCAACAGCAAGGACCAGGGAGAGCGGGACATGCAGTGTGTGCCTAGTGATAGCCAAAGAGTACCAGGTGCTGTACACAACATGACTGTGAGTACCGCACACGCACTGCCCCCAAGAGAGATCACACACGGGACTGAAACTTGCATCCTGACGTGGGGAGAGAATAGTTGTCCTGACCGTCTGTTACCTGACTACCCTCCATTTGAGATAGTTAATGAGCCACGTTGGGCTCGCACCGGACTGTGGCCTGTGCCTTTAATAGCCACAATAGTATATGGACTAGGCCCAGTGGAAGGTACCGGAGACCGACCACTGCCGTCAGAAGACGGAACCAGTGACTAGAGTACCCTCCAGGAGGAGGCGCTGCGCCCGCCGTTGCCTGCACTGTTATGATCTGGTGACCTTGGAGCTGCATGAAACTTTCTCTGGAGTCGGTGGAACCTGTACTGACCGCAAATCCTGAACTAACACCGCAACTAGAAGTAGCCGTGGGGTGTGCCTAACATACCCTAGACACCTCGACACAGCCAGAGGACTAAATACCCCTATAGATGGAAATAGGAATGCTACCTTGCCTCAGAGCAGACCCCCAAAGGATAGGCAGCCCCCCACGAATAATGACTGTGAGTAGGAGAAGAATAGACACACGCAGGTAGAAAACAGGATTTAGCAAAAGAGGCCACTCTAGCTAAATAGGAAAGGATAGGACAGATTACTAGGCAGTCAGTATTAAAACCCTTCCAAAAATATCCACAGCAGATAATACAAAAAGTTCCACAATCTAACTAAAGACATGGAATGTATATCTGCCACTCCAGAGAATCCAACAAGACTGAGAAAATACTGACACAATCTAAGCTGGACAAGAAAACACAAAGAATAACACTGAATTGTGAAGCACATAGCATGTGTGCCACAGGAAAAAAAAAACCAGACACATCTTTGCTGATTTGGCAGAAAGGCAGGAGGAACCAAGCAGAGGTCCAACACCTTCCAACAACAATTGACAACTGGCAAGGACTAATGAATCCTGCACGCCTAAATACCCCAGTCAGAACTGCAATCAGCAGATACACCTGACCAGGACTGCAACTCAGGGGCAACTGCATTACCACCTACAACCACCGGAGGGAGCCCAAAAGCAGAATTCACAACAGTACCCCCCCCCCTTGAGGAGGGGTCACCGAACCCTCACCAGAGCCCCCAGGCCAATCAGGACGAGCCAGATGAAAAGCATGAACCAAATCAGCAGCATGGACATCAGAAGCAAAAACCCAAGAATTATCCTCCTGGCCATAACCCTTCCATTTGACAAGGTACTGAAGCCTCCGCCTCGAAAAACGAGAATCCAAAATCTTCTCAACCACATACTCCAACTCCCCATCAACCAAAACAGGGGCTGGAGGATCAACAGAGGGAACAACGGGCACCACATATTTCTGCAACAAAGATCTATGGAAGACATTATGGATAGCAAAAGAGGCTGGAAGCGCCAATCGAAAAGACACCGGTTTAATAGGGACTGTGATTGTGCGATTGACTTGATTCCAGGCAGTAAGTTTCCTAAGGGCCGACTTTTCAACCTGTCTGTGCCTGAACATACCGCCATGCGGAGTTATGTTAAGGAGTCTTTGGAGAAAGGGCATATTCGGCCATCTTCTTCACCGTTGGGAGCAGGTTTTTTTTTTGTTGCTAAGAAGGATGGCTCCTTGAGACCTTGTATTGATTATCACCTCTTGAATAAGATCACGGTCAAGTTTCAATACCCTTTACCTTTGCTTTCCGATTTGTTTGCTAGGATTAGGGGGGCCAGTTGTACTGTTATGATCTGGTGACCACCTACAACCACCGGAGGGAGCCCAAAAGCAGAATTCACAACACTGCACTATTTAGTGTGCAGCAGGAGCTGCAGTGTGAGAACTTCCATATAATCTTGCTTCCTAATTGTTGTGTTTGAACTGTTGCATTTTACCGTGCCTTTAATACCGTTAACTCTTTACCTCCCTGCGTGGAGCACCTCCCCTGTAAATAAACCTGTTAACCTGTTAATCCCATTCGTCACTGCATCCTGCGTTCCTGCTTGATATCTTACACTTGGTGTAGTCGGCAGGATGCCGTCTATGGATGCGGGGGTGGCAGACCAAGCGGTCAGGGGTACCCCAAGACCCACCATACCGTTGGGGACAATATTGAATAACCTCCCTAAGTTTACAGGAAGCAATATTCTACTGTGGCGCTGGACTGAGCGAGTTAGGGGTATGTTGAGGATGTATCCCATGGATCCCATAATGGAGGCAGAGGTTGCCCTGATGGCTCTCGACAGAGAGGCAAGGACCTCCGTTATATTATGACCTTCCCATGAGCGAGCCACCTTGAACAGAGTACTGCAGATACTTGAGGAAATGCATGGAGACCCCACGGACATATGAGAGTTATGCACGCACTTATTTAGGTGTATTCAAAGAGAGAGGGAGACTGTGACGCAGTACATGAACGCGCTACAGGAACTACACACCACAATTCTGAAGAAAGATGGCATAGGCTTAGGACCCCTTGACATAGTGCTGCGAGACCAGTTGTTGACGTGTCTGAGAGACACGTTGCTTGGGCGGGCTTTGCGTGAGCACCTGCAAGCTAACCCGAACTTGTCTTTTGCAAAAATTGGAGCAGAGACGCGCATAGGTGAGCAGGAGCAGGGGGTTGTAGCCTTGACAGGGATGGTCCGGTGTTGCAGAGTACCCCCCCTGAACAAGGAAGAGCCGAAGTGGTCCTGCGAATTGTGGCTGGGAATGAGAAGAATTTGTGAAGAAGTTGAAGACCTGAAAGACACCTTTGCTGCTATCCTGGAGTACAGCGTCCTACCCCGAGGTAACTCACGGTTAAAGGTGGAAGAAGTCAGAGGGGAAGTGAGGAGCGTCAGAAACACCCCAGCAGTAGTCCTAAGATTTGCTCCCAGTTCGTGGAATGAAGAGCGAAAGGAAAGGAGGTATGCCTCTCGGAGAGGTCGATGATCCAGACTGAGGCGCCCACCAGACAGGCCCAGAAGCGGGTGTTGGACGTCTGGAGGAATGGGACACCTTTCCAGAAGTTGCCCTACCCGAGACAGATGACGGGGAATGTTTGCTCATCCCTCCAAAGGTCCTGACAATTGGAGAGAATGTCATCCCTGGGAGAAGTGGTACGGCGAAAGAAGAGAGTAGCCGCACTCAAAGCCAGACATAGCCATGACGTAGGACGCCGATAAGAGATGGAGAAGGGGTCAACTGCCCACGGTGAGATGTCTGCCTTAGTCAGGTGTGTAGAGGCGAGTCTGGTGACACTCCAAACTGGATCCGAAGATGCCGTCCATGAAGACCAACCCAAAAGGGAAGAAGAGGTGTCTAACTGAAAAGTCCACCGAAGCATGTAGTGACCCTGCCTGTTACAGGATTCCAAAGGGGAAGGGTGAGTGCCAAGTGTTCCCAGTATGCCCACTCCACCAGTTCCCGTTTGTGAAGAAGAACCATTGGCTTCGCTCTTTGAAGTGGAAAGTTCGCCGCCCGACAGCCCAAGAGATCTTAACCGATTGGAAGAGGTGAAGCAGCTGGGTGAGACAGAGAGTGTGGCTGAAAAACAATGGGAAGTGACGCCCGCAGTAACCGGCGTGGATGACGAAGGGTCCGGTCTGCATGGCCTTAATTCGTCCGACTCCAATCCTGACGGGAGTGCGCCTGACAAAGAGAGGGGGTGCTTTGGAGAAGAACTGCCAGTACTGAGTCCACAGACTGAGGAGTCTGAGCAGGAAGTCCCTAAGGTTTCTGATGAAGATAAAGAAAAGGATGACCCGTCAGCTCAAACGTCTGCTGGCAGCGAAGCTAAGAAGAAAAAGAAAAATAAGAAGAAGCGTGTCAAAGTCACTGATGTTGCAGAGGTATTGGATGAATCCCCATTCCCTACCACTTCGTCCGAAGGTTGGAGTGACCTCTACAAGCCTTACTGGGAGAACATGGAGCCAGAGAGGCAGGAGGAGTTGCGAAAATTGTGGGCAGCTGTCGGCCCACAGAAGACTGCATTGGAGTATGATGAAGCCTAGCCAGTGGAATGGTGAATTAAAAGAGAGGGGGAGTATAGGGAGATAGACCGGACCTCAGGTATCTGCATGCTGGGTCTGGAACTAGAAAGGCTGCGTCCTCTGTTCCCGGGGGACAGCTTTGAGGAGGCAGACCTTCCCCTGTAGCCGGAGGGAAGCCTGAGTGGGAGGGACCTTCCTGCAGACCCAGAGAGGTGGGGAGAGCGAGAAAAGGGTGTGCAGCTAGAGAAGAGAAAGCATGCTCAAGAAGAGAGTTACAGGCCAGAGCAGAGCAGCGCACAGAGCAGTGAGTGGCGCGCTTGGTCTCCCTTGCCCTCAGAGAGTACTGGCGCTGTAGCAGGCCGCAGAGGGGAGCCCATCACCTGCAGAGCCGCGTGTGCCCAGAAGCACTCCGGAGCGAGGGACCGCTACAGAGCCGTGCAGAGTGGAGCAGAACCATGCAGGACAGAGGTGTGCAGAGCCATGCACACAGAGCGGTGCCGAGCTAGGTACTGCAGCAGACATAGAGAGGAGTGTTATGGTTCTGGTGGTAAGAACACATGAACTGACCTGATAGGTAAACCAAAAAATAGGACAAGTTCTGGGAATGTGGGAACTTTACTGACTGCAATCCTGATCCTATCAACACACACTATAGGCAGCCGTGGAGCGTTCCTAACTCGGCCTAGACGCCTCTGCACAGCCTGAGAAACTAGCTACCCCTAGAGAGAAACAAAGCCTCACTTGCCTCAGAGAAATTTTCCCCAAAGTGAGAGCAGCCCCCACAAATAATGACGGTGAGTTAAGAGGAAAACACAAACATAGAAATGAAAATAGGTTTTAGCAAATGAGGCCCGCTAATAACTAAATAGTCAGAGGATAGCAAGGAATCTGTGCGGTCAGTATAAAATGCTACAAAAATTATCCATGCAGAGAATACAAAAAGACCCCCACAGAGACTCACGATGTGAGGGGCGCAACTCCGCACCCCAGAGCTTCCAGCTAGCAATCAACTAGCATATAAGCAAGCTGGACTGAACTCATCATATACTGAGAAACATTTTCAAATAGCAATGAGCAAAAATAGACTAGCATAAACTTAGCTTCTCCACGGGGAGACAGGTCACAAGGGAAGTCCCAGAGAGATCTGAACCAGTACTGAATACAACGACAGCATGCGACAAGTAAAGGTCCAGGTGGAGTTAAATAGGCAGCAAGCCTAGCAGGAAACGAGGCAGCTGGAGCCCAGCTACAGACCAGCCGTAACACTCAAAGCCACCAGAGGGAGCCCATGAACAGAACTCACAAAGTACCACTCACGACCACAGGAGGGAGCCCGAGAACGGAATTCGCAACAGAGGAGTGCTCCGGTTGGGAGCATCAGCGCCAAAGAGACCGGCGTCGCCTACCACCAACAGCAAGGACCAGGGAGAGCGGGATGTACAGTGTGTGCCTAGTGATAGCCAGAGAGTACCAGTGCTGTACACGACGCGACCGTGAGTACCGCACACGCGCTGCCCCCAAGAGAGATCACACATGGGACTGAAACTTGCACCCTGACGTGGGGAGAGAATAATTGTCCTGACCGTCTGTTACCTGACTACCCCCCATTTGAGATAGTTAATGAGCCTGTTGGGCTCGCACCGGACTGTGGCCTGTGCCTTTAATAGCCACATTAGTATATGGACTAGGCCCAGTGGAAGGTAATGGAGACCGACCACTGCCGCCAGAACACAGAACCAGCGACTACAGTACCCTCCAGGAGAACAAGAATAAGATATGCATAAAGATGGGATCAGCCATGACTAATAAACTTTTTTACATGTATCAATACAAAAAGGCACAAGAAAACACATAATTTAAGAACATTTAAAAGCCCACATGGCAAGCAAAACTGAACTCAGTCCTCCCCAGGTGATAAAGATTCATTGATAACACTTCATAGCATGCACATGAGCTAGGTCATGGGTATAGGTATAGGACATACTAATATCCCTGGACAGGTGTAAAATAACACTTACAGACCCTAATGGCATATATCATATATGCGTATGCGCATAAGATTGCCTTTGTACATACTATGGGACTCTGATACGTACGCAACTAATCTGCTTGGAGTTTTTCTAAATACTCCTTGTCTCCTTTATGATAGTACTTGGCTGCGGTATCATTGTGATAACCATGCCAGAGCAGTCAATGCACAGGCGCATACCTGGACTATTGCAGCGTCACCTGTTATCTTGGAGATCATTGCGCTGACACACCACGTATGATGTGGTTTCAACAGCTTTGCTATGACAACACATGCGCATGCGCAATGGTATGTGAACTATCTGAAGTGGAAGTTCCTGCATATGTGCACACGCCGTGGAATTCTGGCACGCCGCCGCAGCCACTCAGCTGGTAATCATTTTGCTCTATTAGATGGATATAAATAAGGCAAGGTTCATTGTGTTATTTACATTTTCCCTGATGAAGACGCTCTTGTAGCGTCGA
The DNA here is from genome assembly GCF_051348905.1 of Ranitomeya variabilis. Taxonomy (NCBI): domain Eukaryota; kingdom Metazoa; phylum Chordata; class Amphibia; order Anura; family Dendrobatidae; genus Ranitomeya; species Ranitomeya variabilis. Next base: position 212,242,179 of record NC_135234.1, on the reverse strand, counting down.
TACACATGGGGCCTCAGCCTCCCCATGGGCTGCACTTAGCATTTTTTCGTTGCATTGCCTCTTGACCATCTGGATCTTCTGGGCTAGATCTTTTTACGGGCAACAGGCATAAACCCTTAGCATGTTCAGTGGCTTTATGGATATGTCCTTCAATCCATACAATATTGAATAGCCACTGTGGTGGACATGTGTATTATTTTCTGTGGAACTTAGTATTTATTATTGTTTGGTATCCACAGATCTAGCTGGCAGTATATTGGAACTGTATGCCATTAGGGTCTGTAAGTGTTATTTTACATCTGACCAGGGATATTAGTATGTCCTATACCTATACCCATGACCCAGCTCATGTGCATGCTATGCAATGTTATTAATGAATCTTTATCTCCTGGGGAGTACTGAGTTCAGTTTTGTTTGCCATGTGGGCTTTTAAATGTTTTTAAATTATGTGTTTTCTTGTGCCTTTTTGTATTGATACATGTAATAAAGTTTATTAGTCATGGTTGATCCAATCGTTATGCATATCTTTTTCTTGTTCTTGTCTGTATCTTAATATACCGTGTTCCAAATTATTATGCAAATTGGATTTAAGTGTTATAAAAATTTGTTTTGTTTTTCAAATAAACTCATGGATTGTATTGTGTCTCAGGGCTCAATGGATCACTGAAATCAATCTTAAACACATGTGATAATTAGTTTTCCAGGTGATTCTAATTAAAGGAAAACTTAAAAATGATGTTCCACATTATTAAGCAGGCCATAGTTTTCAAGTAACATGGGAAAGAAGAAGGATCTCTCTGCTGCTGAAAAGCATCAAATAGTGCAATGCCTTGGTCAAGGAATGAAAACATTAGATATTTCCCGAAAACTTAGGCGTGATCATCGTACTGTTAAGAGATTTGTGGCTGAATCTGAGCACAGACGTGTTCGTGCTGATAAAGGCATAATGAGGAAGGTTTCTGCCAAGCAAGTTTATCGGATTAAGAGAGCTGCTAGAAAGCCATTGCAAACCAGCAAACAGATATTTGAAGCTGCTGGTGCCTCTGGAGTCCCTCGGACCTCAAGATGTAGGATCCTTCAAAGGCTTGCTTTGGTTTCTAAACCTACTATTCAGCCACCCCTAAACAGTGTTCACAAGCAGAAACGGTTGCAGTGGGCCCAGACATGCATGAAGACTAATTTTTAAACAGTCTTGCTTACTGATGAGTGTCGAGCAACCCTGGATGGTCCAGATGGATGGAGTAATGGGTGGTTGGTGGATGGCCACCATGACCCAACAAGGCTGCAACGTCAGCAAAGAGGTAGAGGAGTCATGTTTAGGGCCGGAATCATGGGGAAACAGCTGGTAGGGCCCTCTAAGGTTCCTGAAGGTGTGAAAATCACCTCTGCAAAGTATATAGAGTTTCAGACTGACAACTTTCTTCCTAGGTATAAAAAGCAGAAACGTGCCTTTAGGAGCAAAATCATCTTCATGCATGATAATGCACCATCTCATGCTGCAAAGAATACCTCTGAGTCATTGGCTGCTATGGGCATAAAAGCAGATACACTCATGGTGTGGCCACCATCTTCCCCTGACCTCAACCCTATAGAGAACCTTTGGAGTATCATCAAGCAAAAGGTCTATGAGAGTGGGAGGCAGTTCACATCAAAACAGCAGCTCTGGGAGGCTATTCTGACTGAATGCAACGAAATACAAGCAGAAACTCTCCAAAAACTCACAAGTTCAATGGATGAAGAAGAAGAAGAATTGTGAAGGTGATATCAAAGAAGGGGTCTTATGTTAACATGTAACTTGGCTTGTTAGGATGTTTTGGAGTTAAATAGCTTTTTTGTTCAGTGGATGTGACCTCCTAAAGCTGCAAATTCCACAAATGAGCATTTTCAGTTCTTTAAAACATATCAAATGTTTAGAAATTCTACTGTGCCTAATAATTTGGAACAGCGCATTTTGAGTTTTTATTCATTTTGGAGATTATACTGTTATCATTGGGAGGTTTCTTCAATAAAATTCGATGTATACTCTAACGGGTGATGACTTTCATTAGACTGACTGTCATTTGCACAATAGGAAATTTAGGAAAATCCGAGAAAAATATAATTTGCATAATAATTTGGAACATGGTGTAAATGCATATGGTTGATTCCTGGTTTACATATTTGTACGGTGCCCGCTACCCCCTCTTCTTTGACACATGAGTACCCACCAGGAGGATGCGCTGCGCCTGCCATTGCTGGCGCTATTTAGTGCACAGCAGGACCTGCAGTGTGAGAACTTCCATATACTCTTGCTTCCTAATTGTTGTGTTTGAACTGTTGCATTGTCCCGCGTCTTTAATACCGTTAACTCTTTACCTCCCAGCGTGGTGTATCTCCCCTGGAAATAAACCTGTTAACCCGTGTACCAGATCTGTGCTTTTTTCACCACTATGCCAATGCAAAAATATCAGGTAGCAATATACAGAGATAAATATGTGTACACGTATATATATATATATATATATATATATATATATATATATATATATATGTATATATATATATATATATATATATGTATATATATATATATATATATATATATATATATATATATATATATATATATATATATATATATATATATACACACACACAGTGGGTACGGAAAGTATTCAGACCCCTTTAAATTTTTTACTCTTTGTTTCATTGCAGCCATTTGGTGAATTCAAAAAAGTTCATTTTAATCACATTAATGTACACTCTACACGGCTAGGAAAGCGATAGCGTTGAGGTGGATGGGGGAAATCTCCTTTGATTAATCAGTGGAAGAAACTAGTGAATGATATCATCCCTTATGAAAACATATTACCGTATTTTCCGGCGTATAAGACGACTTTTTAACCCCTCAAAATCTTCTTAAAAGGCGGGGGTCGTCTTATACGCCGGGTACAGATAAAATGTGCATATGGTGGGTGGGGGGGGAGTGGTCCCGATGACGAAGAGAGGGGGCGTCTCACAGTAAAGTGTGAGTGGAGTATATCCCCCTATTACCTCATTGCGGCAGCGTGGGGTCTCTGCGCTGGGAGCGGCAGCTCCTCTTCGTGCCGTGGGTGCTCTGTGCTGTGGAGCGGCGGCGCATCTTCGTGCCGTGGGTGCTGTGGGGCGGCGGCGCATCTTCTTGCAGCGTCGGGGCTCCTCCGGCATCTCCTCCAGGCCCGGAGGCACCGGCAGCCCCATTGCTGTGATGCGGTGACCTCCGGGAAAATGGCCGCTGCTCAGATTCAGATCTGAATCTGAGCATGCGCCGCCAACAGCGGCCATTTTCTCGGGAGACGAGATCTGAATCTGAGCAGCGGCCATTTTCCCGGAGGCCACCGCATCACAGCAATGGGGCTGCCGGTGCCTCCGGGCCTGGAGGAGATGCCGGAGGAGCCCCGACGCTGCAAGAAGATGCACCGCCGCCGCCCCACAGCACCCACGGCACGAAGATGCGCCGCCGCCCCAGAGCACCCACGGCACGAAGAGGAGCTGCCGCTCCCAGCACAGAGACCCCTACGCTGCCGCAATGAGGTAATAGGGGGATATACTCCACTCACACTTTACTGTGAGACGCCCCCTCTCTTCGTCATCGGGACCACTCCCCACGCCAAAAGGCACATATTCACCGGCCCTATAAGATGACATACGGCGTATAAGAAGACCCCCGACTTTTAAGAAGATTTTATATTTTAACTGGAAAAGTTGGGGGGTCGTCTTATACGCCCAGTCGTCTTATATGCCGGAAAATACGGTATATAGAAATAGGGGTTGTCCCAAGAAGTTCCATAGGATTTGGGAAAGGTGGTCTTGACGCACTTGGCTCCTAATGCTATGGTCTCCTCGATCTCGCGATACAGTCCCTGATGTATATCCCTTCCAAACCATGAAAGTGATGAATTGTGTAGGCTTATTAATATGTGTCTATTGTAATGTCACCTGGTACGAGTTTAAAACTCTTATAAAGAATCTGTTGGTTAAGAGGTGCAATGCTTGGTAAAGTACATTGTGCTGGATGTTATGTTTCATTTGTTTTGCTTGTATACTTTATTATTGAAAGGGTGATGTCACACCGACTGTATGTCAATGTGAATGGTGATTATACTGATTATTTTGACTTTATACTACTCTGTCATATGTTTGTTATCTTATTCTGTGGAATCTTTCAATAAAAAGAGTTAAAAAATGTACACTCTGCACCCCATCTTGACTGAAAAAAAACAGAAATGTAGTAATTTTTGCAAATGTAATGAAAAAGAAAAACTGAAATATCACATGGTCATAAGTATTCAGACCCTTTGCTCAGACACTCATATTTAAGTTACATGCTGTCCATTTCCTTGTGATCCTCCTTGAGATGGTTCTGCTCCTTCACTGTAGGCCTTTAATTAAACTGATAGGACTTAATTTGGAAAGGCACACACCTGTCTATATAAGAGCTCACAGTGCTTGTCAGACGAAATGAAAATCATGAGGTCAAAGGAACTGGCCAAGGAGCTCAGAGACAGAATTGTGGCAAGGCACAGATCTGCCAAGGTTACAACAGAATTTCTGCAGTACTCAAGGTTCCTAAAAGCACAGTGGCCTCCATAATCCTTAAATGGAAGAAGTTTGGGACCACCAGAAGTCTTCCTAGACTTGGCCGTCCAGCAAAACTGAGAAATCGTGGGAGAAGAGCCTTGGTGAAAGAGGTAAAGAAGAACGCTAAGATCACTGTGGCTGAGCTCCAGAGATACAGTAGGGAGATGGGAGAAAGTTCCACAAAGTCAACTATCACTGCAGCCCTCCATCAGTTGGGCCTTTATGGCAGAGTGGCCTGACAGAAGCCTCTCCTCAGTGCAAGACATATGAAAGCCTGCATAGAGTTTGTTAAAAAACACATGAAGGACCCCCAGACAATGAGAAATAAGATTCTCTGGTCTGACGAGACAAAGATAGACCTTTTTGGTGATAATTCTAAGCGGTATCTGTGGAGAAAACCCAGGCATTGCTCATCACTTGCCCAATACAATCTCTACAGTGAAACATGGTGGTGGCAGCATCATACTATGGGGGTGTTTTTTTCAGCTGCAGGGACAGGACGAACAGGACGACTGGTTGCCATTGAAGGAAACATGAATGCGGCCAAGTACAGAGATATCCTGGATGAAAACCTCTTCCAGAGTGCTCTGGACCTCAGACTTGGCCAAAGGTTCACCTTCCAACAAGACAATGTCCCTAAGCACATAGCTAAAATAACAAAGGAGTGGCTTCCTGGATGAAACAAAAACAAAGGAAAAAAAAAGTTCCACAAAGTCAACTATCACTGTAGCCCAGTTGGGCCTTTATGACAGAGTGGCCCAACAGAAGCCTCTCCTCAGTGCAAGACATATCAAAGCCCATATATAGTTTGCTAAAAAAACATGTAGAACTCCCAGACTATGAGAAATAAGATTCTCTGGTCTGATGAGACAAAGATAGACCTTTTTGGTGATAATTCTAAGCGGTATGTGTGGAGAAAACCAGGCACTGCTCATCACCTGCCCAATACAATCACAACAGTGAAACATAGAAGTGGCAGCATCATGCTATGGCGATGTTTCTCAGCTGCAGGGACAGGACAACTGGTTGTCATTGAAGGAAACATTAATGCGGCCAAGTACGGAGATATCCTGGATGAAAAATGAAAACCTCTTCCAGAGTGCTCTGGACCTCAGACTTGGCCAAAGGTTCACCTTCCAACAAGACAATGTCCCTAAGCACATAGCTAAAATAACAAAGGAGTGGCTTCAGAACAACTCTGTGACCATTCTTGAGTGGCCCCGCCAGAGCCCTGACCTAAACCCAACTGAGCATCTCTGGAGAGACCTGAAAATGGCTGTCCACCAACGTTCACCATCCAACCTGACGGAACTGGAGAGGATCTGCAAGGAAGAATGGCAGAGGATCCCCAAATCCAGGTGTGAAAAACTTGTTGCATCATTTCCAAGAAGACTCATGGATGTACTAGCTCAAAAGTGTGCTTCTACTCAGGGGCAGGCTGGCCTGGGTGGCAGGGAGACAAATGCCCCGGGCCGCTCCCCCAGGCGCACACGTCGGTGCTGGGAGCTTTCTCTGAGCTGTGTGCATGGACGTCTTACCTTACGGCTGCGCAGCTCTGACTCCATCCGCCCCCCTGGACTTCTGTTCAGGTGACATGGTTGTAGCAAGAATGTATGGGCTCATGCAGGTCCTGACTATAGCCAATACATTCTACCTGTCTCAGTAGTGAATGTGCTAGAATGTATGGGCTCCTTTCAGGTCCTCTCAGCAGCCCATACAGTCTAGCTGATTCACTGCTGAAAATGATACAATGTATGGGCTCCTACCAGGTATAGTGTTTACAGTGACAAGAAGAGGAGCTGCGCCTGCTGGGGTGCTGCCAATGATGGAGGGGGTGATGCCAATTATGGAGGGGGGCTGCAAATGATGGATGGGGTTCTGCAAATGATGAAAAGGGTCCTGCAAATGAAAAAAGGGGCTGAAAATGATGGAGGGGTGCTGCAAATGATGGAGGGGGGCTGCCAATGATGGAGGGAGTGCTGCCAATGATGGAGGGGGCTGCCAATAATGGAGGGGGTGCTGCAAATGATGGAGGGGGCTGCAAATGATGATATGAGGGAGGGAACAGGGGACTGCAGATTAATAAAAGGGGACTGCACATGATGAAGTAGGGAGAATGGGGGACTGCAAATGATGAAGTGAGGGGGATGGGGGACTGCAAATGATGAAGCGAGGGGGCGGAGGACAGCAAATGATGAAGTGGGGGCATCTGCAAATGATGAAGTGAGGGACAGGGACTGCAATTTAATTGAAGATGGGGGATGGGAAAAGCAAATGAGGACCTGGGGGAGAGAAAATGATGAATTTTAAGAGTGGTGGGAGTAAATGATGTATTGATTGTGGGGGGAGAGCAGTTGATAATGAATAGAGGGAGGGGTGGAAGAGAGAGAAGACATGGCAATGAGACAGAAGGGGCATGTAAATTTAATGAATCGGGGGAGCGGGAGGCACATAGTGGGGGACGTTGAGGATGCAGTGACTGATAATGAATTGGGGGAAGAGTACAGGGGCTAATTAATATATATATTTATTAGGTGGGAAATGGCTATTTATAATTGGTGGGGGCACAGAGGTGAATTATAATTTATATTTTGAATGGTAGATTGCATAATAACCAATTATATATTAATGGTGAGTGCACGTCTGTATTCAGATGTGTAGTGTAGAAGAAAGGGAAAAAGTGGGGAATGTGCTCTGGAAGCAGGGCTCTAGGTAACTGTGTTATTTTATGCAGAGACAGGTCCTGGCTGGAAGAAATGATGGGGGTCTGCGCTGTATGAAAATGAAAAGCAAAGATGAGGGACTTCAACTAGAGACATCACTGGTGAGTCAGTGTGTTACCTGTACATTGACACTATATTACCTGTACACTAGATAAGGAATTCTTGTATATGATGTCACTGGTGATCACTGTATTACCTATACACTGACACTATATACAGACCTCTTATATATAATATCACTGGTGATCTCCATATTACCTGTACACTGACACTATATACAGAGCTCCTATGTATAATGACACTGGTGAACACTGTATTACCTGTACACTACATACAGAGTTCCTGTGTATAATATCACTGATGATCTCTGTATTACCTGTACTCTATACACTATATACAGAGCTCCTGTGTATAATGGCATTAGTGTTGTGTATTTTTTATTAATGATCAGTATTGTAGTATTCGGTCACTATGTGGTGGTAGTATGTGATCTGGTTATGATGTGGTGGTATTTCTCCCTGTATGTGGTATTATTTGGTCACTATGTGATGTTAATATGTGATCTGGTCATGATATGGAGGTATTTGTTCCTTGTATGTGGTATTATTCGGTCACTATGTGGTGGTGGTAATATATGGTCTGGTTATGGTGTGACGGTTTTTGTCCCTTGTATGTTTTAATAATGGTCATTCTAAAAAATATATGTGACTCATTCCTTTAAAGAAAAATAAAGAAAAATAAACCTAAAAAGAGTATAGGAAATGTTTAATAGGTAAGAGTAGAGTACGGCCCGGCCAAAAGAGTCTACCTTGTCGAGGTGGTGGCTTAAAAATTCTTTTGACCAAAACAAAAGCTGCTGGTTATGTATGTGATCTGGTGTTTGCTGGGAACTGTTAATATCAGATTGGTGAGGACGTGGTTTAGAAGATGAGTTTTTCCAAGAGCGGGCGGTCAGACTGTGGAAGGCTCAAGGCAAGGAGGCGGAACTGGGGCGGAGTCTCAAGGGGGCCAGAAAATGTTTCCGGTATGGGGCCCCAAAATTCCTAGTGGCAGCCCTGACTGTAATCATGTGTGTGTTCTGCAGGACTGGTATCTACCAATATACGGTTCCTGTAAGGTGGGAATGTTGCTCTTTTTAGTAGCTTTTTTTGTAATTTATTTAGTAACAGCTTAATGTGTTTCGGTCATTATGTAGAAGGTGTATGGTGGTGTCATTGGTCTTTGTATAGAGTGTTTTGTTATGTAGGGGTAATGGTCATATTATATTATATATTCGCGGTGTGGTGGTGATCGTAGTGGGCATTGTGCAGCCATATTGTTTTGGCCTTTTATAGTTGCAATATTGATAATATTGGTCTTTGCATTGTGTGATTTTGGTTGCAACAGTGGTATACTGTAATTATATATACATGCTATTTTAAATGGCTAAAGGTTGGTCATATGGGGAGACATGCACTTCGGGGCTTGGGCCCTTGATCTTTAAGGACCCTAGCAATGTGCCTGCCGTATTGTGTGTTTACATGTCCATGTTTCTGGAGTTGTACTGTATGTATGTTTGTAAGTAAGCTCAGTTATGGTACCATATCTAAGCAGTAACCTTGGTTCTGGTACTGTATCGTTGTAGTAATCCAGATTCTGGTACTATATGTATGACGTAAGCTTGGTTCTGTTTCCGTTTCTTGTAGTAGACATAGTATGCTCTGTTCTGCTTCCTTATCTCTGCAATAAGCTCGGTTCTGCTCCCATATCTCTGCAGTAAGCTCGGTTCTGCTACCATATATCTGCAGTAAGCTCGGTTCTGCTCCCATATTTCTGTAGTAAGCTTGGTTCTGCTCCCATAGCTCTGTAGTAAGCTCCGTTCTGCTCCCATATCTCTGTAGTAAGCTCTGGTCTCCTCTCATAGCAGCATAGTAAGCTCCATTCTGTTCCCATATCTCTGTAGTAAGCTGAGTTCTATATCTCTGGGGTAAGCTCAGGTCTGCTCCCATATCTCTGTAGTAAGCTCCATTCTGTTCCCATATCTCTGTGGTAAGCTCGGTTCTGCTCCCATATCTCTGCAGTAAGCTCGGTTCTGCTCCCATATCTCTGCAGTAAGCTCGGTTCTGCTCCCATATTTCTGTAGTAAGCTTGGTTCTGCTCCCATAGCTCTGTAGTAAGCTCCGTTCTGCTCCCATATCTCTGTAGTAAGCTCGGTTCTCCTCCCATAGCACCATAGTAAGCTCCATTCTGTTCCCATATCTCTGTAGTAAGCTGAGTTCTGTGTTGTGAATTCCATTTTTGGGCTCCCTCTAGTGGTCACAAGCGGTACTGTGTAGTGTTGTCTTTCTGCAGGTTGGCTGCATCAGCTGGTTCGTTATCCTTGGTTGGTTTCCTATTTAGCTCACCTGGAGACTCAGTTCCTTGCCTGCTATCAATGTATTCAGTGCTCTTCAGATTCCTTGTGTCTACCTTGCTCCCAGTCTCTCCAAGACAAGCTAAGTTTTTGTTTGATCATTTTTTGATTATCAGTGTTCATTATGTTTTTAGTCCAGCTCGCTAAAATGTGATTTCCTCGCTTGCTGGTTGCTCTAGGGGACTGAGTTTCTCCCCCCACACCGTTAGTTGGTGTGGGGGTTCTTGAAATCTCAGAGTGGATATTTTGTAAGGGTTTTTTACTGACCGCATAGATTCCCTTTTCTATTTTCTGCTATCTAGTATTAGTGGGCCTCATTTGCTGAATCTGCTTTCACCCCTGTGTATGTGCCTTCCTCTTACCTCACCGTTATTATCTGTTGGGGGCTTCTATATCTTTGGGGATTATTTCTCTGGAGGCAAGAGAGGTCTTTTCTTTCTCTCTAGGGGTAGTTAGTTCCTCAGGCTGGCTCGAGACGTCTAGGATTTTTAGGCACGTTCACCGGCTACTTCTAGTGTGTTTGGAAAGGTTCAGATTTGCGGTCAGTCCAGTTTGCCACCTCCCTAGAGCTTGTCCTATGTTTGTTACTTAGCTGGAGTAATTTGTGATCCTCAACCACTAAGGATCATAACAGTATAGCAGGCCAAAAAGTGTTTAATACATCGCAGAAGTGGGATAAAAAGAAGACCTGAGTACATTTTTTTTTTTTTCCCTCCCGCTTTTCCTTTGCTGCAGTCTGTTTAGCTTCTTTCATCCCCTTGAACTCTGGGTGGTTTTGAGCTCAGCTGCAGACATGAATGTACAGACTCTGATTTCTAGTGTGGATCATCTTACTACACGGGTGCAAAGTATTCAGGATTTTGTTATTCATAGCCCTATGTCAGAACCAAAGATACCCATTCCTGAGTTGTTTTCTGGAGATGATCTAGGTTTCTAAATTTTAAGAATAATTGTAAGTTATTTCTATCTGAGACCTCGTTCCTCTGGTGATTACGCTCAGCAAGTTAAAATAGTTATCTCCTTGTTGCGTGGCGACCCTCAAGATTGGGCTTTCTCTCTGGCGCCAGGAGATCCTGCATTGCTTAATGTAGATGCATTTTTTCTGGCTCTTGGACTGCTTTATGAGGAGCCTAATCTTGAGAATCAGGCAGAAAAAGCATTGCTGGCTATCTCTCAGGGTCAGGATGAAGCAGAGGTGTATTGTCAAAAATTTCGAAAATGGTCGGTGCTTACTCAATGGAATGAGTGTGCCCTGGCTGCAAATTTGAGAGAAGGTCTTTCTGAGGCCGTTAAGAATGTTATGGTGGGGTTTCCCCCCCCTGCAAGTCTGAGTGATTCTATGGCTTTAGCCATTCAGGTTGATCGGCGTTTGCGGGAGCGCAAATCTGCTCATCCTTTGGCGGTATTTTCCGAACAGAGACCTGAGTCTATGCAATGTGACCGAACTCTGACCAGAATTGAGCGACAAAGTCATAGACGTCAAAATGGGTTGTGCTTTTACTGTGGTGATTCTACTCATGTTATCTCAGCATGCTCTAAACGCTTAAGAAAAAAATCTAAACCTGTCACCATTGGTACTATACAGCCTAAATTTATTTTGTCTGTTACTTTGATTTGTTCTTTGTCGTCCTACCCGGTTATGGCTTTTGTGGATTCGGGTGCTGCCCTGAATCTGATGGATTTGTCGTTTGCCAGGCGCTGTGGTTTTGTCCTGGAGCCTTTGGAATTTCCTATTCCTCTGAGGGGAATTGATGCTACGCCATTGGCTGAGAATAAGCCTCAGTATTGGACGCAAATGACCATGTGCATGACTCCCGTACATCAGGAGGTGATTCGCTTTCTTGTTCTGCATCATTTGCATGATGTTGTCGTTTTGGGTCTGCCATGGCTGCAAGCTCATAATCCAGTTTTAGATTGGAAAGCTATGTCTGTGTCAAGTTGGGGTTGTCAGGGAATTCATTGCGATACTCCGTTGGTGTCTATTGCTTCTTCCACTCCTTCTGAGGTCCCTGAGTTTTTGTCTGACTACCAGGATGTATTTGATGAGCCCAGGTCCTGTGCCCTGCCTCCTCATAGGGATTGTGACTGTGCTATAAATTTAATTCCTGGTAGTAAATTCCCTAAGGGACGACTTTTTAATTTGTCTATACCAGAGCATGCCGCGATGCGGAGTTATATAAAGGAGTCTTTGGAAAAGGGACATATTCGCCCATCCTCTTCCCCTCTTGGTGCAGGATTTTTTTTTGTGGCCAAGAAGGACGGTTCTTTGAGACCTTGTATAGATTATCGTCTTCTGAATAAAATCACAGTCAAATTTCAGTATCCTTTGCCACTATTGTCTGATTTGTTTGCTCGGATTAAGGGTGCCAGTTGGTTCACCAAGATAGATCTCCGTGGTGCGTATAACCTTGTGCGCATTAAGCAGGGAGATGAATGGAAAACAGCATTTAATACGCCCGAAGGCCATTTTGAGTACTTAGTGATGCCTTTTGGACTCTCTAATGCTCCTTCTGTGTTTCAGTCCTTCATGCATGACATCTTCCGAGAATATCTGGATAAATTTATGATTGTTTATCTGGATGACATTTTGGTCTTTTCTGATGATTGGGAGTCCCATGTGAAGCAGGTCAGGATGGTGTTTCAGGTCCTGCGTGCTAATGCTTTATTTGTGAAGGGCTCAAAATGCCTCTTCGGAGTACAGAAGGTCTCCTTTTTGGGTTTTTTTTCTCCTTCTACTGTGGAGATGGACCCAGTCAAGGTCCAGGCTATTCATGACTGGACTCAGCCCACGTCTGTTAAGAGTCTTCAGAAGTTCTTGGGTTTTGCTAATTTTTACCGTCGTTTCATCGCTAATTTTTCTAGCGTGGTTAAACCTTTGACGGATTTGACCAAGAAGGGTTCTGATGTGACTAATTGGTCTTCTGCGGCCGTGGAGGCCTTTCGGGAGCTGAAGCACCGGTTTTCTTCAGCTCCAGTCTTATGTCAGCCAGATGTCTCTCTCCCCTTCCAGGTCGAGGTTGATGCTTCTGAGATTGGAGCAGGGGCTGTTTTGTCGCAGAGAAGCTCTGATGGCTCTGTGATGAAGCCATGTGCTTTCTTTTCAAGAAAGTTTTTGCCTGCCGAGCGGAATTATGATGTTGGTAATCGGGAGTTGTTGGCTATGAAGTGGGCATTTGAGGAGTGGCGACATTGGCTCGAAGGAGCTAAACATCGTGTGGTGGTCTTGACTGATCACAAAAATCTGATTTACCTTGAATCTGCCAAGCGCCTGAATCCTAGACAGGCTCGTTGGTCGTTGTTTTTCTCCCGTTTCAACTTCGTGGTCTCATACCTGCCTGGTTCGAAGAACGTGAAAGCTGATGCACTTTCTAGGAGTTTTGTGCCTGACTCTCCGGGAGTTTCTGAGCCGGCTGGTATTCTCAGAGAGGGAGTGATTTTGTCTGCCATTTCCCCAGATTTGCGACGAGTGCTGCAGAAATTTCAGGCGGATAGACCTGACCGTTGTCCACCAGAGAGACTGTTTGTCCCGGATAGATGGACCAGCAGAGTTATTTCCGAGGTTCATTCTTCGGTGTTGGCGGGTTATCCTGGGATTTTTGGTACCAGAGATTTGGTGGCTAGGTCCTTCTGGTGGCCTTCCTTGTCGCGGGATGTGCGTTCCTTTGTGCAGTCTTGTGGGATTTGTGCTCGGGCTAAGCCTTGCTGTTCTCGTGCCAGCGGTTTGCTTTTGCCTTTGCCTGTTCCGAAAAGGCCTTGGACGCACATTTCCATGGATTTTATTTCGGATCTTCCAGTATCTCAGAAAATGTCTGTCATCTGGGTGGTGTGTGATCGTTTTTCCAAGATGGTCCATTTGGTGCCCTTGCCTAAGTTGCCTTCTTCCTCCGATTTGGTTCCTCTATTTTTTCAGAATGTGGTTCGCCTGCACGGCATTCCTGAAAATATTGTGTCTGATAGAGGATCCCAGTTTGTGTCCAGGTTTTGGCGGACTTTTTGTGTTAAGATGGGCATTGATTTGTCTTTTTCGTCAGCCTTCCATCCTCAGACTAATGGCCAAACCGAGCGAACTAATCAGACGTTGGAAACTTATTTGAGATGTTTTGTTTCTGCTGATCAGGATGATTGGGTGACTTTTTTGCCATTGGCCGAGTTTGCCCTTAATAATCGGGCTAGTTCTGCTACTTTGGTTTCGCCTTTTTTCTGCAATTCTGGTTTCCATCCTCGTTTTTCCTCGGGTCAGGTTGAGCCTTCTGAGTTCTGACTGTCCTGGGGTGGATTCTGTGGTGGATAGGTTGCAGCAGATTTGGAACCATGTGGTGGACAATTTGAGGTTGTCACAGGAGAAGGCTCAGCGCTTTGCCAACCGCCGCCGCGGTGTGGGTCCCCGACTTCGTGTTTTGGATTTGGTGTGGCTGTCTTCTCGGTATGTTCCTATGAAGGTCTCCTCTCCTAAATTTAAGCCTCGCTTCATCGGTCCTTATAAGATCTTGGAAATCCTTAACCCGGTGTCTTTTCGTTTGGATCTCCCAGCATCGTTTGCCATTCATAATGTGTTCCATAGGTCTTTGTTGCGGAGGTATGTGGTACCTTTGGTTCCTTCTGTTGAGCCTCCTGCTCCGGTGCTGGTCGAGGGTGAATTGGAGTACGTGGTGGAGAAGATTTTGGATTCTCGTATCTCTAGATGGAGGCTTCAGTATTTGGTTAAGTGGAAGGGCTATGGTCAGGAGGATAATTCCTGGGTTGTCGCCTCTGATGTTCATGCGGCCGATTTGGTTCGTGCCTTCCACGCGGCTCATCCTGATCGCCCTGGGGGTCTTGATGAGGGTTCGGTGACCCCTCCTGAAGGGGGGGGTACTGTTGTGAATTCCATTTTTGGGCTCCCTCTAGTGGTCACAAGCGGTACTGTGTAGTGTTGTCTTTCTGAAGGTTGGCTGCATCAGCTGGTTCATTATCCTTGGTTGGTTTCCTATTTAGCTCACCTGGAGACTCAGTTCCTTGCCTGCTATCAATGTATTCAGTGCTCTTCAGATTCCTTGTGTCTACCTTGCTCCCAGTCTCTCCAAGACAAGCTAAGTTTTTGTTTGATCATTTTTTGATTATCAGTGTTCATTATGTTTTTAGTCCAGCTCGCTAAAATGTGATTTCCTCGCTTGCTGGTTGCTCTAGGGGACTGAGTTTCTCCCCCCACACCGTTAGTGGGTGTGGGGGTTCTTGAAATCTCAGAGTGGATATTTTGTAAGGGTTTTTTACTGACCGCATAGATTCCTTTTTCTATTTTCTGCTATCTAGTATTAGTGGGCCTCATTTGCTGAATCTGCTTTCACCCCTGTGTATGTGCCTTCCTCTTACCTCACCGTTATTATTTGTTGGGGGCTTCTATATCTTTGGGGATTATTTCTCTGGAGGCAAGAGAGGTCTTTCTTTCTCTCTAGGGGTAGTTAGTTCCTTCGGCTGGCTCGAGACGTCTAGGAATTCAGGCACGTTCACCGGCTACTTCTAGTGTGTTTGGTTAGGTTCAGATTTGCGGTCAGTCCAGTTTGCCACCTCCCTAGAGCTTGTCCTATGTTTGTTACTTAGCTGGAGTAATTTGTGATCCTCAACCACTAAGGATCATAACAGTTCTGCTCCTATATCTCTGGGGTAAGCTCAGGTCTGCTCCCATATCTCTGTAGTAAGCTCCATTCTGTTCCCATATCTCTGTGGTAAGCTCGGTTCGGCTCCCATATCTCTGTAGTAAGCTCCAGTCAGTTTCTGTGTCTACGTAGCAATCTTGGTTCCGGTCTTGTGTCTATGTAGTCAGCTTGCTTCTGTTACATTATCTATGTAGGCAGCAAGCTTGGTTCTGCTTCTATATATATGCAGCTAGCTCCGTTATGTTCCCATCCTATGTTCCAGCCTGTTTTTAAAGCCTGTTATCTCTGCTACTTTATTGCAACGGCCAGAGATAAGCAGGGCAAAAGCACCGCAACTAGAGGGCCACTGCCTTGTGATTGCCGCCAGGCTGAAAAATGCCAGCCAGCCCCTGCTTCTACTCAATACCGACCAAAGGGTCTGAATACTTATGACCATGTGATATTTCAGTTTTTCTTTTTTAATAAATTAGCAAAAATTACTACATTTCTGCTTTTTTTCAGTCAAGATGGGGTGCAGAGCGTACATTAATGAGAAAAAAATGAACTTTTTTGAATATACCAAATGGCTGCAATGAAACAAAGAGTGAAAAATTTAAAGGGGTATGAATACTTTCCGTACCCACTGTATATACACTACCGTTCAAAAGTTTAGGGTCACCCAGACAATTTTGTGTTTTCCATGAAATGTGATACTTTTATTAATCAAATGAGTTGCCAAATGAATTGAAAATCTAGTCCAGACATTGACAAGGGTCGAAAAAAAGATTTTTATTTTAAATAATAATTTTCCCCTTCAAACTTTGCTTTCGTCAAAGAATGCTCCCTTTGCAGCAATTACAGCATTGCAGACCTTTGGCATTCTAGAAGTTAATTTGCTGAGGTAATCTGGAGAAATTTCACACCATGCATCCAGAAGCCCCTCCCACAAGTTGGTTTGGCTTGATGGGCACTTTTTGCACACAATACGGTCAAACTGCTCCCACAACATCTCAATGCTGTTGTGATCCGGTGACTGCGCTGGCCACTCTATTACAGAGAGAATACCAGCTGCCTGCTTATTCCCTAAATAGTTCTTGCATAATTTGGAGGTGTGCTTTGGGTCATTGTCCGGTTGTAGGATGAAATTGGCTCCAATCAAGCGCTGTCCACAGGGTATGGCATGGCGTTGCAAAATGGAGTGATAGCCTTCCGTATTCAAAATCCCTTTTACCTTGTACAAATCTCCCACTTTACCAGCACCAAAGCAACCCCAGACCATCACATTACCTCCACCATGCTTGACAGATGGCGTCAGGCACTCTTCCAGCATCTTTTCAGTTGTTCTGCGTTTCACAAAGGTTCTTCTGTGTGATCCAAACACCTCAAACTTGGATTCATCTGTCCATAACACTTTTTTCCAATCTTCCTCTGTCCAATGTCTGTGTTCTTTTGCCCATATTAATCTTTTACTTTTATTAAGCATTCTCAGATAAGGCTTTTTCTTTGCCACTCTGCCCTGAAGGCCAGCATCCCAGAGTCACCTTTTCACTGTAGACATTGACACTGGCGTTTTGTGTGTACTATTTAATGAAGCTGCCACTTGAGGACCTGTGAGGCCTTGATTTCTCAAACTACAGACTCTAATGTACTTGTTTTGTTGCTCAGTTGTGCAGCGGGGACTCCCACTTCTCTTTCTACTCTGGTTAGAGCCTGTTTGTGCTTTCCTCTGAAGGGAGTAGTACACACCGTTGTATGAAATCTTCAGTTTCTTGGCAATTTCTCACATGGAATAGCCTTCATTTCTAAGAACAAGAATAGACTGTCGAGTTTCACATAAAAGTTCTTTTTTTCTGGCCATTTTGAGAGTTTAATGGAACCAACAAATGTAATGCTCCAGATTCTCAACTAGCTCAAAGGAAGGTCAGGTATATAGGTTCTCTAATCAGCCAAACTGTTTTCAGCTATGCTATCATACTTGCACAAGAGTTTTCAAGGGTATTCTAACCATCCACTAACCTTCTTACACAGTTGGCAAACACAAAGTACCATAAGAACACTGGACTGTTGGTTGTTGGAAATGGGCCTCTATACACCTATGAAGATATTGCATTACAAACCAGACGGTTGCAGCTAAAATAGTCATTTACCACGTTAACAATGTATAGAGTGTATTTCTGAATCATTTATTGCTAGCTTCATTGGAAAAAACTGTGCTTTTCTTTCAAAAATAAGGAAATTTCTAAGTGACACTAAACTTTTGAACGGTAGAGTAGGTGTGGAAAAAATGCTGTAAAGTAAGATTGTTTTAAAAAATAAGTGTTAACAGTTCATTCTTATCAAAATACAAAGTATATTAACAAAACAGAAATCTAACTCAATTCGATATATGGTGCAACTGCCCTTTGCCTTCAAAATAGCATAAATTCTTTCATGTACACTTGCACAATTTTTTTAATTAACTCTGCAGGTAGGTTGTGCCAAACATTTTGGAGAACTAACCTCAGATCTTCTGAGGATGTAGGCTTGCAAAAGTACTTCTGTCTCTTCATATAATCCCAGACAGACTAAATGATGTTGAGATCATGGTTCTGTGGGGGCAATTTAATCACTACCAGAACTCCTTGTTCTTCTTTATGCTGGAGATAGTTCTTAATGACATTAGTTGTATGTTTAGGGTTGTTGTCCTGCTACAGAATATGTTTTGATGCCTCCATGATGGTATTGCATGATGACTAAGTATCTGCCTGTATTACTCATCGTTATCTTAATCAAATCCCCAACTCCATTTTCTGAATTGCAGCCCCAAACTTGCAAGCAACCTCCACCATGCTGCACTGTTTCCTGCAAACACTCATTATTGTACTGCTCTCCAGCCCTTCAATTAACACATTTTTTTACTTATCTTTTCAGAGCACCTGCTGCCATTTTTTGCACCCCATACCTATGTTTTCGTGCTTAGATGAGTCACTTAGCCTTGTTTGTGTCGAAGGTAAGGTTTTTGGTTGCAATTCTTCCAGGGTGTAGCTAGATCCTACTGGTTGCTTTCAGATTTCCGCTGATGGCACTGCTGGACAGCTTCCGATTTCAAAATTAAGTAAAGCATGATGTACCTTTCATCTGCTGCACTAAGTTTCCTTGTTCAACCACTGCATCTACAGTCCTCAACTTTGTCCATTTCTTGGTGCCCTTTAATACTGAGAAATATAGTCAGATAATCATCATGCAACATCATCAGGAAGGAATCTGATTGGCTCCAAATCTATTTTGTAGCATAAAGATAACTCCAAACATACAATATCATTAACCCCTTTGTGACAGGGCTATTTTTGATTTTTCCTCTCCATCTTCCAACAGCCATAACGTTTTTATTTTTGCGTCAACATAGCTATATATCAGGCTTTATGGGACAAATTGTTCTTTTAGATTACACCATTCATTTTATCATGTAATGTATGGAAAACAGGCAATGTATGTGTGTTCTTTTTTATTTATTTATTTTTAATGGAAGGTAAAAGGGGTGTGATTTGAAGTTTTATTTTATTTTTTTCATATTTTTTAAACTTTTTTTTCACTTTTCACTATATGTGTTAGCTCCATTGAGGACTGCGATCATCTGATCACTTGTACTACACACAGCAATACTATGAATAGCACAAATAAAACAAGCTGGCGTTCACAGCAGAACAATCGTGGCATTTTCAGAAGACCCACAGCAGTCATGGCAACCCACAGGGGCACTGATGGGCTGTTAGAACAGTACACCGCCAGACAGTAGATTGACACAAGTAGTTAACACCACAGACAGCGCTGCCAGAACAAACACTGCAAGTCCCGGCTGTGACTTCTGTCTTCCATAAACCTAATTTATTCTCTCTATTCCGCAAGTGAGGTTTGATAAAGACCCAGGAATTGGGTCGAATCGTTACCTTACCTTGGCACTTCATTGTGATCATATTTTCCTGTGGTGAATGTTCAATAAACACTAAACTTTTTTACTTGCAAACTGAATCACATAAAACCTTTTTTTGAGTGCGGCTGCTTCCCTCACCTGTATGACCTCTGGACTTAGTCCAGGTTCAGCCTGCACCTCATGATTACAACAGAGTGGGCGTCATTCATTTTTCTCCACACAAATGATGGCGGCATGGAATTTTAAAAAGGAGGCAGGTCACTGAATAATCAGTGAACTGCACAAGAAACAGAGGAGCTTGGTGGGGGGGAGGAGAACCAGAAGAAGACCATGCCCCCATGTCCTGCCCCGAAGCACACGTCATTTTCTGAAACTTCATTTGGTGAGTATTCTGCAGCCACTGAGCAGGTATCAGATTAATCAGCATCACAGAGCCAGTATGGCCATAGCTTTAGTTTATAGGGCTAAATTCTGCCGACAGGTTCTTTTTAAAACAAAAATTAAGAAAAAAAAGTACACATAATTAGTAACACCATGTCCAGAACAACCCGAACTATACAACTGTCAATAAACGTAAGGATGAATGACCTCGTGGAGATCAACATCCAACACCGCGGAGACACCATCACGTGTTTCTCAACGCAGTGATCCAGAACACTGCCCCCATCCCTTATGGGAAATATAATATATATATGCATATACAACTGTCAAGTTATTTATTCCAAATGACGAAGACCATAAAAAAACACACCAAAAAATGTCCCTATTCCTTATACACACAAAAAATGCAATAAAAAGTGATCAAAAAGTCATATGTAAGAAAAAACATATAAAAGAAAACACCAATTTGTCCTGCAAAAAACAAGCCCTAATATGGCCCATTCGGCAAAAAAATAAAAAGGTTACAGCTCTCAGAATATGACGATGCAAAAAAAAAAAAAATACATTTTTTGTAAAATATTGTTTTTAGTATGTGCAAAGTGTAAAAAAATGATATAAATCTGGTATAGCAATAATCGTACTGACTCGAAAAAATAATGAGTCTTATCACTTTTACTGCACGGTGAACCGTGCAAAAACATAAATAAAAATAACTGAATTTTGGGGTTATAGGGCTAAATCCTGCTGACAGGTTCTTTTTAAAACAAAAATTAAGAAAAAATTGTCCAGAACATCCCGAACTATACAACTGTCAAGTTATTTATTCCAAATGACGAAGACCATAAAAAAACAGACCAATTTCCTTATTCATCATACTGACAGACAAAAAATGCAATAAAAAGTGATCAAAAAGTCAGATGTAAAAAAAAACGTATAAAAGAAAACACCAAATTGTTTTGCAAAAAGCAAGCCCTAATATGGCTCATTCGGCAAAAAAATAAAAAGGTTACAGCTCTCAGAATATGACGTTGCAAAAACAAATACATTTTTGTAAAATATTGTTTTTAGTGTGTGCAAAGTGTAAAAAAAATAATGATATAAATCTGGTATAGCAATAATCACACTGGCTTGAAAAACAAATCAGTCTGATCAATTTTACCGCAGTGAACAGCGCAAAAAAAATAAATAATAATAATAAATGAATTGTGGGTTTTTGTTCATTCTGTATCTTAAAAATCTGAATAAAAAGCGACCAAAAAATGTTATGTACCACAAAATGGTACCAAAAAATTCTTCAACTTTTCCCGCAAAAAATAAGCCCTCAAATATAGTAGCTCTGTTCGCCAAAAAATAAAAAAGTTACGGCTCTCAGAATATGGCGATGAAAAAAAGGCATTTTTGCTTTCACATCCACATTTTAAAAAGTACTGTGAAGCACCTAGGGATTCAACATGCTGAACATACCCCTAGATCAATTTGTTGATGGGTCTTGTTTCCAAAATTGGGTCACTTGTGGGGAATTTCTGCTGTTTAGGCACCTTAGGGACCCTGCAAATGAAACATGGTGCTCACAATCTATTTCAGCCAAATTTGTGTTGCAAAATTCAAATAGTGATCTTTCCGTTCTGAGCTCTGACATTTGTCCAAACAGAGCTTTATGACTACATGTGGAGTATCGCCGTGCTCATAAGAAAGTGGGTAACAAACTGTGGGGTCCACTTTTTCATGTTACCTCTTGCAAAAGTGAAACATTTAGGGTTAAGGCAACATTTTCGTTAGTGGAATTTTTCATTCCACTAACGAAAATGTTGCCTTAACCCTAAATTTTTCAATATGACGACCTAATGTTATCAAATTCGGTTTAGTACTTGTGGGTTTAAAATGCTCACTATAACTCTGGATAAAATCCTTCAGGGGTGTAGTTTCCAAAATGGGGTCAGTTGTGGGAAGGTTTTGCTGTTTAGTCACCTTAAGGGCCCTGCAAATGCGACATGGTTCCCTCAATCCATTTCAGCCCAATTCGTTTTCAAAAATTAAAATAGGGCTCTTTCCGTTCTGGGCCCTGCCGTTTGTCCATACAAAACTTTTTGATACATATGGGGTATCATCATACTCATAAGAAAGTGGGTAACAAACTGTCGGGTCCACCTTTTTGTGTTAGTGCAGCGCCCCAGAGACCTGGTCGTTGCAGTAACATCGCTCTGCCGCTAAGGGGAGTGATGGTACGTCTGATTGCACTAAAAGAGTTCACCAGACCAGGTTCACACTCCGGCCACCAGGGGGAGCAAAAGGTTCTATGTATTAGGCCACTCCTCACACTCTAGTAAAACTGGGGGTTGGATAGGAAGTTAGAGAGAAGCTGACTCGGTTTTGCCCAGGTAACATCTAGTGAGAGGAGAGCGTTACTTGGGAAGATTCAGGGGGTCCCTGTCAGGGGTGGGATCCTGGCAGAGGCCTAGCAAAGGACAGATCGTTACGGAGCCGTGCCTGCACCTCATTGCGGCGGCATCTTAAGAAAGGACACAAAGCGAAGTATATTGTGGAGAAGTGAGAAACGAGATCACAGCACAAAGGCGATAGTACCAGAAGGAGTCGTGCCCCAAGATCGGCAACATCCTTCTGAGGCGCGTAGCCGGCGGCCGGAACGCCGAGGAAGTAATAGACTCTACGCATTACTTTGAACTCTGGCAGGGCAGTTAACTTTAGGTTGGCTGTCTCACCTTTTACACCTAATGAAGACAACGGAGGCAATTGTGGGAGAGGGGCGTCTCTAGGGTCCCTATAAAATAACTCCAGGCCTACCCCGTCATACGGGTGCGTCCTATCCATATCATCTGGGGGACGGAGAGAAAGAACAGAAACATACACGACAGTTGTGAGGACTATCCCGTGGTGCTCAGCAGGGAAGTACTACAACACCCAGGCCCTAGTAGGTAGGCTACTGATTTCCACCTGCAAAGGGAACTCTGGATGTGCCTTCGGACCGGCCGGTCTCAGCCAGCCCTGTTAGCAGTGCTCTGGATTGCAGATGCCGAAGCCTTCAGTAAAGAGGTAAAGAGACTGCAACCCTGTGTCCTCGTTATTTACTGCGACCTACACCATCACCTACATCTTTAATTGGACGCCCCTTAGCAGGGCCACGGACCGGGTCAGGCCACCGTGACATCCCCAGAACCGAGAGAGACCCGGTACCGAGTACCCCGCTGCCCTGCGCTTACCTCTTACGTCTTGCAAAAGTGAAAAATTTGGGGCTAAAGCAACCTTTTTGTGAATAAAATGAAAATTTTCTGTATGACGACCTAATGTTGTCAAATTCTGTGTAATACCTGTGGGTTCACAATGCACACTATACCACTGGATAAGATCCTTGAGGGGTCTAGTTTTCAAAACGGGGTCAGTTGTGGAGTTTTCTGCTGTTTACGCACTTTAGGGGCCCTGCAAATGTCAGTTGTGGGAGATTTCTGCAATTAGACTCTACGTCATCTCTACACCGCTGATCCAAGAAAATAACGTTTCTCAGTTGCAGCAATAAAAAGTCCCACACCATCTCTCTTCTCTATGATGTTATGCCTCATAGGAAAATCGCATTGCCAGAGCAGAGGATGTCGGGAAATCATACATGATTTACTGGAGGCAACTTCGCCTGAAGTCGGCTCATTGGCATAAAGAGCTTGTGCCATAAAAAGCATTTCTTCTCAGGTTATGACTTTACTTTTGTAATGACATATATTAAAAAAAAACAAAAAACATTTTTTGCATGTTCTATTAAACTAAATTATAATAATATTAGTGATAGGTTGTCTTTAAACTAATTAACATGCACCATATTTATCATCCAGCTTGGCCACTCTCATATATTTGGTGCATTTTAGGACTATCTTATCTAAATTTACAATAACTAATACACAGAATTGGTAAATCTGCCTTGTGTATAGTTTGAGAAGGTCACTGGTAAAATAGTGAAGGGAGATATGTGTCACTCAGGATGTTGGCCTCAGTGATATGAACCTGGAAAAATGCTCCAACATACTAAGTTCTAAGAGGGGTTAATCAGCCATGTTCAGGGTTCA
Organism: Ranitomeya variabilis; assembly: GCF_051348905.1. NCBI lineage: Eukaryota > Metazoa > Chordata > Amphibia > Anura > Dendrobatidae > Ranitomeya > Ranitomeya variabilis. The sequence continues at coordinate 212,218,492 of NC_135234.1, read as the reverse complement.
GTTTTTGTGAACAGCTGAAGAGTGGATGGGAGGTTGTTCACCAGATCGCCACCCCAGGTTGTGGTCTACAAGCTAAATGTGGAGCCTTTTGGACTCATTCAGTGTTCGGTGTGTCTGGAGACGAGATCTCCAGATCTGTGCTCATGTTAAAGAAAACTAATGCGTTTGTAATTTTTTCCCTGAGTGGGCAGATCCCCGCAGCTGCACAGACAGTACTGTATGCTATTTTGTTTTTCCCATTATGCCAGAAGGGTCGTGTTTATTTACTTAACTATGCAATGGTTTATACAGTACGCTTTAATAAACCAGTTGAAAACTTAACTTTAAAATGTTCCTGTGAGTACCTCTTTGAGCAGCTGTGAGCCCATCTACCACAATATATTAATGAAAAAAATACTTTCCAATTTAGAATAAAGCAGAAAAGTGTACATGTTCTGAAAACTTTTTATAAGCACTGTATGCTGCTACATACTCACCTAGATTTTAAAAATCTGAAAAACGATTTGTACTCATCAGATGCCCATATATAGACAATGATGACTACACACAAACTACTTGTTTCAATATACATGACAATAGCGGTTCATCCACACTTTTCCAACAAATGGTTTTCATTGTTCACTAGGATTTGTTCCTCACACACAGAAATTAGCTAGTCACAGGTCTTCTTTTAAGTCTACGGGGCCATTCACATGGGTGGGTGCAGTGGTGCAGGTTTATTGTTTCTTACGTTACAGAAGGGGTTAAGAGTTCCTGGTTTAAATCTTCTGAGATTCCATTTGGCTTTTGTTTCAGCTGCTGCCCATCGATACCACTCTCCCTTCATTATTTCTACCCATTTCTGGATTCCTCCCATGCCAGCAATAGAATTTCTGTCCTGGGCCTGATTTCTCTAGAGGAGGTGTTCCTAGGATAAGCTGTTGTGCCTTCTATTAATGCCCTGCAGTTCAATTTGTTTCTATGTTTTTCCCAGCTTGTCTCCTTCCATGTGTTGTCTTTTGGTACTAGTAAGATCAGTGTCTCGCTGACCATCTCAGTAGCCAGGGCAAAGCCCAGGGTCAGCCAGGGCTTGGGCACGTGACAGCAAATGGGTAGAAGAACCCGTCTAGGTCAACAAGGAGTGCAGGGTTCAGCATTAGGTATGTGTTGAGGGGGGTGACCAGAAAAATGCACACAGGAAAATTGCACACAGGAAAATTGCCCACATGAAAAATGCACACAGGAAAAATGCACACAGGAAAATTCCCCACACGGAAAATTCCCCACACGGAAAATTCCCCACATGGAAAATTCCCCACACGGAAAATTCCCCACATGGAAAATTCCCCACACGGAAAATTCCCCACACGGAAAATTCCCCACACGGAAAATTCCCCACATGGAAAATTCCCCACACGGAAAATTCCCCACACGGAAAATTCCCCACACGGAAAATTCCCCACATGGAAAATTGGCAATTACAGCATCACAAAAGTTTCAGATCTATGATATTTCAGGTGCAAGGTGAGGATGTTCACATAATATGTGATCAACTTGTGATTTACAGTTGACCTAGTGCAAAACTGCAAAAATGTTGATCTGTGGTTTGCAGCAGTCTGTCATTATCAGCAATAGATAGATCTAGTCTGCTCTCTTCTCTCACTGATTCTGCCTTACTCCTCCCACCAGCCCAGAGCAGCAGCACATGCAGAACCAGCAGCAGTGTGATCCAGAGGAGCCATCACTGCTATCAGTGCTCACAAAAGAATCACTGCTGCTGGCAGAGATATTTGGTCCTGGAAGCCCAGAAGGCACCGCAGAAAGGTGAGATTCTGTCACTTGTACCACTTTGTGTTCTTGCTGAGAATGTATGATGTGCTTTTGCAGTGGAGTCCGATGGGCCCCAGTGCGAAATTTGGCCCTTCCCCCCCCACACACACACACACGTTGGTCAGATGTATGGGCCCCTGTAGTGTTCTAAATTCTATAAAGACTTATGAATTGCCCCCCCCCTTTCATTATGTAGTAATGTCTCCCATACTGGTATATATGCCCATCATCCTGGTGAATATGTCTGCATCCTGGTATATATGTCCTAATGCTGGTATATATGGTCCCCATCCTAGTATGTATGGTCCACATGATCTCCATCCTGGTATTTATGCCCCCTTTCTGGTATATATGTCCCTATCCTGGTTTACGTGGTCCCCAATCCTAGGCTATGTGCACACGTAGGAAATGTGGTGCAGAATTTTCTGCACTAAATCTGCATCTCCTGGCAGAATCCACAGGTGCGTTTTTTATGCGTTTTTAGTGCGGTTTTTATGCGTTTTTTATGCGTTTTTTGTGCAGTTTTTGTGCAGTTTTTACCCCTGCAGATTTCTATTAATGGAGGGGTGCAGAAACGCTGCAGAAACGCACAAAAGAAGTGACATGCACTTCTTTGAAATCTGCAGCATTTCTGCGCAGATTTTTCTGCACCATGTGCACAGCTTTTTTTTTTCACATTGATTTACATTGTACTGTAAATCACCAGCATTAGGACATATATACCAGGATGCAGACATATTCACCAGGATGATGGGCATATGTACCAGTATGGGGGACATTACTACATAATGAAGGGGGAGGGGGGCAATTCATACATGTTTATAGAATTTAGAACACTACAGGGGCCCATACATCTGACCAATGTGTGTGTGTGTGTGGGGGGGGAAGGGTCAAATTTCGCACTGGGGCCCATCGGACTCCACTGCAAAAGCACATCATACATTCTCAGCAAGAACACAAAGTGGTACAAGTGACAGAATCTCACCTTTCTGCGGTGCCTTCTGGGCTTCCAGGACCAAATATCTCTGCCAGCAGCAGTGATTCTTTTGTGAGCACTGATAGCAGTGATGGCTCCTCTGGATCACACTGCTGCTGGTTCTGCATGTGCTGCTGCTCTTGGCTGGTGGGAGGAGTAAGGCTGAATCAGTGAGAGAAGAGAGCAGACTAGATCTATCTATTGCTGATAATGACAGACTGCTGCAAATCACAGATCATCATTTTTGCAGTTTTGCACTAGGTCAACTGTAAATCACAAGTTGATCACATATTATGTGAACATCCTCACCTTGCACCTGAAATATCATAGATCTGAAACTTTTGTGATGCTGTAATTGACAATTTTCCATGTGGGGAATTTTCCGTGTGGGGAATTTTCCATGTGGGGAATTTTCCGTGTGGGGATTTTTCCGTGTGGGGAATTTTCCGTGTGGGGAATATTCCGTGTGGGAAATTTTCCGTGTGGGGAATTTTCCGTGTGGGGAATATTCCGTGTGGGAAATTTTCCGTGTGGGGAATTTTCCTGTGGGCATTTTTCCTGTGTGCATTTTTCATGTGGGCAATTTTCCTGTGTGCAATTTTCCTGTGTGCATTTTTCAGGGAACCGTTGAGGGGTTACCATCTCCCCCTCTCCATATCATCAGGGCCTTCCTTTTCCTGTTTACCTCTCCCTTAGTGCTTTGTCGTGACAGGTAATCTGGTCTGTCTCCATAAAGTAGCCCACAGCAGAACTATTGACCAAACAGTCCCCACAAAAATAATGTTGTCTTACCGTTCCTACTAGTATCTGAAGAATCATCTCACCCATCCCAGCTGCGGTAACAAGAACTGTTGTAGCACATCCTGTGGATGTAAAGAGAAGAGACTAGTGTAAAAGAGCCTCTGACAATAAATATAGAAAACTAGATGTTTCCAGCCAGCTAACGCTCGGCACACTCATTGTTATCTAATTAATGCTGCTGGTGAATAAACTAAAGTAAATAATGACAACATTCAATAGCGCTTACGCAGGTGCAAAAATTAACTTAAAATGAAGCTAATAACAATAGTGTGGTGATGTGTTGGGGGCGGGATTATGTGTAGTAATGTGGGGGGACGGGATTATGTGTGGTAATGGGGTGGGGGGACGGGATTATGTGTGGTAATGGGGTAAGGGGCGGGATTATGTGTGGTAATGGGGTGGGGGGGGCGGGATTATGTGTGGTAATGGGGTGGGGGGGGCGGGATTATGTGTGGTGATGTTTTGGGGCAGGATTATGTGTGGTGATGTGGTGGGGGGCGGGATTATGTGTGGTAATGGGGTGGGGGCGGGATTATTTGTGGTGATGTGTTGGGGGCAGGATTATGTGTGGTGATGTGGTGGGGGGCGGGATTATGTGTGGTGATGTGGGGGTGGGATTATGTGTGGTGATGGGATGGGGGCGGGATTATGTGTGGTGATGGGGTGGGGGGCGGGATTATGTGTGGTGATGGGGTGGGGGGCGGGATTATGTGTGGTGATGGGGTGGGGGGCGGGATTATGTGTGGTGATGGGGTGGGGGCGGGATTATGTGTGGTGATGTGTTGGGGGCGGGATTATGTGTGGTGATGTGTTGGGGGCACGGGATTATGTGTGGTAATGTGGTGGGGGTGCGGGATTATGTGTGGTAATGTGGTGGGGGGCCTGGATTATGTGTGGTGATGTGGTGGGGGGTGGGATTATGTGTGGTAATGTGGTGGGGGGGCTGGATTATGTGCGGTAATGTGGTGGGGGGCCTGGATTATGTGTGGTGATGTGGTGGGGGGGCGGGATTATGTGTGGTAATGTGGTGGGGGGGCTGAATTATGTGTGGTAATGTAGTGGGGTAGCGGGATTATCTGTAGTAATGTGGTGGGGGGGCGGAATTATGTGTGGTAATGTGGTGGGGGGTGGGATTATGTGTGGTAATGTGGTGGGGGGCGGGATTGTGTGTGGTAATGGGGTGGGGGGTGGGATTGTGTGGTAATGGGGTGGGGGGTGGGATTGTGTGGTGACGTGGTGGGGTCGGGATTATGTGTGGTAATGTGGTGGGGGCGGGATTATGTGTGGTAATATGTGTGGTAATCTGGTGGGGGGCGGGATTATGTGTGATAATGTGGTGAGGGGGCAGGTTTATGTGTTGTAATGTGGTGGAAGGCAGGATTATGTGTGGTAATGTGGTGGGGGCGGGATTATCTGTGGTAATGTGTTAGGGTGGCGAGATTATGTGTGGTGATGTGGTGGGGGGCAGGATTATGTGTGGTAATGTGGTGGGGGCGGGATTATGTGTGGTATTGTGGTGGGGGGGCAGAATTGTGTGTGGTAATGTGGGGGGCGGGATTAAGTGTGGTAATGTGGTGGGGGGCAGGATTATGTGTGGTAATGTGGGGGGGGCGGGATTATGTGTGGTAATGTGGTGGGGGGCGGGATTATCTTTGGTAATGTGGTGGCGGGCAGGATTATGTGTAGTAATGTGGTGGGGTTGCGGGATTACGTGTGGTAATGTGGTGGGGGGGCGGGATTATGTGTGGTAATGTGGTGGGGGGCGGGATTATGTGTGGTAATGTGGTGGGGGGGCGGGATTATGTGTGGTAATGTGGTGGGGGGTGGAGCTACTGTGCACAGGGCGGGATTAGTGAGTAATCACGATGCCTCTTATATATATAGATAAAGACAATACGCTGTGATGGACATTTATCACACTTTTTATGTCATGTTTGGAGAAGGACCATGTTCATATCTCACCGTATAGGTCATAGAAATAAATTGAAGTGCTGATATTGTCAACTTAGACTAAGTTTGAATGTACAAAACCAAAAAGGGTAGCAGTTCTTAATGGGGTTATACAGTATTAGAAAACATCCTGATGTATCGGTGCCAGCATGTGGGATGTGCAACTTATGTACAAGATACAACAATCTTGCCTCCTATAAGGGATGCCATTGAAGAAATGTAACACAAAGCTTGTGACCACCATGTATCTCCATATCACTTTATAAAGCTGCTATTTAGCCGCTATATATCAGTGCTATTTCTTGTGTAGCACAGGTTCTTAGCACTGTACACCAGATTAATTTTGTAGTGTATGGCAGCAGAACTGTATTGTAATATTTTTTCATGAAACCTTATAGAAGTTTTTTGGTCAATGTATGGCACCCTTTTTGGGTACCATCCTGTATGATATAATCACTCCATGTATGGTATTTGCACTGTACTTTTCTCTGAACTGAATGTGAAAAAGAGCACTAAAAACACTATAAAAACTATTATTCTTAAAAAATAATGCACCATACTCTCACACTGCCACAAAACCACAGTGATGATCACTTTATGCAATGTATGCATTACCATTCACCAGCTTCAATAGAGATATGATAAGACAACATGTGAATCACATAACATGTACATATTGCACCAATTTAAATAATTGCACTCTCTGGAAAATACATTTCATTTATATTAAGAGTATTTTCATTATTAAATTGGTATAGTTAGGCAGCATGATAGTAAGTGAGTTAGCAATTGACTTGCTTTTTCTGTTTTCCTGCTATCACTGCTTTTATTTTACATAGTGTACAGCTTGTTGCCAACCAAGAAGACCAGTGACTGGCCAACTATGTGCCGTAGTTACATCCCAAAAGAGGAGTTAACTCCTGGAATACTAGTCAGCTCTCTCAGGTCCATTAATTTTTATTGGGCAGTTAGCTGCTCATCTCCTTCTCCCAGTCAGCACCTGATCTGTTATCAGTCCTGGAAAATCACAATCCACTGGCTCCAAACATTGGCAGTTTTCAGAGCAGCTCTCTTTACCACTGCTCTCATTTTTTCTGAACCATGTGTTCATTCAAAACCCTCAAAAGTCCTTTCTCTCTATGGAAATATAGTAATAATGGTATAGACATCAGAAAAATATCACAGGTCACGTAGAGTTGTCGTGCTTGGCATTCAAATGTCCTCTCACGTGTGCGCAGTATGCGTTGCCCAACTGTGGGCAAAGCTGAAAAACAGTATTGCGCATGCGCCAAAATATACGCGATTGCTTTCTATGGCCCGGAAGTGTACTTCCGGTACGAAGTATACTTCCGGTACATAGAAAGCAATCGTGTATGCCGGTGCATGCGCAATACTGATTTTATGCTTTGCCCATAGTTGAGCAAAGCATACTGCTCATGCGCGAGAGGACATTTGAATGTGCACGCGCGGTAACTCTACGCGAACGCAGGAATTACCCGAAAGAAATGCATAGAGCAAGCCAGGAGGGGGGGAGAGACGGACAATAAGCCCTGCCCATCGGACCGGACCGAGCAGATTCACCTACACCACGGGAGGAATATAAACGGTATTTATGGATCAAAGTTGGGGTATCAAAAGTATTGGTATAATGCACAGGGGATACTGAATTGAATGATATTTTTACATGATATCCCAAAAAAGTGGTGACAGATTCCCTTTAAAGAAAACTGTATCAAAAATAAAAATGAAGAAAAGAGACTGACAAATATGGTTACGTCTATGATCTCCAACCCCCCTCCCCAGCATTGGTCTTTAAACTTTCTCTACACCCATAAAACTAAACCCTGTTAAATTGCCTTAATGAATTTGCGCGAAATGTTTGGAGACAGCAGATGGTGATGAAGCTGAAGGGTTGACTGCATCTAACAGATGTCTCCATGTACAGTACATGCTTTTAGAGGTTATGTTGTATAACCTATATATTGGATCTCACATATGTTACTGTTATTGTGAACAGTTGAGCAAGCTGAAGATGAAATAATCTCTAAAAAGCCTAAAGTTAAAGTTGACACATTTCCATTGCATTTTAGGCAAAAAATATATATACATTTTCATCTTTTACATTTTAAAAATTACAAAAAGGAAAATGGGCCGATGCAAAAGTTTGGGCACCTTGCATGGTTAGACCTGAATGATGTTCAGACCAGGGACTTTGAGGGCCATTGTAAAACCTTCAGCTTGCGCCTTTTGAGGTTTTCTTCTGAAAGGCCATATTTGTACAGGTATCTCTGAACAGTGGAACTATGTACCACAACTCCAGAGTCTGCTAAATCTTTCTGAAGTTCTTTTGCAGTCAAGTAGGGTGATTCCAGACCTTATCTTTTCCTCCTCGTAGGGTGATTCCAGACCTTATCTTTTCCTCCTCTATTCCCTTATTGAAGGCTGGCTGTCTCATCAGGTATTGCACCTGTGCATTTGCTATTTCATTTGGGTCCGCTGCATCCTGCTTGTGCATTAGTATTGAGGCCTATTCAGACAGGTAAGCATCTCTGCCTGTTTTTGGTGTTTTTTCTTGGATTGTTCCTTTTTTGGTGTTTTTCATGTTAGTGTAGGACTGGCAATAAGTAAGGACCCTTGACGTGGGTTGCCAGCTTCCATATTATGGCCAGAATATCAACCAATACCTTACATATATTTATATGTTTTGTTTTTGCACGTATATCTTTTTGCAGGGTGCAGCTGGGCCCAATTGGTTCTGTACACTGTGGCCTCTGTTCACACGGGATGCATTTTGGCACTGGGCAGCCCGCCATAGGGCGTTATTAATAGGCTGGAGCCAGATGCCTGCATTCCCTGTGTGAACACGCCACATACAGTTTTTATCTTAGTGCACGGGTGCACCACACGGCCAAACCCTTATTGAAGGCTGGCTGTCTCATCAGGTATTGCACCTGTGCATTTGCTATTTCATTTGGGTCCGCTGCATCCTGCTTGTGCATTAGTATTGAGGCCTATTCAGACAGGTAAGCATCTCTGCCTGTTTTTGGTGTTTTTTCCTCCTCTATTCCTGTTAACTGCCATTTCTTAATCACATTTCAACCTGAGGAACGGCAACTTGAAAACGTTTTGCTATCTTCATATAGCCTTCTCCTGCTTTGTGGGCCTCCACCATTTTCAGAGAGCTAGGCAGCTGCTTAGAAGAATCCACAGCTGCTGTTTTTTGGCACAAGGTTAGAGGAGGCTGGGTTATTTATAAAGCTGGGAAATTTGTATCACCTGGCCTTTCCTAAGGATGATAGTGAACAAGCATAACCTTAACAGGCTAATTAAGGTCTGAAGCATTGGTGAAAGCACACAAATCTCCAAGGGTGTCCAAATGTTTGTGTAACACCCCAGGTAACCGGTTGTTACAGTAGCATTGCTTTCCTCACTGGGAGAGTGATGTCATGCTTGGAAGCGAGGAAGGATCCCTTTAACAGGTATTCAGCACATACAACACCATTCTGACTCCAGGCCAGAAGGGGGAACTCTACACCCGACTTCAGGGGAGTTGCTCTCTCTGGTCGGAAGGAGGACTCAGTTGCTAGGTAGTTGGAGAAAGGCAGTTGGTGAGAGGAGAGCGAGGGGTGAAGAAAAAAAGCTGGGGCCGTGCAGATGAGTGATTCTGCAGTTCCTGGGAAGGAAAGAGAAAGCAGAGCAACTTGTAAGCAGACTGAAAAGGAGAAGAAGCAAAGGAGAGTTAAGAACTGGAAAGTGGAAAGAGAAGCTGCGAGTGAGCTTCCTCCACGCTCAGCGCAGATACCAGTAGCTGGAAGACCGAGGTTGTGGGGGTAACTTCATGCCCCACGGCAGAAACCGGCGGACAGCAGATTGCAAGTTACCTGTCCACCATTAACACCTGAGGACACAGTAGCAGATAGAGCTCGGGTCGTGATAGAGATCCTGTAAAAAGGCTCGAGTTACCTGTCATACGGGTTAGTGTCCTACCTAAAGGGGGACAGAGAGAACGTGAGGACCTTGTGTGAGTCCTAAGGCAGCAAGGGACTACAACACAGGGCTAGAAGGAAGGCTTCCAACTCCACATGGTTAGGGGGATTCCTGAGACGCTTCAAAGCCGGACAGACCACACCAGCACCTGTGATCCGGTACCCTGGGCTGTGGCTGCTTTAAAGCAAGTAAAAAGGTAAAGAGACTGCAACCTTATGTCCTCTGTTTCTTACTACACTATCTTAATCTACTACACCGGGAGCCCTGGGGACCCAGCTTCACCTGTGGGAAGCTACACCATCCCAGCTACGATAACATCACCCCAGTGAACCCCTTTAAGCAGCATCGGTCATCCCTGACTGAATACCACAAGTGGCATCACGAACATTTATTATTTTACAAATCCCTTTAAAGACCTTTTCTTTAACATGGGCACCCAGGACCACAGACCAGGTCACCGCCGCCATGACACATCCCTTTAAGTACCGGACCCGGTACCGAGTACCCCACGGCCCTGGAGGGCGTTTCATTTGCATCGGCCCATTTTCTTTTTTATAATTTTTATAATGTAAAAGATGAAGGAAATTTTTTTTTTGCCTTAAATACAAAGGAAATGTGTCATCTTTTACTTTAGGCCTTTTAGAGATCATTTAATCTTCAACTTGTTTAACTATTCATAATAACAGTAATTTTGACCAGCGGTGCCGAAACTTTTACATGCCACTCTATGTGATGTTGCAATTGATGAAATCGTGTACCAGAAAATTTTGTCTATTATTATAATAGAACAGAAATTGGTTGGTTTAAGCGCATATTCATGAGATTTAGGCTATGTGCCCACATTGCAGAATAGAAGCAGATTTTTCTGCTTCAAATCCGCACTCCCTTGCCAAGGAAAATGCTTGCGGATTTTAATGCTTTTTGTCTAGTTTTTGTAGCGTTTTTCATGCTTTTTTTCAAGCGTTTTCCAATACAACTCTCTGGCGGCGATCACCGCGATTAATGAACATGCTGCGTATTTTTCCGCAATGCGATTCAGCTGCGGAGAAAAACGCAGCATGGGCACAGCAATTGCGGATTGCTATTAAAATTTATGGGATGCGTTTTGTGAGCATTTTAGAAGCGTTTCCACAGCGGAAAAACGCGTTGAAAATGCTAAGGCTATGTGCACACGTTGCGGATTCCATTGCGGATTTTTCTGCGCGGATTCTGCAGAATCCACAGATAAAATGACCTGCGTTTTACCTGCAGATTCCCTACGGGTTTTCTGCAGATTTTGTGCAGATTTTGCCTGCGTTTTCACACCTGCGGATTCCTATAATGGAATAGGTGTAAAACGCTGCGGATTCCACACAAAGAATTGACATGCTGTGGAAAATGAACCGCTGCAATTCTGCGTGGTATTTTCTGCAGCATGTGCACAGCAGATTTTGTTTTCCATAGTTTTACATGGTACTGTACAACGCATGGAAACCTGCTGCGGATCCACAGGACCAAATCCACAACGTGTGCACATACCCTTAAAAAACGCAACGTGGGCACACAGCCTTACAGCGGTTTGCTCCACATTTGAAAAAACATGTTAAATTAAGAGAAAGTATGTTTTTCTTTTCTTTTTAATGCTTATTGGTATCACTATTAAATAAACTTAGTGGGAGTATTGATCCTAGTGTTCATGCTCTTTTAGCTACGTATCTCATATCATTCAATAAAATATTTCTTAATTTGGAATCTTGATTAAGCATGGGTCAATATTTTTTTACAACGGAAACTATATCGTTGTATTGCGGGCTATATTCTGTTGAAAACTTTAGTATATGATTGTTTTCTTTTTGTTGGTTATTTTTACTATTATTATTATTTATAACATGATAACAGTTTTTCACAGCCTATGTTTGTAACTATAGATTTTGCTGTATTTAGAGACCATGTAGGATATCCTCTGAGGTATAATCTGTCACAAGTTTTTTTTTTATTATTTCTAACTGAAAGGTTTTGTATCTTGTAGTAATAGCTGCAAATAATGGTCTAGCTTTGCCCCTAGTTTTTCTCCTAAAGAACCAATGCTGGCTACTATGGGTCTGAAACTGGGTGGAAAAACATTCTTGTGTATTTTTGGAAGTGAATGGTATATGGGTATAGTGGGAGAATCAAGTTGAAGATATTCTGCTTCTTCATTTTTTTTCAACAATGCATGTACGTAATCCATTTTCTATTAATCTATGTAATATTGGACTATACCTTTCAGTCGGATTTTTGGCTAGTTCCAGATATGTATCTGAGTTTTCTAGATCTAACAAATTCATTTTTCTTTATAGTCCTGAATTTAGAATCATAATTGTTCCTTCCTTGTCCGATCGGAGTGTGACTACATCTTTATTGTTTTTTACTTCCTTCAAATTTTTATATTGCACAGTAGATAAATTGTTCTTTGTGAATTTCCTCATTTCCACTTTTCTTTCCAGATGTACTACCATAGTTCTTTTTCTATTAGGTAGTGTAATTGGTCAAGTACTGATGGCTGAGATTGGAAAGGATAAATAAAGGTACCGTCACACTAAGCAACGTCGCCAGCGATCTGTGACGTTGCAGCGTCCTAGGGAGCGATATCGCTGTATTTGACACGCAGCAGCGATCAGAATCCCGCTGTGAAATTGCTGGTCGCTGCTAGAAGGTCTGCACATTATTTGGTCGCTAGGTCGCCGTGTATCGCCGTGTTTGACAGCAAAAGCAACCATACCAGCGATATTTTACACTGGTAACCAGGGTAAACATCGGGTTACTAAGCGCAGGGCCGCGCTTAGTAACCCGATGTTTACCCTGGTTACCAGCGTAAAAGTTAAAAAAACAAACAGCACATACTCACCAGCGCGTCCCCCAGCCTCTGCTTCCTGACACTGACTGAGCGCCGGCCCTAAACTGAAAGTGAAAGCACAGCGGTGACGTCACCGCTGTGCTGTTAGGGCCGGAGCTCAGTCAGTGTCAGGAAGCAGAGGCTGGGGGACGCGCTGGTGAGTATGTACTGTTTGTTTTTTTAACTTTTACGCTGGTAACCAGGGTAAACATCGGGTTACTAAGCGCGGCCCTGCGCTTAGCAACCCGATGCTTACCCTGGTTACCCGGGGACCTCGGCATCGTTGGTCGCTGGAGAGCGGTCTGTGTGACAGCTCTCCAGCGACCAAACAGCGACGCTGCAGCGATCGGCATCGCTGTCGCTATCGCTGCAGCGTCGCTTAATGTGACGGTACCTTAAGGGATTCACTGTCATAAAGCTGAGATTAAAGGGGTATTCCCATCTCCAAGATCAGGCTCGGACTGGGCCACCGGAGAACCGGAGGATTCACCGGTGGGCCCAGGCACTAACACCTGCTGGCATACTGGCCAGCAGCTGCCTAGGGCCCCCACTGCTTCAGTGGACCCCAGTGCTCCAGGGGCCCCCAGCCAGTGGCTATGGGGCCCCTGATTCAAGGGGGCCTGCCCTGTGCCAGCCTAGCAGCAGCTGGAGACAGGATCCTGTCCCTGCTGCTAAATCAAAAGGAATATTCACGCTTCCCCTCACCCCTATGGGCGTGGAGAGGCGTGAATACCATTTCTGTTTAATAGCGGGCAGCGTTAGCCGCAGACTGCAGCTAACACTGCCCGCATGTAAAGCCCCACCACGGCACCAAACACACACACACACACACACAAAGCACCGCACACCCACACACACACACGCACAGCATCGCACCACACACACGCACACACAAAGCACCGCACCACATACACACACACAGGCACACAGACTCACAGCGCAGCACATCCCGGCTTCCTGCTTCCTGTCTGAGACAGCCCAGCTGGATGACATCATCATCCAGTGCGCTGTCTCAGACAGAAAACTGCCGTCGAGGAAGAGGCTGCTGGGATGTGCTGCTGCTGCGGGGAGGTGAGCTGTGCTGTGTGTCTGCGTGTCTGTATGTGGTGAGGTGCTTTGTGTGTGTGAGAGGGGTGGTGGGGAAGGACAATGATATTGGTGGGGGGAGGGGATGATACAGTTGATGGACAATGATGGCGGTGGAGGGAGGCAATGATGGAGGTGATAGGCAATAATGGTGGGGGAGGCAATGATGGAGGTGATGGGTAATGATGGTGGGGGGAGGCAATGATGGAGGTGATAGGCAATGATGGAGGTGATAGGCAATGATGGTGGGGGGAGGCAATGATGGAGGTGATGGGCAATGGTGGTGGGGGGAGGCAATGATGGAGGTGATTAGGCAATGATGGTGGGGGAGGCAATGATGGAGGTGATGGGCAATGATGGCGGTGGGGGGAGGCAATGATGGAGGTGATGGGTGATGATGGTGGTGAGGAGGCAATGATGGAGGTGATGAAATAGGCAATGATGGTGGTGGGGGAGGCAATGATGGAGGTGATGAAATGGACAATAATGGTGGTGGGGAGAAGGCAATGATGGAGGTGGTGATGAGGACAATGATGGGGGTAGAGAGGGGCTGCATTATACTTTGAGGGGGCTACATTATATTCTGTGGGGGGACTGCATTATTCTCAGGGGACTACATTATATTCTGGGGGGCTACATCATACTATATGAGGGGGCTACAGTATACTCTATGGGGGGCTGCATTATATTCTGTGGTGGGCTGCATTATACTATATGAGGGGGGCTGCATTATACCCTATGAGGGTGCTACATTATATTCTATGGTGGGGACTGTGTTATACCTGAGGGGGTTGCATTATATTTTGTGGGGTGCTGCATTATATTCTATGAGAGTGGGCTGCATTATATTTTATGAGTGAGGCTACATTATTTTATGAGGGGGGTTACATTATATTCTATGAGGGGGCTACCCCTCTATGATACTACACCAACCCCTGCTACATAATTATGACGTGTACGGCCTTATATTATACCCTGATATTAGCGTGTTTTACCACACAATTGGTTGTCTTGTATTTAGTTCTATGTAGCTACACAGTGGGCCCCAAGATGATCCAGTCCGACGCTGTCCAAGATCCTATCACAATATGTAGTAGATGTAATAATATTAATAATATTAACAAATACCTACAATTACAAATTTAGTATAAGTCTTCAGATTAGCTATGTCGCTTACCTCATGTAGGGCATTGCTGTAGCTTAGTTATCCATGGCTGCGGCCACTCATATACACTGTGTGCAGAATTATTAGGCAAGTTGTATTTTGATCACATGATACTTTTTATACATGTTGTCCTACTCCAAGCCATTCAGGCTTGAGAGCCAACTACCAATTAAGTAAATCAGGTGATGTGCATCTCTGTAATGAGGAGGGGTTTTGTCTAATGACATCAAAACCCTATATAAGGTGTGCTTAATTATTAGGCAGCTTCCTTTCCTTTGGTAAAATAGGTCAGAAGAGAGATTTGACGGGCTCTGAAAAGTCCAAAATTGTGAGTTGTCTTGCAGAGGGATGCAGCAGTCTTGAAATTGCCAAACTTTTGAAAAATGATCACCGAACAATCAAGTGTTTCATGGCAAATAGCCAAAAGGGTCGCAAGAAGTGTGTTGGGCAAAAAAGGCGCAAAATAACTGCCCATGAATTGAGGAAAATCAAGCGTGAAGCTGCCAAGATGCCATTTGCCACCAGTTTTGCCATACTTCAGAGCTGCAACGTTACTGGAGTAACAGAAAGCACAAGGTGTGCGATGCTCAGGGATATGGCAAACCAGGGCCGGCCCGAGAGATTACGGCGCCCTAGGCGAAACTATTTTGTTGTGCCCCTACTACTTGTAACATACCTCCCAACTTTTGAAGATGGGAAAGAGGGACAAAGTTTGCGGCGCGCAAAGCGCGTCGCAGCAAATTTTAGGCCACGCCTCTGACCACACCCATTCATAACTAGCCACACCCATATCCACGTCCCAACCACACCCATTTAGCACTGCTGATCACACTGTTTTATAAAGAATAATTATAAACAAAAAAATATGGCCACACAGTGCTCCATACTGTATAATGGCCACACATGATGCTCCATACTGTATAATGGCCACACATGATGCTCCATACTGTATAATGACCACACATGATGCTCCATACTGTATATTGGCTGCACATGATACTTCGTACCGTATAATGGCCACAGATAGCTACTCCTACACACGCGGCTGCGCTCTGTACACACGGGCTCCGCTCCATACACCTCGTACACACACGGCTCCGCTCCATACACCTCATACACATTTAGCTCCGCTCCATACACCTCATACACACACGACTCCGCTCCGTACACCTCATACACACAGCTCTGCTCCGTACACCTCATACACACACGGCTCCGCTCCATACACCTCATACACATTCAGCTCCGCTCCATACACCTTTTGCCTTTTGAAAAGATTTTTTATATTTTTTTCTATTTTTTCTCTGGCGCCCCCTTAGGGTCGGCGCCCTAGGCGGCCGCCTAGTTCGCCTATACGTTCTGGCTGGCCCTGCCCACAACATGCATCTAGTATGCAACCTTAATCATGAGGCCTAACTAAATTGTTTTGTCTGAATTTCTTACATCTAGCATGCAGGAAAAAGATGACAGCATGTAAACACTGTAGGTCAGAACTACTCTACGCACCTTTGTAATTTAGCATATCTTCAGTATAAGCCAACATACTGGGGAATACACTACTGAGGAACAGAC
Organism: Ranitomeya variabilis; assembly: GCF_051348905.1. Taxonomy (NCBI): domain Eukaryota; kingdom Metazoa; phylum Chordata; class Amphibia; order Anura; family Dendrobatidae; genus Ranitomeya; species Ranitomeya variabilis. The sequence goes on along the minus strand of NC_135234.1, from coordinate 212,202,292 downwards.
CAAGGAAAGCTGTGCCAATAAAAAGACCAGGTACATTGTTCTGTGACAGCAGCAAGAACAGAAATGTTGCCGACATTCCGACCTGGTAAGAGTAGAAAGAAGATTCAGACAATCTGTTATGTTGTGGTGCATTACATTTACTCCAATGAATTCTAGCTTCCCATTACTAGTAATCCTCTTTAGTCTAATAGGATCTGAAGTTTTAGCTTTGGTTGCCAACTATACCTAGTTCTGCTTGAAAAGGTATCTAATTTCTGATACAATAGGGTGGGAAATTACCAAGATATTTCATATGGCAGTCTTGCACCCAAAGCCAATGAGTAGAGTTGGGAGAATTGATTAGCAGATCAGTGGTTACAGATCAATAATCTCTGACCACTGGATGGGAGGCCTGGGAATCTTCTTCATCTTCTTCCCTTCTGCCATCTCAGGCTCATTTTTTGATTAGCCAGGTTGCGGCAATGTCTGGCTAATCAAAAGAAGTATTCTGGGAGGTAGGCCGGGGTCACACTTGCAAGTTCAATGCGAGTCTCTTGCATCAATTCCCGGCACTTCCAGTGTTCAGCTGCATAGAAATACATGCCGCAAACTCCGGTCCCGAGTGCCGGTGGCAGTGCCGGGAATTGATGAGAGAGACTCGCGCGAGTTTCTCGCATTGAACTCGCAAGTGTGACCCCAGCCGTAAGGAGATTTGCAGGCCTCCCATCCATTGGTCATAGATTAGTGACCTGTCAGGTGGACCAGATTCCTGAAAATCGGTTCTCCCAATATAAAAAAAACCCTATTATTTAAATCTGGTTTCATGTATTTTGTTAAAAAAATGTGGTCAGTGTGTTGTTGTTTTTTCAACAAAATTAGTAAGCTTGCAGATTTTACACTAGCCATTGGGGCTTTTTTAGACTCATAACTCCTGTCCTTTCAGGAAGACTGCAATGACAGGTAACACAGGATCTACCATTCACAACACCCCCTGCTACTCCGCCCTTCACAATGACCTTTGCCCTGACACATTAGACACTTAAATGCAAAAAAAAAATGTTGTGGTCTGCTCATTGTAGCTATGAAACAATAGAAAGTTGTAGTATAAAAAAGCCCCAGTGCCCAGTGTGAAAACTGCAAGTTTTTTTTTTTATAATACAGATTGTGATATGTAAAAAAAAAACTTGCCAAAATTATTTAAAAAATAAATTTAATACAAAATATTAATTAAACAATAGGCCATTTTCTGCTGATAGCATGAACATTTCCCCCTTTGATCTAAACAAAAACTTCTCACTGCATCTTATGAAGTTTGCTGGAGGTGATGGAGTTTGGGGATAGAATTTGGTTATTTACAGCTGACTAGCCGGGTTCAGATGCAGATTGGTGCTTGAGGTACTAAGGTTTCCTGCTGTAAGATGGCATATGACCCTCTTCAATAGCGGACAGGACATACAGTGGCTTGCAAGAGTATTCACCCCTTGGCTTTTTTCTTGTTTTGCTACCTCAAAACCTGGTATTTTACTGTTTGTTTTTGAGGGTTTACATAAGTTCATGTAAAGAACATGCATAGAACTGTGAACATTTGGTTTTCATTTTATTGTGAGGCAAACAACAAATAGGGAAAACAACTGAAAACTTCAGTGTATATTATTATTCACCACCCTAAAGTCAGTACTTTGTAGAGCCTACTTTAGCTGCAAGTCACTTTGGATAAGTCTCTATGAGCCTTCCACATCTTGCCACTGGGATTTTTGCCGATTACTAAAGCCAAAACTGCCCCAGCTCCTACAAGTTAGATGGTTTCCTCTGGTGAACAGCATTCCTCAAGTCTGCCAACAGCTTCTCTATTGGATTAAGGTCTGGGCTTTGACTAGGCCACTCCAAAACATTTACACATTTCCCAATAAACTGCTAATGTGTGTAATGTGAACCTCTGTCCCGGTCTCAAATCACTGGCAGACTGAAACAGAGGTTTGTTCAAGAATATCCTGTATTTCACGCCATACATGTTCCCCTCGACTAGGACCATTTCCCTGTTCGTGCTGCCAAAAAACACCCTTGCAGAATCATGCCGCCACCACCTTGTTTCACTATGGAGATGGTGTTCTTGCGGTGATGAGCTGAGTTTATTTGGCGCCAGACATAGCGTTTATCTTGGTGGCCAAAAAGTTCAATTTTGGTCTCATCTGACCAAAAGCACCTTCCTCCATACATTTGGGGAGTCTTCAACATGTCTTTTGTCAAACTAAAACCAGCCTTAAAATTTTTGCGCGTAAATAAAGGCTTTTTTTTCTGCCCACTCTTTCATAATGGCCATCTCTATGGAGTGTATGGCTTATTGTGGTCCTATGGACGGATACCCCAGTTTCTGCTTGGAAACTCTGCAGCTGCTTCAAGGTTACCTTTGGTCTCTGTGTTACCTCCCTGGTTAATGCCCTTCTTTTCTGGGCTTAGAGTCTAGGTGGGTGGCCCTCTATTGGCATGTTTGCTGTGGGACCATGTTCTTTCCATTTGATGATAATGGATTTGATTGTGCTCAAATGGTGATCAGAGATTGGGATATCTTATCATAACCCATACCTGACTTGTACTTATCAACAATTTTACCCCTGACATGTTTGGAGATCTTCTTGGTCTTCATGGTGTTGTTTGGTTAGTGGTGCTTCTTGCTTAATGGTGTTGTAGCCTTTCAGAAAAAGTGTGTATATACTGACAGACCATGTGACACTTAGGCCACGTTCACACTTTGCGGCGTCCCTCTGCAGGTTCTCCCGCAGCGGAAGTGATAAATCTGCAGGGCAAAACTGCTGCGGTTATCCCTGCAGATTTATCGCGGTTTGTTCCACGGTTTCCGCTGCGGGATTACTCCTATACTATTGATGCTGCATATGCAGCAATATGCAGCATCAATAGTAATGTTAAAAATAATAAAAATTGGTTATATACTCACCCTCCGATGTCCGGATCTCCTCGGCGCTGCACGCGGCGCTCCGGTTCCAAAGATGCTGTGCCGAGAAGGACCTTCGTGACGCCATGGTCATGTGACCGCGGCGTCATCACGGTCATGTGACCGCGACGTCACCACAGGTCCTGTTCGCACAGCAACTGAGACCGGGCGGCCGCGTGCAGCGCTGAGAGGTGAGTATAACATGATTTTTTATTTTTATTCTTTTTTTTTACACTATTTATGCTTCCCAGGGCCTGGAGGAGAGTCTCCTCTCCTCCACCCCGGGTAGCAACCGCACATTAGCCGCTTACTTCCCGCAACGTGGGCACAGCCCCATGCGGGAAGTAAGCGGTTCAATGCTTTCCTATGGGTGCAGAATCGCTGCGATTCTGCACAAAGAAGTGACATGCTGCGGGTTTTAAACCGCTGCGTTTCTGCGCGGTTTTTCCCGCAGCATGTGCACTGCGGTTTGCGGTTTCCATAGGGTTTACATGTTAATGTAAACGCTATGGAAACTGCTGCGGACCCGCAGCATCAAAATCGCCGCGGGAAAAACCGCTAAGTGTGAACGTGGCCTTAAATTGCACATGGGAGACTTCCTTTCACTAAGCATGTGACTTATGAAGGTAATTGCTTGTACAAGAAATTTTTAGGGGCTTCATTGCAAAAGGGTTGAATACATATGCACAGGCCAAGTTTTAGTTATTTGACTTCCTAAATTTAATTTATGGCTACATTTTTCTAACTTCACTTCACCAACTTAGACTATTTAGTACTGATGCAGCATACCAGGAAAAGAAAAATAGACACCACATATCGATGTGCACACATATTCGCCTGCTGGTAACAATTGCATGGGGAGGCTCTGCTTTCTTCTTATGTTACGCAATGGCACAATGATTCCTAGGCAAGACAACCTTGCCGGCACGACATTGATTATATGGAGAACGTATGCGCCACTAGCGATATTACGTGGGGAGGCTTTTCATTCCCCCGTATTGTGCATGCGCACTACACGATTTGGGCAAAGCAGCTGGCTCTGCCCTCTTCATAACAGGTCACCACTTTTGGCGGTCCGCTTCTTTCGTACACCGGTGGTGCGCATGCGTGCCACCTATCACTAACGGGTAACAGGGGCTTCATATTATGACCTCCTCCGGCTCAGCCACATGGCCAACTACCGGTACCTACCTAACTCATTAATACTGATGTGTGTAAGTATAGTGAATTGTACATGGACTACATCCCCCTGATGAAGTTGTGCGTGTCACAGCGATACAAGTAGGGTCTCTCCTTGCTTTTCCCCCCTTATTCTCTCAAAGCACCCCTCCTGGGTCCCATCAAAGATTCAGGCAGGTATACCCTGACCTTCCTCTACTTTATTTGATGATAACAGGCTACCACTTGATGACCATCTCTTTTCTCTCATTCTGAGACATGGGACCTTGTCTCATTCTCTTGTTGCAACAGCTATCACCATCTAGCTTTACCTGCTTATAACATTGGTGATCTTTTGCTCACATGACACTGTGGGCAAATACCATGGTACCTTTAGCTAAAAGAAATAGATGATTGCATCAAGATATGCATTCATCTGTACTCGCGCTGGTGTTACTCCCTATATAATATGACTGGGGTATTTGCAATGAATGTGGGGCTATATAAATAATCAACCACACCTCATAAAACCAACACTTAAGAATTCAGTATCCAATGACCATAGCCGGCACAAATGGAGTTACAATATAGATAAAGTTCCTACCCCTGTCAGAAGTCCACAGGGAAAGTGATGAAGGACATAGAAGAAATCTTGCTGCACGAAAGGGGTCCAGCAGGCTGCCTTGGCCAATGGCAGCCCGTTACTCCTCTGTGAACCGCATGCAGCAGCGTCTCAACAGAACGTACGTCCCCCCTAGTGTGGCGCCTTTGCAGGACCTGTGTGCCGAGGTGAGCAGCGTGACCGCGCACGTGACTGGGGACGAGGTACGGATGGCAATAGGGACCAAAAATGAACAACGCGTTTCGGAGACGTCTGTCTCCTTCCTCAGTTATGGTCCCTACCTCCGCATGTTAGTCCTTACATAACCGCCATCCATAACATTTATTACTGGAAACCAAATAATTATATCCCACAGTTCAATCCCTTAGGGATAATGGTGTCCAGGACAAAGATCCATTTCGTTTCTGCTCTTGACATGGACTTTATATAGTTTCCTCCTCTCCAATGTGGGTGTATTTTCTCAATTCCTGCTATCTTCATGCACTGTATCATTCCATTATGGTGTTCAATGAAATGTTTTGAGAGTGGGTGACCCGTGAACTTATTTTTAATATTTCGCATGTGTTCATTAATTCTAACTCGTAGGGGTCTTTTGGTACGCCCAACATATAGTTTATTACAAGGGCATGTTATAGTGTAAATGACCCCTGTAGAGGAACACATTATAAATTCTTTAATTACAAGCTCAGTGTCACCAATCTTAAATTGTTTATGTGTTTGAGCTTTTTTGCACATGTTACATTTCTGACATGGAAAAAAACCTTTCAGAATACTTTGTGAGAAAGTGGTTTGAATAGGACCGGATTTATTTTGTACCGTGGGGGCAATATAGGTGCCTAGATTTCGGCTTTTTCTATATATAAAACGGGGTAATTCAGTGATACTGTCCCCCAAGATCTTATCTTTTTTAAGTACGTCAGTGTCTTTTCACTATTCTCCGCAGAATGTTTGAGTTTGCATTAAATTGCGTAATTATTGGAATACTGTCCAAATTATTTTTTAGTTTGGGAGTAGGATTAATAAGCTCCTGTCGCGGTTTTAAGAGGGCTGCGTTTTTAGATTTCCCCAACATATCTTCATTATACCCCTTTTTCAGAAATTTGTTGGTTAAAATTTCTGCCTCTTCATCAAAATCTTGCGGCCTGGAACAGTTTCTGTGTAATCTCATCAATTGGCTTTTAGGGATGTTCAACACCCATTGTGGAAGATGGCAGCTGTTTAGGGGAATGAAGCTGTTGGTATCCATAGGTTTATTGAAAGTACGCGTTTGAATGGTGCCCCCTTCAATAAAAATATTAAGATCCAAAAAATTTATTTCATGTGTGCTAGTATTAGCTGTAAAGTTTAAAAATAATTCGTTTTTATTTAAATTAGTTAAAAACTGGTTAAGAGATTCCTGGCCACCAGACCAAATAAAAACCACGTCGTCGATAAACCGTTGCCAGAGGACCAGGTTCGCGCGCAGGGCACCCTCCAAGTACACGAAGGTTTCCTCCCATTTTCCCACGTACAAATTAGCGTAACTGGGTGCAAACCTGGCCCCCATAGCAGTACCCCACTGCTGGGAGTGGTAGTTCTCCTGATATATAAAATAAGTATGGGTTAAAATAAAATACATACACTCTCCTAAAAAGTCGATCTGTACACTTGGTACCTTTATCTTTTATTATATCTGGTACGCCTTATATTCTGCACTCAATAGACTCCTGGAAAAGGCACTTCTCTGGTTCTCTCAGATGACAGTAGGGGATTTATATGTATAGCTGATTGATGTTGTTTATATGTATGGTTATCATGACCACCATGGATATAACTTTGCGTCATTTTTTATGTTTTTTTTTTTATTTTGTAGCTATATATGGTATCAGTGGGATCTAATTTGGAGATTATATATGTGATTGTGCACTGTTACTATTCCCTGACATCGCAGTTTTGTATTTGCTAAACATATTTCTCTCCATGAATAGCTTGAGTGTATTGATGTGAACCTAATGGGTTTATTTTGACTGTGGGATTGCACTGTGTTTACTGATTGGTTTTAAATGATTTTGTTGTTGTGTCTTTCAATAAACTTTGGTACATTTTTTTACAAATTAGGTGCACACATCGCTATGTGGTTTCTCTTTATCTTCTCCTTGTATGCTATACATTGTTCTCAACATGATCACGCCCCCTTTTTTATATGATGTTTGAATAGTATTCCACCCTTCTCCTCTATATACGATTTATTTAGTGCTGATGCATCACACACAAATCAGATTACAAAAGTATTTGAACACAGGTTGTAATGTAATAAGATAGGAAAAAACCAAGGGGTGAATACTATCGCAAGCCACTGTATAGCTGGACACATAATTACTTTAGCGACCACACAGAATAATGTTGATAAACTTGAGAATGTACACCTATTTTTATAGTTGGACGTCATAAGGGAAAAATGCGATCCAAATTCAACAGTTGTGAATAGATGGATAGCGATACTGGCCAATTTAACCTTTGCTATTGAACTTATTGTTTGCATGATGTGGTTAAGAACCAATGTTCCCCTCTTCTATGGGACAACTTACAAGGTTAATAGAGAGCATGGAACGTGGAGGCACTTTGTAGGATACAGGTATGGAAATGAGTCTTCCAAGGGTAATGCATGCCCAAAAGATGCTGGGCAGATATCCTGCAGTCTTATGAGTTAATGACAGCGGTTCTTCCACAGCATAAGTGTAGATAAAGCCAGAGTATTCACCCTATGAAAAAAACAGACATATTAATAAGAGTATACTTACCCTTTTGAATACACTGTGTTATAGTAGAGGGCCTGAGATGGTGGTACATAGCATGTTCTACCTTCTACATCATCATCTGCACTATGCAGTCGTGCAGCACGCCGATACAGTTACATTCTACAGCAGAGAAAGGAGAATCGATCTCCCTGCACTGCCACTCGGCCCTTATGGGGCCCCCTGAGCAGGAGGGGGGCAGTGCCCCCCCATCATTGCAAGTGCACCTGAATCAGCTGTATGCCGACACAGTTGACCGCATTGATGAGAGAGGGAGCGTTACACTCTCTCTCCCATCATCCCCCTCTCAGCATCTGACCTCCCTGACGTAGACACTGACAGGGGTTGCGATGATGTCACTACTCGGCACCTGCTGTCCGGAGATGTACGGGAACTCGGAGCAGAGAAGTTGAGGTGAGTATTGGATGTATTAATTTTTTATTTTTTTATAGGGGTGCATTATACTATAGAGAGTCTGCCTATGGGAAGTGCATTATACTATATAGAGTCTGCATATGGGGCTGCATTATACAATATAGAGTCTGCCTATAGGTGGTGAATCATACAATACAGAGTCTGCATGGGGGGCATTATACAATACAGAATCTACCTATGAGGATGCACTATACTATATAGAGTCTGCCTATGAGGAGTGAATTATACTATATAGAGTCTGCCTATGGGGAGTGCATTATACTATAGAGTCTGCCTGTGGGGAGAGCATTATACTATAGAGTCTGCCTGTAGGGGTGCATTATACTATAGAGTTTGCCTATGGGGGTGCATTATACTGTATAGAGCCTGCCTATGGGGGGTGCATTATACTATAGAGTCTGCCTACGGGGGGTGCATTATGCTATAGAGTTTGCCTACAAGGGGTGCATTATGGTGTATAGAGTCTCCCCATGGGAGTGCATTATACTATAGAGTCTGCTTATTGAGAGTGCATTATATTATATAGCGTCTGCCTACGGGGAGTGCATTATACTATATAGAGTCTACCTATGGGGGGTGCATTATACTATATAGAGTTTGCCTATGGCGAGTGCATTATACTATATAGAATCTGTCTATGGGGAATACATTATACTATATAGAGTCTGCCTATGGGGAGTGCATTATATTATATAGATTCTGCCTATGGGGAGTGCATTATACTATAGAGTCTGCCTGTGGGGAGAGCATTATACTATAGAGTCTGCCTGTGGGGGGTGCAATATACTATAGAGTTTGCCTATGGGGGGTGCATTATACTGTATAGAGCCTGCATATGGGGGGTGCATTATACTATAGAGTTTGCCTATGGGGGGTGCATTATACTGTATAGAGCCTGCATATGGGGGGTGCATTATACTATAGAGTCTGCCTATGGGGGGTGCATTATGCTATAGAGTTTGCCTACAAGGGGTGCATTATGGTGTATAGAGTCTCCCCATGGGAGTGCATTATACTATAGAGTCTGCTTATTGAGAGTGCATTATATTATATAGCGTTTGCCTACGGGGAGCGCATTACACTATATAGAGTCTACCTATGGGGGGTGCATTATACTATATAGAGTCTGCCTATGGGGAGTACATTATACTATATAGAATCTGTCTATGGGGAGTGCATTATACTATATACAGTTTGCCTATAGGGCGTTCATTATACAATATAAAGTCTTCCTATGTGGGTGCAATATACAATATACAGTCTGCCTATGGGGAGTGCATACAATATAGAGTCTGTCTATGGGGAATGCATTATACTAGAGTATGGCCATGGGGAATGCATATTATAGAGGCCTATGAGAAGTTCATTATACTATATGGAGACCTATGGGGAGTGCATTATACTATATTGAGAACTATCTGGCGCATTATACTATATGGAGGCTATCTAGGGTTCCATCATACAGTGTGGAGATTACAGTGATGGGGCCATCATACGGTGTTGGAGCCATCAAACTGTTTGGGCGATACTAAGGGGTCAGTATATATACAGTGAGGGGGCATTATACTGTGTATAAGAGAGCATCACACTGTGTATAGGGGTGCTGTACAGGGGGAGACTCAAGACATTATTAAATGTTATATTATAACTGTGCAGTAATCAGAGACAAACAGAGAAATGATCCAGCTGGAAGTGGAGGCAGTTCAGACTTTGTGAGACTTTATTAGACAACTAAAGCGATAAATAGTTCTTCAAAAAGAAAAATGTTTACATAGCAAACACCTGGCACACCAGTGAGGAGGATCAACGCGTTTCAACTAAGAAGTCTTACTCATGATCTACCTAATAGTGCAATGAGAGCATATATATATAGTGTGCACAAGACATAAATTGGACAAACAATTAAAAATGAAAAAAAAAAAATGCAAAGGACAAAAAAAAAAAAAAGAGAATCACCGGTTAAGATTATCATAGAAATAACAGATTGACATATGAAATACCTTTAAGAAACATTACTTGAACATAAATTAGTATTGCTTTATTAAATCATGTCTGGCATTAAGGCCATAGGGAATACGTGTGTCTAACATAAACATCCAATACGTTTCCCGATTAAAAAGTTTCTGCTGTAAGTTACCTCCTCTCGGAGGTTTATAAACCTTTTCTATTCCACAGAATCTGAGGCTAGTTAAATTACCTTTGTGCACGTTGTAAAAGTGTCTGGACACAGCTGAGGCAGACAGGGCTTTAGAATTCACTGCATCTGATAAATGCCGTCTCACTCGTACTTTCAGCGGACATGTAGTGCAGCCTATGTACTGAACTTTACATGTAATACATTCTATTAAATACACTACATTTTCGGTGTTACAATTAATGTAGTCATGTATATCAAATTGTTTATGGTTATGAAAAGATGAGAATTTGTTAGTTTTATGCACATAGTTACATGTTTTGCAACGAGTGGCTCCACATCTAAAAAACCCTGTGGCGTTGAGCCATGTATCTCTGTTAGTGTCCCGTAGAGAGCTGGAGAATAGACTTGGAGATAGGATCGAGCCCAAGGTGGGAGCTCGTTTAGCAACGAATTTGATATCGCTGTGTATTAAAATTCGTTTTAATTTGTCATCTTGTTTAAGCATGGGTAAATGATTCTTGACAATGTCCACGATATTGGGTGGACCATTACCTGCAACCATTGGTGCAAAATACCCCTAGCTTTATACGTGATTCAAAATATGTAACTTCAGTTTTTGACCAATTTTACTGGAAGGAAGAATATGCATGGCTTACATGTGATGTGGTAGGCTTATATCCATCAATTCCCTATTCAGTGGCATTGTCGAGTTTGTCATACTATCTGGATACATACTCTGCCTATAATAATGACACAAAAAGTTTTTTAATATCTGCAGTGGACTTTTTACTTAATCATAATTACTTTTGTTTTGACAATAGGTTTTTCAGACAACTAACGGGAGTGAGCATGGGCGCCAAATTCTCGCCTTCTTTAGCGAATATTGTTATGTTGAAATGGGAAGAGAGCCATATCTACAGTGATGATAATGATATATGCAAACATATTGTATGGTATGGTCGCTATATAGATGACTTGATCCTAGTATGGAGGGGTTCACAGGAGGAAGTGACTAAATTCGTTGATCATATTAATAAAAATAATTTTAATTTAAAATTCACCCATTCCTTTCAGAAAAAACACACCAATTTTTTGGATTTGAATCTCTCAGGTAATACACTAAAACATACTGTTGAGATTACTCCCTATAGAAAACCTACCTCAAGCAATTCAATTCTTAGAGCCAATTCCTGTCATCCAAATCATGTCATAAATAACATTCCATATGGTGAACTTATCAGAACAAGAAGGAATTGCTCTGATAATGACGTTTTTTTGGCAGAGACAGAGAAAACCTGTGAGCGTCTTTCTCATAGAGGGTATCCTAAATGGAATCTGGACAAAGCACGTAGAAAAATATCCAAAGTAGATCGCAAAAATTTATTAACAACGAAAAATTATAAATCTACTTATAATAATCCCCAGAAAAACAATAATAATGTAGTATTCAGTACCCCATATAGCTCACAATACAGGCAGATCATGGATATTGTCAAGAATCATTTACCCATGCTTAAACAAGATGACAAATTAAAACGAATTTTAATACACAGCGATATCAAATTCGTTGCTAAACGAGCTCCCACCTTGGGCTCGATCCTATCTCCAAGTCTATTCTCCAGCTCTCCACGGGACACTAACAGAGTTACATGGCTCAACGCCACAGGGTTTTTTAGATGTGGAGCCACTCGTTGCAAAACATGTAACTATGTGCATAAAACTAACAAATTCTCGTCTTTTCATAACCATAAACAATTTGATATACATGACTACATTAATTGTAACACCGAAAATGTAGTGTATTTAATAGAATGTATTACATGTAAAGTTCAGTACATAGGCTGCACTACATGTCCGCTGAAAGTACGAGTGAGACGGCATTTATCAGATGCAGTGAATTCTAAAGCCCTGTCTGCCTCAGCTGTGTCCAGACACTTTTACAACGTGCACAAAGGTAATTTAACTAGCCTCAGATTCTGTGGAATAGAAAAGGTTTATAAACCTCCGAGAGGAGGTAACTTACAGCAGAAACTTTTTAATCGGGAAACGTATTGGATGTTTATGTTAGACACACGTATTCCCTATGGCCTTAATGCCAGACATGATTTAATAAAGCAATACTAATTAATGTTCAAGTAATGTTCAAGCAATGTCTCTTAAGGGTATTTCATATGTCAATCTGTTATTTCTATGATAATCTTAACCGGTGATTCTCTTTTTTTTTTTTTTTGCATTTTTAATTGTTTGTCCAATCAATGTCTTGTGCACACTATATATATATATGCTCTCATTGCACTATTAGGTAGATCATGAGTAAGACTTCTTAGTTGAAACGCGTTGATCCTCCTCACTGGTGTGCCAGGTGTTTGCTATGTAAACATTTTTCTTTTTGAAGAACTATTTATCGCTTTAGTTGTCTAATAAAGTCTCACAAAGTCTGAACTGCCTCCACTTCCAGCTGGATCATTTCTCTGTTTGTCTTCATTTGCTGTGGGCGCTCACCCCGAACCGTGCTGGGCGTTGGCAGGTCTGGGGATTTAGTCTAAGACCGGTAAGCTCACTACATTCCTTTTTTCTTGTGCAGTAATCACTTATATGTTCTGCAGGATTGGTATCTACCACTGACCATATGGTGGTAATATTAATGATGGTCTTTGTATAGAGACTATTTTCAGCAACAGCGCTAAGGTTCTCCTACATCCACTATTAAGCTAGGTTCACATTGCATTAGGGCAATCCGTTTAGCGCTAGCGGATTGCGCTAACGCAATGTATTTGTAGGGGCCGCATTTAGGGGTCGCGCTAACGTCCCCGCTCTCGCAGATTCCCGATCTGCGAGAGCGGGGAACGGACCTCGGGCGCCACAAAAGAACGGCACATCGCTAGCGCGAGCCGAAAAAGGCACGCGCTAGCGATGCGCTTCAGGCAGGAACAACATTGCTGTCAATGGGTGCGCTAACGGGCCCGTTGCATGGCGTTAATTGTGACATTTTCGCTGTGCAACGCTGTCCGTTAGCGATCACCCAATAACGCAATGTGAACCTAGCCTTAGGCTGCCGTCACACTAGCAGTATTTGGTCAGTATTTTCCATCAATATTTGCCAGCCAAAACCAGGAGTGGGTGATAAATGTAGAAGTGGTGCATATGTTTCTATTATACTTTTCCTCTATGGGCTCATACTCACTTGCGTGAAATACGGCCGAGTCTCACATGGTAACACCCGGCTCTGCCGCCTGCACTTGGGAGCGGAGCGTGCAGCTCCATGTATTTCTATGCAGCCGCTCGCTCCAGTCTGGAGTACCGGCGGCAGAGCCGGGTTTTAACATGCGAGACTCGGCCGTATTTCACGTAAGTGAGTATGAGCCCTAATTGTTCCACTCCTGGTTTTGGCTTTCAAATGCTGATGTAAAATACTGACCAAATACTGCTAGTATGACGGCAGCCAGTTGTAATCAAGGTTACCTGGTTAGGGGCCCACTCAGAAGTTTCGCCATACCTGAACCAAACCCTAGCTACGCCTCTGGCATTAGGCATAACATAGTGTGTTGGTTTTGGCAAAAAAAATCCTTATACCTCACATACTATATCATTCTTTTCTTGCAAACAAAAATAAATACAACATATGTGGATTATCATGCCAATAATTCACATGCATGTGTTTTTAGGTCTATATAATATACCAGTACCAAATACAGGGGGCGATAGACACAATCAACTATTGCAGGAACAAACTAAAATAATAATATAGATTGAAGCTCTATGTTCAGGTGGACTGAATGATCTAAATGCTTTAACCCCTTCACACCCGAAGGTGGTTTACACGTTAATGACCAGGCCAATTTTTTCAATTCTGACCATTGTCACTTTATGAGGTAATAACTCTGGAACGCTTCAATGAATCCCGGTGATACTGAGATATTTTGATATTATTGACATATTGTACTTCATGACAGTGGTAAAATGTCTTTGATATAACTTGCTTTTTTTGTGAAAAAACAAAAACAAAACAGAAATTTGGCGAAAATTTTGCAATTTTACAATTTTGAATTTTTATGCCCTTAAATCACAGAGATATGTCACACAAATTACTTAATAAGTAACATTTCCCACATGTCTACTTTACATCAGCACAATTTTGTAACCAAATTTTTTTTTTGTTAGGACGTTATAAGGGTTAAAAGTTGGCCAGCGATTACTAATTTTTACAACAAAATTTACAAAACCATTTTTTTAGGGACCACATCAGATTTGAAGTCTGTTTGAGGGGTCTATATGATAGAAGATACTGAAAAGTGACACCATTCTAAAAACTGCACCCCTCAAGGTGCTCAAACCCACATTCAAGAAGTTTATTAACCCTTCAGGTGCTTCACAGGACTTTTGGAATGTGGGAAAAAAAATAACATTTACCTTTTTTTCACAAAAAATAAACTTTTTTTCTCCTGAGCATGCCGATACCCCATGTGAGGGAGAAAACCACTCTTTAGGCCAGTCTCACACGTCCAGATAATTCCGGTACCGGAAAAATCGGTACCGGAGTTATCCGTGTGTCCGTGAGCTCACGTGGCACATCAGTGTGGCACACGTGCGGCAGCCGTCTGCCAACTGAGTACCACACGGACCGTGCAGGAGACAGCGCTACAGTAAGCGCTGTCCCCCCAGCTTGTGGTGCTGAAGCCGCCATTCATTTATTCTCTCCAGCAGCGTTCGCTGGAGAGAAGGAATGAAAAATCAATGTTTTTTAAATAATTTTTGTGTTTAAAATCAAGTTCCTTGTCACCTCCCCCTCCCACCCCCTGTGCGCCCGCCCGCTGGAAATAAAATACTCACTCAGCTCCCTCGATGCTTCCTCTCAGCGCCGCAGCTTGTCCTGTATGAGGGGTCACGTGGTACCGCTCATTACAGTGATGAATATGCGGCTCCACCCCTATGGGAGGTGGATCCACATATTCATCTGTCATGATTCTCAATGGCGAGAGAACATAGACCAGCATATATGAGAACTAGCTCTTGGAAGATGGAAACTATACTGACCATGAACTAAACCTGTCGCACAACTAGAAGTGGCCAGGTAGCATGCCTACGTTTTTTATCCCTAGATGCCCAGCGCCAGCCGGAGAACTACCTAATCCTAGCAGAGGAAAAGACAGTCCTGGCTCACCTCTAGAGAAATTTTCCCAAAAGGCAGACAGAGGCCCCCACATATATTGGCGGTGATTTTAGATGAAATGACAAACGTAGTATGAAAATAGGTTTAGCAAAATCGAGGTCCGCTTACTAGATAGCATGAAGACAGAAAGGGCACTTTCATGGTCAGCAGAAAACCCTATCAAAACACCATCCAGAAATTACTTTAAGACTCTAGCATTAACTCATAACACCAGAGTGGCAATTTCCGCTCACAAGAGCTTTCCAGACACAGTAACGAAACAGCAGCTGTGAACAGGAACAAAATGCAAAAACACACAAGGACAAAAGTCCAACTTAGCTAGGAGTTGTCTAGTAGCAGGAACATGCACAGAAGGCTTCTGATTACATTGTTGACCGGCATGAAACTGACAGAGGAGCAAGGTTATATAGCGACTCCCACATCCTAATAGGAGCAGGTGAACAGAGGGGATGATGCACACAAGTACAATTCCACAAGTGGCCACCGGGGGAGCCCAGAATCCAATTTCACAACAGTACCCCCCCCTCAAGGAGGGGGCACCGAACCCTCACCAGAACCACCAGGGCGATCAGGATGAGCCCTATGAAAGGCACGGACAAGATCGGAGGCATGAACATCAGAGGCAGTGACCCAAGAATTATCCTCCTGACCGTATCCCTTCCATTTGACCAGATACTGGAGTCTCCGTCTGGAAACACGAGAGTCTAAGATCTTTTCCACAACGTACTCCAACTCACCCTCAACCAACACCGGAGCAGGAGGCTCAACGGAAGGCACAGCCGGTACCTCATACCTGCGCAACAATGACCGATGAAAAACATTATGAATCGAAAAGGATGCAGGGAGGTCCAAACGGAAGGACACAGGGTTAAGAATCTCCAATATCTTGTACGGGCCGATGAACCGAGGCTTAAACTTAGGAGAAGAAACCCTCATAGGGACAAAACGAGAAGACAACCACACCAAGTCCCCAACACAAAGCCGAGGACCAACACGACGACGGCGGTTGGCAAAAAGCTGAGTCTTCTCCTGGGACAACTTCAAATTGTCCACCACCTGCCCCCAAATCTGATGCAACCTCTCCACCACAGCATCCACTCCAGGACAATCCGAAGATTCCACTTGACCGGAGGAAAATCGAGGATGAAACCCCGAATTACAGAAAAACGGGGACACCAAGGTGGCAGAGCTGGCCCGATTATTGAGGGCGAACTCCGCCAAAGGCAAAAAAGCAACCCAATCATCCTGATCCGCAGACACAAAACACCTCAAATATGTCTCCAAGGTCTGATTAGTCCGCTCGGTCTGGCCATTAGTCTGAGGATGGAAAGCAGACGAAAAAGACAAATCTATGCCCATCCTAGCACAGAATGCCCGCCAAAATCTAGACACGAATTGGGTCCCTCTGTCAGAAACGATATTCTCCGGAATACCATGCAAACGAACAACATTTTGAAAAAACAGAGGAACCAACTCGGAAGAAGAAGGCAACTTAGGCAAGGGAACCAGATGGACCATCTTAGAGAAACGGTCACACACCACCCAGATGACAGACATCTTCTGAGAAACAGGCAGATCCGAAATAAAATCCATCGAGATGTGCGTCCAAGGCCTCTTCGGGATAGGCAAGGGTAACAACAATCCACTAGCCCGAGAACAACAAGGCTTGGCCCGAGCACAAACGTCACAAGACTGCACAAAGCCTCGCACATCTCGTGACAGGGAAGGCCACCAGAAGGACCTTGCCACCAAATCCCTGGTACCAAAGATTCCAGGATGACCTGCCAACGCAGAAGAATGAACCTCAGAGATGACTCTACTGGTCCAATCATCAGGAACAAACAGTCTACCAGGTGGGCAACGATCAGGTCTATCCGCCTGAAACTCCTGCAAGGCCCGCCGCAGGTCTGGAGAAACGGCAGACAATATCACTCCATCTTTAAGGATACCTGTGGGCTCAGAATTACCAGGGGAGTCAGGCTCAAAACTCCTAGAAAGGGCATCCGCCTTAACATTCTTAGAACCCGGTAGGTAAGACACCACAAAATTAAACCGAGAGAAAAACAACGACCAGCGCGCTTGTCTAGGATTCAGGCGCCTGGCAGACTCAAGGTAAATTAAATTTTTGTGGTCAGTCAATACCACCACCTGATGTCTGGCCCCCTCAAGCCAGTGACGCCACTCCTCAAAAGCCCACTTCATGGCCAAAAGCTCCCGATTCCCAATATCATAATTCCGCTCGGCGGGCGAAAATTTACGGGAAAAAAAAGCACAAGGTCTCATCACGGAGCAGTCGGAACTTCTCTGCGACAACACCGCCCCAGCTCCGATTTCAGAAGCGTCGACCTCAACCTGAAAAGGAAGAGCAACATCAGGCTGACGCAACACTGGGGCGGAAGAAAAGCGGCGCTTGAGCTCCCGAAAGGCCTCCACAGCATCAGGGGACTAATCAGCAACATCAGCACCCTTCTTAGTCAAATCAGTCAATGGTTTTACAACATCAGAAAAACCAGCAATAAATCGACGATAAAAGTTAGCAAAGCCCAAAAATTTCTGAAGACTCTTAAGAGAAGAGGGTTGCGTCCAATCACCAATAGCCTGAACCTTGACAGGATCCATCTCGATGGAAGAGGGGGAAAAAATGTATCCCAAGAAGGAAATCTTTTGAACCCCAAAAACACACTTAGAACCCTTCACACACAAGGAATTAGACCGCAAAACCTGAAAAACCCTCCTGACCTGCTGGACATGAGAGTCCCAGTCATCCGAAAAAATCAGAATATCATCCAGATACACAATCATAAATTTATCCAAATAATCGCGGAAAATGTCATGCATAAAGGACTGGAAGACTGAAGGGGCATTTGAAAGACCAAAAGGCATCACCAAATACTCAAAATGGCCCTCGGGCGTATTAAATGCGGTTTTCCACTCATCCCCCTGCTTGATTCGCACCAAATTATACGCCCCACGGAGATCAATCTTAGAGAACCACTTGGCCCCCTTTATACGAGCAAACAAATCAGTAAGCAGTGGTAACGGATATTGATATTTAACCGTGATTTTATTCAAAAGTCGATAATCAATACACGGCCTCAAAGAGCCGTCTTTCTTAGACACAAAGAAAAAACCGGCTCCTAAGGGAGATGACGAAGGACGAATATGTCCCTTTTCCAAGGACTCCTTTATATATTCTCGCATAGCCGCGTGTTCAGGCACAGACAGATTAAATAAACGACCCTTAGGGTATTTACTACCCGGGATCAAGTCTATGGCACAATCGCACTCCCGGTGCGGAGGTAGTGAACCAACCTTGGGTTCTTCAAAAACGTCACGAAAGTCAGACAAGAATTCAGGAATCTCAGAGGGAATAGATGATGAAATGGAAACCAAAGGTACGTCCCCATGAGTTCCTTTACATCCCCAGCTTAACACAGACATAGCTCTCCAGTCGAGGACTGGGTTATGAGATTGCAGCCATGGCAATCCCAGCACCAAAACATCATGTAGATTATACAGCACCAGAAAGCGAATAACCTCCTGGTGATCCGGATTAACACGCATAGTCACTTGTGTCCAGTATTGTGGTTTATTACTAGCCAATGGGGTGGAGTCAATCCCTTTCAGAGGTATCGGAGCCTCCAATGGCTCCAAATCATACCCACAGCGTTTGGCAAAGGACCAATCCATAAGACTCAAAGCAGCGCCAGAGTCGACATAGGCGTCCGCGGTAATAGATGACAAAGAACAAATCAGGGTCACAGATAGAATAAACTTAGACTGTAAAGTGCTAATTGAAACAGACTTGTCAGGCTTCTTAGTACGCTTAAAGCATGCTGATATAACATGAGTTGAATCACCACAATAGAAGCACAACCCATTTTTTCGTCTAAAATTCTGCCGCTCGCTTCTGGACAGAATTCTATCACATTGCATATTTTCTGGCGTTTTCTCAGTAGACACCGCCAAATGGTGCACAGGTTTGCGCTCCCGCAGACGCCTATCGATCTGAATAGCCATCGTCATGGACTCATTCAGACTCGCAGGCACAGGGAACCCCACCATAACATCCTTAATGGCATCAGAGAGACCTTCTCTGAAAATCGCCGCCAGGGCGCACTCATTCCACTGAGTAAGCACAGACCATTTGCGGAATTTTTGGCAGTATATTTCAGCTTCATCTTGCCCCTGAGACAAGGACATCAAGGCCTTTTCCGCCTGAAGCTCTAAATGAGGTTCCTCATAAAGCAACCCCAAGGCCAGAAAAAACGCATCCACATTGAGCAACGCAGGATCCCCTGGTGCCAATGCAAAAGCCCAGTCCTGAGGGTCGCCCCGGAGCAAGGAAATTACAATCCTGACCTGCTGTGCAGGGTCTCCGGCAGAGCGAGACTTCAGGGACAAAAACAATTTGCAATTATTTTTAAAATTTTGAAAGTGAGATCTATTCCCCGAGAAGAATTCAGGCAAAGGAATTCTAGGCTCAGACATAGGTGCATGAACAACAAAATCTTGCAAATTTTGTACCTTTGTGGCAAGATTATTCAAACCTGTAGCTACACTCTGAAGATCCATTTGAAACAGGTGAACACAGAGCCATTCAAGGATTAGAAGGAGAGAAAGAGAGGAAGGCTGCAGCATAGGCAAACTAGCAAGTGATTCAATGAAGAGCACACTCAGAACTAGAGGGAAAAAAAAAAAAAAAATTGTAGCAGACTTCTTTTTTCTCTCCTTTCTCAGCCAGTAATTTAACCCTTTTTTGGGCCGGTCAAACTGTCATGATTCTCAATGGCGAGAGAACATAGACCAGCATATATGAGAACTAGCTCTTGGAAGATGGAAACTATACTGACCATGAACTAAACCTGTCGCACAACTAGAAGTGGCCGGGTAGCATGCCTACGTTTTTTATCCCTAGATGCCCAGCGCCAGCCGGAGAACTACCTAATCCTAGCAGAGGAAAAGACAGTCCTGGCTCACCTCTAGAGAAATTTTCCCAAAAGGCAGACAGAGGCCCCCACATATATTGGCGGTGATTTTAGATGAAATGACAAACGTAGTATGAAAATAGGTTTAGCAAAATCGAGGTCCGCTTACTAGATAGCATGAAGACAGAAAGGGCACTTTCATGGTCAGCAGAAAACCCTATCAAAACACCATCCAGAAATTACTTTAAGACTCTAGCATTAACTCATAACACCAGAGTGGCAATTTCCGCTCACAAGAGCTTTCCAGACACAGTAACGAAACAGCAGCTGTGAACAGGAACAAAATGCAAAAACACACAAGGACAAAAGTCCAACTTAGCTAGGAGTTGTCTAGTAGCAGGAACATGCACAGAAGGCTTCTGATTACATTGTTGACCGGCATGAAACTGACAGAGGAGCAAGGTTATATAGCGACTCCCACATCCTAATAGGAGCAGGTGAACAGAGGGGATGATGCACACAAGTACAATTCCACAAGTGGCCACCGGGGGAGCCCAGAATCCAATTTCACAACATTCATCCCTGTAATGAGCGGCACCACGTGACCGCTCATACAGGACAAGCTGCGACCCTAAGAGGACGCATCGAGGGAGCTGGGTGAGTATTTTAATGCCAGCGGACGGGCGTACAGGGGGTGGAAGGGGGGAGGTGACAAGGAACTTGATTTTAAAGACAAAAATAATAAAAAAACATTGATTTTTCATTCCTTCTCTCCAGCGAATGCTGCTGGAGAGAAGAAATGAATGGCGGCTTCAGCACCACAAGCTGGGGGGACAGCGCTTACTGTAGCGCTGTCTCCTGCACGGCACACGGACAGCATCCGTGTGCGGTACGTGTTTTACACGGACCCATTGACTTTAATGGGTCCGTGTGATCCGTGCGCTCCCACGAACACTGACATGTCTCCGTGTTTTTCAAACGGACACACGGTCTGTGAAAACAAGCTGACATGTGCAGAGACACATTGATTTTAATGTGTCTACGTGAGTCAGTGTCTCCGGTACGTGAGAAAACTGTCACCACACGTACCGGAGCCACTGACGTGTGAAACAGGCCTTAGGCATACAACAGAGCTCGGAATTGCAGGAGTGCCATTTGACTTTTTGAACACAAAATTTGCTGGAACAATTGGTGGACGCCATGTCACCTATGTAGAGCCTCTGATGTGCCTAAACAGTGAAAATCCCCCACAAGTGACACCATTTTGAAAACTAGATCCCTCAGGGAACTGATCTAGATGTGTGGTGAGCACCTTGAAACCTCAGGTGCTTCACAGAAGTTTAAAACGTTGAACCGTAAAAAAAAAAAAAAACACAAATAGTTTTTTAGCAGAAAATATTGCATTTTCATAACAGTAACAGGAGAAATTGCACCATACAATTTGTTGTGCAATTTCTCCTGAGTACTAACAAACACCATGTGAGGGAGAAACCTACTGTTTGGGCACACGGCAGGGCTCAGAAGTGGAGGAGCGTCATTTGACTTTTTGAATGTAAAATTTCCTGCAATCATTAGCGGACGACATGTCCCATTTGGAGAGGCCCTGATGTGCCTAAACACCCCACAAGTGACCCAATTTTGAAAATTAGACCCCTCAAGGAATGTACTTAGATGTGTGGTGAGCACATTGAACCCCCAGGTGCTTCACAGAAGTTTATAACATTGAGCTGTGAAAATAAAAAGAATCACATTTTCCCAACAAAAATGTTATTTTGGCCTCAAAGTTTGCATTTTCATAAGGGTAACAGGAGAACTTGCACCATACAGTTTGTTTTGCAATTTCTCCTGAGTACGACAATACCCCATATGTGAGAGAATACTACTTTCGAGGGACAGTGCAAAGCTCAAAATGGAAGAAGCGCCATAGTGGAGTTCGATTTTGCTGGAATGGTTTGAGGGTGCCATGTCACATTGACAGAGCCCCTGAGGTGCCAGAACAACAGAAACCCCCCATATGTGAACTCACCTTACAAACTGCAGTCCCCAATGAATTGATCTAGTGGTGCAGTGATCATATTGACACCACATGTGCCAGAATTTTATACCACTGAGCAGTGAAGAAAGAATAAACTACATTTTTACCGCTAAAATATTGTTTTAGCCCCAAGTTTTTAATTTTTCTAAGGGCTAATATGAATTTTTTTTACAATAAACTGAGGTCCATTTTTTTCCTGAGTGCGCCAATACCCTACATGTAATCGGGAAGTATTTTTCAGACACAGTGCAAAGCTTAGAAGGCAAGGAGCGCCAGATTTTACTGTTATGGTTTGCTGTTGCCATGACCCACTGGGAGAGCCCATAAGGTGCCAGAACAGCAGAACTCCTTATAAGTGACCCCATTTCACAAACTACACCACTCAATTAATTAATCTAGGGGTGCAGTGATCATATTGACATCACGGGCGTGTCACAGAATTTTATACCATTGGGCAGTGAAGAAAAAAATAACAACATTTTTACCACCAAAATTTGGTTTTAGCAACACATTTTACATTTTCACACAAGAAGTGGGTAAAAATGGCACCAATATTTGTCCCACAATTTCTACTGAACGTAGCGATACGCCATATGTTGCTGTACAGTACTACTTAGCAATATGGAGAGACTCGAGAGAAAAGGAGCGCGATTTGCCTCCTGGAGCGCAGATTTTCCGAGAACAGTTTGCAGACTCCATATACATAGCCCCTAATTGCTAAAAGAGCAGAATCCCCCCTCAAATGACCCCATTTTGGTAACTATACCCCTTGGAGAATTTATCAACAGTTATAGTGACGATTTTGACTCCATGGATAGCAGCAATAAATGTTGCCGGGTGAAAATTGCAAACTGCCGTTGTAGTGCTCAGTACGTTGTAGTCACCAGGACGTTATGCCCAGCCCGTGCTTCTGGAGGCATGCACCGTAAGTTAGGTGGGCTCTCATAGGTTCAGAAATGCCAAACATGGACGCAATATGTGGTTTAGGTACACTGTGGGGCTTATAAGAGAGGGGGCATTTGAATTTGAGAGCGGAGAATTTGCTGAATTTCTTTTGGAGGATGAGGAGCCATTTCACTTTTCCAGAGCTTTTGTGCTACCAGTAACGTGGAAGCCCCCTATATTTCCATTAAGAGATGACAGACCTGAATGGGGACTTGCTTTTTTTGTGGACTGAGTTGAAGCTTTTATTGGGAACATTTTACATAACGTTTTAGATCACAGTTATCCAGCGCTCCACGCTGACCACTTACTATGGGGTTTCCATCTAAATCTCTGAGTGACGTAATTCAGAATCAGCTGACTCCCGTATGCGCGCGTGATCGAAAATATGTAATAATCCATCCCTGGTCAAATAGGCTCAAGACACATGGACACATTATTACGTCCGATGTTAGAAAGGGGTTAAGTCCATTTCTGCACAAGTAAATTTGAAATATAGCTGTGATTTTTGTGATATTTAATAACAAAGTATGTAAAGTACTGTAATAGCTTTCATCACTATATATTTACATTTATAATATTGTTTTTCAATTGTTTGGATGTGTTAAGTCTCCTATGTAAGGGGGCAGTGACATATATTGTATAGGCTCAGAGGAAGCGAGATACATACACGAAACAGATGTCAGACAATTTTTGCCTCCACGTTCTTTTTTTATGGAACTGCAATAAAGTGCCACTTTAATTTGTAGTGATGAGTACCCAAGTTCTTTCTACACTGTATTTCAAAAATATGTACATCAGAAGACATAAATGTTATATTTAGATTCCTCATGGCTTTCCATCCATGTCATGATTAAATACAGATTGTGATAAGTCTTTTGTGATTCTAATGAAAAAATGTACAAATCCAGGTTTTGTCTATCTTGCCATGCCCTTTATGTATTTCTCCCTTAGGGCTCATATCCATATGCGAGGAAAACGGACGAGTGCAATCCGATAAAAAAATCGGATTTCACTCTGACCAATGTTATTCAATGTGTTACATCTCATCTGTGATTTTTTTTCTCAACTGAAATCTGACAAAAAAATCGCAGCATGCTGCGATCTGCTGCGTATCTCAGACGAGACTCGCCAATGCAAGTCAATGGGTGCGAGAAAAAAATTGCACGGCATACGGACCATCCATATGCCGTCCGTTTTTACAGATACCTTACTATTCTGTGAACACTGTAAATGGTCCTGTAAATGATTGTAGAAAAATAGTTGCAGAGAAAAAAAAAAAAAACGCATTGCATTCGCATGTCATACGGATGCTATGTGAGAAAAATTGCATTGTACTCGCATTACACTCGCATGACACTCGCATAGCACTGATCCGTTTGTTCGGTCCAGATTACGAACCGTTTTTTTTTCTTGCATATGGGTATTGTATTACTTGTATTCACATACGGTAATTGTTTTTTGCCTGATTCTTTTTAAATATCCTATCTTTTACTGGTTATTCTTATCTTTTATCTGGACAGTTTAGTAGCACATGATAATCGCTGCTACTTCTGTCTTTCAGTTTGTAGTATCTTCAGTTTCCATCAGAAACTCCCTTATCCTTTATCTATTCATCCGTCTTCATTTTCACATACAGCAAACAATGCAGCATTACCAAAAATATACAGTACATATATCTCACCATTATTCCATCCGTCATGAATAGGATGACTGCTGAACATACATGAATACCAAAATATGTGGCGGGGGCATTCCAAAACTTTTTATTCTGGCAGCAATATAAGCACGCTCCATGACCTGGGGAAAAAGCAAATTACAATTGTACATAAATAGCAATCTATGCAGAAATGCAGGAAATGATGGTTGGGCAGTTGTGGATGTTTAATGTCAATTCATTAATTTGCAAGAAAAAAGTAAGTGGACTTGGAGTGATTCTAAGGCCGGGGTCATACTAGCGATGAATACGGACGAGTGCTATGTGATAAAACATCGCATAGCACTCGGACCAGTATTCAGCTATGGGGAAGCTCACATCAGCATTTTTAATCTCGGCCATTTACAACATGCGAGTGAAATCGCAGCATGCTGCGATTGTCACCGACACTTGGCCAAGTCTCGGCTCACTTGCACCCATATAAGCCTATGGGTGCGAATGAGACAACGCACATCACTCAGATATCATCCGAGTGATGATCAGTACGCTGACCCCGGCAATGGAGGAGATGGAGAAATTCATTTCTCCGCCTCCTCGGCAGCTGTGCTCCGATCCTCTCTGTACGAGAGGCTCGGAGCACAGACGCATGACACTCCGCTCCTGCTCGCAGCAGAGCAGGAGCCGAGGGTCATTAGCATATCACATCCGATGCTCTCGTATCGGATGCCAAACGCTCGTCTGACCCCAGGCCTAATAGTTATAATAATAATTATTAGTAAAATGCAGTCCAGTTGTCTATTAATCACAATTAGAGACAAACGTAATGTAACTATTCTAATAATACACAAATAGTTGTAAAGTTCTTAACTGTTACTGAGCACATTGACTAAACATCCACAATGCAGGGCTAAAAAGTAAGTGCCCCTCTGTGTTAATGACGTCTGATAGGCAAAAGGTGTTTCAGTTATTGATATGAGATTGAACGTGTGAGTTTTGCAGGAATGTTGCTCCATAAAGAAAAGTGCAAGCACCCAAAGATTGGTTACTATAGATGGGCGAATTTATTTGATTGGAATTAAATCAAATTTTATAAAAACCTGCATTCTGCAAAATACGGATTCGGTCCACACACAAACGGCAGCCAGATTACAAAACAGTAGAGGGCCAGCAAAGGGTTAAAAGAAAGAACAAACATACTTGCCTCATTGCTCACCTCTCTGGTTGCCCCTGCTGCTACTTGCCCACTTTCCAGTCCTCCATTGCAACGCATCTCCAGCCCGGTGATCACTTTAGCTGTAGGCTTCTCTGAGGCCTGCTCGTGACCGGAATCCCCAGTCTAGAGTGAACACAGTGCCGGAGATGTGACAACACCGAGGTGGCGGAATGGACAACTAACAGGCTACAGCGGTATTGAGAGGTCATGTGAGCATATGTGTTTTTTCTTATTTTTTACATCTTATATTTATTATGCTCTATGGATCGAGTTTACTGGGAAAATCTGCACAAACAAGCAAATTTGAATTTTGCCAGACGTGTCTGACCATCTTTCAAATTCCATCTTTCAAACTACAGATTTCTAATGACAGTACTCTGAATTAGACTAGAATTCCATGATGCACTTACCCATTCATCACTGCTGTACTATCATCATCCTCATCACCACCTGTATCATCTAATAGAGTTGTTTTGTCTACCCACAGGTAGGCTCACCCACTCAGCTTTCCTGCTTTGTCTGTCTATATGAAGTGCTCTGAAGAATGAGTACCCTTAACTGTCGCCGTGTAAAGGCATATCGGCGGTCATTAAGGGGTTAAATATATGGCTTCATTTGTACATTTATGTGTCAATGGGAAAACAGGACTGGAAAGCAAAATATTCCATATATTCTGATAGATACAACCTTATTGGCTGTGCTGCATCTTCTACAAATTTACAGAAATGAAGTGATTGTGATTTACTTTTTATTAATCGTAAAACATATTTTTTTTACTTTAAAAAATCAAACCATCACCCATAAACATATAGAAATTCCAGCAGCCCATGATTTCCCTTACAGCAGCATCAAGAGGATAGAGAGACTTATTGGATGAAGGACAGTTATTTCTCAGTTTTTGGAAATGTGTCGAAAACTTTCTTGCTTGAGTAACAGACTTTCAGCATGGGCTGTATTCCCCAGAAAAAGCGCGCTTCAGTTAAATAGGTTTTCCAAGAAATAAAATATAATTGAGTGCCTTACTTTTCATTTTAAGCAGTCTGATCCCTTTAAAAATATTTTTATTCCAAGGAAACCTCTTTTAGGGAATATAGTTCTGAATTATTTCAGGTTGTACCAGAACAATGGCAGAAAAGTTTGTTATCAGTTCTTAACAATTCAACTTGAAAGCAATACCGCTTTTCTGACAAACACAAACATTTTGTGGCCATTAAAATTAACCTGACAGCAGAGTCATGCTGACGGAATCACGGGCAGCATTAATCAGAGATCAGCAGTGTAATGTTTTACTCTGATACTCTTGAACTAATCATCCGAGACATCGTTGCAGTCTGGTCTCTGCAGAATTTCAAAGTAAGATATAAAGGACTGCAATAACGCAGCCAGTGTCTAATTCTTGCTGCCCGTTGTTCTGGCAGCATGAATCTGATGTGGGATTCCCTTTAATTAAAAGATGCCAAGCTACTGCACAGGATGGACAGACATGTTAATGACATGCAAATAATAAAAAATGTTCAAAACATGTCAATTTATTCAGTATTGAATATGAACGCTAAAAGCAGAAATACGTGCACTTACATGCCTTGACATACTATCAATGAGGTTACTAATAGTTCTGCCAAGCTGTACTTGGGCACTGAAATCATCAAGATCCGCTGCTGGCAGCTCCCTTTGGAATTGACTACCGATGACATCTCAGATATGCTTGGAGGGAGACAAGTCTGGAGATGCTGCAGGCCATGGTAACAGGTTTGAGCCACACGCATTGCACTCAGTAGTACAGTCAACATGATGCCAGATGTTGTCATATTGAAAAATGGCTCACTGGACACTTTGGAGAAATGGCCATTCTATTGGTCACATGATCATATTAATGTCACACCAAGCTGTTAGCGTACCTGAAAAGAAGACTAGAGAGTTCTAGCAACTGTATATTATACCGCCTCACATTATAATCCTAGGATTAGGACCGATGTGAAAAATCCTCATGAAGGCTATGTGGGCAATAGCATGAATATGTCTTCTTGAAGGAATTTCACATCAGTCCTACTCCTAAGGTGGCATAATTGGTGGCTGGACCCCTCTTGTCTATATTCCTAGTACAATAACAGCTTGGAATATCATTGACTTGGTGGCGGAACCAGTGGTATGGCCATTTCTCTGGAGTGTCCCAAGGGCTGTTTTTCAGCATGCTTATGCTACTAATTTTGTTTCCATTTTTTCAGCATTTGCATATCATTAACATGTGTATCCATCCTGTGATTTCAATAATTGAATGATGAGGAGTGTATGTACCACAGATGGAGAATACTATTTGCTTTCAATGAACAGTAACCAATGGAATTACATCTACTTGAAGAATCTCTTACCTTCTTCGTGTCTATATTTTTCTTGTGTTTCTGATTTTTTCTCAACTTCTATCTCAGTCTCCATCTGAGTCTCCATTGCTAGCTCATCTGCAGACAGTAGTGATGGACGCCTCCTATTACATCCAGGCACCATGCTTTTTTTGTACATTAACAGAAAAACTGCAATAGGCACAGGTAGCTGCAGGAAAATGAAAGAAAAAAACATTCCTGGGTCTAGTAGTCACTGATAAAGAATCTATGCCAACTTGTGTACAGATTATTACATTAACAATAAAAAAGATACTGTAAATACATGAAATACAGATTAGCCATATTATTAATACCCCTTGCTAATATTGTGTAAGTGCACCTCTTGCCACCCACTGAGGCTAGGACATTATCGACAGATAAAGTCATGCAATTTTAGGTAGTAAAATGAGGCTTCTGTGGATTGGACTTGATTTTCCAGCAAATCAGCAAATCACACATATGCCCAATCAGATTAAAAGCTGGTGGGGAATATGAAGATCAAGTGGTATTGAACTCTTTTTCATGTTCTTTAAACCCTTCCTAAATATTTTTGGCAGTCTTGCAGGATACGCTATCCTGCTGAAAAAGGCCACTTCCATTGGGGAATAGTATTGCCATAAAGGTGGACATGTGGTCTACAACAATGTTTTTAGGTGGTTGGCAGGTGTCAAAGTAAAATCCACACAGCAGAACCCAAAGTTACCCCCAAGAGCAACACACTGCCTCTGCCAGCTTGGCTTTTTCCCATACTGCAGCTGGCCATGTGATTTATCATACAAGACCATCTTCCATTGCTCCATAGTGCAATTAGGATTTTCGCATTGTAGACACTAGAAAGCACAATTCAACATGAGCACTATGACTAGTCTGCGACTACGAATTGTATGTTATTACCTTTTTCTATCATAGCACATTGTAATATATCTATTGTAATATGATTGTGATGTGATATTAATGATTTCTGAAATTGATTTCTGTCCTCTTTTTTTCTCTCCAAGACACTCAACTAAGATCCAGATTGATTTGATTTCATTTTAGATTAATTTGATTCAATTTGAGCTTAGTGTAGTGTAGAAGAGAGTAAAACATTCAAGCTGCTAATCTAAAAACTTTGATTTTTTTTTAGATTAAAATAAGTTGCAGACATATTTAATTTGACATAATACATACAGTGTGCAAAAATATTACAAAGGTGCCCATAGCCTTCAACCTTTTTAGCAATTAGTACTACAGTAGCTTTTCTGAGGGAAAACCCCAGGTGGACTAGCCTTCATTCTGCACATGCATCGATTAACCTGGGACATCCTTAACCCTGTCAGCGGTTCTTTGGCTCATTAAACAACTTTTGGTACATACTATCCACTGTATACTGGAAGCGCCATACAAGATCTGCCATTTTGTAGATGCTTGGACCCAGTCATCTAGCCATCACAAATTTCCCCTTGTAAAAGTAACTTCCTTATGTTTGCCAATTTTTCCAGGTTTTAGCTTGAGAAGAACTCAAGCCCCGATTCATGAAGAGTGGAGTATGCAAAAATAAGATGCACTGATTTCATTAAAAGGCTCATGTTACTTAATGAATGCTGAATTCACCACCTTATCAGTGGCATGCAGGGCTGCCATCAGGGCATTAATTCCCTTATTGTTGTATGGAGCCTGGTGAGCAGAAGCACAAGAGAGGGGGCCCAGACCCGACCCAGTCCAGGCCCCCTTCCTCTTGTATTTCTGCTTATTGGGTCCCAGACTATAATAATGTACTGTGTGCCAGCACGACAACAGCGCACATCTTGGCGCAGGGAGCCTTCCTTGGAGCTCTGCGGAACAGCTGTGCAGCTCCAAGGGAGTCCCTCAGCCTATTCTATGACGGTGCGTATGCAATGACGTCATCGTGTACGCGCCGGTATGTACGTGCGCCGATCGCCAGGAGGACACCATAAGTGGAGCTACGTCTGCGGGGGATTGTATGAAAGTTAAGCATGATTTTTATTTTATAAAATTAATTAAATGTACTTGGAGGGAGCAAATGATGATGTATTGATGGTAGAGGAAAGGGGACAGAGAATAATGATGTATTGTGGTGGGGACAGCAAATGATGGATTGAGGGTGAGGGATGGGGGATAGCAAATAAAGATGAATTGGGTTGGGGGACAGCAAATGATAAATTGATGGTGGGGACATGGGACAGCAAATGATGAATAGAGGGTAGGGGATGGTAGACAGAAAATGATGAATTGATGGTGGGATACAGCAAATGATCATTTGAGGGTAGTGGACAGGAAATTAATACAATTAATTAACAGAAAATGATTAATCGAGGGTGGGGGCGGGGAACAGTAAATAATGAATGGAGAGTGGGAGACAGCAAATGATGAATAGAGGATGGGGATGGGGAACAGAAAATGAAGAATTGATGGTGGAAACGAGGGACAGCAAATGATGAATTAAGAGTGGGGGTGGGGAGAGCAAATAATGATGAATTGATGGTGCGATACAGCAAATGGTAATGAACTGAGGGTGGAGGAGAGCAAACAACAATGAATTTAGGGTGGGGGTGGGGAGAGCAAATAATGATGAATTGAGGGTGGGGTACAGCAAATTATGATGAATTGAGGTTGAGTGGGAGAGCAAGTGATGACGAATTGAGAATGGGGGATGGGGGACAGCAAATTATAATGAATTGAAGGTGGTGGTGGGAGTGAGAGAGATGACATGACATGATTAATTGTGGCGGTGGTGGGCATGTAAATATAATGAATCAGGGGAGCGAGAGGTACAGAGTGTGGGGGCATTGAGGATGCAGGAGTGTGACTGGTAATGAATTGGGGGAAAAAAACGACAGGTTCTAATTAATTTATATATTTATTGGGTGGGAAAGTGGCTATTTATAGTTAATGAGAGCACAGTGGTGGATTGCAGTTTATACATGAGGTGGCTTGCAGAATAACTAATTATATATTAATGGGTGGTGCACGTCTAAATTCAGCTGTGTAGTGTAGAGGTTGTGGAAAAAGTTGAGAACATGCTCTGGAAGTGGTGCTCTAGATAACTGTTAAAAAAAAAGCGAAGATGAAGGATGTTAACTAGAGATGTCACCTGTAAGTCAGTGTGTTACCTGTACACTTATTCTATACAATGTATACAATTTACAGACCTCCTGAATATAATGTCACTGGTGATCACTGTACTGTCTGTACACTGACACTATTTAAAGAGCGCCTATATAAAATGTCACTGGTGATCCCTGTATTACTTGTACACTATATACTGTAGTATATACAGAGCTCCTGTGTATAATGTCACATGTGATCCCTGTACACTATACACTATATGCAGAGCTCTTGTGTATAATGTCACTGGTGATCACTGTATTACCTGTAAACTGACACTACATACAGAGCTCCTATGTATAATGTCACAGGTGATCACTGTATTACCTGTACACTATACACTATATAGAGAGCTCCTGTGTATAATGTGATCAGTGATTACTGTATTACCTATACACCTGTACAAAATACACTATATACAGAGATCCGGTGTATAATGGCACTTATGGTAATATTAGTATTGTGCTTTTTATTAATGATAAGTATTGTGTGGGGGCAATATATGGTCTGGTCATGATATGGCGGTATTTGTTCCTTGTATATGGTATTATTCGGTTACTATGTGGTGGTAATATGTGGTCTTGTCATGGTGTGGTGGTATTTGTCCCTTGTATGTGGTCTTATTTGTTCACTACGTGGTGGTAATATGTGGTTCGGCCATAGTGTGATGGTATTTGTTCCTTGTATGTGGTATTACTGGTCATTTAAACATTTATGACACACATACCCTTAAAGAAAAATAAAATTTAAAAAAATACCTAAAAAGAGTACTGGATATTATAAGAAATGTGTAATAGGTTAGAGAAGAGTAGGGCCCGGCCAAAAGAGTCTACGTTGTTGTGGTGGCAGCCCTTAGAAAATCTTTTGACCAAAACAAAAGCTAATGGCTATGTATGTGATATGCTGTGCAATGGAAACTGTTAATGTGTTATTGGTTCGGACGTGGTGCAAAAGTGAAGTTTTTCCAAGAGTGGGAAGTGGGACTATGAAAGGTTCGAGGCGTGGAGGAGGAGCTGAGGTGAAGACTGGGCAGAGTCTCAAGGGGGCTGTTGTGAATTCTGTTGTGGGTTCTGCTCTTAGGCTCCCTCCGGTGGTTATAAGTGGTAGTGCTGCTGTTTGTCCTTCACAACAGTCATCAGCTGCTTCCACTTTGGACGGGGCTATTTAGTCTGGCTCCTTCCTTTACTGAGTGCCAGTTGTCCATTGTTTTCTAGGGATCCACATCTCTGCTTGGTTTCTCCTTCTGGATTGTCCAAATCATCAAAGATAAGTCCTGGCTCTGTTTTTGCAGTCCACCTGCTGTGGACTTAATAAGTTCTGTGAATTGCTATGTTTTTTCTTGTCCAGCTTTGTCTGTGTTAAGATTTATTCAGCCAAGTTGGAAGCTCTGGAGTCACAGAGTTACCCTCCATGCCTTTAGTTAGGTGTGGAGATTTTTGTATTCTCTGTGGTGGATTTTGTAGTATTTTTTATACTGACCGCACAGTACTCTGTCCTGTCTCTTCTTTCTAGGTAGCGTGGCCTCCTTTGCTAAATTCTGTTTTCAGTCTGCGTTTGTAACTTCTCTCTCCTCTCACAGTCAATATTTGTGGGGGGCTGCCTTTCCTTTGGGAATTTTCTCTGAGGCAAGATAGTATTCCTGTTTCTTTCTTTAGGTGTAATTAGTCCTCCGGCCGTGACGAGGTGTCTAGGGAGTGACAGGAACATCCCACGGCTACTTCTAGTTGATGTGTTAAGTTCAGGGTCTGCGGTCAGTATAGAGGCCACCTACTCCAGAGCTCGTCCATGCTGCTCCTAGGCCACCAGTTCATAACAGTACAACTGGACAACAATGAGTTAACCGCATTTCAAAAGAAGGGAAAGAAAGTGCTGAGCCATTTTTTTTTCTGTACTCTGTTGTGTTTTTTTTCCCCTCTTCACTTCTGGGTGGCTCAGGAGTTAGGCGTTGATATGGATGTTCAGGGACTTGCTTCTCGGGTGGATCAACTTGCTGCTAGAGTACAGGGTATTTCTGATTATATCGTGCAGACTCCTGTTTTAGAGCCTAGAATTCCTACCCCCGATCTGTTCTTCGGGGACAGGTCCAAATTTTTGAGCTTTAAAAATAACTGTAAACTGTTTTTTGCTCTTAAGCCCCGTTCCTCTGGTGATCCCATCCAGCAGGTAAAAATTGTCATTTCTCTGTTGCGTGGTGACCCGCAGGATTGGGCATTTTCCCTGGAATCTGGGAATCCGGCCTTGCTTAATGTAGACACCTTTTTTCAGGCGCTTGGGTTATTGTATGATGAACCTAACTCTGTAGAGCATGCTTAGAAAACACTTTTGGCCCTGTGTCAAGGTCAAGAAGCGGCAGAGTCATATTGCCAGAAATTCAGAAAATGGTCTGTGCTTACTAAGTGGAATGAGGAGGCTTTGGCGGCAATTTTCAGAAAGGGTCTTTCTGAATCTGTTAAAGATGTTATGGTGGGGTTCCCCACGCCTGCAGGTCTGAGTGATTCTATGTCTCTGGCCATTGAAATTGATCGGCGCTTGCGTGAGCGCAGAGTTGTGCACACTATGGCGTTGTCTTCCGAGTGGAGTCCTGAGCCTATGCAGTGTGATAGGATTGTGTCTAGAGCGGATCGACAAGGATTCAGACGTCAGAATGGGTTGTGCTTTTACTGCGGTGATTCTGCTCATGTTATTTCTGAAATATTGCCAGTATGGGGCCCTGAAATTCTTGGTGGCAGCCCTGGTGGCATGTGCCTCATGAGAAATGTTACAGCAGTCAAGGCTTGGAGTAACATTTATGGCATAAGAAATGGAAACACTTGAATTTGAGCGGGTATGGCTAAACTCCGCCCAAACGTGGTTCCTATCCAGCTCTTCCTATTTTGGAGGAGCTGCTTGAGACTGTCTTGAAAACGCCAAAAGTCACAATATTTTGCACAACTTATGCGACTGTTCAGTGTTTTAAGGCAGTCTTCTGATGTAAGTTCATTGATGTATTAACCCCTCAACGTTTACTAGTTGCCTAATTTGTATTTACAGATGCCATAATGAGATAAATAGTGCTGTTTCTTTTACCTGTCAGTGGTTTTAATGGTATGATTGATCAGCGTATGTGTATTTACAAGAAGAACCACAATAAAGAACTCACATTGATTGCAGCCATGATCCAAAAGGCATAAGAGACATTTGTCAATACAGGTCCATCAAGAGGAAGGACATAGTGAGATACATTGCCTGGATGATGTGGAACAATTGAATTCCTGATGTGCTCAAGGTTGCTGCTCCCATTCTGTGTGGCATTTGATTGTATACAGTTGGTGTCAGAAAGAAAAGGGTCCGCTATTAATGGACTCAGCAGAGCTCCAAAACCAACAAAGAAGTGAAGTACCTGGGGAAAAAAGCAGAGGTTCTCTGTCCTGTCATTATTTATTCATATTTCTACTTATTGTGTAAAACAGACAAAATCTAGCCAAGAACTACAACATTTATCATATCTGTTATTTTATGGAATGATTTTCGAGCGATGTAATTTTTGTGATCTTTCTCATGTACACCCTATTTTATTCAACTGATCCAGGCAAGTCCAGCTTCTGCTACCAATATACACAGACTTACTGGTCCTAATGAGCGGGTGCTTCTCCTATCCTCACTATTGTTGTCATCGCTGGGAAATTCATTCGGTAATGGATTTCCCTTACTGTGCCTGCTGCAGGAAAATTAAATATTACATGCTTGTTTTTATGCTCCTGATGAGCAGGTCTGTGATTTATAAAGTGGAATTTTGAAAGAAAGACCACTTCTATGATGTGTACATGTGACTCAACCTCTTTAAACCGTTAGCCCACCATACTAATATATCCACAGGATAAAAAGTTGCTGATTGCTGGGGGTCCAAACGCAAGCTCCACCACAATTATGAGAATGAGTCTCTGCATACATTTCACAGTTGTCATTACATATAAAGTTGTACTACCATTCAAAAACTTGTATCATATCTGGTCCCTTAGAATTCTGTATCTTACCATAATTCTGAACGACAAATTATCATGAATTCATAGTCACTCCTTTCAAACCCCAAAAAATTACAATTCACAATTTTAAGTTACTTTTACTCACAGTGCGTCTTGGCATGCTTTCCACCAGTCTTTCACACTGCTTTTCGGTGACCTTATGCCACCCCTGGTACAAAAATGTAAGCAGTTCTTCTTTGTTTGATGGCTTGTGACTATCCATCTTCCTCTTGATTACATTCTAGAGGTTTTCAATGGGGTTCAGGTCTGGAGATTGGACTGGCCATGACAGGGATTTGATGTGGTGGTCCTTCATCCACACCTTGATTGACCTAGCTGTGTGGCATGGCGCATTGTCCTGCTGGAAAACCCAGTCATCAGAGTTGGAGAACACTGCCTGAGCTTAAGGAATCAACTGTTTTTCCAGGATAACCTTGTATGCATCTTGATTCATATGTCCTCTGTAAAGATTAACCTGCCCAATTCCAACCTTGCTGAAGCATCCCCAGATAAACATCTGGTTGTCTAATGGTTAGACGGAGACCTGGAGAGGCGTACAAGCATTATATTGTAGGTATATATTATTGGTGAATGTACGCCATATATTTCTATTGGTATATATGTGTATTCATATTTACTTTGTCAATGTTTCTTGATTTCTCTTTACCCAGATGTTGATATTCCTTGTATAACTTCTGTATACAAGATCGGATATTCTCCTCTGTCATGACAGGGATACTTGCTTTCTTCCACACTTCCTTTAGTTTAATACTTGTGGATTTAGCAGCACACGAGAGTGTTTCTTTCATTTACTTGTGATGGTAAATAAAAACTAAAAGCACGTGTTCCTTGGAAGGGAGTTGAGCTCCCAAAAATTCACCACCAGGCACCTTTTCAAGTAACCAAATTCCCTTTCTAGTACTCTTTTTCAGTTAAACTACCCGCAAAACATAATAGAAACACAACATACACATTAGTGTGATGTTGATGATACATTTTCATGAATTTCGGTACTTTCAGATAAAAGTGATCAAAGTGTGCAACCTCTAAATATTAATTGATTTCGCTAAAAATTTTTACATGGATCTTTTAGATGACTTAGACCAAGGATTCAAGCAAAGTCATATGAAAATCATAACTTCGGAAAAATGAAACACCCTAATATACACGCATATATAAGTTCAATATTATGAGTCAGACATATACAAATCCCTACTATTATAAGGATGTCTTAAGTACTCTTGTGAGAAAGCAAATGCTAAACACGTGTTGGGACACTCCCCAGGGAACACTGATCTGCACATGCACCTTAAATATGAGTCAGCTATGTCCACAGTGGAATAGGCATTGATTTAATAAGCCTACACAAGTCACCTACTATTATGAGCATGTCTCAAGTACTTCCATATCCTACTGATATACTTATCCAAAAGAAAGAATGACATATATAGGAGTAACCCTTGACTCTGGCTTGCCCTTCAAACCGCACATCCAAGCTCTCGCAACCTCATGTCGCCTCAAGCTCAAAAATATTTCCAGGATCCGTCCTTTCCTTAACCCTCACTCTACCAAAATGCTTGTGCATGCCCTAATCATCTCCCACCTTGACTACTGCAACATCCTCCTCTGTGGCCTACCTTCTAACACTCTCGCATCCCTCCAGTCCGTCCTTAACTCTGTTGCCCGACTAATTAATCTCTCTTCTTGCAAATCCCTTCACTGGCTCCCAATTTCCCAGTGTATCAAGTTTAAACTACTAACACTCACCTACAAAGCCATCCGTAACCTTTCTCCTCCGTATATTTCCGAAATAATTTTCTAATATCTTCCCTCACGTAATCTCCGGTCCTCCCAAGACCTCCTTCTCTCCTCCACGCTTATTCGCTCCTCACCCAACCGCTTCCAAGATTTCTCCCGAATATCCCCCATCCTCTGGAATTCTGTGCCCCAACACGTCCAGTTATCCACCACATTTGGATCCTTCAAACGCAACCTGAAAACCCATTTCTTCAAAAAAGCTTACAACCTGCAATGACCTCACGGCCAAATCAACACCATTGGAGCAACTGCAACCCTCGACCTACTGTCTCCTTCCCCATAATCCTGTAGAATGTAAGCCCGCAAGGGCAGGGTCCTCTTCCCTCTGTACCAGTCTATAATTGTTAGTTTGCTTATTGTAAGTGATATTTGTATTTTGATGTAACCCGTCTCATGTACAGCACCATGGAATCAAAGGTGCTATATAAATAAATAATAATAATATAGGTGACTCGAGGGCTTATTAAATCAATGCCTATTCCACTGTGGACATAGCTGACTCATACTTAAGGTGCATGTGCAGATCAATGTTCCCTGGGGAGCGTCCCAACACGTGTTTAGCATTTGCTTTCTCACAGGAGTACTTAAGACATGCTTATAATAATAGGGATTTGTATATGTCTGACTCATAATATTGAACTTATATATGCTTGTATATGCTTAAATAAATCCTCTGTATTGTGACACAGCCCAATCATTGTGACTGTTCCCCAGGTGACACTTGTTTCCTTCTTGATGTACACCTTGTATATATATATATATTTTTTTTATGATTGATTTTTGCTAATAAAAATATTTGTTCATATTTATGAAGTCAGCAGCACTCCATTCTATATGATACCGGAGTTTCTTCATTTATTGTTCAGCTGATACATTCAGATAGGAGTAGTCACATGATGCAATTATTTTCTACCTATCTATGTATTTTTTTCTTTGGAATTTTCTTAACATTAAAATCACAGATAATTGTAACTATAGTCATCATTGCAGTTGGGCTCCTATAAACATTGGAGTTAATAGTAATATAATGTTTCAGACTTCTCTCTTTCATTGTTCTTATTTCTGAGTCAACAAAGGTGTCCATGGAGATCTGTAGCCCACAACGTTTTGTTATATTGTGGAGATAAATCACATGCATTGTTTTAGCTGCATTTTTTAGACCTTGGAATGAGGGGTGGGTCTTTGAGCTATGAAAATCACAAAACTACTGTATAAACACAATATATACAATATGATTACAAGTAATGGAATATTACTATTTCTGGCAATGCATTAAATGTCTCCACATCTCTATGGAATTTCCACGTATTTCTTACCTGTAAGAAAACTGCTGAGTCCTGCTGATAGATTTTCACAAGCTGCATGTTGGAGATGGTATCAATGTTGCCCATTGCTAGTCCAGCCACTGCCATAACCATTGCAAGAACACCAACATGATCGCAAAATGGAATGATGGCGAATACCAGTGAGATGGTCAGTGAACATATCAACAAAATGAACAAACACAGCTTCAATCTGTGGATAGCAAAGTAATAAGATCAGCAAGAAGAAACAACATGGGTACACTATGCATACCCTGTAGATTCTTTATAACGTGTCCTATGCCAGATTCCCATTGATTTAACAGAACAGAAAAATGATTGTTAGTAGAATATGTGTAAGGACATCACAATAATAAAATAGGGTGCAAGCTATAACAATTTCAACATATGCACTTCACAGTTTACACTTTTGTCACATTTAAGGTGCCCATACACATGTGACAGAAATTGTCTGGGCGCCAGTTTGTCCTCTAGGAAAATGGTTCAAAATTGTTTCCATAAAATATCTCATTCTGTATGAACAAACAAAGCAGGTAAGTATATACCGTACTTCACACTTAGTAGTTTTCATGTATAAAGGGGGCCTACCCAGTATAGAAGCTAGGAAACGGATTAGAAACCATTATCCTTATTAATTACCCTAGATCATAAAAAGGCACCAACACTAAAACCTTCATTGAAACCAGAGGGACTCCGTGAGTTAAGTTTATATATCAATCTTTCCCATTCCTGCAAAAGAATCTTATCAATATTGTCTTTCCTAGGACTCAGGTGTATTTTTTGTGCCCCAAAATGTTAAATCCAGTGAATTTTTGGATGGATTTTCCTCACATGACAAGAAAGGTGAGTATCAGTCTAAGTATTGATAGAACTAAATAAAGTGTTTGGAAATCCTCCTTCAAACTCCTGGATTGATTTACCAACATAGAATTTCAAAAATGGGTACATTGGTATGAAATTCATTTTTACTAAAAAATATTTGCAAAAGGTACAGTCAGCACACGGATGAAAGCCCCTCCGCATTGCATTAAGCAAGCTTGCCCTATTAGCTTTCTTTTTTTTTTTTTTGGGGGGGGGGGGGGGGTTAAAGTGACTATGTGTCAAAAGAATCCTCACATTTTTTTTTTATCCCCACTTCGAAAATGTAATTTCCGGACATTCACTACCAACCTCCCTTACATAGGGATCTGCCATCAAAAAGGGCCAGTTCTTTTTAACAATCTTATATACTGTTGTCACGTAATTGTCAAAAGTGCCAATACATCTTATTCTAGTATTGCTTGGTCATATCCAAAAAGTGAATCTCGATTTGTTGTTTTAGCTCTACTAAATGCTCTATATAACAGTTATTTAGGGTATCCCCTTGTTGTACAATCTTTGAAAGGTTCTGATTCTCCTTAAATAAGGAAGCCTCCTCAGAGTAGTTCTGTTTGGCTCAAATGTATTGGCCTACTGGAATCCCTGCCTTTAATGCTGATGGGTTCCAGCCTTTCCAATGCAGGTGGTTGTTGGTGGACATCGGTTTTCTATACATGTCGGTATACAATATACAAAATTAGAACTCAGCCACATATAAATCCAAAACTGGATACAACAGAAACTCCCCAGCAATATGTATAATCCGAAAAAAGGAGTCATAGAGTTGTCTTTAAGGGTACAAAAAATTGACATGTTTATTTAACACCCATACATATAGGCAATGCTAATAGTAAAATGTACATACAAAATCATAACATGATAATACTGTGAATAATGGAAACAGGTAGATAAAATCCACAGGTCGTACCTAAAATGTACGCCTTGAGAGTCCGGGTAAATACAATGAGTAAGTGGCAATACCCACTTACAGATCCCACCCACAGTACATGTGAAATAAGGGGTTAACTGTCAGCCCCCCGAAGAAGCCTACGCGAAACGCGCGTAGGGGCTGGCGTTTCCACAGGTTCATACCACGTCAAACATGGGTGAGGTCCGGTCTCTTACTAACTGTTAACCCCTTATTTCACATGTACTGTGGGTGGGATCTGTAAGTGGGTATTGCCACTTACTCATTGTATTTACCCGGACTCTCAAGGCGTACATTTTAGGTACGACCTGTGGATTTTATCTACCTGTTTCCATTATTCACAGTATTATCATGTTATGATTTTGTATGTACATTTTACTATTAGCATTGCCTATATGTATGGGTGTTAAATAAACATGTCAATTTTTTGTACCCTTAAAGACAACTCTATGACTCCTTTTTTCGGATTATACATGTCGGTATACAAGCATCAAATATGCTCAAGGACAGATAAGAGGTTTTTAGAAAAATTGGCTCACAAGAAAAATACATACCTTAAAATAACCTTTTATTTCAATTCATTAAAAATCAAACACAGCAAACAAACGAACTAATGTTGTCTATCCAGACCACCAAGTGGTCAAAATAATGAACTAACCATGCAATCATATGTACCCTATTTCGCCCTGTAACTCCCTGATGGAACCCCTACCTGTCTGCAGAGGTTGGCACCCTAACTTTAAAGCAATATGGCACCCCCGACGGCTGCCCCTTGGATGCCCTAGAATTCCCTATCCTTTAGAATAAACCAAATACAAATAAACTTTGGTGATCACAAAACACCAAACCAAGATAACAACATACCAATGTGAGAACCATCCAGATCGAATAAGGAGGGTTCACAAATGGTGACAGGAAAGTCAAAGGATAGAAAATAAGGGGGGGGTGTTGGGGTGTAGGGTAAATGTAATTCTGGGCGCACAGAAAAAAATCTATACAATAGGGCCCTGCAAAAACCAGTCGTATAAGGCAAAAACCAAAATATTCAACAAGACATAGGGCACATTATTGCCAATAGATGCTAGATTATTTGACCAAACAATAAAGCAGATAACTTAGGGTTTAGCGAGGGATTTCAATCTAATACACCTGGCCCTCCAAAAATCCCTAATCAGTTGTCCCTACCTGGCTGCGGAGGTTGGCACCCAAGCTTGCACGCAATATTGAGCACCAGCTCAATGGTGGCTCACCCTCACTTACACTAATCACTCTCCTTTACACTGCTTGCTAATTTGGGGTAGGGAGTGAGGAAAAAAGAGGGGAATAGGTAGGATAATAGAGACATGGTATTATTGGAGTAATATCACGGTGCCCAAGTGCATTCATAAATAAAGACAGAGTACCTCTTGATATTTCGGCTCTATCACTAATATTGCACTATGCCCTATAAGGCTCACACCCAATAGACCTAAATACACATTTAGCAAATTGCATTTATTAATTTACCATATTGTTTAGATATCATGCAGATGGGTCACCAGGTCAATGTGCCCCATACAACTCCCACGCAATAAACCTGGATACACATTTAATAAGTGGAATTTGTCATTTTTACCAAATTGTTTAAATATCATACTGGTTGGTCACAATCTCCCAGCACAACATCTTATTGCGCATTTGCACAGATTTAGTACCGTGTCCCCAAACAGTGGTATATAAACCATAAAAATAAAACACTTATCTGCTATCCATAAGTCATAATTTAACAGCCTCAACGCGTTTCCCTCCCATGAATTGAGTTCACCATGAGGCAGATGGATCCCATAGTGTCAAAGGATTTACAACATCATATAAATCAGCCTGGTTGTAGGTGTGTATGCAAGCATCCCATCTCATATATGGTAATGGTCAAGTCCAAAAAATTGATGCTTTTGTAACCAACTTCATATGTAAAGTGCATACCCACATTGTTGTTATTAAGGATGGCAACAAAATCCAGTAATAATGTCCCACTGTATTAAGATATCGTCAATACATTTTCCCCAAAATAATGAGACTAATATAAAAGGAAAAATCCTCACAAAAAACATATTCATCTTCCCAACACACTAAAAATAAACTTGCAAAAGTAAGGTCACATGCCGTGCCCATAGCAATACCCTTCTGTTAGTAATAAAAAAGGCCATCAAATATAAAATAATTGTGAGCTAGAACACAATGTAAAGGTGAAATAACAAATGTATTGTGTGCTGTAAATTGTGGCCCCTTGGTTGATAGAAAGTGCGATACTGAAGCAATACCTAAATTGTGGTCAATGTTGCTATATAAGGCCCCAACATCAAGGCTGGTGAGTATAGTGCTCAATGATACTGTGATGTCCTTTAATTTCAAAACCATATCTTTAGTATCTCTAATAAATGATGGCAGATTATGCACAAACAGCATACTCATCCAGTACAGTACTTCATCTAGATAACGATTTGCACCTTCTGTGAGGTTGCCATTGCCAGAAATAATGGGTTGTCCTGGTATCGGTATCTTACTCTTGTGCACGTTGGGCATTACATAAAAGGTAGCTAATGTTGGATTTAGGTTGAACATAACTTTGAATTCCTCCTGTGAAATCAGATTGTCTGTATGTGTTATTTCCAAAATTATCACTAATTGTGATACGGTAAATACATTTGTGGGATCAGCTGCCAAAATGTCATAAATGTTCTCATCACTTCGTAAATCTCGCACCATTCTGATATACCCCCCCCCCCCCCCGTTTTCATCAGTACTATGTTTCCCTCTTTAACAGCGGTTTTACTATCAGTCCTTCTGTCTCTAGTAATTTCTCTAAAGCCTTTTGTTCCTCATTATTTAAAGTTGATATTCTTTAAACAAATATTAATTTTAAAATTTTCAGACCTTTCTCCATCAAATCCACGAAATGTTTCTATGTGTATAAGTATAACAATGGGTATTTTTACTCTTCGGCTTTAAAGAGAAAAAAGGAAGCATATTGCTAAATTGATCTCCACTTCTCTTTTCTTAAAAAAGAAGGAATTCTGTTCTCAATTGAATGATACTTATGTAAAGATAGTTTCCTGGCAAAAGACATTTAAATCCTTTGTCCAGGTAAATGCATCATATGTGGGAGTATGTGTAAATGAAAGACCTTTTGTTAATAATGAGATTCATCCCTCATTTAAATGATGAAAGGAGAAATTGTAAATTTATAGATCATCTATTGATGTTCCTTCTCTAATAGATTCTATGCCACACGTTTGTTCCCTTAAAAAAAGGTATCCGGTATTATACCATTCACAAAGTCAGTAGGTGTTATAGTAGCTGATGTGATTGTTTGTTAGCTAGATGAAATCCGGTAGGGGCTCCTACTATCACAGCTGTTAACACATTCCCAAACATTGTTGGTATTATAACAATTATAGTTTTTGCTGTCATCCTCTTAAGAAGGAGGAGGATGCAGATGAGGACGATCCTCCTCCTGCTTCCTCTCCCCCTATTGACATGTTGAGTCTCTCTTTGGGCTGTGAATTGCTTAATCTGGGGCCACTCTGTACGGAGATAGACATGTTGCCACGTTCCCTCTTGAAGAAGCAAGTTTACTATTATGTGGTGTAATGTGATGTATAATGTGATTTGTGATATTTGTTAACAATGTCAGTATAGTAGGTTGATAATGAGAGTAGTTTGACAGTAGGAATAGATAGAGTCAATGTTTGGGACTAAACCAGAGTGGGGGGGATATGTTGAAGGAAAAGGACAATTTCCTGTCAGAAAGTCAGATAGGGCCTTGGAGTGCACAGTCAGTCCACATGAGCAGTACGGTATTTTGGGTGTCCCTAAGTGAGAGGAGGCTGAAAGAAAGGGATAGCGAGATCCGGAGCAGAAGGGACTGAGAGATGGAGTGATTTTCTGGGGACGGGTCCGGGCAGGGGATGCCAATCAAAAAGTAGTCATTTTTTATATGGAGTATTTTAATTTATGCATTAATTAATTTGAGTAAAACTGAAGATTTTGTAATGAAAGTCAAATTATTAACATTATTTTAATTCTGTGGGTTAAAAAAATGTTCTATGAAAAGCAATCTTGCCAAAATTTTGGAAATTATTTTTCTGTCTAGTGAGGTATTGATTAAAATCTTACTTTTCAAAGGGTGTGTACGCATTTATGCTGAGCCCCATATATACAGTATATTTATATATATTTATATATATGGTGCTCAGCACAAATGAGTATACCCCCTTATATAAATATGTGTATTAAAAATACATTCATAATGCATGACAGATACATGTCTATACCACAGGGGTGGATTAAGGGTAGCCAGGGCCCCGGGCTGTTCAGACACT
This sequence comes from Ranitomeya variabilis, assembly GCF_051348905.1. Classification (NCBI taxonomy): domain Eukaryota; kingdom Metazoa; phylum Chordata; class Amphibia; order Anura; family Dendrobatidae; genus Ranitomeya; species Ranitomeya variabilis. The sequence goes on along the minus strand of NC_135234.1, from coordinate 212,157,518 downwards.
GTGCCCCCCCCCCCCGGTCATGTGACGGGGGTCATGTGACGGGGGTCATGTTATACCCGAACCAGATTATTCCAGAAAAATGGCCGGGCCCTACTCTACTGTAACCTATTAAATATTTGTTAAAATCTGCAATACAATTTAGGTATATTTTGACCAATAATATCACATACAAGGAACAAATACCACCGCGCCATGACCAGACCACAAATTACAACCACAGTGATCGAATAATATCACATACAAGGAACAAATACCACTGCACCATGTCAAGACCACATATTACCACCACTTGGTGACCAAATAGCACATTCAAGGGACAAATACCACAACACCATTTCCAGACCACATATTACCACCACATAGTGACTGAATACTACAATACTGATCAGTAATTAAAAAAAAAAAAAAAACACAATACTATCATCATAAGTGCCAGTATTCACAGGAGATCTGTACTTAGTATGCAGTGTCTGTGTAGAGGTAATACAGAGATCACTGGTGACATTATACACAGGAGCTCTGTATATAATGTACAGGTAATACAGTGATCACTGGTGACATTGTACACAGGACCTCTGTATATAGTATACAGTGTATAGTGTCAGTGTATAGGTAACACTGACTCACCAGTGACGTCTCTAGGTGAAGTCCTCCATCTTTCATCCAGCACAAGACCGCCATCATTTCTTCCAGCCAGGACTCGTTTCTGCAGGAAATAACACAGTTATCTCGAGCTCTGCTTGCAGAACACATTACTTAATTTTTCACAACTTCTACATTACACCACATGGAGAAAAAAAGGCGATATAGTGTCACTCTGCACAGTAACAGGACCGCCCCCCCCCAATTTAAAACAGTATATTCAAAAAATAAAATAAATACATCACTGCAGTAATAATATCCCTTAATTAGCCCCTATGGTAATAATATTCCCACACCCTGGCCCCGTGTGTCTCATTCCTGGCTCCAGCCATATGTTCTCCCATCCTGCACTCATGAGTATCCATTCTACCCCATGTGATCTCCCCATCCTGCCCCATCTGTCTCCATCGTATCCATCCTGCCCCATGATCCAATCCTGCCCCATGTCTTTCATTCTGCCCCGTGCCTCCTACCATGCCCCGTGTCTACATTCTGCCCATGCCTCCAGTCCTGCCCCCAGTGTGTCCAGCATATTACCCCCAGTGTGTCCAGCAATCTGCCCCAGTTTGTCCAGCATATTGCCCCAGTATGTCCAGCAATCTGCCCCAGTGTGTCCAGCATTGCCCCCAGACAGTGTCTCCAGCAATCTGCCCCAGTGTCTGACTCCAGCATATTGCCCCCAGTGTGTCAAGCATTGCCCCCAGACAGTGTGTCCAGCAATCTGCCCCAGTGTGTCCAGCATATTACCCCCAGACAGTGTGTCCAGCAATCTGCCCCAGTATGTCCAGCATTGCCCCGGTGTGTCCAGCATATTACCACCAGTGTGTCCAGCAATCTGCCCCAGTATGTCCAGCATATTACCACCAGTGTGTCCAGCAATCTGCCCCAGTATGTCCAGCATATTACCACCAGTGTGTCCAGCAATCTGCCCCAGTATGTCCAATTGTCCAGCATTGCCCAGTGTGTCCAGCATTGCCCCAGTGTCTCCAGCATTGCCCCAGTGTCTCCAGCATTGCCCCAGACAGTGTGTTCAACAATCTGCCCCAGTATGTCCAGCATATTGCCCCAGAGTATCCAGCATTGCCCCCAGTGTGTCCAGCAATCTGCCCCAGTGTCTCCAGCATATTACCCCCAGTGTGTCCAGTAATCTGACCCAGTATGTCCACCATTGCCGTCAGTCTGTCCAGCAATCTGCCCCAGTGTCTCCAGCATTGCCCCAGTGTCTCCAGCATTGCCCCAGTGTCTCCAGAATTGCCCCCAGTGTGTCCTCCAGTATTGCCCCCAGTGTGTCCAGCAATCTGCCCCAGTGTCTCCAGCATTGCCCCAGTGTCTGCAGCAATCTGCCCCAGTGTGTCCTCCAGCATTGCCCCAGTGTCTCCAGCAATCTGCCCCAGTGTCTCCAGCAATCTGCCCCAGTGTCTCCAGCAATCTGCCCCAGTGTCTCCAGCAATCTGCCCACAGTGTCTCCAGCATTGCCCCAGTGTCTCCAGCAATCTGCCCCAGTGTCTCCAGCAATCTGCCCCAGTGTCTCCAGCAATCTGCCCCAGTGTCTCCAGCATTGCCCCAGTGTCTCCAGCAATCTGCCCCAGTGTCTCCAGCATTGCCCCAGTGTCTCTAGCAATCTGCCCCCAGTGTCTCCAGCATTGCCCCAGTGTCTCTAGCAATCTGCCCCAGTGTCTCCAGCAATCTGCCCCAGTGTGTCCAGCATTGCCCCAGTGTCTCCAGCAATCTGCCCCAGTGTGTCCTCCAGCATTGCCCCAGTGTGTCCAGCAATCTGCCCCAGTGTCTCCAGCAATCTGCCCCAGTGTCTCCAGCATTGCCCCAGTGTGTCCAGCATTGCCCACAGTGTCTCCAGCAATCTGCCCCAGTGTCTCCAGCAATCTGCCCCAGTGTCTCCAGCATTGCCCCAGTGTGTCCAGCATTGCCCCAGCCCCAGTGTGTCCAGCATTGTCCCCAGTGTCTCCAGCAATCTGCCCCAGTGTCTCCAGCATTGCCCCAGTGTCTCCAGCAATCTGCCCCAGTGTCTCCGGCATTGCCCCAGTGTGTCCAGCATTGCCCCCAGTGTCTCCAGCATTGCCCCCAGTGTCTCCAGCAATCTGCCCCAGTGTGTCCAGCAATCTGCCCCAGCGTCTCCAGCAATCTGCCCCAGTGTCTCCAGCATTGCCCCAGTGTGTCCAGCATTGCCCCAGTGTCTCCAGCAATCTGCCCCAGTGTCTCCAGCATTGCCCCCAGTGTGTCCAGCATTGCCCCAGTGTCTCCAGCATTGCCCCAGACAGTGTGTTCAACAATCTGCCCCAGTATGTCCAGCATATTGCCCCAGAGTATCCAGCATTGCCCCCAGTGTGTCCAGCAATCTGCCCCAGTGTCTCCAGCATATTACCCCCAGTGTGTCCAGTAATCTGCCCCAGTATGTCCACCATTGCCGTCAGTCTGTCCAGCAATCTGCCCCAGTGTCTCCAGCATTGCCCCAGTGTCTCCAGAATTGCCCCCAGTGTGTCCTCCAGTATTGCCCCCAGTGTGTCCAGCAATCTGCCCCAGTGTCTCCAGCATTGCCCCAGTGTCTGCAGCAATCTGCCCCAGTGTGTCCTCCAGCATTGCCCCAGTGTCTCCAGCAATCTGCCCCAGTGTCTCCAGCATTGCCCCCAGTGTGTCCAGCATTGCCCCCAGTGTCTCCAGCAATCTGCCCCAGTGTCTCCAGCATTGCCCCCAGTGTGTCCACCGTTAGCTTATCAAAAACAAAAACAAAAAAAACAAAAAAAAACAAACATCTCCTCACCTGACCAGCGATCCAGGCGCCGAGCTCCTTCCAGCAGCGCACACTCGCCGGCGACTGACAATGACGTCAGACGCCAGCGACGTGTGCGCTGCGGGCGGCCGACTTCAGCTGCCAGCCTCCAATTGGCTGGCGGCTGTTGTTAACTATTGACGTGCGGGCGTGCGCCCGCACGTCAATAGGAAACCGCCACAGTGCCGGAAGGGGCCCGGTGAGCAGATGAGAGGGGGCCCGATGCGGGCCCCCTCTCTCTGCCCACCGGGTCCGGGGACACATACAGTGGGGCAAAAAAGTATTTAGTCAGTCAGCAATAGTGCAAGTTCCACCACTTAAAAAGATGAGAGGCGTCTGTAATTTACATCATAGGTAGACCTCAACTATGGGAGACAAACTGAGAAAAAAAAATCCAGAAAATCACATTGTCTGTTTTTTTATCATTTTATTTGCATATTATGGTGGAAAATAAGTATTTGGTCAGAAACAAAATTTCATCTCAATACTTTGTAATATATCCTTTGTTGGCAATGACAGAGGTCAAACGTTTTCTGTAAGTCTTCACAAGGTTGCCACACACTGTTGTTGGTATGTTGGCCCATTCCTCCATGCAGATCTCCCCTAGAGCAGTGATGTTTTTGGCTTTTCGCTTGGCAACACGGACTTTCAACTCCCTCCAAAGGTTTTCTATAGGGTTGAGATCTGGAGACTGGCTAGGCCACTCAAGGACCTTGAAATGCTTCTTACGAAGCCACTCCTTCGTTGCCCTGGCGGTGTGCTTTGGATCATTGTCATGTTGAAAGACCCAGCCACGTTTCATCTTCAATGCCCTTGCTGATGGAAGGAGATTTGCGCTCAAAATCTCACGATACATGGCCCCATTCATTCTTTCATGTACCCGGATCAGTCGTCCTGGCCCCTTTGCAGAGAAACAGCCCCAAAGCATGATGTTTCTACCACCATGCTTTACAGTAGGTATGGTGTTTGATGGATGCAACTCAGTATTCTTTCTCCTCCAAACACGACAAGTTGTGTTTCTACCAAACAGTTCCAGTTTGGTTTCATCAGACCATAGGACATTCTCCCAAAACTCCTCTGGATCATCCAAATGCTCTCTAGCAAACTTCAGACGGGCCCGGACATGTACTGGCTTAAGCAGTGGGACACGTCTGGCACTGCAGGATCTGAGTCCATGGTGGCATAGTGTGTTACTTATGGTAGGCCTTGTTACATTGGTCCCAGCTCTCTGCAGTTCATTCACTAGGTCCCCCCGCGTGGTTCTGGGATTTTTGCTCACCGTTCTTGTGATCATTCTGACCCCACGGGGTGGGATTTTGCGTGGACCCCCAGATCGAGGGAGATTATCAGTGGTCTTGAATGTCTTCCATTTTCTAATTATTGCTCCCACTGTTGATTTCTTCACTCCAAGCTGGTTGGCTATTGCAGATTCAGTCTTCCCAGCCTGGTGCAGGGCTACAATTTTGTTTCTGGTGTCCTTTGACAGCTCTTTGGTCTTCACCATAGTGGAGTTTGGAGTCAGACTGTTTGAGGGTGTGCACAGGTGTCTTTTTATACCGATAACAAGTTTAAACAGGTGCCATTACTACAGGTAATGAGTGGAGGAAATAGGAGACTCTTAAAGAAGAAGTTACAGGTCTGTGAGAGCCAGAAACCTTGATTGTTTGTTTCTGACCAAATACTTATTTTCCACCATAATATGCAAATAAAATGATAAAAAAACAGACAATGTGATTTTCTGGATTTTTTTTTCTCAGTTTGTCTCCCATATTTGAGGTCTACCTATGATGTAAATTACAGACGCCTCTCATCTTTTTAAGTGGTGGAACTTGCACTATTGCTGACTGACTAAATACTTTTTTGCCCCACTGTAAATGCCGGCGCTGGCGGGCATTCACAGTACTCGGGCGGATTATCAGAGAGTCAATCTGTGCGGTAGCCCAGGGCCCCCCCACACCACTGGGCCCTGGGCTACCGCCCATATTGACCCTCTGATAATCCGCCCCTGCTATACCATGACATGAATTCCACATCTTACAACACTAAGAAGATCTATTAGGCCGGGGTCACACTAGCGAGTTCAATGCGAGAAACTTGTGCGAGTCTCTCACATCAAGTCCCGGCACTCGGGATCAGAGTGTGCGGATGCAGGTATTTCTATGCGGCCGCACACTCCAGTCCCGCAAGTGTGACCCCGGCCTAAAGGTATAGTTGCTGACAATACTGATTGGAAAGTTTTGGAGTGATTAGGAACATCTTTTGACAAAGAAAAGGTAACCCCTAGTTGTCTACAGATTCATAATTTGCAAAGGGAAATAACAGAGCACTGGCACTATGCTGAGATCTAAAAAAAAATGCTCCAGAATTGGTACTTCATGGAAATTACATACAAGTATTTGCTAAAGTGGACATGTTAGTAGGGCTCAAAGAATGTATATCCCAAAGTGTCAACACAGAGGACCGTGAAATCAGGAAAAACCAAAGAAAAAAGATCCTCCAATAAATTTGAATAAAATGTAAATTTTATTGAATAATATCTAAAAAAATAATTAAAAAGGGAGCGAACATCACACAGAACAAGAAAGAAAAAGCTAACATTGAGCAGGAGGATGAATCATATTAATACAGCAAACATATGGTTGCTTGAATTATGGTCTGAATAAATAGAGGAAAATAAGTATTTTTAAATAAACCAGGGAAAAGTGCAAGGTGCAAGCAAACAAACAATTGAAGGAAACATCTAAGAGGACAAAACTGGGTTAAGAAAATATATTTGCACCATATAGTTAAACGGCAATGGACAAATTCTAAATACATTGTCAATCAAGGAAGTAAAAAATATGTATTCTAAATAGAGTCCAAACTGCTGCAATTAACCCCTTGATGAGCGTTTGCTGTATTAATATGATTCATCCTCCTGCTCAATGTTAGCTTTTTCTTTCTTGTTCTGTGTGATGTCCTCTCCCGTTTTAATGTTAGTAGAGCTGTCAAGTTCTCTTAGGCTGGGGCTGCACATGTCAAGTAACAGCTGTCGAACAACTGTTTTGGAGCTGGCAAATTTTGTTCTAAAACACATCTCAATCAGAAAGAAGTCATGCAATTCGCAGTCCCATATGACTTACCACTGAAGCCTACATTTTCAGAAAGATTTATCACTCTGTTAAGGAAGTGATAGATGGCAGGTGACAATGTGACACCGTAGGTCATCATAAGATGCAATGCTGCATTACAACACTACAATACCAGTGCCACACGACACACACCGCCATTCAGCCTCAGTCTTAAGTAGTTTATTCATTTATTCTTGAAAAATACTTGAAAGCAGGAGCATTAAGATGACCACGTGCATCTGCAGTAATGTATTTTTACCAGTCAGATCTTTTCGGAAAAGTCTTAGCATTGACTGGAACCAAAGTCCGAATTTCCTCCCCTTCTAGTGCCACCTTGAACACACACACTATATTTTAGAAATTAGAATAGAAGTTGATCGGAACGGTCAAAAAAACCCGTTTTTGTGCGTTTTTGAGTAATTTTTGCTAACGTTTTATTAATTGTTTTAATAGATTTTAAAACATCTACAAAATGCTAACAGATAATGTTTCAGGAAAATGTTAAAAGAAACAAAGCTTTAGGAAACATTAATGAAATGCTGAAGAAAAAAGATGGCTGAAAAAAATTCATGTAGAAAACACAAGTACATTATCTATTAAGTTTCTGAATTAAAAAAAAAAAATTCTGTGTCAAACCTGTACAAATAAACTGCAATGAAAATACAAGAAGGATATGTGCGCATGGCATCTTATAGACGCCATCATACCTGCATGGTGTTTTAACCCCTTCACGACATGCGCTGTACATGTACTGCGCATATCGTGTCCCTCACTTTCATGTGAGCTCTGGTGCTGAGCCCACATCTTTCCCAGCACATGTCAATCTCTGACAGCGGCATTTAATGTGATCGCGCTGGTAGCACGTCATTAATCCCGCCCATCGGTGACTCCACATGATTGCGGGTCACTGATGGGTCGGCATGACAACCAGTGGGTTCCAGCAGCAGACCTCTATGGTTGTCATAGCCAGATCGCTATGAGCGCCGCCCAGTGGTCGGCTCTCATAGCAAGTGAGCATTTCTGGTACACACACAGGCAATCTGATCATTGCCTGTGTATAGCAGATGTGATTAGGTTATCACAACTTTTAATCTCCCATGGAGACTATTGAAGCATGTGAAAAGTAAAAAAAGGTTTTAAAAAATATTTACAAAATACAAAAATATAAAAGTTCACCCCATTCAAAATAAAACACTAAAACAATAAAATATACACATATCAAGCTATAGAAGGAATTAATCCGATCGGTAAATGGCGTAACGAGAAAAAAAAGTCAAAACGGCAAAATTACCTTTTTTGGTCGCCCAAGATTCCATTAAAATGCAATAACGGGTGATCAAAAGATTGTATCCACACCAAAATGGTATCATTAAAAATGTCAGCTCAGCGCGCAAAAAATAAGCCCTCATCCAGCCCATCCATCCAGTTCATGACAAATGGAGCAACTATGGTTCTCGGAAAATGACGCAATTTTTTTTGTTTTTAACAAAGTTTGGATTTTTTTTTTCACCATGTGAATAAAAAAACAATCTATACATGTTAGGTATCTACGAACTCATAATTATCTGGAGAATCATAATGGCAGGATAGTTTTAGAATTTGGTGAATATGGTAAAAAAAAATAAAACAAACAGTTGTGGAATTGTACTTTTATTGCAATTTCATTGCACTTGAAATTTTTTTCCTATTTTAGAGTACATGACATGGTAAAACAATGGTATCGTTCAATAGTACAACTCGTCCAGCAAAAAACAAGCCCTCACATGGCCATATTGCCAGAAAACTAAAAAAGTTATGGCTCTGGGTAGAAGGGGAGTGAAAAACAGAAACACAAAAACAAAAAAGGGCTGCGGAGTGAAGGGGTTAAGCATGATAACGTTGGCACTGTTTTTTCCTGATGCATTTTCTTTGTCATCTCTTTTTGTCATTTTTGTGGTGTCTATGTCACTGGCATTTTTTTTTTTTAAATGCACAACCACCAATTATAAGAAAATGGCAAAAACCTTTATTACACCTCAATTACACACTGATAAAACCATTTAAAAACATTATTAGTCTAGTCTTTTCTTGTTTCTTTTAGGACCTTTACGGCTCTTGAAGTCTGAAGCAGATAAAATATATTAAAACACAGAACATATGCACAACTGTCGTTTTGACATTGCAGTGCATTATGTTCATTGTTTTAAACATTTATTGAGCACTTATTCCACCAGGATCCTGCCTAAAAATGGCGCTGTGTGCATATACCCTTACTACAGCAGATTCCTATTGCGTGTTGTGTGCGGACACCTATGGAGAACATGCAGAACAAATTCCGCACATGGCCTAATAACTAATAGACACATGTGAATAATGAGTTTTCAGGGAGATTTTCTTTTGTAGCCTTAGACCACGTTCACGCGTTGAGTATTTGGTCAGTTTTTTACCCCAGTATTTGTAAGCCAAAACCAGGAGTGGGTGACAAATACAGAAGTGGTGACGTGTTTCTATTATACTTTTCCTCTAATTGTTCCTTTCCTGGTTTTGGCTACAAATACTGATGTAAAATACTGATCAAATACTGAACGTGTGAACGTAGCCTTATAGGTATGGTGTAAGATTTCACATACACATATTCTCATAAAATGTACAGTATGAGGATATATTTCTAGTTAGTCATAGAGTAGTTAAGTATTTTATTGCTTTCATAAAAAAATTATTAAAAACAGAACTAGTTCCCTTTTAAGTAAGCGGCTCAAATCATTTCTAGCTATTGTGTATATCTTTACCCTTTGTCTGTCCTTCCAAGTCTTCTGTAAGCTCTTATCTCGTTCTTATCTTTCTTTTCCAGCTCACTGTATGTGACAAATAGTTTGAATGAAATGTGGTGAGAATATGAGTCTATATTGTGGTTCTCACTTGGGCCTCATTCAGACTTCCATGTTTCACATAAGTCTTCATCTGTTTTACAGACAGAACTTGTACATGTACCTATTATAACCTATTAGCTTGTTCACGTGTCAGTTTTTTTAATTTTTTGAAGACCGACTGATAAAAAAGATAAAAAAGACACGTCTGATTTTAATCCAATTTGTGGGTCAAACTCTGCTACTCAAATGAATAGGTTCATGAACAAAATGGACAGCACTCGGATGTCATATGTTTCATGGAATTCAGAAGCCTCTGCTAATGTCAAGTCTACAGAGTGGAGGCTTCTTTTCTGGTCTGCTCTGTCGACGGGGTGGGACTGCGTAGGTCATTCTGATTGACAACCGGATCCTTGCTGCCTAACTACGGGAGCCGGCTGTCAATCAGAATGACCTCAGAAGTCTCGCCCTGTCACGTCAGCAGAGGCATCTGAATCCCCTGCAGGAGAAGTCTGTGACCGCTCTGCCAGGGAAGGATGGCGCTGTGCACAACAGGCAGATAAGTTGCAGTTACCTGCCTATTAGTGCCAACATACATTTTTTGCTTTTTGTAAAGTCCTGGATAAACCCTTTAAGTTCATTGTGGTTTGTGGACAATAGCTCCACTAAGGTCTCTCCACAACATGCCAATTGAGTTGATGTCTGACTTTGACTGGGTCATTGGAACACCTTGATTCTTGTCTGGCCGTTTAACAATGAACATATATTTATTGAGGAACAAAGTTAACACAGCTTACAACTGGTATTTCCTATAGCTTAGCATCTTGTCTGTCAGCTTGCAAAGTTAAAATAAAGTGTCCTCCAGCTACACACACAGTGAGTGAACAGGTGCTTCCTTTTCTTTGTTTTTTTAACAATGCTTTATTATATAACACTATTGATGGAGACAGAAACGCATGTACTATTAAACAGTAGCTAATAGTACTTAATGCAATATATACAATAAATATGCATTATTCCAACACCCCCACTAAACAACTACTTGTCCTGTTGGTCCATAGTGGTTCTGAATGATTACATCTTGGCTCTTGGAAGTGGCTTTGTCTTAACATTAGCTATCATCTGCACAGTCTCGCACAAAACAAACTCAATTATGCCTAGTTCTTTCAAATCACGCAAATGATGATGTTTAATGTCAAAGTGTTTGGTTCTCACATTGATTGTCTCACTGCATGCAAGTTTAATATATCCTTGGTTGTCTTCATAAATCACCGTCAGTTGAGTAGATGGCTTGCCAAGATCGCCTAACAATTGGTTTAACCAAGTAACCTATTGACTCGTGTGAGCTGCAGACACATATTCTGCTTCTGCAGATGACATGGCTACAGACACCTTCTTGGTCTAGCAGAAAGCTAGACCAAGAAACTGAACTTCCTCCAAGCTTAAACAAATAGCCACTTGTCAATTTACGATGACTTAAGCCACCAGCCCTTCTTAATCCACACAGCCTGTGCGTTTTAGATCTCCTGTTGCAGATATCCTTAAATTTATGTCTTAAGTCTGTTTCAAATATCGAAGAACCCTCTTGCTGGCATTCCAGTCCTTTTGGTGCAGTTATTCCACATATCAGCAGAGAATTCCAATTTTTGATGTAGTGTCCACTCAAGTCATAGTTGTTATGTATCGAAGTTCCCCCCACGATTACGTAACAGATCATCTTCTCCTTCCAACTCTAAGTAGGATGGTTCCTTTGGGGTTGATATACATTTTGCTTCTGCCATTCCTTTTAGAAAAAACGTCCACAAGACAAGGGAGTGAAAAAACTTTTGTGAACATGTAATCCCTTAAAATAGTAATTTTATTTTGATTCCTTAAAAAACACACCAAACCCAGTGTAGCAGACAGTCAAAAGGAATTTATAGAGTAATTACAACAATCTAAAACATCAGGCCATGGATAATTCCATATATCTCTAACGTATCCTTCAGACAAATACCTAAAAAGTCCCTAGAAATATCCTAGACTGATCAACCTGACCGTGCAGGTTGGCACTCTAAAAGTTATGAGATGTGGGGCCCCCACTCGTCGGCGGCTGACCACGTCTTCCTTAGCTGTCCCTGTTGTAAGCAGGTGGAAAAAGATAGGTTAAGAAGTGATTAAAACACAATATACAAATGTGTATCTATACGGTATAATAGCTTAAAAAGGATATTGGATGTTTAAGGAGATAATAATATCCCTCTCATAGGGAATGGATGATATCTCCCTTGTAGGTATTCATTAGGAGCTAAAAGATAAAGTGAAAGCTGAACTTCCAGATGGCTGAATTTGCCTATAATATATCCTCTGGCTGAATCTGCCTAGCAGTGGAGGGTGGCACCCTATTAGATCTTGAGATATGGCACCTCTACTCATCGACACCTCTACCTATTTTTTCCCTCCACATATAAAAGAATTTACATCCACTTTCCTTCTGTACATTTTGTGTATAAACACTGATCTGCTTGACCTCTTTTAAATCCTTCTTCCAATAAGACTTTGTTTATTTTGGTGTTCCATTTTATTGGTGATTTCTTAAGACCATAGAGAGATTTTTTTAGTTTGCAAATGAGATTCTCTTTACTCTCTTTGATATAGCCCTCAGATTGAATCATGTACTAGTCATTTTCAATGTCACCATTTAAAAAGGCATTATTGATGTCCAAATATCTGACAAATATCTTTTGTACAGCAGATAGAGACATTAGAGTCCTGAAAGTGGTCTTCTTAGCAACTGGAGAAAATGTGGCATCATAATCTTCATGATATTTCTGAGAATATCCTTTTGCGGCTAATTTTGGTGAACCCTGCCTTTACAGTCATACTTGATCTTAAAAATCGATTTACATTTGATTGCTTTATTGCCTTGTGGTAGTTTGGTGAGTTTCTAAGTTTGAAGTTGATGAAGGGACTTCATGTTCTCATTAGCAGCATTAATCCACTTCAGTTTTTCATGGAAGAAGTTGTTGCATCTCATCCCATGACTGTGGCTCTGACTCATGTGGTGTTTTGACAAAGTAGGATAGATGCTTAGCTGGTATACCATTCTTTGATCTTGACGATTTCCTGACTTCAGAATCACCTGATTTTTCTTGTGCTTCTTCAGTGGTTGAAGAACCTAACCAAACTTCTACATCCTTTTTCCTGTTATTTTGAAATTGTAACAGAAATTTTTGTTGCTTCAGAAGAACTACTGGTATGATATCATACTAACCCATGCGCCAAACTGGTTAAAAGGTCAGAGATCACCAAGGCAGGGAATGTAAAAGGTAATAACACTTTATTTGTAATTTAGATTGACAAAAACAACGTATAATTGATGTGCATGTATCAAGGTATAAATTACAAAGGTTAAATAATTAATAATATATAATCAAAAAATGAATGTATAAAAAACCAATTTGTATTCAGCGGATCAGGTAGTATGACAAATCCATATATATATTTAAGATTACAAGCACCCAAAAAATTTTAAAAAATAAAATAAATTCCAGAAAGTGAGTGTCAGTTAAACACCAACAATATGTGCCTATGTGTAACAAAATAAAACTGCACTAGTGTAAGTAGATCAAATTACATCTTGCTGTATTAATAGATGTATGTAGAGAAAAAATAATGAATAAGGAGCAAGTGCAAACCAATACATACATTAAAAAAGTGACATGTGCTTGCGAATTCAATAGTAAATAAAGTGCTGGTGCTAAATATACATATATACTCACAAGAGTAAAAATTGAAAATAATGACTGTACCTTTAAATGCCGCTAGCCTTGATAACACGCACCCCGACGCGCGTTTCGGAATGGAGATTCCTTCGTCATCCCTGTTAAAAAAAACAAAAATTAAAATAAAAAATAGTTATATACTCACCCTCCGGCGTCGACTGAAGCTATCCCGATGTGTCATCTGGGTAATTTCGCAATGCATCACTGGGAATGGAAGCTGGCGGCAGCATCGCGAGCATCGTGGACGGCGGAAGGTGAGAATAGCACAATTTTTTATTTTTTTAAATTATTTTTAACATTATATCTTTTTACTATTGATGCTGCATAGGCAGCATCAATAGTAAAAAGTTGGTCCATGATGGGGCAACACACTGGCACTGACTGGAGGGGAGTAGGAGGGGGTAGTGACTTGAGGAGAGTAGGGCCAATTCACGGTCGGACTAAGCCTGTGGCTGATTGGTCGCGGCCGGCCCGCGACCAATCAGCAACGCGGGATTTCCGCGACAGACAGACAAACAGACGGAAGTACCCCTTAGACAATTATATAGATAGATATATATACACACACACACACTTATATTAATCTGTACATGTATATATACAAATTTAGAGGATGCAAACACAAAATGTACATTGGGTTAGGCTGTATTATCGGCATCATATTGTTTTAGTACTTGCTTTAAACATTTGTTTTTTTGTGTTATCTAATATATAAAGCTGAATGTGTGTATGTGTGTATGTGTGTATGTATGTCCGGGATTGGCATCTGAACCGTCGCAGCTACAGCCACAAAATTTTGCACAGTCACACGTCTGGACCCCGAGAGCGTCATAGGCTATATTGTGAGGTGAAATTTTAACCCCGCGCTTTCCAATTCACCAAACAATTTTGCCCCTATCTACATAATGGGGAAAAAGTGAAAGGAAAAGTGTTGGAGGCGTGGCAGCTACAGGCACAAAATTTTGCAGTCACACGTCTGGACCCCGAGAGCGTCAAAGCTATGTTGTGAGGTGAAATTTTAACCCCGCGCTTTCCAATTCACCAAACAATTTTGCCCCTATCTACATAATGGGGAAAAAATGAAAGGAAAAGTGTTGGAGGCAAATTAACAGCTGCCAGATGTGAACAAGGGGGACTTAAAGAATGAGAGCGATGGCGCCAAAGAGTATATACTGTACAGTTGCTAAGGTGGGGCCCCGACATGGGATAATCACCACACCACCACGGGGATATGAACACACACACAAAATGCGCCACACACTACCACGTGTTCGAACACATATACCACCCTCAGCGCACATTTCACCACACATACACCAACCTCACCACATAAAAGTTGAAACACAAAAGTCGCCGCTCAAAACGCGCCACGCGCAAAACTCTCGACATGCAAAACTCGCCACACGTGCAAAACTCACCTCATGGAAAACTCGCCACACGCAAAACTTGCACACGCGGAAAAATTGCCACATGCACAAAAGTTGCAACACATGCAAAAGTTGCCTCACACAAAACTTGCACATACTCAAAAGGCACCACACATAAAACTCTCCATGCGCAAAACTCGCCATGCGCAAAACTTGCTGCACACAACTTGCTACACTAACCTGTCACATGCAACTCGACACACAAAAAGTTGCTACACGCATGTCGCCACACAAAACTCATCTCACAAAAGTCGCTACATGCATGTCGCCACACGCAACTCAACACACACAACTTGACACATAAAACTCGCCCTAAAACACACACAAGTCTGGTATTATCCTTCAAAAATAAAAATCTGATTAATAAGCTGACAAACTACAAGAGCAACAAATGTACCATATAGGAATCCGGCAGCTGTCAGTCACATGACCAGTCTATTATGTGTATGTGTGAGCTAATATATACTGCCAGGGGGTGGGCTTACTGTTGGCTGGGGATTTATCAGGCTGCCAATTTAGCTTACAAATACTGAGGTAAAAATACTGACCAAATAACGTGTGAACGAGGTCTAATACAGGAGGAGATGACATACAGATATATACTATATACAGGAGGAGATGACACACAGGTATATACTATTTACAGGGGAGATGACACAGGTATATACTATATGCAGGAGGAGATGACACACAGATATATACTATATACAGGAGAGATGACACACAGGTATATACTATATAGAGGAGGAGATGACATACAGGTACATACTACATACAGCAGGAGATGACATACAGGTATATACTATATACAGAAGGAGATGACACACAGATATATACTATATACAGGAGCAGATTACCTACAGGTATATAGTATATACAGGAGGAGATGACATACAGGTATATGCTATGTATAGGAGGAGATGACATACAGGTATATACTATATACAGGAGGAGATGACACACAGATATATACTATATATAGGTGAGATGACACACGTATATACTATATACAGGAGGAGATTACATACAGGTATATACTATATATAGGAGGAGATGACATACAGGTATATACTATATACAGGGGAGATGACACACAGCAGGTATAAACTATATACAGGGGAGATGACATACAGGTATATACTATATACAGGAGATGACATACAGGTGTATACTATATATAAGGGAGATGACAAACATGTATATACTGAGGTGAAAATGAGAGGTGTGAGGTGAAAATGAAAAGGTGTGAGTGCAAAATGAGAGGAGTGAGGGAAAATAGTTAAGTGATCGGAAAATGACAGATGTGAGGTCGAAATGACAAGTGTTAGGGGGAATGAGAGGAGTGAGGGGGAAAATAAGAGGAGTGAGGGGGAAAATGAGAGGTGTGAGGGAGAAAATGAGAGATGTGAGGGGGAAAATGAAAGATGTGATGGGGAAAATGAGAGGCGTGATGGGAAAATAAGAGAAGTGAGGTGCTATAACTAACCACAGATATTTACTATGCCCAGGCAACGCCGGGCTCTTCAGCTAGCTTAGATTTACAATCTCCATGCTTTTCTCATGGTCAACTTTATGTGGCCTGTTCAAGAGTTGGAACAGCCAAAAATCTGTTTGTCTTTGCACCTGAAGGAAAAACTAAGGGTACTGTCACACAGTGGCACTTTTGTCGCTACGACGGTACGATCCGTGACGTTCCAGCAATATTCATACGATATCGCTGTGTCTGACATGCAGCAGCGATCAGGGACCCTGCTGAGAATCGTACGTCGTAGCAGATCGTTTGGAACTTTCTTTCGTCGCTGGATCTCCCGCTGTCATCGCTGGATCGTTGTGTGTGACAGCGATCCAGCGATGCGTTCGCTTGTAACCAGGGTAAACATCGGGTTACTAAGCGCAGGGCCGCGCTTAGTAACCCGATGTTTACCGTGGTTACCAGCGTAAAAGTTAAAAAAAACAAACACTACATACTTACATTCCGGTGTCTGTCCCCCGGCGTTCTGCTTCTCTGCACTGTGAGCGCCAGCCAGCCGGAAAGCGAGCACAGCGGTGACGTCACCGCTGTACTTTCCGGCTGGCGCAGACACAGTGGAGAGAAGCAGAACGCCGGGGGACAGACACCGGAATGTGAGTATGTACTGTTTGTTTTTTTTTACTTTTACGCTGGTAACCACGGTAAACATCGGGTTACTAAGCGCGGCCCTGCGCTTAGTAACCCGATGTTTACCCTGGTTACCCGGGGCCTTCGGCATCGTTGGTCGCTGGAGAGCTGACTGTGTGACAGCTCCCCTGCGACCACACAACCACTTACCAACGATCACGGCCAAGTCGTATCGCTGGTCGTGATCGTTGGTAAATCGTTTAGTGTGACAGTACCCTTAGAATGTCGTTTATAAAAAGGCTCTCAATTAAGTAGTAGAAGATTACTTCACATTACTTGGCCAATTTAGTTAAATCTGTGTGGAATATCTCTGGTGTTGAAATATATGTTGTAAAATGCTTCTATTAGCTTAGTTTTTGCCTTTTAATAATTACATTTCTATCTATTTGTTTTGTGTTTTTTTGTGCAGAATAAATTTTTGTTAACACATTCTATTTTGCTAACAGCAGTTATTACCCCGGGCGAAGCCGGGTAGTACAGCTAGTATGTATATATAACCTTTTTTTACCTATCTAGATGCATTATAGATTGCCCCACTTTATAATGCTGAGCAATTTTCCATATGCTATTGTTATTTGATTTCATATGAATAATTAATTTCAATAAAGATGAATTTGTGTAATTATTCTAATATGTGCAGTTTACCATTGTTTGTAGGAGTTGAGTTTTCAATTGTGATAGCATGACCATACACATAAATGTTATACTGCTCATTAACAGTGCCACTACTGGAAGGAGCCTTGGAGGTAGGGCTACTTTCACACATGAGTTTTTTGCGTTTAGACATAATCCGTCTATTTTTGAAAAAAAACGGATCCGTGCAAATTGTGAAAAACTGATGCACCGGATCTGTTTTTTTGCTGGATCCGTTTTGATTTATTGGCCATAAAATTCTGACTTCCTGTTCCGGGGAAAAGAGAGAGAGAGATAGATAGAGAGAGAGAGAGAGAGAGAAAGAAAGATAGAAAAAAAGAGAGAGACCAGAATTGAAAATGCAGGAACTGGGTATGCTCAGTGCGAAAAAAACAGAATCAGTAGCCGGATCCAGTCAATACACATCATATGGACGTTTTCTCTGTCCGCCAGAAAATACATTTTGGACGGATCCGGCAAAAACCGGATGAAACGTGTGGCCATCAGGCACAATCTGGCGCTAATACAACTCTATGAGAAAAAACAGATCCGGCGGAAAAAAAAACGGATCCGTTTTTTTTCAAAACTCGCCGGATTGAGCCTGACGACAAAAACCTGATGTGTGAAAATAGCCTCACTACCTACTGTTTTATCACTGAATTAAATGTAAATCCAGTGCTTTGGAAGCACCTTTTAGTTTTGTATACAGGTAAATCAGAAAGCCTTATTATGGGTAGGTAAAAATATTAAAATATTCCATTTATGCTCTCACATCTCAAAGTACGTCAAGACTTCACCAATTTTCCAGATGGCAATCAAGTAACAAAAAGTAACATAGACTAGTAAGTAAATATGGAAAGAAAAACTAAACTGAAAAGAATACTTTCATCATCGGAAAAGAATACTTTTAAATAATGATGTTATCCCATGACCCAGGATTTCAGAAGGAACTGCACCATGACTGAGGGTTTGAACATCGCTTTGTTTACTTACACAGTTTCTATATAATGAGTCTCCATTAAATAAAGATTTAGAAAAAGTATATCTGAAACAGGTCAATTCAGATTAGGGAAAACAAACCCAAACTTTTCCTTTTACAAGTTACAGAGACACTGGTAGAGTTTAAAAGTGGAACTTTTTTGTTGCTATATTGTTAAAAAAATATGGGACACATCAACAACAAGAACTCTCAGTGTATTTCAGGATATGATCTGAGTTAATCTCATTATGCCAGTGATATAGACGTCTGTCAAGTCCCTAGTTGTCACTTTCTCTCACCTTCCTAGTAGTGGAGGTTGGCACTCTAGTATTTTGCGAAATGTTCCCCCACTCAACGACAATGTCCCTGAAAACCTGACATACCCTATCAAAGTTCAAATAGACACAGACAGTAAAGGAAACAAAGTATATTAGAATATCTCTGCCAAAGATTCCAAATGACAGGCCAAATGTGTGGAGCTGTTACCGTATCAAGGTTTCAAGTTCAGAAGATGCTGAGAACAAATATTATCTAAATCCCTCTAGTTCAGTCCCAAAGGGATAAAAATCTAATTTCAGGTGACTAGTTAAAACAGACTGTATACCATATGTGGAATGGTATCATCTTATCAGTGTCCAATTCCCAGGGGAAGAGGGTACAAAGACAACCTTAGGTAATTAGTTAGGCCAGGCTATATACTATATATAGAGTTGTCATCTTATAAGTGTCTCAGGTTCAAAACATAAGGAGAAATGATTGCTCCATGACACCTCAATGTCTATGGTCCAATCCTGAGGGGACACAAAGACAACAAATCTTAGGTATCTACCGTATATACTTATTTTTAAATGCTAGTATTTATAAGACTAACTCTTTATGTATCAAAATCAGAGTTATATTCTGCCTGTCCCAAATTAGACAAATGCAACCGGTTCTCCATCAATATGGAATAGTACTGATAGAAAATCAACACTTATTGTCAGTAGTCTCAATGCGTTTACACCTGCATTTTTCAGGGTTCATCATGGAACTAGTGGGAGACAGTAATTGCTCTCCATATGACCATAAAAAGGGCTGTGTGTAGTGTCTGGTGCAAATGTCACCAAATGAAGGTGATTAATGCAATGCCTTCCGGGTCAGAAAGGTCTAAAATAGCCACTCACCTAAGAGTACTGTAATCATTCAAATTGGCCCGCGGTCGGCAATGACATAGGTGAAACGCTAAACTCTGCTCCACACAATGGGGAAGGCAGAAGTGATGTCAGTGAAACGCAGAATGCGCTTCACACCGCCACAAGAGCTGAAGTGACATCAGTGGAACGGACAGTGCGCTCCACAATGTGCTTCACAATGCCACACGAACGAAAATGACATCAATGAAGCGCATCATGCGCTACACACTGGCAACAAAACAGATGTGGCATTAAGAATTCCCTCTTGCCTCACTCACAATACAGTGCACCAATAACACTGGTCAACACAAAAAAATCATCAGCAAAGGTAATATGTCTGTTATATGGAGTTTGATGTGCTGATTCCAAAAATATGCTTAGTTTTGCTCTATCGCATAAAGTTTCTGAGATAGAAGTATTTTTGTTATTACATTATTTCTGCATTTTCAATGTACCCTATATACTCAAGTATAAGCCGACCCGAGTATAAGCCGAGGCCCCCTCATCCCCATCATGGTATGCAGGGCTCCCCCTTCCCTGTCATTGTATGCATGGCTCCCTCGTCCCTGTCATTGTATGAATGGTTCCCCCATCCCTGTCATTGTATGCATGGCTCCCCATCCCTGTCGTTGTATGCATGGCTCCCCATCCCTGTCAATGTGCATGGCTCCCTGGTCCCTGTCGTTGTATGCACGGCTCCCTGGTCCCTGTCGTTGCATGCATGGCTCCCTAGTCCCGGTCATTGTATGCATGGCTCCCCCATCCCTGTCGTTGTATGCATGGCTCCCTGGTCCCTGTCGTTGTATGCACGGCTCCCCGTTCCCTGTTGTTGTATGCATGGCTCCCCGGTCCCTGTCGTTGTATGCATGGCTCCCCGGTCCCTGTCGTTGTATGCATGGCTCCCCGGTCCCTGTCGTTGTATGCATGGCTCCCCGGTCCCTGTCGTTGTATGTATGGCTCCCCGGTCCCTGTTGTTGCATGCATGGCTCCCCTATCCTTGTATGCATGTTTCATATTGAAAAAAAAACCAACATCCTACTAACCTTCCTGCACGCCCTGATGCATCTCATTCCGGCGCTAGCAGATCTGTCTTCCGGCCGAGCGATCACGTGGCCCCACTCATTAAGGTGAATATGCACTCCATGCCTATGAAAGTGGAGAGACGTGCATATGCATTATCTTAATGAGCGGGGCCGCATGATCACTTGGCACAGGAAGAGGTGCTGTGCTGTAACAAAGGAGATGCAGTGCCAGAGAGGGTGCGTCAGTAGGTGAGTAGGATATGTGCTGGAAGCCGGTGGAAGCAGCAGCACAGGCATTAGCCACAGCCGCCGGCTCCTGCCTCTGTCACCCGCCGCTCTGTCTCCCCCGCTGGCTTCTGGGACAATTGACTCATGTATAAGCCGAGGGGGGCATTTTCAGCACAAAAGAATGTGCTGAAAAACTTGGCTTATACGTGAGTATATATGGTATGTGGTTTTCCAATGTTATTCCCATTTCTTTGCTTGTTTTACTTAATTGTGAATTTTCTTACAGGGACAACATCAGTAAAGGTTTCAGTGAGTTTTATGGGAAGGAATATTGACAGTGCAGTCAACGAATGACTGCTTCTCGTAAAGTCACATGTTATGGGGAGGAGCTAACTGTTAGGAGGCGGCAAGATTTTAGTCAGTCAGAAAAGGATGGTGATGGCAGTAATGACTGATATGTGAGACTCTGACAGGAGACATGCCTCTACAGGGATCTGAGCCCTGCCACAGGGAGATAGAAAGGAATGCAGCGGACAGCCGCCATTGTGAGAGGATTTTCACTGCATTTCTGGGAGGGCAAGTCGCCTCAGAGGGAAGAAAACAGCTCAGCCACTGAGCTGTAACTGAGTGAGGGTCTCCACAGAGAGAGAACCTGAAAGTAGCCAATATCACAGGCTGACTGTTTACCTCACAACTGTATATAGTTATCTACCAGATTACCTCCAGTAAAATCAGTTCTAAATACAAGCTGCCTCTGTCATCTCTGGAGAAATATCTGAATACAGTCGGTCGGCTCATTGCATTTTTTTAGTTTATCACCACCATTGAACTGAACTTACTCTACTGTTTAATCTGATTTAAAGGAGAAAAATGCCCTGACAGTGTATCAATAATCTGAACAGATTCTGCTTTGTGTGTGGTTCTTTTACACCAAAAGGCCAAGTATGTTCAATCACTCATTATATTAAAAAGATGTACCAGATGTACTTTAAGTGTCCACTTAGTGATCAAAACAAAAGCTGGGCCCCTCATGTGATATGCTCAAGTTGTTCAAATGGTTTTCGTGACTGGTTGAATATGAGGAAAGTGGCTATGCCATTTGCTGTTCCCATGATTTGGAGAGAACCCCAAAATCATAGTGATGACTGCTACTTTTGTTTTGTCAAACTGAAGGGCTTTTCTACAAAGAACAAACATAAAATTAATTACCCTGAACTTGAATCTGCAATTAGGCCAGTTCCACATGATGGTACCTTGCCAGTTCCTGTACCACCGTTGTCTGGATTGGATGAAAATGAAGTAGAATATGAAGACTATGGAACTGAAGCTACTGGCGAAGACATGGAGACCTCAAGTCAAGATAAGTATGTACCTGATGGAGCAGCCGAGCAGCCAGAAAGCTTTACTCAACATGAATTAAATGATCTCATCAGAGACCTTTCCTTGTCAAAAGATAAAGCGGAACTTCTTGCATCTAGGTTGAAACAGAAGAATCTTCTTCATGATGATGTCAAAGTGTGTTATTACCGAAACAGAAGTAACAATTTAAAACAATTTTTCACAGTTGATGGAACAATGGTGTCCTGTAACAATGTGAATGGCCTCTTTGAAGAACTGAATCAAGAGTATTTTGTTGCAGATTAGCGATTGTTTATTGACTCATCCCAGAGAAGTTTGAAAGCAGTGTTGCTTCACAATGGAAATATGAAACCATAAATCCCTATTGCTCACTCATGTCATCTAAAGGAAAGTTATGAATGTCTGTCAGCTGCTTTGGATGCTATACAATATAAGCATCATCAATGGAATATCTGTGGAGATTTGAAAGTGATGGGTCTGCTAATGGGAATGCAAGGAGATTTCACAAAATATCATTACGTCTTGTGTTTATGGGACAGTAGAAATACAGTAGAACACTATGCTGTCACGGGGTACTGGGTAGACTACAGCTGATTACCCGGGCCCCTGCGATATGGCTCAGACTAGAGAAAACCCTGTCTGTCCCTTTCCCAGAATTTACACTGATGGTGTGCTTGTCTGGGCCGCCAGGCCTGACCCTGACTCCTGTTTCAGCCCTATGCTGAAACCTCCACCCGCCACCCAGTGATTAGACCACACACCAACCTCCACAGAAAGCACAGACAGGGAAAACTAAAAAATGCACCACGCCGCAGACACACAGGAAAACACTATAATGTGCACAGGGCAAAACAAACACAAATATAGGAAGGAGAAATATGACAAAGGATAATACACCACCAGATACGATATTTCTTCTCCTAGACCACCACTCCAGACCGAGATCACCACGCACAAGACACAAGCTATAATCGGCGACGCCCAAAGTCCAGAATGACTATTTAAAGGCCACGGGCGTGACCCAGCCTCCAACCAGATTACCAGCTAGATTAACCCCGGGCAACCTGGATAAAATCTAGCCGGCGCCACTGAGCGTATAGTGGACGAATGTGGAATTACCGCTGTCTGTCGGACGCCCTAGTGTGAATAGCATCCAACATGACAGTACCCCGCCTTCTACGAGGGACCCCAGGGCCCTCACGACTTATAGGACCCAGCTTGTCCGGATGGGGGAGGTGAAACATACTGACCAGCCGGTCCGCATGTATGTCCGAAGCTGGTACCCAAGACCTCTCCTCCGGCCCATAACCACGCCAGTGTACCAGGTACTGTAATGTGCGGCGCACTATACGAGAGTCAACCACCTTGGAGACTTCAAACTCCAAATTGCCATCCACCAAGACTGGAGGTGGCATCGGCGCTGCGTCCACGGAACCCACCACCTTCTTTAAAAGAGATCTGTGAAACACGTTGTGTATTTTATATACCGTAGGAAGCTCCAATCGGTAGGCTACCGGGTTAATAATGGCGGCGACCCTAAATGGACCAATAAACCTTGGACCCACGTCTACTGTCAGCCACTCGTTTGTACCTTGCACCCACGCTCAGCAAGCGCTGTTTCACTCTCCTCCAAACGGATGACAGTTGTGCTCCTAGCTGGTCCTCCTCCGGAACGCCAGCAGAGCCACCCTGACGCAGAGTACAAAATTGAGGATGGTGCCCGTAAACACAAAAGAACGGAGACTCCCCATACGATTCCTGGCGGTGATTATTAATGGCAAACTCAGCCAAAGGAAGGAACGTCGACCACTCCTCCTGGTTGTCAGAAACAAAGCAGCGTAAGTACTGCTCCAAATTCTGGTTCATACGCTCGGTCTGACCATTTGACTGAGGATGAAACGCCGAAGAATGCGACAACTTGATCCCAAGCCGTGAGCAAAATGCTTTCCAAAACTTTGCCACAAACTGAGTACCCCTATCAGACACTATGTCAGACGGGACCCCGTGAAGTCTGACCACCTCCTGCACAAAAACCTGAGCCAGAGTCTTCGCGTTAGGCAACGAAGGCAAGGACACAAAGTACGACATCTTTGAGAACCGATCAACAACCACCAAGATGACCGTGTTCCCAGCTGAGGAGGGTAGGTCTGTAATAAAATCCATGGAGATCTCCGTCCATGGCCTACTGGGTACCCCTAGAGGATGTAATGAGCCAGCAGGATGGGAGCGAGGCATCTTAGCCCTAGCACATGTGGTACATGCTGATACATACGAGACCACGTCCTGTCGGATTTTGGGCCACCAAAACCGACGTGACACCAACTCCAAAGTACCCCTAACCCCTGGATGGCCAGCCAGAACAGTATCATGATGCTCACCCAACACCTTTAGGCGAAGATGGAGAGGTACAAATGATTTGTTAATGGGAAGCTCTAGTGGTACTTCCTCTTGAGCCTCAGCAATCTCAGCCTCAACCTCTGTTGTGAGAGCCGAGACCACTACACCCTTTTGGAGGATGGGTACCGGATCTTCCCGAGGTTCTCCCCCCGGAAAACACCTGGATAAAACATCTGCCTTAGTGTTCTTAGACCCTGGACGGTACGTGACAAAAAAGTTGAATCGCGTGAAAAACAATGCCCAGCGAGCCTGCCTGGGGGACAGATGCTTGGCTGACTCTAAATAAAGCAGATTTTTATGGTCGGTGATAACTGTAACCTGGTGGACCGACCCCTCCAAGAAGTGTCGCCATTCCTCAAAAGCCAATTTGATAGCCAACAACTCCCTGTTGCCGATATCGTAGTTACGTTCGGCGGGCGACAGCTTCTTGGAAAAGTAGGTGCATGGATGCAACTCGCCCAAGGATGAGCCTTGTGACAGCACCGCCCCCACTCCAACCTCAGACGCATCGACTTCCACGGTAAATGGTTTTGATAAGTCCGGTTGCACCAGAATGGGGGCCGAAGCAAAACTGTTCTTCAGAAATTCGAATGCGCGCACAGCAGCCTCAGGCCAGGCGGAGAAATTGGTATCTTTTTCGTCATGTCAGTAAGCGGTTTAGCAATGGTAGAAAAATCTTTGATAAATTTTCTATAATAATTAGAAAATCCAAGGAACCGCTGGAGTGCTTTTAGGTTATCAGGCCGTTCCCAATGCAGCACCGCTTGCACCTTAGCGGCGTCCATTTTAAACCCTGAAGCAGACACAATATAACCCAAGAAAGGCAACTCCTGAACCACAAATACACATTTCTCAAGTTTTGCATAGAGCTTATTTTCTCTGAGTAGCTGTAACACCTGCCTCACATGCTCTAAATGAGTATCACAGTCGCATGAATAAATGAGAATGTCATCTAGGTACACAATAACGAATTTCCCTAGTACATGCGAGAACACATCATTTATGAAATGTTGAAATACAGCAGGCGCGTTTGTCAACCCAAATGGCATCACCAAATTTTCAAAATGACCCTCAGGAGTATTAAAAGCCGTCTTCCACTCATCACCTTGATGGACTCTTATGAGGTTGTATGCCCCCCTGAGGTCAAGCTTGGAAAACCACTTAGCACCAGCCACCTGGTTGAACAAATCAGGTATCAGTGGCATAGGGTATGGATCACGAACCGTAATCTGGTTTAACTCCCTGAAATCCAGACATGGGCGTAGTCCGCCATCTTTCTTCTTAACGAAGAAGAACCCCGCTGCCACTGGCGAGGACGAAGGCCTGATGTGCCCTTTGCTCAAACTCTCAGCAATGTAGTCTTTTAAAGCTTGCCTCTCAGGACCAGAGATGTTAAACATCCTAGCTTTCGGCAATTTGGCCCCCGGTTTAAATCTAATAGTACAGTCATAGGGTCGATGTGGTGGCAATTCTGAGCAACCCTTCTCAGAGAACACATCTGCGAAATCCAGCAGTGACTCAGGAATGCTAGGAGTCATAGCGGACACACATGTGGCCAGGCAATTCTCCTGGCAGAATCCGCTCCACTGAATTATGTCCTGAGTTTTCCAGTCAATCACCGGGTTGTGCATAGACAACCATGGAAAACCCAGAACCATTTGTGCAGGAAGATTACTGAGCACCCTACATGTAACTTGCTCAGAATGTAGGACCCCAATGTGGAGTTTAACCTCAGCCACAAACTCAGTAATCTCCCCCTGTGGGAGTGGAGTAGCATTGATGGTGACCACCCGGATAGGATGAGGCAGTTTTTCGACCGTGAACCCGGCCGTGCGTGCAAACTCCTCATCAATGAGATTAGTGGCCGACCCACTATCCACAAAAACAGTGATTGGCAGCTCTCTGCCAGCGACCATAACTCTGGCAGGGAGCATACATTGAGAGACCACCATGGAGGATATGCATAAGCTCAGATTGGCCTCCTCCACACCCTCTGAGCTTAGTAGTTTTCCGCCGTTGCGCTTTTCTTAGAAAACAGAGGACAAGCATTTACATAATGCCCTTTTTTACCACAGCAAAAACAGGCTCCCTGCTTCCTGAATGAGGGGGCTCGATGATGTGACACCCCTGCGATTTGCATAGGCTCCGTGGGCTCACCTGCAGCAACCTCACGTGCACCTACGCCCTCCCCCATAAACGGCGTCTCTTGCAACCCCTGACGCAAACGGCGATCAATGCGGACAACAAGACTCATGGCAGACTCTAGAGAAGCAGGAGTCTCATACATCAGGAGGGCTTGTTTAACCCTTCTCGAAACCCCATGCGAAATTCAGAACAGTAATCCTCCGCCATTCGCTCCCCCTGGCGGAGAGCGCGTATTTTAGATTCTGCTAGAGCCAATCTGTCAGGATCATCATATATGAGTCCAAGAGCAGAAAAAAAAACTCCACTGAGTTAAATGCAGCTGAATCAGATGGTAATGAAAATGCCCATGCTTGGGGGTCTCCATTCAGTAATGATAATACCAGGCCCACACGCTGAGCCTCATTACCTGAGGAAACTGGGCGCATACGAAAATATAATTTGCAAGCTTCACGAAAAACAACAAATTTACTGCGTTCCCCAGCAAACCTCTCAGGTAAAGGGATCTTTGGCTCTGCAACTCTACCTGCAGTTTCAGCTTGCACATTAGATACTACAAGACCCTGTTGCTGAACTGCCCCCTTCAACTCAGTGACCTGTAAGGACAGCGCCTCCAACTGGCGGGTTATGGAAGTCATGGGATCCATGGCATACAAAATTTATTTAGGCCGATTATAATGTCACGGGGGTACTGGGTAGACTACAGCTGATTACTCAGGCCCCTGCGATATCCCTCAAACTAGGGAAAACCCTGTCTGTCCCTTTCCCAGAATTTACACTGATGGTGTGCTTGTCTGGGCCGCCAGGCCTGTCCCTGACTCCTGTTTCAGCCCTATGCCACCCAGTGATTAGACCACACACCAACCTCCACAGAAAGCACAGACAGGGAAAACTAAAAAACGCACCACGCCACAGACACACAGGAAAACACTATAATGTGCACAGGGCAAAACAAACACAAATATAGGAAGGAGAAATATGACAAAGGATAATACACCACCAGATACGATATTTCTTCTCCTAGACCACCACTCCAGACCGAGATCACCAGGCACAAGCTATAATCGGCGACGACCAAAGTCCAGAATGACTATTTAAAGGCCATGGGTGTCATGATCTCCATGGCCAGAGAACTAGCATAAGCCTCTATAGGAACAAGCTCTTGGAAGATGTAACTATACTGACCATGAACTAAACCTACCGCATCATCTAGAAGTAGCCAGGTAGCATGTCCTACTTTTTATCCCTATATGCCCAGCGCCGGCCGGAGAACTAAATAATGCTAGCAGAGGGAAATATAAGACCTGACTCACCTCTAGAGAAATGCCCAAAAAGGAGACAGAGGCCCCCCACATATATTGGCGGTGATATGAGATGAAACAACAAACGCAGCAGGAAAATAGTTTTAGCAAATTTGAGGTCCGCTTTCTAGATAGCAGAAGACAGAAAGCATACTTTCATGGTCAGTAGAAAACCCTAACAAAACACATCCAGAAATTACTTTAGGACTCTGGCATTAACTCATAATACCAGAGTGGCAATTCCTGATCAACAAGAGCTTTCCAGACACAGTAACGAAACTGCAGCTGTGAACTGGAACCAAAATACAAAAACAAAACATGGACGAATGTCCAACTTATCTAGTAGATGTCTGGGAGCAGGAACAAGCACAGAGAGGCTTCTGATAACATTGTTGACCGGCAAGCATCTAACAGAGAAGCCAGGTTATATAGCGACACCCAGATCTAATCAGAACAGGTGAACAGGGAAGATGATGTCACAAGTTCAATTCCACCAGTAGCCACCGGGGGAGCCCAGAATCCAAATTCACAACAGTACCCCCCCCTCAAGGAGGGGGCACCGAACCCTCACCAGAACCACCAGGGCGATCAGGATGGGCCCTATGAAAGGCACGAACCAGATCAGAGGCATGAACATCAGATGCAGTGACCCAAGAATTATCCTCCTGGCCATATCCCTTCCACTTGACCAGATACTGGAGTCTCCGTCTGGAAACACGGGAGTCTAGGATTTTTTCCACAACGTACTCCAACTCACCCTCAACCAACACCGGAGCAGGAGGCTCAACGGAAGGCACAACCGGTGCCTCATACCTGCGCAATAACGACCGATGAAAAACGTTATGAATAGAAAAGGATGCAGGGAGGTCCAAACGGAAGGAAACAGGGTTAAGAATCTCCAATATTTTATACGGACCGATGAACCGAGGCTTAAACTTAGGAGATGAGACCCTCATAGGGACAAAACGAGAAGACAACCACACCAAATCTCCAACACAAAGCCGAGGACCAACACGACGGTGACGGTTGGCAAAAAGCTGAGTCTTCTCCTGGGACAACTTTAAATTGTCCATCACCTGCCCCCAGATATGATGCAATCTCTCCACCACCGCATCCACTCCAGGACAATCCGAGGATTCCATCTGACCGGAGGAAAATCGAGGATGGAACCCCGAATTACAGAAAAACGGGGAAACCAAGGTGGCAGAGCTGGCCCGATTATTGAGGGCGAACTCCGCCAATGGCAAAAAAGCAACCCAATCATCCTGGTCAGCAGACACAAAACACCTCAGATATGTCTCCAGGGTCTGATTAGTCCGCTCGGTCTGGCCATTAGTCTGAGGGTGAAAAGCAGACGAAAAAGACAAATCTATGCCCATCCTAGCACAAAATGCCCGCCAAAATCTAGACACAAATTGGGTTCCTCTGTCAGAAACGATATTCTCAGGAATACCATGCAAACGAACAACATTTTGAAAAAACAGGGGCACCAACTCGGAAGAAGAAGGCAATTTGGGCAGGGGAACCAAATGAACCATCTTAGAAAAACGGTCACACACCACCCAGATGACAGACATCTTCTGAGAAACAGGCAGATCTGAAATAAAATCCATCGAGATGTGTGTCCAAGGCCTCTTAGGAATAGGCAAGGGCAACAATAATCCACTAGCCCGAGAACAACAAGGCTTGGCCCGAGCACAAACGTCACAAGACTGCACAAAGCCTCGCACATCTCGTGACAGGGAAGGCCACCAGAAGGATCTTGCCACCAAATCCCTGGTACCAAAAATTCCAGGATGACCTGCCAACGCAGAAGAATGCACCTCAGAGATGACTTTACTGGTCCAATCATCAGGAACAAACAGCCTATCAGGCGGACAACGATCCGGTCTATCCGCCTGAAACTCCTGCAAGGCCCGCCGCAGGTCTGGAGAAACGGCTGACAAGATAACTCCCTCCTTAAGAATACCTGTGGGGTCAGAGTTGCCAGGTGAATCAGGCTCAAAACTCCTAGAAAGGGCATCCGCCTTAACATTCTTAGAACCTGGTAGGTACGATACCACAAAATTAAACCGAGAAAAAAATAATGACCAGCGCGCCTGTCTAGGATTCAGGCGCCTGGCGGTCTCAAGATAAATCAAATTTTTGTGGTCAGTCAATACCACCACCTGATGTCTGGCCCCCTCGAGCCAATGGCGCCACTCCTCAAACGCCCACTTCATGGCCAAAAGCTCCCGATTCCCAACATCATAATTCCGCTCAGCGGGCGAAAATTTACGGGAAAAGAAGGCACAAGGCCTCATCACGGCGCAGTCAGAACTTTTCTGCGACAACACTGCCCCAGCTCCGATCTCAGAAGCGTCGACCTCAACCTGAAAAGGAAGAGTCACATCAGGCTGACGCAACACAGGGGCAGAAGAAAAACAGCGCTTAAGCTCCTGAAAGGCCTCCACAGCATCAGGGGACCAATTAGCAACATCAGCACCCTGTCTAGTCAAATCGGTCAATGGCTTAACGACATCCGAAAAACCAGAAATAAATCGACGATAAAAGTTGGCAAAGCCCAAAAATTTCTGAAGACTTTTAAGAGAAGAGGGCTGCGTCCAATCACAAATAGCTTGAACCTTGACAGGATCCATCTCAATGGAAGAGGGAGAAAAAATATATCCCAAAAAGGAAATTCTCTGAACCCCAAAAACGCACTTAGAACCCTTGACACACAGAGAATTAGACCGCAAAACCTGAAAAACCCTCTTAACTTGCCGGACATGAGAGTCCCAGTCATCCGAAAAAATCAGAATATCATCCAGATACACTATCATAAATTTATCCAAAAAATCGCGGAAAATATCATGCATAAAGGACTGGAAGACTGAAGGGGCATTAGAAAGACCAAAAGGCATCACCAAATACTCAAAGTGGCCCTCGGGCGTATTAAATGCGGTTTTCCACTCATCCCCCTGCCTGATCCGCACCAAATTATACGCCCCACGGAGATCAATCTTAGAGAACCACTTGGCCCCCTTTATGCGAGCAAACAAATCAGTCAGCAACGGCAATGGGTATTGATATTTAACCGTGATTTTATTCAAAAGCCGATAATCAATACATGGTCTCAAAGAGCCGTCTTTTTTTGACACAAAGAAAAAACCGGCTCCTAAGGGAGATGACGATGGACGAATATGTCCCTTTTCCAAGGACTCCTTTATATATTCTCGCATAGCAGTATGTTCAGGCACAGACAGATTAAATAAACGACCCTTTGGGTATTTACTACCCGGAATTAAATCTATAGCACAATCGCACTCACGGTGCGGAGGTAGTGAACCAAGCTTGGGTTCTTCAAAGACGTCACGATAGTCAGACAGGAACTCAGGGATTTCAGAGGGGATAGATGATGAAATGGACACCAAAGGTACGTCCCCATGAGTCCCCTTACATCCCCAGCTCAACACAGACATAGCTCTCCAGTCAAGGACTGGGTTGTGAGACTGCAGCCATGGCAATCCCAGCACCAAATCCTCATGTAGATTATACAGCACTAGAAAACGAATAGTCTCCTGGTGATCCGGATTAATACACATAGTCACTTGTGTCCAGTATTGTGGTTTATTATTAGCCAATGGGGTGGAGTCAATCCCCTTCAGAGGAATAAGAGTTTCCAAAGGCTCTAAATCATACCCACAACGATTGGCAAAGGACCAATCCATAAGACTCAAAGCGGCGCCAGAGTCGATATAGGCGTCAGTAGTAATAGATGACAAAGAGCAAATCAGGGTCACAGACAAAATAAATTTAGACTGCAAAGTGCCAATGGAAACAGATCTATCAAGCTTTTTAGTACGTTTAGAGCATGCTGATATAACATGAGTAGAATCCCCACAATAGAAACACAACCCATTTTTCCGTCTAAAATTCTGCCGCTCGCTTCTGGACAGAATTCTATCACACTGCATGCTTTCTGGCGTCTTCTCAGTGGACACCGCCAGATGGTGCACTGGTTTGCGCTCCCGCAGACGCCTATCGATCTGAATGGCCATTGTCATGGACTCATTCAGACCCGCAGGCACAGGGAACCCCACCATAACATCCTTAATGGCATCAGAGAGACCCTCTCTGAAAGTAGCCGCCAAGGCACACTCATTCCACTGAGTAAGCACAGACCATTTACGGAATCTTTGGCAGTAAATTTCAGCTTCATCTTGCCCCTGCGATAGGGACATCAAAGTTTTTTCTGCCTGAAGTTCCAAATGAGGTTCCTCATACAGCAAGCCCAAGGCCAAAAAAAACGCATCCACATTGCGCAACGCAGGATCCCCTGGTGCCAATGCAAAAGCCCAGTCTTGAGGGTCGCCGCGGAGCAAGGAAATCACAATCCCAACCTGCTGTGCAGGGTCTCCAGCAGAACGAGATTTCAGGGACAAAAATAGCTTACAATTATTTCTAAAATTCTGAAAGCTAGATCTATTCCCTGAGAAGAATTCCGGCAAAGGAATTCTCGGCTCAGATACCGGAGCATGAATAATAAAATCTTGCAAATTTTGTACTTTCGTGGTGAGATTATTCAAACCTGCAGTTACACTCTGAAGATCCATTATTAACAGGTGAACACAAAGCCATTCAAAGATTATAAGGAGAGAGAAAAAAAAGAAAGACTGCAGCATAGACAGACTGGCAAGTGATCCAATTAAGAGCACAGAAAAAAAAAAAAAAAAAAAAAAAAAACTCTCAGCAGACTTCTTATTTCTCTCCTTTCTCAGCCAAGGATTTTAACCCTTTAGTGGGCCGGTCAAACTGTCATGATCTCCATGGCCAGAGAACTAGCATAAGCCTCTATAGGAACAAGCTCTTGGAAGATGTAACTATACTGACCATGAACTAAACCTACCGCATCATCTAGAAGTAGCCAGGTAGCATGTCCTACTTTTTATCCCTATATGCCCAGCGCCGGCCGGAGAACTAAATAATGCTAGCAGAGGGAAATATAAGACCTGACTCACCTCTAGAGAAATGCCCAAAAAGGAGACAGAGGCCCCCCACATATATTGGCGGTGATATGAGATGAAACAACAAACGCAGCAGGAAAATAGTTTTAGCAAATTTGAGGTCCGCTTTCTAGATAGCAGAAGACAGAAAGCATACTTTCATGGTCAGTAGAAAACCCTAACAAAACACATCCAGAAATTACTTTAGGACTCTGGCATTAACTCATAATACCAGAGTGGCAATTCCTGATCAACAAGAGCTTTCCAGACACAGTAACGAAACTGCAGCTGTGAACTGGAACCAAAATACAAAAACAAAACATGGACGAATGTCCAACTTATCTAGTAGATGTCTGGGAGCAGGAACAAGCACAGAGAGGCTTCTGATAACATTGTTGACCGGCAAGCATCTAACAGAGAAGCCAGGTTATATAGCGACACCCAGATCTAATCAGAACAGGTGAACAGGGAAGATGATGTCACAAGTTCAATTCCACCAGTAGCCACCGGGGGAGCCCAGAATCCAAATTCACAACACATGGGCGTGACCCAGTCTCCAACCAGATTACCAGCTAGATTAACCCCGGGCAATCTGGATAAAATTTAGCCGACGCCACTGAGAGTATAGTGGACGAATGTGGAATTACCGCTGGCTGTCGGACGCCCTGGTGTGAATAGCGTCCGACATGACATATGCTCATCGTGTTTGGGGACAGAGAAACATCTATGCTACAGGTAGAGACAATGTTCAGCATAATCTTTTAGTTGCTCCAACAAAAATCTTTCTTCCTCCAGTACATATAAAGTTGGGATTAAAAAATTTGTGAAAGCCATGGCAAAGACAAATTCACAAGGGTTCCAGTATATTTCACAGAAGTTCTCCAGCAAAACTGAAGGAAGGGGTATTTTTTGGTCCTCAGATCAGAGAGCTTATGAGAGATGATGTGTTTGAAGGAACTCTAAATGACAAGAAATTGAGATCTTGGAAAAGCTTCAAGTGGATCAGTGAAAACTTCTTAGGAAAACAAAAATCTCCAGAATATGTTGAAAGTGTTGAGGAACTGCTAAATGCATATCAGTGTCTTGGATGTCACATGTCTCTGAAAATGCACTTTTTGCATGCACATTTAGATTTCTTCCCTCAAAATCTTAGGGATGTAAGTGATGAACAAGGCGAGCGGTTTCACCAGGACATTAAAGTAATGGAACACCACTTCCAGGGTTTTTGAAATAACTCAATGACGGCAGATTACTGTTGGATGTTATATAGGGACAACCCTGAAAAATCGTATCAACGACAGTCTAATGTCAAGCACTTTTAATTTTTGCTCATATTTTGGTTTCTATTTTGCATGTGAAATTATTTTTGTTCAATAAAAACTGTTTTGTAAGGTGAAGCATTTTTTTCTGATATGAAAATTACTGTTTTCTTAATGTCGCAGGTATATTTCCTATACTGTAAATTAAGGCTTATAATAATGATGCTGCTCCACGGAAACTATACGTGCTACAGAAAAACTATATACATTTTTAACCCCTTAACCCCCAAGGGTGGTTTGACGTTAGTGACCGGACCAATTTTTACAATTCTGACCACTGTCCCTTTATGAGGTTATAACTCTGGAACGCTTCAACAGATCCTGATGATTCTTTTTTTGAATCAGATATTTTTTATTAAAGTTTTCAGAACATAACAGAATTTTCACCAAACTACCCCACAATCTTCCCCCATTCCCAACCGCTAACCCCCACCCAACCCTGGTCCAATGATGAAATATATCACAAGAAAAATACAGACATAGAAAAGGCACATATCTCAATGCACCAGTCATGGAGTACAACTAAATCATTTTGGGATCCTGATGATTCTGACATTGATTTCTCGAGACATATTGTACTTGATGACAGTGGTAACATTTCTTTGATATTAATTGCGTTTATTTGTGAAAAAAATGGAAATTTGGCAAAAATTTTGAACATTTCGCAATTTTCCAACTTTGAATTTTTATGCCCTTAAATCAGAGATATGTCACACAAAATACTTAATAAGTAACATTTCCCACATGTCTACTTGACATCAGCACAATTTTTTAACCAAAATTTTTTTTTGTTAGGGAGTTATAAGGGTTAAAAGTTGACCAGCAATTTCTCATTTTTATAACACCATTTGTTTTTAGGGACCACATCACATTTGAAGTCACTTTGAGGGGTCTATATGATAGAAAATAACCAAGTGTGACACCATTCTAAAAACTGCACCCCTCAAGGTGCTCAAAACCACATTCAAGAAGTTTATTAACCCTTCACGTGTTTCACAGAAATTTTTTGAATGTTTAAAAAAAAAAATGAACATTTAACTTTTTTTCGCAAACAATTTACTTCAGCTCCAATTTGTTTTATTTTACCAAGGGTAACTGGAGAAATTGGACCCCAAAAGTTGTTGTACAATTTGTCCTGAGTAAGCCGATACCCCACATGCGGAGGTAAACCACTGTTTGCGCGCATGGCAGAGCTTGGAAGGGAAGGAGCGCCGTTTGACTTTTCAATGCAAAATTGACTGGAATTGAGAACAGATGCCATGTCGCGTTTGCAGAGCCCCTGATGTGCCTAAACATTGAAACACCCCACAAGTGACACCATTTTGGAAAGTAGACCCCCTAAGGAACTTATCTAGATGTGTGGTGAGCACTTTGACCCACCAAGTGCTTCACAGAAGTTTATAATGTAGAGCCGTAAAAATAAAAAATCATATTTTTTCACAAAAATGAATTTTTTGCCCCCAAGTTTTTATTTTCCCAAGGGAAACAGAAGAAATTGGACCCCAAAAGTTGTTGTACAATTTGTCCTGAGTACGCTGATACCCCATATGTGGGGGTAAACCACTGTTTGGGCGCATGGCAGAGCTCAGAAGGGAAGGAGCGCCGTTTGACTTTTCAATGCAAAATTGACTGGAATTGCGATGGGACCCCATGTCGCACTTGGAGAGCCCCTGATGTGCCTAAACATTGAAACCCCCCACAAATTACACCGTTTTGGAAAGCAGACCCCCTAAGGAACTTATCTAGATGTGTTGTGAGAACTTTGAACCCCCAAGTGTTTCACTACAGTTTATAACGCAGAGCCGTGAAAATAAAAATCTTTATTTTCCACAAAAAATATTTTTTAGCCCCCAGTTTTGTATTTCCCAAGGGTAATAGGAGAAATTGGACCCCAAAAGTTGTTGTCCAATTTGTCCTGAGTACGCTGATACCCCATATGTGGGCGGATCCACCGTTTGGGCGCACGACAGAGCTTGGAAGGGAAGGAGAGCCATTTGAAATGCAGACTTAGATGGATTGGTCTGCAGGCATCACGTTGCATTTGCAGAGCCCTTGATGTACCTAAACAGTAGAAACCCCCCACAAGTGACCACATATTGGAAACTAGACTCCCCAAGGAACTTATCTAGATGTGTTGTGAGAACTTTGAACCCCCAAGTGTTTCACTCCAGTTTATATCGCAGAGCTGTGAAAATAAAAAATCCTTTTTTTTCCACAAAAATTATTTTTTTAGCCCCTGGTTTTGTATTTTCCCAAGGGTAACAGGAGAAATTGGACCCCAAAAGTTGTTGTCCAATTTGTTCTGAGTACGCTGATACCCCATATGTTGGGGTAAACCCCTGTTTGGGCGCACGGGAGAGCTTGGAAGGGAAGGAGCACTGTTTTACTTTTTCAACGCAGAATTGACTGGAATTGAGATCGGACGCCATATCGCGTTTGGAGAGCCCCTGATGTGCCTAAACAGTGGAAACCCCCGAATTCTAACTGAAAACCTAATCCAAACATACCCCTAATCCTAACCCTAACCACACCCCTAACTCGAACATGCCCCTAGCCCTAATCCCAACCACACCCCTAACCCCAACGCACACTAACCCTAATCCCAACCATTACCCTAACCACACCCCTAACCCTAATCCCAACCCTAATTCCAACCGTAAATGTAATCCAAACCCTAACTTTAGCCCCAACACTAGCCCTAACTTTAGCCCCAACCCTAACCCTAACTTTAGCCCCAACCCTAAACCTAACTTTAGCCCAACCCTAACCCTAACTTTAGCCTCAACCCTAACTTTAGCCCCCACCCTAACCCTAATCCTAACTTTAGCCCTAACCCAAACCCTAACTTTAGCCCCAACCCTAACCCTAACTTTAGCCAACCCTAACCCTAACTTTAGCCAGAAGCCTAACTGTAGCCCTAACCCTAACTGTAGCCCCAACCCTAACTTTAGCCCTAACCCTAACCCTAACTTTAGCCCCAACCCTAACCCTAACTTTAGCCCCAACCCTAACCCTAACTTTAGCCACAACCCTAACTGTAGTCCCAACCCTAACTGTAGCCCCAACCCTAACTCTAGCCCTAACTTTAGTTCCAACCCTAACTTTAGCCCCAACCCTAACTCTAACTTTAGCTCCAACTCTAACCCTAACTTTAGCCCCAACCCTAACCCTAACTTTAGCCCCAACCCTAACCCTAACCCTAATGGGAAAATGGAAATAAGTACATTTTTTAAAATGTAAAATTTTTCCCTAACTAAGGGGGTGATGAAGGGAGGGTTTGATTTACTTTTATAGCGGATTTTTATGATTGGCAGCTGTCACACACTAAAAGATGCTTTTTATTGCAAAAAATAGTTTTTGCGTCTCCACATTTTGAGAGCTATAATTTTTCCATATTTTGGTCCACAGAGTCATGTGAGGTCTTGTTTTTTGTGGGACGAGTTGACGTTTTTATTGGTACCATTTTCGGGCACATGACTTTTTTTATCGCTTTTTATTCCGATTTTTGTGAGGCAGAATGACCAAAAACCAGCTATTCATGAATTTCTTTTTTGGGGAGGGCGTTTATACCATTCCACGCTTGGTAAAATTGATAAATCAGTTTTATTCTTCTGGTCAATACGATTACAGCGATACCTCATTTATATAATTTTTTTATGTTTTGGCGCTTTTATACGATAAAAACTATTTTATATAAAAAATAATTATTTTTGCATCTCTGTATTCTGAGGACTATAACTTTTTTATTTTTTCGCTGATGATGCTGTATGGTGGCTAATTTTTTATGGGACAAGATGACTTTTTCAGCGGTACCATGGTTATTTATATCCGTCATTTTGATCGCGTGTTATTCCATCACATCGTGTTGTTCCGAGGGTCTCAGAGAAGCATGCAGGGAGCCCCCTCTGTGCAATGCTTCCCTGTGCCGCCGGAACGCTGCGATCATCTTTGATCGCAGTATGCCGGGGTTAATGTGCCGGGAGTGGTCTGTGACTGCTCCTGGCACATAGTGCCGGATGTCAGCTGTAATAATCAGCTGACACCCGGTGGCGATCGGCCTCGCTCCCCCCTTGAGCGTGGCCGATCGACTATGACGTAATATACCATCACTGGAAATTAAGTCCCAGGTCACCTCAACAGGATAGTACATCATATGGGATTAAGGGGTTAAAATCATGAAAAAAATATGATTCAGAAAAGTACGAAGTCACCTGCGATGATTACAAAAAATATTTTTTTGCAGACCTATGTAATTCTCAATAAGGTGTTCAATGGTGCGTGGGCTCCGCCGACATTTTGTGACACGTACCTTCGTGGGAAAATGGCCACTGGAGGTGGCGCATGCGCAATCGAGATCTTGGAGGCCAAGATCTCAAGAGATGAGATCTCAATTTCCGCATGCGCCGCCTCTGGTGGCCATTTTCATGTAGTCCACCACATAGAAAAGTGTGGAACACCTTGTCGTACCAGCCTGGGGCCCGCAGCTATCGCCCAACTCCTGCCACCACCAGAAGCTTCCAGCAGCAGCAACCCTGGGACCCGATCCACCGCAGTCAGTAAGCTCCAACGCAGCTACAATTCAGATTATAAGACACACCCCCAAAAAGTGTGTCTTATTATCCAAAAAATTACGATGCTTTCATTCCTTTACTGTCTGTGTCTATTTGAACTTCGATATGGTATGTAGCCCGACGTTGAGCGCAGGTCCCATTCCGCAAAATACTAGGATGCCTTCCACCGCTATCAGGTAGAGTGTGAGAAAGGGATGACTAGGGACTTGATAGGTCTCTCTATATCACTGACTGGCATAAGGAGATTAACCCAGATCAAATCCTGAAATACCATGAGAGTTCTTGTTGATGTGTTCAATATTTATGATATATAAATAAACCTGGCACTCAACTTTCTTATCTGAAGATTTATTTTATTGTCAGCAACAAAAACGTTTCGGTCTCAAACTGGACCTTCCTCAGTTACGTGCTATGCAGAGGTTTGGAGAAAAATGTGCCCGTGTAGGCAAATGATTGATAGTTTCCATGAAGATGCAGAGTGTTAGTCTGTAAACGGCTGACTAGGCAAAGCCCGACTATCAATCATTTGCCTACACGGGCACATTTTTCTCCAAACCTCTGCATAGCACGTAACTGAGGAAGGTCCAGTTTGAGACCGAAACGTTTTTGTTGCTGACAATAAAATAAATCTTCAGATAAGAAAGTTGAGT
Source organism: Ranitomeya variabilis (assembly GCF_051348905.1). Taxonomy (NCBI): domain Eukaryota; kingdom Metazoa; phylum Chordata; class Amphibia; order Anura; family Dendrobatidae; genus Ranitomeya; species Ranitomeya variabilis. The sequence goes on along the minus strand of NC_135234.1, from coordinate 212,118,028 downwards.
GCCAGGTTTATTTATATATGGTTATGGTGTTGGAACCTACCTGAGCACCGCTAATATTAAGGCAGTGCACGAGTTTATTTATCTATTCAATATTTATGAGTCCTATATGTTTTTAACAATATATCAATAAAATTTATTTCTAGGGGTCTAACACTTTTTCTTATTTCAAAGTCTATGAGGCCCTGCTTCATTATATATGAGTTGGTTGTCACTTACATACAGAGTCCCCTGAGTAGTGACATCAAGCTCCTGTTTCCTCCATTCCCTTACAGCAGTGTTCCCCAAGTCTGGTCCTCAAGAGCCACCAACAGGTCATGTTTTTAGGATTTCCTTAGTATTGCCCAGGTGATGGAATTATTGCCTGTGCAGGTGATGCAATTATCACCTGTGCAATACTAAGGAAATCCTGAAAATTCTGGAAATATGACCTGTTGGTGGCTCAAGAGGACCGGACTTGGGGAACACTGCCTTACAGTATGATAGCCAAGACCTGCATTACTGGTATAATGATCACCAAAGCTTTCATATAGAAATCATACAGAGGAAGTATACACTACCCACATTTGGCATTCTGACATCAAGCACTCGTACCACACTATTGCATCCAGCTTCATGCACCTCCTCCTCCGGCTGGCAGTATCATCCAATATATGTGCATCCAGATCTGCTCCGTGTGTCACCATCTGAAAACTTGCTTTACATAACTGTGTCAGTATTCCGGGTTTTCTAAGTCACCTTGTGAATGATTTTGCCTTTTGTTAAGATGGAGTTTGCTGTTTTTGTCTGCCCTACTTCCTGTTCGTTTGTTTAAAACCCGGGTCAGGTGTCAGCCTCTTTGCTGGAGTATTCTGATTCTGTTCTCCTTCAGCTCAGCTGCTGGTTCTGAGTGTGTCTCTACCTCTGGCTCTGGACATTCCCTGCATATGTAAGCTACACTCTCTATGTTATCATTAGTCTGCTGACTTGGAACTTAACCCTTGGTTCATTCCTCCTGGTAAGAACTGTGTTTTTGGAACTTTGTTTATGGACTTGTTTCTGGACTGTGAGTTGCTACATAATCCTTCATTTACTCCCCCCTGGTGGGAGCTGTTGGAAGCAACATCAGTAAAATACTTATGTGAACCTGTTTCTGAACTTACCTGTGTTTATGCCAAATCTGGGATCAACTTGTGAACTAGTTTCTGGACTTACCCGTGTTCATGCCACACCTGGGATGAACTTGTGGACTTGTTCTGGACTTCCCTGTGTTTACTTCATACCTGGATTTGACTCTTTCTGCACTGACAGTGTTTGGATCTGCATCACGTCACCTGTCACACTCACCTTTTGCTCACCTTGCTGAGGACTCTGCCTTAAGAACTCTGCAGATTTACTGTATATATTTCAAGGACTCGTTTCATTCCAGGACACTGTGGGTTATCAGTATATTGTTTTGGGTGTTATTGCTGTTGTACAAATACACTATTTGCACTAAAGAAACCCGTCTCTGTCTGTTCATTGCCCCATGCTATCAGAATCCTTGAGTTCCTACAATAGTATTACAAACTGTTTGCTAGACCAGGTGCTAATGTACCAAGGTGGCAGACAGCCGCGATCCACATATTACAGGGCTGCGAGCCACATGTGGCTCTCGATCTACAGTTTGGGGACCCCTGCTCTACAGTGTATGAAAAGCCCTTTAGCTCCACAACATAGAATGAAAACTTTCAAAACCAAATATAAAGACAATTGCTATCAATTTGAATAGCCCTTTTCATGAAATATTTTCTTACAAAATGCAGTACCTTTACCCTGGACCCCAAAAAGGTTGGTGGGTGTTATGCTGTTTTTTAAAAAAATGGTGCTTGTGAAGGAAATATATAATTGCAAGGGAAACTATAATATCAGTAAATTACCTAGTTAAGGCTGCATCCACATATTGTCTCTACCCAATGGAGATAATATGTGCCTACTCTTATTGCAGGAAATCAGAACCACAGGGGGGTCTCCTGGGAGAATGCTGAGAGATGTCAAACATGGCTGCTCGGACCCTACCCTTAGCTTCAAAGTGCTAGCACATGGTTTGTAACTAGGAAAGAATATTTCCTATTGTCTGTATAGAGAGAAGGACGGGGATACACAGGATATTTTAAGTGCCACAACTTAGGCCATCGTCCATTTACAAACAGCAACTTTTCAATGGGCCAATCCAGGTCATCCTGGATATATATGTTCAGGACTATAAAAAGCTGGGTGACACAAAAGAAGTTGTTCACACGTGAGGGCAGAATAGGAGGCTGAAGGAAAAAGAAGATAACTGTAGACGAAAAAGTATAGGTATTTCTGTTATTTCTCCCTTTTTAAATTATAACTGTTTTGCATATTTGTGTATCATTTTATTTTTACCTTTATATATTTATTGTAAGCACTGTATATTTTATATTAAAGCATAAAATCTTTAATAAGTTTGTTCCTTGTATGTTCCAAAATTAACCATAGCCTTTGAGAAAGTGTGCTACTTTTTGATTGTTCGACAGTAACATATTTTGTGGACTGATCACCCTGTGTGGTGTGTTTGATGAGTGGTGGCAGCGTGTTAAGCACCAAATTTTTCAGACTATAAGATGCATCGGACCATAAGAGGCTCCCCAAAATTTTCAGAAGGAAAATAGGGAAAAAAATAATGTGTGAAATGGGGGTTCGTCTTACAGTCCAAATTCAGCTTACCAGGGAAGGGATCGGCACAGGTGGAGGAGTGGTCACAGGGGTCGTTCTGTGGTCCAGGCTGGTGCGGTGGCCTCCTGGAAATCCCAAGCTGGTGCGGTGGTGGCGGCTCTGTGCTGGGGCAGGGGTGGCAGCTCTGTGCTGGGGCAGGGGCTCTGTGCTGGAGCTCTGTGATGGAGCAGGGGCTCTGTGCTGGGGCTCTGTGCTGGGGCAGGGGGGCTGTGCCCTGGGGCAGGGGCTGTGCTCCGGTGCAGTAGAAGTGGCTCTCTGTGCTCCTTGGGGGGCTCCGCCGGCATTTCATCAAAGCCCGGAGGCCCCCGCACATTCGTTGCTGTCATGCTGCGGTGGCCTCCAAGAGCAAAGCTTCAGGGAACATGGCCGCCGGGCCGGGGGCGGCGCATGCTCAGATTCAAATCTCGGCAAGATCTCGTTTCCCGAGATCTCAGGACGAGATCTAAATCTGAGCATGCGCCACCCCCCACAGAGCACAGAGAGCTGCTGCCACTGCCCTGGAGCACAGTCAGCCACCACCACACCACAGAGCCCCGCCGCACTGCCACAGCTGAGAGATTTGTAAGTATATTGCGACCATAAGACGCACCTCCATTTTCCTCAAAATATTTTTGGGGAAAAAGTGCGTCTTATGGTCTGAAAAATACAGTAATTGGGGTGTCTGAACTGTGTTAGGGATGATTTATGCTCACTTTATAGTAAAAAACAGGTTGAGAGTTGGATTGAATGAGAGGAGATAAATTAACTCTTGCAGGCGCACCCCACGTCACGTACTGAGAAGTGTGTACATGACAGTGCTCTTAGATGTCAGCATCCATAACATGATCTAAAGTCCTCTATCACTCTTTTACATAAACATTTACCTTTTTCAATAAAAGCACTATAGAGAGAGCACAAACGTTTTTTCTATGAGTTATCACATTTATATGCAAAATGCCTCTTCATAGAGGAAGAGGACTTGAACTCTATAGCGCCACCTGTTGGAAGCCGCAATCCTAAAAGTCACTATCAACCCTTTAATGAGTCTTGCAATATGATTTAGGATAAAAACTAGTGATGAGTGAATGTGCTCGGCTGTTATCCGAGTATCTTGGGCGTGCTCGAATAATATGTTCAAGTCCCTGTGGATGCACGTTTTGATGCTGTTAGACTGCTTAAACACATGCAGAAATTGCCTAGCAAACAGACAATTCATTCATGCAGCTGCAAGAACGCGAACATATTAACAACATGAACAAGATACTGGGATAACAGCTGAGCACATTCGTTCATCACTAATAGAAACCAAATCAGAATCTCAGTTTGCAGACACAGTGTTTTGGGGTATTTACCCTCATCAGTGCAAAGCATGAGAATTGATTTCGCTAGGTGAGAGGCTCTGGATTGAGGTCTAAGGGGTAACAATTCTCTTTGTGGAGCGTGACATACCGGCTCATGCATGCCAATTTAAGACGGCTTATTTGCCGTGCAATGCTCCTCTGAGAAATTGAATATGCAAATTGCCTCTTGAGAGAGAAAGAGGACTTGAACTCTATAGCCCCACCTGTTTGAAAGCAGCTATCCTACAAGTCACTATTGACCATTTAACAAGTCTTGCAATATGAATTAGAATGAAAACCAAATCAGAATCTCAATTTGCAGATATGGTGTTTCGGTGTTCAACCCTCATAATAAGAGCTGGATACAGGGGCTCCTAGAAAAAGTACTCTTTTTTTCCATCCATCTTGAACACATGCCTGTTTTATGTCAACCATCGATTTCTATGTTGATAGAAGCATAACAGTCTGAGAGACAGCAATATCACCACTTATCTTAGAAAAACAACAATTTTGAACAGGTCGGAATCCAATCTGTCCTGTTCCGACTTTCCTTAGAGGCAAACGTCTTGTTTATGACCAACTTTATTCTGATGTTCTAAAGACTCAACATCTGATCTTGGATGAGTCACAGTGTATGTTAAAGAACAGGAAATTGTTGGTATATCCTTATGCCGCACCTGTCTCTTGGTAATATTTGCTCAGAGGGAGGCTCCAGGATGTACTGAAGGCAATGAAATGACATCTTCTCACGTCTCCAAAAGCATCCATTATAACTGTTATTAACTTTATCATTTTGAAACACTACAATGAACACACAATGACGGGCTAATTTTGGAGACGTAATGTAAGGCTTAAATGCCATTTTAATGAAATATTTATATTGTATATCCAACACAAAAGGCAAAAAAATCCACAAAAACATTACCATAAGGAATTTCAGCATCATAGTATGAAACATCAAGGCTTCTATATAACTGAGCTGACTTCATATTTCTGTATATGATTGGATTATATTTCATGCTGGGGTCCTGGGTTCAAATCCCACTAAGGACAACATCTGCAAGGAGTTGTACAGGTCCTTCTCAAAAAATTAGCATATAGTGTTAAATTTCATTATTTACCATAATGTAATGATTACAATTAAACTTTCATATATTATAGATTCATTATCAACCAACTGAAATTTGTCAGGTCTTTTATTGTTTTCATACTGATGATTTTGGCCTACAACTCCTGATAACCCAAAAAACCTGTCTCAATAAATTAGCATATCAAGAAAAGGTTCTCTAAACGACCTATTACCCTAATCTTCTGAATCAACTAATTAACTCTAAACACATGCAAAAGATACCTGAGGCTTTTAAAAACTCCCTGCCTGGTTCATTACTCAAAACCCCCATCATGGGTAAGACTAGCGACCTGACAGATGTCAAGAAGGCCATCATTGACACCCTCAAGCAAGAGGGTAAGACCCAGAAAGAAATTTCTCAACAAATAGGCTGTTCCCAGAGTGCTGTATCAAGGCACCTCAATGGTAAGTCTGTTGGAAGGAAACAATGTGGCAGAAAACGCTGTACAACGAGAAGAGGTGACCGGACCCTGAGGAAGATTGTGGAGAAGGACCGATTCCAGACCTTGGGGAACCTGAGGAAGCAGTGGACTGAGTCTGGTGTGGAAACATCCAGAGCCACCGTGCACAGGCGTGTGCAGGAAATGGGCTACAGGTGCCGCATTCCCCAGGTAAAGCCACTTTTGAACCATAAACAGCGGCAGAAGCGCCTGACCTGGGCTACAGAGAAGCAGCACTGGACTGTTGCTAAGTGGTCCCAAGTACTTTTTTCTGATGAAAGCAAATTTTGCATGTCATTCGGAAATCAAGGTGCCAGAGTCTGGAGGAAGACTGGGGAGAAGGAAATGCCAAAATGCCTGAAGTCCAGTGTCAAGTACCCACAGTCAGTGGTGTGGGGTGCCATATCAGCTGCTGGTGTTGGTCCACTGTGTTTCATCAAGGGCAGGGTCAATGCAGCTAGCTATCAGGAGATTTTGGAGCACTTCATGCTTCCTGGCACCTGCTCACAGTGCCAAAACCACTGGTAAATGGTTTACTGACCATGGTATTACTGTGCTCAATTGGCCTGCCAACTCTCCTGACCTGAACCCCATAGAGAATCTGTGGGATATTGTGAAGAGAAAGTTGAGAGATGCAAGACCCAACACTCTGGATGAGCTTAAGGCTGCTATTGAAGCATCCTGGGCCTCCATAACATCTCAGCAGTGTCACAGGCTGATTGCCTCCATGCCACGCCGCATTGAAGCAGTCATTTCTGCCAAAGGATTCCCGACCAAGTATTGAGTGCATAACTGAACATTATTATTTGATGGTTTTTTTGTTTGTTATTAAAAAACACTTTTATTTGATTGGACGGGTGAAATATGCTAATTTATTGAGACAGGTTTTTTGGGTTATCAGGAGTTGTGTGCCAAAATCATCAGTATTAAAACAATAAAAGACCTGACAAATTTCAGTTGGTGGATAATGAATCTATAATATATGAAAGTTTAATTGTAATCATTACATTATGGTAAATAATGAAATGTAACACTATATGCAAATTTTTTGAGAAGGACCTGTATGTTCTCCCTGTGTTTGTGTGGGTTCTACGGTTTTCTCCCATACTTAAAAAAACATACTGATAAGGAATTTAGATTGTGAGCCCCAATAATATCTGTAAAGTGCTGTGGAATTAATGGCGCTATACAGTGGGGACAACAAAGGATATATAATAATATATTGAGATGAACTTTTGTTAATGACCAAATACTTATTTTCCACCATAATTTGCAAAATAAATCTTGCCAAATCAGACAAGGTGATTTTCTGGATTTGTTTTCTCATTTTGACTCTCATAGTTGTCGTCTACCTATGAAGTAAATTACAGGCCTCTCTCATCTTTTTAAGTGGGTGAACTTGCACAATTGGAGGCTGACTAATTACTTTTTTTCCCCACTGTATAAGTGAGTAAAATAAATGTCCTGATATACTACAGCACATTAAATATGTGGAAAAAGGAACAGGCTGGGACAAACACATATAAGTCAATTACTACATGGAATGGGGAGAGCAATGTCTATGAAATAATTCAAATTTTTTATGGCATATGATGAAGTTAATGTTCACTTTATGAAATATAATACTTTTTTTTTCTTATGTCTATATAGATTCATTTCCTGGGAACCTCTAAAAGGGCTTGTCTATTACTCAGACAACCCCTTCTAGATCAGAATATTTCCCCTATGTAAAATAATTAAAGCTACAGTGGCATGTAAAAGTTTGGGCACCTCTGGTCAAAATTACTGTTATTGCGGAAAGTTAAGCAAACAAAAGAAGTCAAACCGAAATGCGCGTCGGGGCGTGTGTGCACAAATGGGACTTTAACCCCTCAAGGTATTTTTTGTGTGATAGTATATATTCTGGTACATTTTCTTGTCACCTTTTTGCTCAGCATTTTTTTGCATCTATACAATTGTTTTATATCACTGGGTTTTGCATATTTAGTATTGATGTTATTTTTTTATTTATTAACTTGACACTTCATTGTACACTTATGCACATTGAATACATATGTACCTATATATCCATCTATTCCGACACCCTATGCACTAATATTGTTTTATCAGATTTGAATGATTTTATACCTATTTACCAAGAGGGTTTCTATTTATTTTGTAATACTATTTTTTCCATGTACCCTGTTGTGTGCATATTGTGGTTTTAACCTTTTTTGCATTGTGATTTGATTTATTGCCATACTAATAAAATATTTCTATTATATTGATTTCTTGTCTAGTATTCCTCCCTTTTAATCTGTGCCTTGGTTTTAAGTCTCTTTTGTGCAATTATATATTCACCCCCTCCATGAACTGGATTGGTAGGCTGTGAGTGATTGTCTTATTAGTATTTTGCACTTGGGTTGCTGCCATATTTACTACATGGGCTTGCCGTATCCAGGGTCGGACTGGGGTGTCTGGGGCCCACCAGGGGAATGGACTCTAGGGGTCCACCCTACAGCTATATGCAAATATCTGTCAGTCGTTATACCCATTAGAGTGGAGCATTGGCTGTAAAACACATGGGGCTCCTGCACATCTACTGTGCGCCCCCATAACTTGGATGTATAATTACGGTAGTTTACATGAATGGGGTTCTTTGGTTAAAACGAGTTATCACTCATCCATGGGCTCCACAGGATAGGTGATTGCTTAGGTCTGATCATTAGAAACTGCACCAATCGGAAGAATGAGGAAGTTTTATCATTGATAGGAAGCTTATCCCCATTTTAAAATGGAGAGGCAGGTGGGATATCTGACCGCAGCTCCATTCATTCTCTTTGGGGCTTCCAGAAAAAAAACAAGTCCAGCCACTTTTGGAATGAATGGATCTGTGGTTCGAAGTATACATGCCACTCCAATCTAATGGGGATAAAAGCTCCACATTCTGACGTTTGGGTCCCAGCAGTCAGACCCCCCACCAGTCAATACGTTATCACTAATCGGGTGGAGAGGCGATTACTTTTTTCCACAGGAGAACCCCTGTAAGTGCATCTCTGCCGCTGTGTTCCAAGTATCTAATTTCTAATGGGAATAAGAATCTTCTAATTAATATCAGAGAGAACAAATGACCGCCATATACAACACAATCCACTATACCAAGACCAATACAGGGGAGAAATACTACCACACCATGAACAGAGCACATAGTGACCAAATAATACCACATACAAGGAGAAATACCGCTACACCATAACTAGACTACATATTCTACCTCATAGTGACCGAATAATACCACATACTAGGGACAAATACCGCCACACAGTGACCAGACCACAAATTACCACCACACAGTGATTGAATGCTACAATACTGTTATGGACCTGGTGGTTAGGAGCACCCGAAATGACCTGATGAGTAAACTAGTAATCGGAACAAGCTCTGGGAAAGTGGCAACTCTGCTGACCACAAACTCTACTCCTATCACACACACTAGAAATAGCTGTGGAGCGTACCTAACTCTCCCTAGACGCCTCTTCACAGCCTAAGAGCTAACTACCCCTAAAGATAGAAATAGAGCCTAACCTTGCCTCAGAGAAATTCCCCAAAGGTAAAGGCAGCCCCCCACATATATTGACTGTGAGTTAAGAGGAAAGTCACAAACACAGGAATGAAACAGGTTTTAGCAAAGGAGGCCAGACTTTCACTAAATAGTCAGAGGATAGAAAAGGGAACTATGCGGTCAGCACAAAAGACTACAAAAAACCACGCAGAGTAAGCAAAAAGACTCCCCACACCGACTCACGGTGTGGAGGTGCCACTCTGCACCCCAGAGCTTCCAGCTAGCAAGGGAATATCATGATAGCAAGCTGGACTAGAAATTAGCAGTACTAAGAAATATATTCAGGAAGCAGTAACAACAAATGAACTAGCAAAGACTTAGCTTCTGCTGGAGTAGACAGGTCCTCAGAGAAGTCCAAGAGAGATCTGAACCAATACTGATACATTGACAGCTGGCATGAAGTAACGATCTGAGTAGAGTTAAATAGGGAAGCCAGCCTAACAGTAAACGAGGTCAGCTGAGAAAGCAAACCTCAGAGACCAGCAGTTCCGCTCAAAGCCACCAGAGGGAGTCCAAGAGCAGAACTAACCAAAGTACCATTCATGACCACAGGAGGGAGTCTGAGAACGGAATTCACAACAGTACCCCCCCTTGAGGAGGGGTCACCGAACCCTCACCAGGGCCCCCAGGCCGATCAGGACGAGCCAAATGAAAAGCACGAACTAAATCGGCAGCGTGGACATCGGAGGCAACAAGCCAGGAATTATCCTCCTGACCATAGCCCTTCCACTTAACCAGGTACTGCAGCTTCCGTCTCGAAATACGAGAATCCAAAATTTTTTCCACCACATACTCCAACTCCCCCTCAACCAACACCGGGGCAGGAGGATCAATGGAGGGAACCATAGGCGCCACGTACCTCCGCAACAACGACCTATGGAACACATTATGGATGGCAAAAGAAGCTGGAAGGACCAAACGAAATGAGACAGGGTTGAGAATTTCAGAAATCTTATAAGGACCAATGAAATGAGGCTTAAACTTAGGAGAAGAAACCTTCATAGGAACATAACGAGAAGACAACCAAACCAAATCCCCAACACGAAGTCGGGGACCAACACAACGACGTCGGTTAGCGAAACGTTGAGCCTTCTCCTGGAACAACGTCAGATTGTCCACTACGTGAGTCCAAATTTGCTGCAACCTGTCCACCACAGAATCCACACCAGGACAGTCAGAAGGCTCAACCTGCCCCGAAGAAAAACGAGGATGAAAACCAGAATTGCAAAAAAAAAGGCGAAACCAAAGTAGCCGAACTAGCCCGATTATTAAGGGCGAACTCAGCCAATGGCAAGAAGGTCACCCAATCATCCTGATCAGCAGAAACAAAGCATCTCAGATAGGTTTCCAAAGTCTGGTTGGTTCGTTCGGTTTGGCCATTTGTTTGAGGATGGAAAGCCGAAGAAAAAGACAAATCAATGCCCATCTTAGCACAAATGGACCATCTTAGAAAAGCGATCACAAACCACCCAGATGACAGACATCTTTTGAGAGACAGGAAGATCTGAAATAAAATCCATGGAAACATGCGTCCAAGGCCTTTTCGGGACTGGCAAGGGCAAAAGCAACCCACTGGCACGAGAACAGCAGGGCTTAGCCCGAGCACAAGTCCCACAGGACTGCACAAAAGAACGCACATCCCGAGACAAGGAAGGCCACCAAAAGGACCTAGCCACCAAATCTCTGGTCCAAAAAATCCCAGGATGACCAGCCAACACTGAGCAATGAACCTCAGAAATAACTCTGCTAGTCCATCTATCAGGGACAAATAGTTTCTCCACTGGACAACGGTCAGGTCTATCAGCCTGAAACTCCTGCAGCACCCGCCGCAAATCAGGGGAGATGGCAGACAGAATTACCCCCTCTTTGAGAATACCAGCCGGCTCAGGGACTCCCGGAGAATCAGGCACAAAACTCCTAGAAAGGGCATCCGCCTTCACATTCTTAGAACCTGGAAGGTATGAGACCACAAAATCGAAACGGGAGAAAAACAGCGACCATCGAGCCTGTCTAGGATTCAACCGCTTGGCAGACTCGAGATAAGTCAGATTTTTGTGATCTGTCAAGACCACCACGCGGTGCTTGGCTCCCTCAAAGCAATGTCGCCACTCCTCGAATGCCCACTTCATAGCTAGCAGCTCCCGATTGCCAACATCATAATTACGCTCAGCAGGCAAAAACTTTCTAGAAAAGAAGGCACATGGCTTCATCACAGAGCCATCAGAACTTCTTTGAGACAAAACAGCCCCTGCTCCAATCTCAGAAGCATCAACCTCGACCTGAAAAGGGAGCGAAACATCTGGCTGACGCAACACAGGGGCCGAAGAAAAACGACGTTTCAGCTCCTGAAAAGCCTCAACGGCCGCAGAGGACCAATTCACCACATCAGCACCTTTCTTTGTCAAATCAGTCAAAGGTTTAACCACACTAGAAAAATTAGCGATGAAGCGACGGTAAAAATTAGCAAAACCCAGGAATTTCTGAAGGCTCTTCACAGATGTAGGTTGAGTCCAATCATAAATGGCCTGAACTTTAACAGGGTCCATCTCGATAGTAGAAGGGGAAAAAATGAAGCCCAAAAAGGAAACCTTCTGAACTCCGAAGAGACATTTAGACCCCTTCACAAACAAGGAATTAGCACGAAGAACCTGAAATACCATTCTGACCTGTTTCACATGAGACTCCCAATCATCCGAAAAGACCAAAATATCATCCAAATATACAATCATGAATCTATCCAGATACTTTCGGAAGATGTCATGCATAAAGGACTGAAACACAGATGGAGCATTTGAAAGCCCGAATGGCATTACCAGGTACTCAAAATGGCCCTCGGGCGTATTAAATGCTGTTTTCCATTCATCGCCCTGTTTAATACGCACAAGGTTATACGCCCCTCGAAGATCTATCTTGGTGAACCAACTAGCCCCCTTAATCCGAGCAAACAAATCAGACAGCAGAGGCAAAGGGTACTGAAATTTGACCGTGATCTTATTGAGAAGGCGGTAATCTATACAGGGTCTCAGAGAACCATCCTTCTTGGCCACAAAAAAGAACCCTGCTCCCAACGGTGATGAAGACGGGCGAATATGCCCTTTCTCCAAGGACTCCTTTATATAACTCCGCATAGCGGCGTGCTCTGGAACAGATAAATTGAAAAGTCGGCCCTTAGGAAACTTACTACCAGGAATCAAATTTATAGCACAATCACAATCCCTATGAGGGGGTAGGACACTGGATTTGGGCTCATCAAATACATCCTGGTAATCCGACAGAAACTCAGGGACTTCAGAAGGAGTGGAAGCAGAAATTGACACCAACGGAACATCGCCATGTACCCCTTGATAACCCCAACTAGACACAGACATTGATTTCCAATCCAATACTGGATTATGAATTTGTAGCCAAGGCAAACCCAACACGACCACATCATGCAAATTATGCAACACCAAAAAGCGAATATCTTCCTGATGTGCAGGAGCCATGCACATGGTCAACTGAGTCCAGTACTGAGGTTTATTCTTGGCCAACGGCGTGGCATCAATTCCCCTTAATGGAATAGGATACTGCAAAGGCTCCAAGAAAATACCACAGCGCCTGGCAAACTCCAAGTCCATCAAATTCAGGGCAGCGCCTGAATCCACAAATGCCATAACCGAGTAGGATGACAAAGAGCAAATCAGAGTAACAGACAAAAGAAATTTAGGCTGTACAGTACCAATGGTGACAGACCTAGCGAACCGCTTAGTGCGCTTAGGACAATCAGAGATAGCATGAGTGGGGTCACCACAGTAAAAACACAGCCTATTCTGACGTCTGTGTTCTTGCCGTTCAGTTCTGGTCAAAGTTCTATCACATTGCTCAGGCCTCTGCTCAGAGGACACCGCCAAATGGTGCACAATTTTGCGCTCACGCAAACACCGATCAATTTGGATGGCCAAGGACATTGATTCATTCAGACCAGCAGGCGTGGGGAATCCCACCATAACATCCTTAAGGGCTTCAGAAAGACCCTTTCTAAAAATTGCTCCCAGGGCACCCTAATTCCATTGAGTAAGCACAGACCATTTTCTAAACTTCTGACAATATATCTCTGCTTCATCCTGACCCTGACACAAAGCCAGCAAGATTTTATCTGCCTGATCCACTGAATTCGGTTCGTCATAAAGCAATCCAAGCACCAGAAAAAACGCATCTACATTAAGCAATGCAGGATCTCCTGGCGCAAGGGAGAATGCCCAGTCTTGAGGGTCGCCACGCAACAAAGAAATAATAATTTTTACTTGCTGAATGGGGTCACCAGAGGAGCGGGGTTTCAAAGCAAGAAACAGTTTACAATTATTTTTGAAATTCAGAAACTTACCGTATATACTCGAGTATAAGCCGAGATTTTCAGCCCAAATTTTTGGGCTGAAAGTGCCCCCTCGGCTTATACTCGAGTCACGGTCGGCGGGTGAGGGGGAGAGGGCGCTGAGGCATACTTACCTGCTTCCGGGGCTCCTGGCGCTCCCCCTGCCCGTCCCACGGTCTCCGGGTGCCGCAGCTCTTCCCCTGTTCAGCGGTCACATGGGACCGCTCATTAGAGAAATGAATAGGCTGCTCCACCTCCCATAGGGGCGGAGCCGCATAATTCATTTCTCTAATCAGCGGTGCCGGTGACCGCTGACAGAGGAAGAGGCTGCGGCACCGAAGACCAGCTGTCCGGGGGAAGGAGCGGGACGCCGGGAGCAGGTAAGTATTACATATTTACCTTCCCTCGTTCCACCTGCCGTGCGCCGCTCAGTCTTCGCGTCCTCTTGTTCTGACTGTTCAGGTCAGAGGGCGCGATGACGCATATAGTGTGCGCGCCGCCCTCTGCCTGATCAGTCAGTGCAGAGAGACGCCGGGACGCTGAGGAGCTGCAAGCAAGAGAGTTGAGTATGTGTTTTGTTTTTTTTATTGCAGCAGCAGCAGCAATGGCACAGATTTATGTGGAGTATCTATGGGGCAACGGTGCAGAGCACTATATATAAGGCACAGCTTTATGTGGAGCATCTATGGGGCAATGGTGCAGAGCACTATATATAAGGCACAGCTTTATGTGGAGCATCTATGGGGCCATAATCAAAGGTCAAAGGTGCAGAGCATTATATATGGCACAGCTATCTAATGGGCCATAATCAAAGGTGCAGAGCATTGTATATGGCACAGCTATCTATGGGGCCATAATCAAAGGTGCAGAGCATTATATATGGCACAGCTATCTATGGGGCCATAATCAAAGGTGCAGAGCATTATATATGGCACAGCTATCTATGGGGCCATAATCAAAGGTGCAGAGGTAATATATAGCACAGCTATCTATGGGGCCATCATCAAAGGTGCAGAGCATTGTATATGGCACAGCTATCTATGGGGCCATAATCAAAGGTGCAGAGCATTGTATATGGCACAGCTATCTATGGGGCCATAATCAAAGGTGCAGAGCATTGTATATGGCACAGCTTTCTATGGAGCATCTATGGGGCCATAATGAACTGTGCAGACCATTATATATGGCACAGCTTTATGTGGAGCATCTATGGGGCCATAATGAACGGTGCAGAGCATTATATGTGGCACAGCTTTATGTTGAGCATCTATGGGGCCATAATGAACGGTGCAGAGCATTATATGTGGCACAGCTTTATGTCGAGCATCTATGGGGCCATAATGAACGGTATGGAGCATCTATTTTTAATTTTGAAATTCACCGGTAGCTGCTGCATTTTCCACCCTAGGCTTATACTTGAGTCAATAAGTTTTCCCAGTTTTTTGTGGCAAAATTAGGGGGGTCGGCTTATACTCGGGTCGGCTTATACTCGAGTATATACGGTAGATCTATCCCCAGAAAACAAATCAGGAATTGGAATTCTAGGCTCTAACATCGGATTCTGAACTACATAATCTTGAATGCTTTGTACTCTGGCAGTGAGATGATCCACACAAGAGGACAGACCTTGAATATCCATATCTACACCTGAGTCCTGAACCACCCAGAGATTAAGGGGAAAAGAGACAAAACACACTGCAAATAAAAAAAAATGGGTTCAGAACTTCTCTTATCCCTCTTTTGAGATGCATTAACACTTTGTTGGCCAGCTGTACTGTTATGGACCTGGTGGTTAGGAGCACCCGAAATGACCTGATGAGTAAACTAGTAATCGGAACAAGCTCTGGGAAAGTGGGAACTCTGCTGACGGCAAACTCTACTCCTATCACACACACTAGAAATAGCCGTGGAGCGTACCTAACTCTCCCTAGACGCCTCTTCACAGCCTAAGAGCTAACTACCCCTAAAGATAGAAATAGAGCCTAACCTTGCCTCAGAGAAATTCCCCAAAGGTAAAGGCAGCCCCCCACATATATTGACTGTGAGTTAAGAGTAGTGTTGAGCGATACCGTCCGATACTTGAAAGTATCGGTATCGGAAAGTATCGGCCGATACCGGCAAAGTATCGGATCTAATCCGATACCGATACCCGATACCAATACAAGTCAATGGGACTCATGTATCGGACGGTATCCCTGATGGTTCCCAGGGTCTGAAGGAGAGGAAACTCTCCTTCAGGCCCTGGGAACCATATTAATGTGTAAAATAAAGAATTAAAATAAAAAATATTGCTATACTCACCTCTCCGACGCAGCCTGCACCTTACCGAGGGAACCGGCAGCGTTGTTTGCTTAAAATTCGCGCTTTAACATCCTTATTTTAAAATGCGCGCGTCTCCTGCCTCCCGTGACGTCACGGCTTGTGATTGGCTGCGTCGCCCATGTGACCGCGACGCAACCAATCACAACGCCGGAACGTAATTTTAAAATCCTGAAGGACCTGAAATTACGTCATGGCTTGCTGTGATTGGTTGCGTCCCGGCCACATGGGCGGCACGCGACCAATCACAAGCCGGGACTTCGCGTAAGGATGTTAAAGCGCGAATTTTAAGCAAACAACGCTGCCGGTTCCCTCGGTAAGGTGCAGGCTGCGTCGGAGAGGTGAGTATAGCAATATTTTTTATTTTAATTCTTTATTTTACACATTAATGTTGTTTCGATACCGATACCCGATACCACAAAAGTATCGGATCTCGGTATCGGAATTCCGATACAGCAAATATCGGCCGATACCCGATACTTGCGGTATCGGAATGCTCAACACTAGTTAAGAGGAAAGTCACAAACACAGGAATGAAACAGGTTTTAGCAAAGGAGGCCAGACTTTCACTAAATAGTCAGAGGATAGAAAAGGGAACTATGCAGTCAGCACAAAAGACTACAAAAAACCACGCAGAGTAAGCAAAAAGACTCCCCACACCGACTCACGGTGTGGAGGTGCCACTCTGCACCCCAGAGCTTCCAGCTAGCAAGGGAATATCATGATAGCAAGCTGGACTAGAAATTAGCAGTACTAAGAAATATATTCAGGAAGCAGTAACAACAAATGAACTAGCAAAGACTTAGCTTCTGCTGGAGTAGACAGGTCCTCAGAGAAGTCCAAGAGAGATCTGAACCAATACTGATACATTGACAGCTGGCATGAAGTAACGATCTGAGTAGAGTTAAATAGGGAAGCCAGCCTAACAGTAAACGAGGTCAGCTGAGAAAGCAAACCTCAGAGACCAACAGTTCCGCTCAAAGCCACCAGAGGGAGTCCAAGAGCAGAACTAACCAAAGTACCATTCATGACCACAGGAGGGAGTCCGAGAACGGAATTCACAATAAATACTGATTAATGAATACAAACCACAATACTAACAACACTGTTATTACCACCAGTGCCATTATACACAGAAGCTCTGCATATCGTATATAGGTAATACAGTGATCACCAGTGACATTATACACAGGAGCTCTGTATATAGTGTATCGTGTACAGGTAATGCAGGGATCACCAGTGACATTATACACAGGAGCTCTGTATATAATGTACAAGTAATACAGTGATCACCGGTGACATTATAGACAGAAGCTCTGTATATAGTGTCAGTGTTCAGGTAATACAGTGATCACCAATGACCTTATACACAGAAGCTTTGTGTATACTGTCAGTGTACAGGTAATACAGTGAACACCAGTGACATTGTACACAGGAGCTCTGTATATAATGTATAGTGTGCGTGTACATGTAATAAACTGACTCACCAGTGACGTCTGTAGTTGAAAATAAATAACGTGTGCACCACCGTGAAGGTGCCAAGGTAGGTTCCCACACCGTGTAACAGTAAATAAAACCTGGCACTCAACTTAAGGTGAATCTCCTTTTATTGTGGCAAAGGAGAATTTAAACGTTTCGGCCTATGTGGCCTTCATCAGTAACTGAATATAGACAAAAAAACAACATGAGTTGACATCACTCAAAAAATAAACAAAGTATATACATCAATAGAAACAGTGGTCCATGAGAATATTAGATACATGTAACTATATAGGAGGTAAACACCAATAGAATGTTAGTCCACATAATGTCATAGCAAGGCTTTTGCCAGGTTTTATTTACTGTTACACGGTGTGGGAACCTACTTGGCACCTTCACGGTGGTGCATACGTTATTTATTTTCACATACGTTCACCCTTACGTATAGCACACTGTTTGGTCATAACATCACTAGTTTTTTCCTATAATGCGGAAGAAACATCGAATATTATTGCTCAGTCCACCGTTTCCAGCGACTTCCTCAAAATTCCACCTAGGGAAACCCGTGGGAGGGATTTAGAGAGGGAACTATGCCATCAGGTCAACAGTGAGCTACATTGTGCCACTTTGACTGAATACCTCAGAGTTCAGAGAATACCACAGGGCTTACGGGTACTATTACGTCGGACTCTCTTTAGTGATTGTACAGAATACTGCTCTAAGTTTGAAAAAATACTTAATAAGTGTTCATTTGATCTCATTACTTTGACCATAGAACACCTGCACAAGGATATCGCATCTAGCTCTGAGCGCATTAGGAGCATAGAAACCCAATTGGCATCTGCCAGCACAATAGAAGAACTAAGCTCACTCAAAGCTCAAATTCAAACCAACATAGACTTGCACAGAAAGGATACTGAAAGCAAGAAAAGAAATAAATTTGTACGAGACACCGAGGATTACGAACTAGACCGTGTGTACAAATGGCGTTCAAAACCCTCCTCCAGATGGATACCTACAAGAACTGTTTCCAGATCTTCCATCGATCTCTCCACTTCGGGGTCAGAACAAGAGAGGAGAGAACTACCATCCACGAGTCATTTTTTACAGAAAGGAAGGAGGCCACCAAGAAGAAGAGGACCAGGAGAGGGCATGGACACAGGCAGAAACAACAGTCAGAAACGAATTACTCGCTCTCAGGTAATTGGCCGCTAGTAGTTAATATTTCCACCAGGACATTGGGGATTGCAGAACATAATGTCCTACAAAAGGGCTTGTCTTACTGCCCATCATATAAACGTAGGACTTTTGACTTAGAAATGGACCTATTAAAGTTTTTTCGTCGGTTAAGACTTAAGGCTTATTTTGCAGAAACACCTTCTCAGACTACATTAGTCTCACCATCAGATGTTAACCCTAAACTCCTGACAGCGGCCAGCCTAGGGCTGAGACCGAAGAGCACATTTAAACCACCACATGGCTCCCACACTCTTGAGTCATTTATTGATTTGGTGTATAAGTCATTCAATGATCTCTGCTCACACATCAATAGTGGCCAACTACATTATCCCTCTAATCTTTCCTCCCTGGATCAACAGGCCCTCAGGTCATTACAGGATGATTCCAACTTGGTTATTAAACCAGCTGATAAAGAAGGAGCTATAGTTGTCATGAACAAAATAGATTATACCAATGAGATTCTGAGACAACTTGGGGATGCTACCATCTACAATGAATTACCTTGGGATCCCACCAGCAGCATTCGAGAACTAGTCACTGGGACCCTTCAGAGGTATCTCAGTCTGGGGGTCTTGGATTCAAAGACCTGTGAATTTTTAACTAAAAGCCATCCTATCACTCCGGTGTTCTACACCCTACCCAAGATTCACAAAAATCTACACAGCCCCCCTGGTAGACCCATAGTGGCTTCCACAGAATCTATTCTCTCCCCCCTCTCAGTCTTCCTTGAGAAAATCTTAACACCTCTAATCAAAAAAACACCTTCCTTCCTTCTAGACACTAGTGATTTCCTATCCCATATCAAATGACTAGGCACTATATCGTCTCAGTCCTTCCTAGTGTCCTTTGATGTTAAGGATTTATATACATCAATACCACATGAACAGGGGATTGATGCAGTACATCGACTCCTCACTTCCTCTAACATGATCCAAGAACAGGTGAGCCTTTGTATTGACCTCCTTAGACTGGTCCTTACACGGAACTTCTTCATGTTTCAAAATAAATACTTTCTTCAAATCCATGGGACCGCGATGGGGTCGAATGTAGCACCTCCTTACGCCAACTGTTACATGGCTGACTATGAAGCTACCCTTATCTATACTCACCCCTTGTATCTGAATCACATACATTTGTGGAAACGCTTTATAGATGACATCTTTTGTATTTGGGAAGGTCTGGTTGAGACCCTTCAGACATTCTATCAGTTTCTAAATACCTCATGGCCAGGCCTATCATTTCCATGGCATATGATCTAAGAAAATTGAGTTTCTTAGATACAAAGGTTATTAAGGATGAACATGGTCTACTTTCCACTGACCTATACACAAAAGAGACTGACAGAAACAGCCTCCTTCACTTTGACAGTTTTCACCCCAAATCCATGAAGGCCTCTATACCTAAATCTCAGGTACAGAGGATTAATCGTATAGTGTCGGATGACACTGTACGTTCTGTAAGGGTTGATGAACTACATACGAAATTTCGCCAACGGGGTTATCCCACTTCCGTTTTGAACGAGGCACGTCATCCTGGCCCAAGAAACAATACAATAGGAACTACACGAATTCCTTTCGTGCATTCTTACCATCCATATGCTTATCTGCTACACAAAATGATTCGCAGGCACTGGCATTTACTACAAGAAGCACACCCTAATGTTCCAGAATTTAGGACCCCTTTTCTTCCGTGTTTCAAAAGGGCCCCAAATATCTATATATATAATTGTCTAAGTGTTTTTCTGTCTGTCTGTCTGTCCTGGAAATCCCGCGTCTCTGATTGGTCGAGGCCACCAGGCCTCGACCAATCAGCGCCGGGCACAGCATGGCGACGATGATGTCATAAAGGTTGCCTCGACCAATCAGCGACGGGCACAGTCTGCCGCGAATTCGCCTCGGCCAATCAGCGACGGGCACAGTATCGACGTAGATGTCATAATGGTTGCCATGGCGACGATGATGTCATAAAGGTTGCCTCGACCAATCAGCGACGGGCACAGTCTGCCGCGAATTCTGGAATCATCATTGTCCATATACTACAGGGACATGCATATTCTAGAATACCCAATGCGTTAGAATCGGGCCACAGTCAACAATCGGGCCACAATCAGCGACGGACACAGCAAGGCGACGATGATGTCATAAAGGTTGCCTCGACCAATCAGCGACGGGCACAGTCTGCCGCAAATTCGCCTCGACCAATCAGCGACGGGCACAGTATCGACGTAGATGTCATAATGGTTGCCATGGCGACGATGATGTCATAAAGGTTGCCTCGACCAATCAGCGACGGGCACAGTCTGCCGCGAATTCTGGAATCATGATTGTCCATATACTACGGGGACATGCATATTCTAGAATACCCGATGCGTTAGAATCGGGCCGCAATCTAGTAAGAGATAAACTCGTGAGGGCGGATATGGTCCCACCCCTAACCACATCTCGCCAACAGTTTCTACAGAATCCCAAATATGGAACTTTCCCGTGCCTTCACTGCAACCAATGTAGTAATGTCATCA
The DNA here is from genome assembly GCF_051348905.1 of Ranitomeya variabilis. Taxonomy (NCBI): domain Eukaryota; kingdom Metazoa; phylum Chordata; class Amphibia; order Anura; family Dendrobatidae; genus Ranitomeya; species Ranitomeya variabilis. Next base: position 212,096,918 of record NC_135234.1, on the reverse strand, counting down.
AGGGTGATTACTTTTCTCATCCTCAGTCCGGCAAACGATTCAAAATACGTGATTACTTTACATGTGATACCTCGTTCCTGATCTATTTGATCAAGTTCCCGTGCGGTCTGATGTACATAGGGGAAACTACTCAACCGGTGAAGGATCGAATATCCAAACACAAATCGACCATCCGATGCAATAATCTTCTCCTTCCGATACCCCAACACTTCGCCTCTCACAAACATAATGTTTCCCAATTGAAATTTCAAATTATAGAACATATACCACAACCTAGGCGGGGAGGTGATCGAGTTCAGAGATTAAAACAACGCGAAGCATTTTGGATACACACCTTAGGGACCTTACACCCAAGGGGTCTAAATAGAGATTATGATCTCCTATCCTTTATCTAAGTGTGTATCCCCATAAGTTTGCTTGCTGTGGAGTTATACCTGCTTTATATTTGATCACCTGTATCATGTTTATGTATATTAATTATGTTTCTCCCTTTACAGAGCCATCTTTATTGAACCACTCCCACCTCCCCTTGTCACCTGGAGTCACATCACGCTGGCTGTCCCTTTAACATCTTGCGGGACGACATAGCACAAGGCACCTTTTCCTTACCAGCCACTGTACTATGGTGGAACACAAATAATTCTGCTGGTACGCAGGCTATGCGCACGCCCAGTACATTTCATCGACGCTCCTGCACTCATTCTGCTGGCCGGACCTAAGCCACACCCATTTCCATTTAGGCATGGTGGAACACGAACATGGCCGCTGGAACGCACACAATGGGCACGCCCAGCACCTCTAATGACGCTTGTGCACTAACCTGCTGCCTGGACTTTAGCCACGCACACTTACTGATAAGTTATGGCGCTCAACACTCCCACAACAGACAAGCGGTGGACACCGCGTCGCTGGGGTGGACGCCAGATACATTAAGGAACACAGGTTGGTTAACCACTTCGTTTACTCACCGCTGAATCACCACTGGCATGGAACTTTATATTCTGCATTATTGCAGGCTGCAGCCCTCACGCCGGACAAAATATAGCCGGATCCTAAGGAGCCTATTTCTACACTAATCGGGTAGGCACACCGCCAGCTCACTTTTTACTAACAGTGGGGCACGTCACTTATATTCTATCCCATGTTCACGCTTTATTTGTAGACTCTAGGCATACCATAGCCCTACAGCAGGACCTTTAGGCATCCCTGCCTCTCTTTGACCAATAAGGGTATGCTATAATATATTTTTTTATCTCTTTGCAAACTTGGCGTTTAATGCTAAACATTTCCTGCGGTTTGTAGTTGAAGTCCTTCGTCTTCGCTTTTCTTCATCCAGTACAGACCATCAGTTCTTGCAGCCATCTCTACAAAATATAACACAGTCATCAATAACTGATCGCTTCCAGAGCACTTTCCCCACTTTTTTCACCGACTTCAATACTATGTCAGATGAAAAAAAGCGACACAGTGTGTACAGTAACAGGACCCCCATTTTGCTCCCTCCATGGAAAATAGTTTCCTAAAAAGTAAATTATATGACAGTAGTAATAATGTCCCTATTTGGATCCTAAAGAAATTATGTTCCCCACTGTTCACCATAAACTAATACAGCATGTTCCTCATTCTGGCCCTCAAACCGTAATTAAATGCCTCCCCCTGGCCCTCTTTATTTAATAATCTTGCCCAGCCTGGCCCCCTTTATTTTATAATATGACCCATCATGGCCCCCCATGTCCCTTATCTAGCCTGGCCCCCCATGTCCCTTGTCTAGACTGACCCCAATAGCTACAGCCTGGGCCCCAGATATCCATCCTGCCCCCAGCTATCCAAACAGGCCCCCATATATTTCCATTGTCATCCTCCCCCTCTATATCCGTCCCTTGTGCTGCTCCCCCATATATCAATCATGGGCCCATTTGCTGCTTCCCTTATATATCCATCATGTTCCTCTGTGGTGCTCCCCCCATGTAACAATCATGGGCCCATGTGATGCTCCCCCCATATATCCATCCTAGTCCTTTGTGCTGCCACTCCCCATATATCAAATCCTAGTCCCTTGTGCTCTTCCACCCCATATATCCATCATGTGCCCATGTGCTGCTCTCCCACATATATTCATCCATAGTTACATAGTTATTAAGGTTGAAGGAAGACTTTAAGTCCATCTAGTTCAACACATAGCCTAACATGCCCTAACATGTTGATCCAGGGGAAGGCAAAAAAAAACCATGTGGTAAGAGTAAGCTCCACCATGGGGAAAAAAATTCCTTCCCGACCCACATACGGCAATCAGACTAGTTCCCTGGATCAACGCCTTATCAAGGAATCTAATATATATACCCTGTAACATTATACTTTTCAAGAAAGGTATCCAGTCCCCTCTTAAATTTAAGTAATGAATCACTCATTACAACATCATACGGCAGAGAGTTCCATAGTCTCACTGCTCTTACAGTAAAGAATCCGCGTCTGTTATTATGCTTAAACCGTTTTTCCTCCAGACGTAGAGGATGCCCCCTTGTCCCTGTCACCAGTCTATGATTAAAAAGATCATCAGAAAGGTCTTTGTACTGTCCCCTCATATATTTATACATTAACATAAGATCACCCCTTAGCCTTCGTTTTTCCAAACTAAATAGCCCCAAGTGTAATAACCTATCTTGGTATTGCAGACCCCCCAGTCCTCTAATAACCTTGGTCGCTCTTCTCTGCACCCGCTCTAGTTCAGCTATGTCTTTCTTATACACCGGAGACCAGAACTGTGCACAGTATTCTAAGTGTGGTCGAACTAGTGACTTGTATAGAGGTAAAATTATGTTCTCCTCATGAGCATCTATGCCTCTTTTAATGCATCCCATTATTTTATTTGCCTTTGTAGCAGCTGTCTGACACTGGCCACTGAATATGAGTTTGTCATCCACCCATACACCCAGGTCTTTTTCATTGACGGTTTTGCCCAGAGTTTTAGAATTAAGCACATAGTTATACATCTTATTACTTCTACCCAAGTGCATGACCTTACATTTATCCCCATTAAAGCTCATTTGCCATTTATCAGCCCAAGCTTCTAGTTTACATAAATCATCCTGTAATATAAAATTGTCCTCCTCTGTATTGATTACCCTGCAGAGTTTAGTGTCATCTGCAAATATTGAAATTCTACTCTGAATGCCCCCTACAAGGTCATTAATAAATATGTTAAAAAGAAGAGGGCCCAATACTGACCCCTGTGGTACCCCACTACTAACCGCGACCCAGTCCGAGTGTGCTCCATTAATAACCACCCTTTGTTTCCTATCCCTGAGCCAGCTCTCAACCCACTTGCACATATTTTCCACTATCCCCATTATTCTCATTTTATGTATCAACCTTTTGTGTGGCACCATATCAAAAGCTTTTGAAAAGTCCATATACACTACATCTACTGGGTTTCCTTGGTCCAGTCCGGAACTTACCTCTTCATAGAAGCTGATCAAATTAGTCTGACATGATCGGTCCCTAGTAAACCCGTGCTGATACTGGGTCATGAGGTTATTCCTCTTCAGATACTCCAGTATAGCATCCCTTAGAATGCCCTCCAGGATTTTACCCACAGTAGAGGTTAAGCTTACTGGCCTATAATTTCTGAGTTCAGTTTTTGTCCCCTTTTTGAATATTGGCACCACATTTGCTATACGCCAGTCCTGTGGTACAGACCCTGTTATTATGGACTCTTTAAAGATTAAAAATAATGGTCTATCAATGACTGTACTTAATTCCTGCAGTACTCGGGGGTGTATCCCATCCGGGCCCGGAGATTTGTCAATTTTTGTGATTTTTAGACGCCGCTGTACTTCCTGCTGGGTTAAGCAGGTAACATTTAATTGGGAATTTTTATCACTAGTCATATTGGCTGCCATGGGATTTTCTTTTGTAAATACTGATGAAAAAAAGTCATTTAGCATATTGGCTTTTTCCTCATCCTCATCCACCATTTCACCCAGACTATTTTTAAGGGGGCCAACACTATCATTTTTTTAGTTTCTTACTATTTATGTAGTTAAAGAATATTTTGGGGTTATTTTTGCTCTCTCTAGCAACGAGTCTCTCTGTCTCAATCTTTGCCGCCTTGATTTGCTTTTTACAGAATTTATTTAATTTTTTGTATTTATTTAATGCCTCCTCACTACCTACTTCCTTTAATTCTCTAAATGCTTTCTTTTTGTCACTTATTGCACCCCTTACAGCTTTATTTAGCCATAGTGGTTTCCTCCTATTTCTAGTATGTTTATTCCCATACGGTATGTACTGTGCACAGGTCCTATCCAGGATGCTAATAAACGTCTCCCATTTTCTTTGTGTACTTTTATGTCTCAGGATATCGTCCCAGTTAATTGCACCAAGATCCTCTCTCATCCGTTGGAAATTTGCCCTCCTGAAGTTTAGTGTCCTTGTCACCCCTCTACTACACATCTTATTAAAGGAGACATGAAAACTTATTATTTTGTGATCACTATTCCCCAAGTGACCCCCAACCCTTATATTTGATATGCGGTCTGGTCTGTTGGTTAATATTAGGTCTAGCAGTGCCCCCCTTCTTGTTGGGTCCTGAACCAGTTGTGAAAGGTAATTGTCTCTCATAGTTGTCAAAAACCGATTACCTTTACTGGAACTGCAGGTTTCTGTTCCCCAATTTATTTCAGGGTAGTTGAAGTCCCCCATAATAATGACTTCTCCTTGAGTCGCAGCTTCATCTATTTGCTTTACGAGGATATTCTCCATTGCTTCCATTATTTTTGGAGATTTATAACAAACCCCTATCAGTAATTTATAATTTTTTCCCCCTCCCCTTATCTCCACCCACAGGGACTCTACATTTTCATTAGATTCACCTATATTATCACGCAGGATGGGTTTTAAGGTCGATTTTACATACAGACACACCCCACCCCCTCGCTTATCTGTACGGTCATTTCTGAAAAGGCTATAGCCCTGCAAGTTAACAGCCCAGTCATGGCTCTCACCCAGCCATGTTTCAGATATCCCCACCATATCATAATTATGTTCCAACAACATTAGTTCTAATTCATCCATTTTGTTGGCGAGGCTTCTGGCATTAGTATACATGCACTTGATGTTCCTCTCTGTACCTCTATTCTTTCTTAAATTACTAACTGTTCTAACCCACCCCCCATGCCACCGCCACCCCCAACTTCCTTATTTGTGCCCAGGTCTCTATCTGCACTATCTTCCCCTCCTATAAAATGAATACCCTCCCCCCCAATCCCTAGTTTCTCCCAGGTTCTTTGTGCTGCCATCCCCCCATATATCCATCCTGGCCCCTTGTGCTGCTCCCCCATATAGCCATCATCCATTCTGGCCCCTAGTGCTGCTCCACCCATACATTTATCCTGGCCCCCTGTACTGCTCCCCCCCATATATCCATCCTGGTCCCTTGTGCTCCTCCACCCCATATATCCATCATGTGCCCATGTGCTGCTCCCCCCATATATCCATCCTGGTCCTTTGTGCTGCTCTTCCCCATATATATATCCTGGTACTTTGTGCTGCCATCCCCCCATATATCCATACTGTCCCCTTGTGCTGCTCCCCCTCATATATCCATCCTGGCCCCTTGTGCTGCTCAACCCATATATCCATCCTGTCCCCTTGTGCTACTCCACCCCATATATCCATCATGTGCCCATGTGCTGCCACCCCATATATCCATTCTGGTCCCATGTGCTGCTCTCTCTGTAGCGCCCCCACTGCCGCAGGGCCGAGGGGTACCCGGCACCGGGCCTGTGAGCCTCTGCTCTGGGGTTGTCACGGTGGCTAGGCCCCGGTCCGTGACCCTGCCGTGGGGCGTACAGTGAATAATAGATATGGATGATGGTAGTGATGCTGTAGTAGTGCGGTGCAGTAAATAACGAGGACACCAGGTTGCAGTCTCTTTACCTCTTTACTGAAGATCTCTGGGTCCTCAGTCCGGAATACGGTTCACCAGGCTGCGCAAGTCCGGCCGGTCCAATGGCACCTCCAGAGTTCTCTTCACAGGTGGAAATCGGTGCCTTCCTTCTAGCGCTATGTGTTGTGGTCCTTCCCTGCTGTGCTTACAGAAAGTCCCCCACAACTGTTGTGTCTGTTTCTTAAGTTCCCTCACAACTCGATTAGATGATGTTCTGCTAATCCTCCGTCCCTCCCTGGTGTTCTGGTTGGGACGGCACCCGTTTGACGGGTAGGCTCGGAGCTCTTCCGGGACCCTAGAGTCGCCCCTCTCCACAAGTTGCCCCCCAAGACTGCATAGGTGATTTAAGGTAGACAGCCCGCCTTAAACTGACTGTCCTGCCGCTGTTTGGAGTATTGCTTGAAGCTGAATGTTATGATACTCCCTCGGCGTTCCGGCCACCGGTAGTGCGCCTCAGTAGGATGTTGCTTCGGTCTTACAGCACGACTCCTACTGGTATTTCTCCTTTTGCGTGATCTCGTTTCTCACTCAGCACAATCTATCTCGCTTCTAATCCTTCCTTGGGCACCGCCGCTACCCGGAGCAGGCACGGTCCCGTTACGTTCGTTCTTGTTGCCAAGCCTCTGTCAGGATCCCACCCCTGACAGAGACCCTACTGTATCTTCCCCTACAACACCCTCTGCCACAAGGTGTTGCCTGGTTCCAACCCAGTCAGCTTTCTGATCTAACTTCCTGCCTGACCCCCAGTTTACCCACTATGGTGGGGAGTGGCCTAGTGAATAGAACCCTTAGCTCCCCCCGGAGGCCCGACTGTGAAATGTATTGGTGTCTGTGATACCTGATCAGATGAACTCCTTCAGTGCCATCAGACGTACCATAGCTCCCCTTAGTGGCGGAGCCACAGTACTGCAACGACCAGGACTCTGGGGCGCTGCATCTCCATATATACATCCTAGTCCCATGTGCTGCTCCCCCCATATATCCATCCCGGTCTGCCACATATATGCATCCTGGTCCCTCGTCCTGCTTCACCCCCCATAAATCCATCCTGGCTCCCCAATACATATGCATCCTGGCTCCACCATACATCCATCTTGGCCCCCATATATCCATCCTGGTCCCTTGTCCTGCCCCCATATGTATCCATCCTGGCACCTTGTTCTGCTGCCCCCAAGTGTCTCCAGCCTGCTGCCCCCATGTGTCTCCAGCCTGCTGCCCCATGTGTCGCCAGCCCCCATGTGTCTCCAGCCCCATGTTGTCTCCAGCCCCCCATGTGTCTCCAGCACCCCATGTGTCTCCAGCCTGCTGCCCCATGTGCCTCCAGTCTGCTGCCCCATGTGCCTCCAGCCTGCTGCTCCATGTGCCTCCAGCCTGATGCACCCATGTGCCTCCAGCCTGCTGCCTCTATGTGTCTCCAGCCTGCTGCCCCATGTGCCTCCAGCCCCATGTGTCTCCAGCCTGCTGCCCCATGTGTCTCCAGCCCCCATGTGTCTCCAGCCTGCTGCCCCATGTGCCTCCAGCCTGCTGCCCCATGTGCTGCCAGCCCCCAATGTGTCTCCACCCTGCTGAGCCCATGTACCTCCAGCCTGCTGCCATGTGCCTCCAGCCTGCTGCCCCATGTGCCTCCAGCCTGCTGCCCCATTTGCCTCCAGCCTGATGCGCCCATGTCCCTCCAACCTGCTGCCTCCAGCCTGCTGCCCCATGTGTCTCCAGCCTGCTGCCCCATGTGCCTCCAGCCCCATGTGTCTCCAGCCTGCTGTCCCCATGTGTCTCCAGCCTGCTGCCCCATGTATCTCCAGCCTGCTGCCCCATGTGTCTCCAGCCTGCTGCCCCATGTATCTCCAGCCCCCCATGTGTCTCCAGCCCTCTATGTGTCTCCAGCCAGCTGCCCCCATGTGTCTCCAGCCCCCATGTGTCTCCAGCCTGCAGCCCCATGTGCCTCCAGCCCCCATGTTTCTCCAGCCCCCCATGTGTCTCCAGCCTGCTGCCCCATGTGCCTCCAGTCTGCTGCCCCCATGTGCCTCCAGCCTGCTGCCCCATGTGCCTCCTGCCTGATGCGCCCATGTGCCTCCAGCCTGCTGAGCCCATGTGCCTCCAGCCTGCGGCCCCAATGTGTCTCCAGACTGCTGTCCCCATGTGTCTCCAGCCTGCTGCCCCCATGTATTTCCAGCCTGCTGCCCCCATGTGTCTCCAGCCCCCCATGTGTCTCCAGCCAGCTGCCCCATGTGTCTCCAGCCCCCATGTGTATCCAGCCTGCTGCCCCCATGTGCCTCCAGCCTGATGCGCCCTTGTCCCTCCAGCCTGCTGCCTCCAGCCTGCTGCCCCATGTGTCTCCAGCCTGCTGCCCCATGTGCCTCAAGCCTGATGCACCCATGTGCCTCCAGCCTGCTGCCCCAATGTACCTCCAGCCTCTGCCCCATGTGCCTCCAGCCTGCTGCCCCCATGTGCCTCCAGCCTGGTGCCCCATGGGCCTCCAACACACACACACAAACACGCACACATACACACACAAGATTCCGCTTACCTTCCTGCGGTGGGTGGCGTCCTCCTCCTCTCCAGGTCTGGCGGGCATAGCAGAGGTCGGCGGTGAATGTGTGCGCCCGTTGCATGCGGCGCATGACATTGACGTCATACACCGGTGACGATGGCGGCACACTTTCCAGCATACGTCGGAACGCGTGACGTGGCGGTTCAGGTAATGATCACTGCATGCGTGAGCCCCTGCACATACGCGGCCTGCGCTTTTAAAGGGCCCGCGCCCCTTAAAACTGCAGACTTTTTTTTTCTTCTCCTCCTTTCCTTCTTTCAGCCAAGGGCCCACCGGGGATTTCCCCGATATCGCGCCAGGCCAGACCGACCCTGGCTGTATCCTGATAGTGCAATTGTTCGGAGTTCTGGGCAGGTAAGCACTGCTGCTCCCTTTTCTGCTGTATTAATTCTTAAATTTTTGGAAGATTTGTAGTCCTCGTTTTATGGCTTTCCTATTAAGTCTAAAGTTAAAGATGACACATCACATTTCCTTTCTTTTTTAGGCAAAAAAAAATATATATAATTTTTTTTTATCTTTTACATTTTAAAAATTACAAAAAAGAAAATAGGTTGATGCAAAATTATGGGCACCCTGCATGGCTAGTACCTAGTAGCACCTCCTTTTGCAAGTATCACAGCCTGTAAATGCTTGCCATTCACTTCATGTTTCAGGGATTTTCATCCATTCTTCCTTGGAAAATTCTTCAGTTCTGTGAGATTCCGGGGTCGTCTTGCATGCACTGCTATTTTGAGGTCTAGCTACAGATTTCCAATGTTGTTCAGATCAGGGGACTGTCAGGGTGATTGTAAAACCTTCAGCTTGTGCCTTTTGAGGTAGCCTTTTGTGGATTTTGACGTGTGTTTGGGATCATTTCTCCATTTGTAGAAGCCATCCAGCCTTTTCAACTTCAGCTTTTTTACAGATGGTGTTATGTTTGCATCACAAATTTGTGAAACTTAAATTGAATCCATTCTTCCCTCTACCCCTGAAATGTTCCCTGTGCCACTGGCTACAACACAACCCTAAAGCATGGTTGATCAACCCCCATGCTTAATGGTTGGCAAGATGTTCTTTTCCTGAAATTCTTTGCCTTTTTTCTCCACACATTCATTTGGTCACTGTGGCCAAAGTGATTTTAACCTCATCGGTCCACAGGACTTGTCTACAAAATGTATCAGGCTTGTTTAGATGTTTTTTTGCATACTTCTGAAGCTGAATTTTAGTGAGGAAGTAGGAGAGGTTTTCTTCTGATGACTCTTCCTTGAAGGCCATATTTGTGCAGGTGTCTCTGTACAGTAGAACCAGGGTCGGACTGGGGTGCCTAGGGCCAACCAGTGGAATTGACTCTAGGGGCCCATAAACAGTTTTATTATTTGTTCATTTTTTTGGCCTCTCACTAAAACGTGTGCCTTTTAGCAAACTATACAGTGTGCAAAAGAGAACTGTATTGTGCACTACACTATATCAAAGTGTTTCTTGTTAAGCAATTTATTTATTGTATTTGATAACGGATCTGTTATTTACAATCAGTAGTTGTTCTTCTGACACATGGACATTCCTTGTCCTAGGTAGACCACCTAGCCCCTCAGCCAATTTACAGGGAACCTGTCAGGTTACCCGCGCCCTCAGAACCACCACAGTTGTGTTTGTACACATAAATACCCTGCCTAACAATCCCTTTATTACATTATATACATAAACTGATCTGTAGAAAAAGTATTTCTAAAGTCCGTTTATCATATGTAAATGAGATCTTTGACCAGTCTATCTGCACTCCCGATCATGCGCAGTGCGTTTCACTGATACCGGGACTCGTACACCCAACTTCAGAGGACCAATGCAGTGAGGGGAAGAAGCCACACATGTGCGAGGTAAGTATAGAGCTGGTGATGACACCGATGCTTGTAAGTCATGTTATCATACCCACAGGGGCGTGACAACATTTAAGTGGGCCGATAAGTCTGGAGACACTAACGCCCCCTCAATTACACATCATAAACGGACTTTACAAATACTTTTTCTAAAGATCTGTTTGTGTTAAATGTAGCAAGGTTAGCAATGGAATCTCTCAGTATGGCGGCAGTCCGGCTTGCCTGAATCACGTCCCTCTCTCCTCAGCCGGGATCACACGCAGTGAAAGCCTGCCGCCGCACTCTGCAGACTGGGGGTGGGCCACGGGGGTCCTCACTGTCTGCCTCGTGCTGTATGTGCAAGAAGCAGGGAGCGGAGAAAGTACATGTCAGGAGGCTGGGGCCAGAGTCAGTGGCACAGGATGTCCAGCAGGCCCACGTACAGGGCCAGTCTGGGACAAAAAAAAGCAGCCCTGCCAAACAAATCCCACCAGTGCACATGCTACAACATTCCCCACCCCGATCAGTGAATTTTCCGTTACTCGGTTCTGCTCCTTATCACTCTCTTAAAGGAGTTATTTAAAGAGTCATATGTGAATGGCGCCACACTGCGTATGATCGACCACAGCTGCATTACATGGTGCTCTTCAGAGCTCTGGTTCTCAGGATCGTGGTGTCCCAGCAGTCGGACCCCAGCCATTGGAAAGGTATCGTCTATCCAGAGGAGAGGGGATTATTTTTATTTGCCCTTAGGCATACAGAAAATTATAAATAAATAATTTGCCCACTACTCACGTTGCGTCCAAAGATCACATTACTAACCGACCTCAAAGCACCAGAACGTAAGTAAATATGATCGCTGATTGCTGGTGCAAAAAATCAAAATGATTTGGGTTTTTTCCAATTGTGTGCCATGGTCCAGAAAACTTGCCGGATGCAATGCAGCCACATTCCCTTACATTATAGTGCATTGTAGCTGCAGCATAATGTGATTTGCCGCACGCTGAATTACGGCCAAAATAGACAAGTAGCCACAGCAAAATATTACCTCTGTGCAGTATAAGCATGGCAAAACAATTCATATACAGCATCTTACTAAGGCTTCGCTCACACGGCTGGAGAAATCGGAAATGTACTGTACATGCTGCTGTCTGGAGGGAGTGCCGTATGTCCGTCTCCGCAGGTGAGCTGCGGGTGTCTGGATGCATAGTGGACATGGGGTTTCTTGAAATCCCATCCACTATGCTGTAACATCTGGACGAGGTACAAGTACAGAGCGTCCAACCCACATCGTTTACTGACTGTGTGCACCTACCCTAAGAGGTTGTAGTATAATACAGAACATTAATGTTAGTAATCCTAAATATATATATTATACACAGGTCAGGAACAGAAACTGAGAACAAAGGGCCCTTGTGTAAGAATTGTGTATGGGTCACCAGTCCACCTCTAAATAACACGTCATGCCATAAGAACAAGGTGTATACACATAAGCACCATACACACATGACTCACACATCACACAAGCACCGTGCACGCTCGTTGCACAAGGACCGTGCACACACAAGCACCGTGCAAACACAAGCACCATGTACGCTCGTCTCACAAGCACCGTGCACGCTCGTCTCACAACTTAGCACTGTGCACGCTCGTCTCACAAGCACCGTGCATGCTCGTCGCACAAGCACCGTGCACACACAAGCACCGCGCATGCTCGTCTCATAAGCACCGTGCACGCACAAGCATTATGCACACACTAGCACTGTGTACGCTCGTCGCACAAGCACCGTGCACGCTCGTCTCACAACTTAGCACTGTGCACGCTCGTCTCATAAGCACCGTGCACGCACAAGCATTATGCACACACAAGCACTGTGTACGCTCGTCGCACAAGCACCGTGCACACACAAGCACCGTGCACACACAAGCACCATGCACGCTTGTCGCACAAGCACCGTGCACGCTTGTCGCACAAGCAAGTGCAGCGCCCCAGGGTCCTGGTCGTTGCAGTAATATCATTCTCCTCTAGGGGGGAGTGATGTAACGTTTGAAGGCAATAAAGGAGATCTCTTTACTAAGTATCACAAACATGCAACACATTTCATACTCCTATCCACCAGGGGGAGCTATGCTCATATTTATTAGGGCACTCTTCACATTAGGTAAAACTGGTGGCCTGGATAGGAAGTTAGGCAGTTGCTGGCTGAGCTTCAGCTCAGGTAGTTGGTCCCTGACAGGGGTGGGATCCTGTCAGAGGCCTAGACCGAGGGTCATGGAGCTGCGCCTGCCCGACGTGCGGCAGTTCCTAAGAAAGGACACGAACAGAAAACTGTATTGTAGAGAGGGTGAGAAACTAAGTCATAGCAAAAGGAGTGAAAACCAGAAGGAGGTTTGCCCTGCACAGGCTGCCTCCTTCTGAGGCGCAGTATCCAGCCGCAACACCGAGGGAGCAACAGTCCTTTATGCCTTGCTCCAGAGACCGGCAGGACAGCTAATTTCAAGTTACTGATCCGCCCCATACCCAGGAGGCAAGGTGGCACCAACGAGAGGCCGGGGCGTGCTAGAGTCCCTGTAAAAAGCCTCAAGCCACCAGTCATACGGGTTGTCCTATCCATCAGGGGGACAGAGAGAAAGACATAACATCTAGAACATCTACAACAGTTGTGAGGACCTTATGAGAGGCTCAGCAATAAGGTACTACAACACCCAAGGCGCTAGAGGAAGGCTACTTTCACCATCCACCATCTACACACTGGGAAGCCCTGGGGATACACTTCACTTGTGGGAAGGTATACCATCTAGCTGCAATAACATCACCCCAGCAGACTCCTTAAAGCAGCGTCGGTCACCCTGACCAAATACCACAGGTGGCGTCACGAACACGTTCCCTTTAAAGACCTTCCCCCCTTTTACACGGACGTCCCTAGGGCCACGGACCGGGTCAGCCACCGTGACATTCCCCGTGCAAACCGAAGGACCCGGTACCGAGTACCCCACTGCCCTACTGGGGGCGATCCACACCATGCACACACAAGCACCGTGCACAATCATCGCACAAGCACCATGCACACACATTCTAGACATGACAGTAAAATCACATTGTTGCTTACTTACCTCATCGGATCCTGTCTCCATATCACCAAGCTGCATCCTGCACTTAGAGTAGTGGGCACTAAATGGGAAGCTCCACCCCCAACTTCGCTAAGCTCTGCCCCCAGGTCGACAAATTTAAAGGGAATCTGTCACCCCAAAAATTGTATATGAGCTAAGGCCACCGGCATCAGGGGCTTTACCGAATGCTGTAGATAAGCCCCTGATGTATTATGAAAGGTAAGAAAAACAGGTTATATTATACTCACCCAGGGGCGGTCCTGCTGCGGTCCGGGTCCGATGCGCGTCGCGGTCCGGGTCCGGCACTTCCTATCTTCATACGGTGACATCCTCTTCTTGTCTTCCTGCTGCGGCTCCGGCGCAGGCGTACTTTGTCTGCCCTGTTGAGGGCAGAGCAAAGTAGTGCAGTGTGCAGGTGCTGGGCCTCTCTGACCTTTCCTGGCACCTGCGCACTGCAGTACTTTACACGGCTTCCTGTTGCCGGAGCCAGGTGCTGAGAAGGACACTGTGCTCTACTGACTGCAGGAGCTGTCAGGAAATGAAGATGTATCTCTCTCTCAGCAAGGGCCCACCGGGGGTTTCACTGATACCCACCAATCCAGACCGAGCATGAGTAGAACAATGTTCCACAACTCCAGAGTCTGCTAAATCTTTTTGAAGGTCTATTGCAGTCAAGTGGGGATTCTGATTTGCGTCTCTGGCAATCCTACGATCAGCTGTCACTGAAATTTTGCTTGGTCTTCCAGAACTTATCTTGACTTCCACTGTTCGTGTTAACTGCCATTTCTTAATTACATTTCGAACTAAGGACAACTTGAAAATGCTTTGTGATCTTCTTATAGCCTTCTCCTGCCTTGTGGGCCTCCGTCATTATCATTTTCAGAGTACTAAGCAGCTGCTTAGAAGAACCCACGGCTGCTGTTTTTGGCACAAGGTTAGAGGAGGCTGGGTTTATATAAAGCTGGGAAGTTTGCATCACCTGACCTTTTCTAATGATGATAGTGAATAAGCCATAACCCTAACAGACTATTTAATATCTGAAACCTTGGTCAAAGTTATGAGCACAGAAATTTCCAAGGGTAAGCAAACATTTGCATTGGCCCATTTCCTTTCTGTAAATTTTAAAAAGATGAAAACAGCTTAACTGTTCACAATAGCAGTAATTTTGACCAGGGTGCTCAAACTTTTGTATGCCACTGTGTACTGACTTCCGGTGCTGTTCACTTCTTTGGTCCAAACGGATGTTCGAAGAATGTCAGAGAACAGCGGTACCTCTCACTGCTTTCGAGTCTCGGGTACATTCAATGGAGGTGAGAGTGTGACATAAACTCACATGAGCCCCAAGTGACCAAGTGCCGATATTGCTATGGCCGCATAGGAGGTAAGAATAGCTTTTATTAATTTACATGGAGGAAATATAATGATTGAGAATGTGTTTTCTGAGTAGTGGACAACCCCTTCAAAGCAAGTTTGACTGGAGCTCTGCAACTGATTTTTGGCTACTGCTGTAACCCTGAAAATTTCACTGACTTTATATAGTAAAGGAGATGTCCCCTTTCAGAAAAGTTTTTTCCTATGAGCACCATTAGTAGTAAAAAAAAAACAAAATTTGATTTACTCACCCTCCCCAGGTCTAGCACATAGTTCTCTACTACTGCTCCTGGCGTTAGTTGTCTGTAGTCAATAACTGAGATCTGCAACTCTGACCAGCTTGTGCCATCTGCATTGGCAGAACTGCTAAGCTCAGTTAAAGAGGTTATCCAGGCCTATATTAATTTTTTGCTGCGGTCCTAACAAATAACAGCAAGGTAGTTGCTAGCAAGTCACTGACTGCTCCTGCTGGAGATTCTGCAGCTTCCGCTGATATCACTTTGACAGATCACCTACTTCTCTTCCACTCTGCTCTGTTGACAGTGCGTAACTGTTGATGTCATGCTGATTGACAGCCGGCTCTTCACTGCATAACGGCCGGATGCTGTCTACCAATCAGCATGACATCAGCAGTCAAGGCCTGTTGACAGAGAAGTCTGCTCTGCTAACGCAACTAGTCTTTACCCCACTGAGGCTAAGGCTTACTGTATATATATTGCTGGATCATGGATTTACAATCTATAGCATACCGCCGATAAACTGTTATGGACCCTCGCTGGACGTCCAATGTTATGTCATGCCATGCAGAATGAGATGTAGTGTGACAGAGTAATCGTCTATGATGGATTGTGGTGCTTCATTTTAAAGTGGCAAACAGACTGTGCAGATCTGTATTAGGGACTAACAGGGACTATGTAGGACACTGGACAGGATTCATGCATATAGGACTTTTGTGGGGGAAAAAAACAATATTTCAGCTGTTTCCAGTAAACAATGAGTTTGAAAAATGTTGTGTTTTCATAAGAGGGCGCATTAGGAAAAATACGTCTTGACATTTCAGTGTTTGTTTTATTTTAACACGTCAGCGCTAGCAAAGGCAAGTAGGTAAGACATTTTGACACTAGGCTAACAAAAATAATCTGCTTGTTTAAATACACGAGCTTTGATGGCAAAGCAGGAAATACCACATGACAGCACTCTCTGCTACCTGAGAAGCGGTGAAACATTTACAAATGAATGGGATTGGAAAACCAGATAGAATCGATGTCCACATTTATACAGGTTGCGCTCCTAATATCGTTACCAAGCACGTCATGACTGCTGCCAAATTCTAGTTAGAATTATTGCCAAAATGTGCAGGTCTTAAGAACAGCATATTTCTAAAAATATTTTCTCCAATTCTCCTAACAAAGCAGTCACACCATGCATTCCATTTCAAAGCATCACTACAATATACGATATTTAGGGGCCCAGAACAATATGTATTCTGTAATTTGCTTTGCAGTGTTACAGATGGGCATATCTATTATCCGCAAGATTATTTAGAAGCATCTCAACCACTGTGTGGTTGCCTAGGAACCTTTAAATGGAATCTGTCAGCAGGTTTTTGCTATACAATCTGGGGTAGTATGATGAACGGGGCAGAGAGCCTGATTCTAGCAATGTGTCAATCATTAGACTGCATAGTGAAATTTTGATAAAATCTCTGTTTTGTCTGCTGAATATATAGCAGTGCTATGAATGCTGAGCTGTGTATAACCCCACCCACTCCACTGATTGGCATCTTACTGCATAGGCAGAAATCGGCCAATCCGAGTGCAGTATATGCACACGTTAACTAGTTGCCCCTCTGATTTGGACAGTGGACCCACTTCAGCTCTTCATGCTCCCCCATTTCAGAGATCTTGGTGAGTTCCAAGATTAAAGCTTTTTTTTATGTATATAGAGCAGTTGCAGTTTGAACTGTATAATGTATATAGACTGCTGTATAAACAATTTATAAGTGATACTTTTACTGCTGTACATAGTCACAGTATCACCTATATAATGTATGTACAGCTGTCTATATAAATTATACTTTTGACCAGGGTCATTTGGATGTTTTGGGCTGTCATTATGATTTAAAAAGAGAAAACACAGTAGTTTGACAACAAAAATGGTTTCACCCAACCACTAACCATGAGTGGAGAAAAAGTTTTGGTGTTATCATTCATATTCTCTGAAAAAAAGGCCAAAAAAGCAAAAATTTGTCCGGGGTATGTAAACTTTTGAGCACAATTGTATATGTATATGATTCACTGTGAAAAAAGTGGAGGACTCTTTACTAGTCCATGTGGCAATGTTTCAGATCCATAACAGAACATTTCTCTGATATGGAACTGAAATGTTGCCACATGGGCTAATAAAGAGTCCACTGCTTAAAGGGATTGTCACCCACTAGGACAAACCCATCTTAAACTAAATGTTCAGCCCTGAAAAAATATAAAGCCTATACTTACGTCCCGTGCCTGCGCCGTTCCAGCTGTGTTTGCACTCGCTCTCCTCGGGGCTGTGAAGCGGTGTTGTGACACGTGATGCCTAACACCCAATCAGTGCTGGCATCTCTGTCTCCACCTTCGGACAAACTGAACATGAAGAGGAAGTCCAGGATCAAGCAGCACATCCCGGACTTCCTCCTCATGCTCAATTTGTTGGAGACAGTGACACCAGTGCTGATTGGCACCGTGGATCATGTGTCATTCCACCTCATCACAGCTACTACGGGAACGGCACCGACACGGGAGGTGAGTATAGGTTTTATTATTTTATTGGGGACAAACATTTAGTTGTCCTAGTAATGGACAACCGCTTAAAGATTTGGTGCTGCATAGTTGTTATATATATTGCCTGTGTGGTGTAAATCTGAGTATCTGTATATATACTGTAAACTGCACAGTACCAATTCTGTTCTGGGTGGATTTATTTCTCTATTAGGACAGGTTCACACAACAGTATAAATAAATGGCTGTGATTTTCATCCACAAAAGCGGTACGATTTTTATTTTACTAAAAAACTATAGGGAGAAAAATACTTTACCTAAAAAACTAATTAAAGCTGCCAAAAAGGAAACAGAGAAGCACATTGCTAAGGAGAGTAAAACTAATCCCAAACTGTTCTTCAACTATATCAATAGTAAAAGGATCAAAAGTGAAAGTGTAGGCCCCTTAAAAAATTGTGAGGGAAGAATGGTTGTAGATGACGATGAAAAAGCTAATATATTAAACACCTTCTTCTCCACGGTATTCACGGTGGAAAATTAAATGCTAGGTGAAATGCCGAGAGGCAAAGAAAATGCTATATTAAGGCTCACCAATCTAACCCAAGAAGAGGTGCGAAACTGGCTAAATAAGATTAAAATAGATAAATCTCCGGGTCTGGATGGCATACACCCACGAGTACTAAGAGAACTAAGTAATGTAATAGACAAACCATTATTTCTTATATTTAGGGACTCTATAGCGACGGGGTCTGTTCCACAGGACTGGCGAATAGCAAATTCAAAAAGGGTTCTAAAAGTGAACCTGGAAATTATAGGCCAGTAAGTCTAACCTCTATTGTTGGCAAAATACTTGAAGGGTTTCTGAGGTATGTTATTCTGGATTATCTCAAGGAGAATAACTGTTTAACTCAATATCAGCATGGGTTTATGAGAAATCGCTCCTGTCAAACCAATCTAATCAGTTTTTATGAAGAGGTAAACTATAGACTAGACCACGGTGAGTCATTGGACGTGGTATATCTTGATTTTTCCAAAGCGTTTGATACTGTGCCACACAAGAGATTGGTACACAAAATGAGAATGCTTGGTCTGGGGGAAAATGTGTGTAAATGGGTAAGTAACTGGCTTAGTGATAGAAAGCAGAGGGTGGTTATAAATGGTATATTCTCTAACTGGGTCGCTGTGACCAGTTGGGTACCGCAGAGGTCAGTGTTGGGACCTATTTTCTTCAACATATTTATCAAAGATCTGGTAGAAGGTTTATACAGTAAAATATCGATATTTGCAGATGATACAAAACTATGTAAAGCAGTCAGTACAAGAGAAGATAGTATTCTGCTACAGATGGATCTGGATGAGTTGGAAACTTGGGCCGAAAGGTGGCAGATGCGGTTTAACAATGATAAATGTAAGGTAATACACATGGGAAGAAGGAATCAATATCACCATTACACACTGAACGGGAAACCACTGGGTAAATCTGACATGGAGAAGGACTTGGGGATCCTAGTTAATGATAAACTTACCTGAAGCAGCCAGTGCCAGGCAGCAGCTGCCAAGGCAAACAGGATCATGGGGTGCATTAAAAGATCTCTGGATACACATGATGAGAGCATTATACTACCTCTGTACAAATCTCTGGTTAGACCGCACATGGAGTACTGTGTACAGTTTTGGGCACCAGTGCTCAGGAAGGATATAGCGGAACTAGAGCGAGTACAAAGGAGGGCAACAAAATTAACAAAGGGGATGGGGGAACTACAATACCCAGGGATATTAAACAAAATTAGGATTATTTAGTCTAGATAAAAGACGACTGAGGGGCGATCTAATATCCATGTATAACTATATAAGGGGACAATACAAATATCTCGCTGAGGATCTGTTTATACCAAGGAAGGTGACGGTAACAAGGGGGCATTCTCTGCGTCTGGAGGAGAGAAGGTTTTTCCACCAACATAGAAGAGGATTCTTTTCTGTTAGGGCAGTGAGAATCTGGAATTCCTTTCCTGAGGAGGTGGTGATGGCGAACTCAGTCGAGGGGTTCAAGAGAGGCCTGGATGTCTTTCTGGAGCGTAACAATATTGTATCTTACAGTTATTAGGTTCTTTAGAAGGACGTAGATCTTGGGATTTATTCGGACAGAATATAGGCAGAACTGGAAGGACAAATGTCTTTTTTACGCATTGCTAACTATGTTACTATGTTACTTGCCATCTGTGTGCAGTCAGTTTTTTTTCTAAGCAGTTATTGCAGTCTGATATATGGTGAGCCAGGTCATGGAGGAGATGGAGAAATTACTTTCTCTGTCTCCTCCAACCTGTGCGGCGATTCTTTGTTGCGAGAGCATTGAAGCACAGAGCACTGACACTCGGATCACACTCGCAGCAGAGCAGGAGCCAAAGGTCATTAGAATATCACATTTGATACTCTCGCACCAGATGCCACATACTAGTGCGATTCCACCCTAATTCTCAGTATCTGTATTAAGGCCACATTCACACATTCAGTGTTTGCTCAGTATTTTAATCACGTCACCACTTCTGTATTTTTCACCAGCTCCTGGTTTTGGCTTACAGATACTGAAGTAAAATACTGAACATGTGAGTGTGGACTTATTCTGTATACAGTGGGTACGGAAAGTATTCAGACCCCTTTAAATTTTTAACTCTTTGATTCATTGCAGCCATTTGTTAAAGTCAAAAAAGTTCATTTTTTTCTCATTAATGTACACTCTGCACCTCATCTTCACCAAAAAAACCCAGAAATGTAGTAAGTTTTGCAAATTTATTAAAAAAGAAAAACTGAAATATCACATGGTCATAAGTATTCAGACCCTTTGCTCAGCATTGAGCAGAAGCACCCCTTTGAGCTAGTACAGCCATGAGTCTTTTTGAGAATGATGCAACAAGTTTTTCACACCTGGTTTTGGGGATCCTCTGCCATTTTTCCATTCAGATCCTCTCCAGTTCCGTCAGGTTGGATGGTGAACGTTGGTGGACAGCCATTTTCAGGTCTCTCCAGAGATGCTCAATTGGGTTTAGGTCAGGACTCTGGCTGGGCCAGTCAAGAATGATGGTCACAGAGTTGTTCTGAAGCCACTCCTTTGTTATTTTAGCTCTGCGCTTATGGTCATTGTCTTGTTAGAAGGTGAACCTTCAGCCAAGTCTGAGGTCCAGAGCACTCTGGAAGAGGTTTTCATACAGGATATCTCTGTACTTGGCCGCATTCATCTTTAATTCAATGACAACCAATCCCTGCAACTGAAAAAGACCCCCATAGCATGATGCTGTCACCACCATGTTTCACTGTTGAGATTGTATTGGGCAGGTGATGAGCAGTGCCTGGTTTTCTCCACACATACCGCTTAGAATTATCACCAAAAAGGTCTATCTTCGTCTCATCAGACCAGAGAATCTTATTTCTCATAGTTTGGGAGTCCTTCATGTGTTTTTTTTTAGCAAACTCTATGCGGGTTTTCACATGTCTTGCACTGAGGAGAGACTTCCGTTGGGCCAGTCTGCCATCATAAAGGCCTGACTAGTGGAGGGCTGCAGTGATAGTTGACTTTGTGGAACTTTCTCCCATCTCCCTACTGAATCTCTGGAGCTCAGCCATAGTGATCTTGGGGTTCTTCTTTACCTCTCTCACCAAGGCTCTTCTCCCACGATTGCTCAGTTTGGCAGGACGGCTAGGTCTAGGAAGACTTCTGGTGGTCTCAAACGTCTTCCATTTAAGGATTATGGAGGCCACTGTGCTCTTCGGAATCTTGAGTACTGCAGAAATTCTGTTGTAACCTTGGCCAGATCTGTGCCTTGCCACAATTCTGTCTCCGAGCTCCTTGGCCAATTCCTTTGACCTCATGATTCTCATTTGGTCTGACATGCACTGTGAGCTGTGAGTTCTTATACAGACAAGTGTGCACCTTTCCAAATCAAGTCCTATCAGTTTAATTAAACACAGCTGGACTCCAATGAAGGAGTAGAACCATCTTAAGGACGATCACAAGGAAATGGACAGCCTGTGACTTAAATATGAGTGTCTGAGCAAAGGGTCTGAATACTTATGACCATGTGATATTTCAGTTTTTCTTTTTTATTAAATTTGCAAAAATTTCTACATTTCTTTTTTTCAGTCAAGATGGGGTGCAGAGTGTACATTAATGTGAAAAAAATGAACTTTTTTGAATTTACCAAATGGCTGCAATGAAACAAAGAGTGAAAAACTTAAAACGGTCTGAATACTTTCCGTACCCACTGTAGTTAGGAAGATGGGTTGTAGGGCTTGTAGGCAAAAGCTTTCTTTGATATTATCAATCTTCTGTTTGAAGAATGAGGCAAAAGTCTTCAGATGAGATAAGTGGAGAGGCAGGAAGTACTGGGGACCGAGGACAGAACTGAAGGTGTTGAATAGCTGTTTAGGGTTGTGAGACAGAGAGGATATGAGAGATGAGAATTACGTTTGTTTTGCTGTGGCGAGTATGACCTTGAATGTAGTGAAGGTCTGTTTGAATGCGATGAAGTCCTTGTTGTAATGTGATCTTTTCCATCTCTGCTCAGCAACCCTGGAAGCCCGCCTCAGTTCTTTGGTCAGGCTGGTGTGCCAGGGTTGAATTTGCGAGCTTTGGTATATGTGAGAGGGGTGACCAATTCAAGAGCTGCAGCTATTGTGGTGTTATATAAAGCGGCAGAGGCATCCATGTAGGGAACTTATGTATGTAAGAGGGAGAAGGGATTCAGAGAGTGAGTGTAGATCGAGGTGTTTGAGATTTCTGCGAGGGTGTGCAAGTTTGTGGGGTGAGGATTGTGGACCTCGAGAGGAAAGGGAAGAGAATGTAAGTAGGTTGTGGTCAGAAAGAGGTAAAGGTTAGTTAGAGAGGTTAGATAGGGAGCAGAGGCGGCTGAAAATGAGGTTCAGTGTGTGTCCATCTTTAAGAGTGGCTGCAGAAGACCATTGAGTGAGTCCAAAGGAGGAAGTGAAAGATAGAAGCTTAGTGACAGCTAAGTGGGATGTATCAATGGGGATGAAGTCACCCATGATGATAGTGGGGATGTCACCGGAGAGTAAATGAAGTAGCCAGGTGGTGAAGTGGTCAAAGAAGGTGGTGGCTGGCCCTGGGGGGCGGTAAATGACAGCTAGTTGGAGGTTGGTGGGGGAGTAGATGCGCACAGAGTGCACATCAAAGGAAGGGAGGGTAACAGAGGGTGGCAGTGGGATGTGGGTGAAGGAGTAGTTATCTGACAGGAGAAAACCAATTCCTCCAGCATGCTTACTGCTGGGGCAGGGGGTCTGGGAAAGGTGGAATCCACCATCCGAAAGTGCAGCTGGAGAGGCCATGTCAGAGGTGGTAAGCCAGGTTTCGGTGATAGCA
This sequence comes from Ranitomeya variabilis, assembly GCF_051348905.1. Lineage (NCBI taxonomy): Eukaryota > Metazoa > Chordata > Amphibia > Anura > Dendrobatidae > Ranitomeya > Ranitomeya variabilis. Next base: position 212,073,979 of record NC_135234.1, on the reverse strand, counting down.
AGGAATGAAAGTTTGTTAGTAATAAAAAGATTGTGGATGTAGGAAAGTTTGTTGCAGACAGAGCGAGAGTTCTATGGAGCTCCTGTTAGTGGGACTGGGGAAGCGGGGGCTGGCTGAATGGGTATAAAGTTAGAGAGGTTACAGAAAGTTGTGATATATTGGGGATGGGAGGTAGAAATGAGGAACAGTTCTGAGGAGGAGGTGAGATGGATGGGGAAAATGGAGGAAGAGATAACCAATTCCTTACTTGGTGTAGGGATTGGGGGGGTTAGCAGAAAATGAAGGATTATAGGGGTGAGAGTGGAAACAGACAGTAATATTGGTTACATTGACTATCCAGTTTCCTTCAGTTCCCTTCTGGTGCAATTCTGGATTAATTTTTTTACATCTTCACACACTTGTATGATACACTGGGCAGACTGACATCTTGGCAGACTTATGCTTTGCAATATATGTGCTAGAAAGTGCATTCAGGTGTGAAAGAAAAGAGTGGTTTGAGCTCATCTTTGTCAGATAATTAAGAGTGAGCCAGATGAATATGATAAAGGCAGAGTAAATATGGTCATAAATAACATTGGAGGTAAAGCAGGGATTAGCTGAAAAGCGTACCAAGTGGTTGCTAGAAGCTGAGGTATGGGACATTCAGTGTGGAGAGCTGGGTCACGTACCAAGTGGCTGCTAGAAGCTGAGGTATGGGAAAGTCAGTGTGGAAAGCTGGGTCACGTACCAAGTGGTTGCTAGAAGCTGAGGTATGGGAAAGTCAGTGTGGAAAGCTGGGTCACGTACCAAGTGGTTGCTAGAAGCTGAGGTATGGGAAAGTCAGTTTTGAAAGCTGGGTGATGTACCATGTGATGTATCACTTCTCCTGTCCTGTATATATACACTGCACAGTACCATTTCTCCTGTCCTGTATATATACACTGCTCAGTACCAATCCTCCTTTCCTGTATATATACACTGCACAGTACCACTTCTCCTGTCCTGTATATATACACTGCACAGTGCCACTTCTCCTGTCCTGTATATATACACTGCACAGCACCACTTCTCCTGTCCTGTATATATACACTGCACAGTGCCACTTCTCCTGTCCTGTATATATACACTGCACAGCACCACTTCTCCTGTCCTGTATATACACTGCACAGTACCACTCCTCCTGTCCTATATACATTCACTGCACGGTACCACTCCTCCTGTCCTGTATATATACACTGAACAGTACCACTTCTACTGTCCTGTATAGATACACTGAACAGTACCACTCCTCCTGTTCTGTATATATACACTGCCCAGTAACACTTCTCCTGTCCTGTATATATACACTGCACAGTACCACTCCTCCTGTCCTATATTTATACATTGCACAGTACCACTCCTCCTGTCCTGTATATATACACTGCACAGTACCACTCCTCCTGTCCTGTATATATACACTGCACAGTACCACTCCTCATGTCCTGTGTATACAGTTGTGCTCAAAAGTTTACATACCCTTGCAAATTTTTTTGCTTTCTTGGCCTTTTGTTCAGAGAATATGAATGATAACACCAAAACTTTTTCTCCACTCATGGTTAGTGGTTGAGTTAAGTCATTTATTGTAAAACTACTGTGTTTTCTCTTTTTAAATCATAAGGACAAGCCAAAACATCGAAACTACCCTTATCAAAAGTTCATATACCCCATTTCTTAATACCATGTATTGCCCCCTCTAACATCATTGACAGCTTATGTATAAATTGCTGTGGTACTGCCTACAGAGGTAGTGAAGCTACTGATGGGTGAGAAGGGAGTAAATGTTGTCATTATCATCAATGGTTACTGTTACAATGTTTGTATATTTCTCCTTTTTGTTGAATAAAAACATTTTGAACAATAACGTCATTGACAGCTTGAAGTCTTTTGTGGTAGTTGTGGATGAAGTTCTTTTTCTCATATGGTAAAGCTGCCCACTTTTCTGGTCAAAAAGCCTCCAGTTCCTGTAACTTTCTGGGCTGACTAGCATGAACTGCATGCTTGAGCTCTCCCCAGAGTGGCTCAATGATATTGAGGTCAGGAGACTGAGATGGCCAATCCAGAACCTTCACTTTGTTCTGCTGTAGCCAATGACAGGTCGTATTGGCCTTGTGTTTTGGATCATTGTCATGTTGGAACGTCCAAGTATGTCCCATGCACAGCTTCCGGGCTGATAAGTGCAAATTTGCCTCCAGTATTTGCTGATAACGTGCTGCATTCATTTTTCCTTCCACTTTGACCAAGCTTCCTGTGCCTTTGTAGCTCACACATCCCCCAAAACATCAGTGATCCATCTCCATGCTTTACAGTTGGAATGGTGTTCCTTTCATCACAGGCCTTGTTGACCTCTCTCCAAATGTAACGTTTATGGTTGTGGCCAAAAAGTTAAATTTTGGTCTCATCACTAGTGTTGAGCATTCCGATACCGCAAGTATCGGGTATCGGCCGATATTTGCTGTATCGGAATTCCGATACCGAGATCCGATACTTTTGTGGTATCGGGAGTCGGAATCGGAAGTTCCCAGTGTATGGTTCCCAGGGTCTGAAGGAGAGGAAACTCTCCTTCAGGCCCTGGGATCCATATCCATGTAAAAAATAAAGAATTAAAATAAAAAATAGGGATATACTCACCCTCTGATGCGCCCTGGTAGTAACCGGCAGCCTTCTTTGCTTAAAATGCGCGCGTTTACTGCCTTCCGTGACGTCACGGCTTCTGATTGGTCTCGTGCCGCCCATGTGACCGCGACGCGACCAATCACAACAAGCCGTGACGTAATTTTCAGGTCCTGAATGCCGAATTCTAAGCATTCAGGACCTGAAAATTACGTCACGGCTTCTGATTGGTCGCGTGCCCCCCATGTGACCGCGACGCGACCAATCACAACAAGCCGTGACGTAATTTTCAGGTCCTGAATGCCTAATTCTAGAATTCGGCATTCAGGACCTGAAAATTACGTCACGGCTTGTTGTGATTGGTCGCGTCGCGGTCACATGGGCGGCACGCGACCAATCAGAAGCCGTGACGTCACGGAAGGCAGTAAACGCGCGTATTTTAAGCAAAGAAGGCTGCCGGTTCCCTCGATAAGGTGCAGGCTGCGTCGGAGAGGTGAGTATATCAATATTTTTTATTTTAATTCTTTATTTTACACATTAATATGGATCCCAGGGCCTGAAGGAGAGTTTCCTCTCCTTCAGACCCTGGGAACCATCAGGGATACCGTCCGATACTTGAGTCCCATTGACTTGTATTGGTATCGGGTATCGGTATCGGATTAGATCCGATACTTTGCCGGTATCGGCCGATACTTTCCGATACCGATACTTTCAAGTATCGGACGGTATCGCTCAACACTACTCATCACTCCAAATTACCTTGTTCAAGAAGTTTTTAGGCTTGTCTCTGTGCTGTGTTGGGCATTGTAGGCGAGATACTTTGTGGCATTTGTGCGGTAATGGCTTTCTTCTGGCGACTCGACCATGCAGACCATTTTTCTCCGAATGCCTCCTTATTGTGCATCTTGAAACAGACAGACCGCTAGTTTTCAGAGAGTCTTATATTATAGCTGATGTTACTTGTGGGTTTTTCTTTGCATCCTGAATAAATTTCCTGGCAGTTGTGCATGACATTTTTGTTGGTCTACCTGACCGTGGTTTTGTTTTTACAGAGCCCTTGATTTTCCATTTGTTATTCGCATTATCAATTCCATGGATATCTTTTTGTATCCCTTTTCTGTTTTATACAGTTCAACTACCTTTTCCCGTAGATCCGCCGACAATTCTTTTGCTTTCCCCATTTCTTTTGCTTTCCCCATGACTCACAATCCAGAAATATCAGTTGCTAGATGAAAGATGCAAGAGTCTGTCTAGATCCCTGAAACTCACTCGGCTTTTATGCACACACATTGTGTATGTTACCTTTAGTAGCCATTCAAACCCATTTGTGTCAACTTCTGTGCATGTTATCAGGCCAAAATGAACAGGGTATGTGAACTTTTGATCAGGGTCATTTGGATGTTTTGGGTTGTCATTATGATTTAAAAAGAGAAAACAGTAGTTTGACAATAAATGGCTTCACCTGACCAATAACCATGAGTTGAGAAAAAGTTTTGGTGTTATCATTCATATTCTCTGAAAAAAGGCCAAGAAAGCAAAAATTCAGCTGGGGTAGGTAAACTTCTGAGCACAACTGTATATACACCGCACAGTACCGCTCCTCCTGTCCTGTATATACACACTGCACAGTACCACTCCTCCTGTCCTGTGTATATACACTGCACAGTACCACTCCTCCTGTCCTGTATATACACACTGCACAGTACCACTCCTCCTGTCCTGTATATATACACCGCACAGTACCTCTCCTCCTGTCCTGTATATATACACTGCACAGTACCACTCCTCCTGTACTGTATATACACCACACAGTACCGCTCCTCCTGTCCTGTATATACACACTGCACAGTACCACTCCTCCTGTACTGTATATATACACCGCACAGTACCACTCCTCCTGTCCTGTATATATACACTGCACAGTACCGCTCCTCCTGTCCTGTATATATACACTGTACAGTACCACTTCTCCTGTCCTGTATATATACACTGCACAGTACCACTCCTCCTGTCCTGTATATATACACCACACAGTACTGCTCCTCCTGTCCTGTATATACACACTGCACAGTACCACTCCTCCTGTACTGTATATATACACCGCACAGTACCACTCCTCCTGTCCTGTATATATACACTGCACAGCACCACTCCTCCTGTCCTGTATATATACACTGCACAGTACCGCTCCTCCTGTCCTGTATATATACACTGAACAGTACCACTCATCCTGTCCTGTATATATACACTGCACAGTACCACTCCTCCTGTACTGTATATATATACACTGCACAGTACCACTCCTCCTGTCCTGTATATATACACTGCACAGTACCACTCCTCCTATACTGTATATATACACACTGCACAGTACCACTCCTCCTGTCCTGTATATATACACTGCACAGTACCACTCCTCCTGTCCTGTATATATACACTGCACAGTACCGCTCCTCCTGTCCTGTATATATACACTGAACAGTACCACCTCTCCTGACCTGTATATATACACTGCACAATACCACTCCTTCTGTACTGTATATATACACTGCACAGTACCACTCCTCCTGTCCTGTATATATACACTGCACAGTACCACTCCTCCTGTCCTGTATATATACACTGCCCAGTACCTCTCCTGTCCTGTTGTGAGAGAGGCGACATTGGACTTTGGGAGGGTTAATATTGGTTTATTATTTTCAGTATTCCTATGGGAAAATAAAAAAAAAAGTATATTGGAAAACCCATTTAAATGGATTATCCCAAGTAATCCCCTATAGATCAAATTTTCCCATCACTGGGAGTTCGACTGCTGGGACACCCATGATCCCAAGAACCAGATCTCTAAAGAGCAGCATGAAAATAGATTTGTGGTCGATCATGTGCACTGTGGCGCCATTCACACATGGCTCTTCAAATAATGCTTATAAAAGGAGTGTTGAGGGGCACGACAAAGTATAGCAGAATCCACTGATCAGGGGTGGGAGGAGTGTATGTGGGTTGGTGGGGTTTGTGTGGAATGGCTACTTTTTTGTCCCAGTCCGGTCCTGATGGAGAGTGCCTGTGAACAAAAGTTTTTTAATTCTTGACGCAGTTCTCAGTAGGATTTAGGTCTGGACTTTGACTGGGCCATTCAACACATGAATATTCTTTGATCTAATTGGACACGATGGATCCTTATCGCCCTTAACATCATCTGTTGGAGGAGAGTTGGGAGGTCCCATAGACAGTAGACTGTTGTCTGAGTCAATCAATAATGTTAAGGGGATGCTGGTTTTGTGTTGCATCCTCTTGGTTGCTGTTGCTCAGCAGTCAGCACAGAGGAATGTTTGGAAAAAAATTTGTGGAGTCATATGCTGTCCGTCCAGATTTTTAAAGTCGGCCAGTGATCTGCAACTAGTGTAATAACCACTAAATAAAGCTAATTTTTGTAAGAGCCCCTTGCGCCAACAATGCGTGTTTTGAATTATTTACCGTAAATAGATAATTCTACTGCACCCAATCTTCCCCAAAACAACTGATCCGGTAATTAATCTACAGGAGCCTTCCGAACAGACGAGAGCAAAAATCATTAGCAATTACTGTTGGCATCTATGTTTGGCTCTGTCATGCCTGATCTAATCCAATTCTACCAGCTGTCACAAGACATATGCACGTAAATATGCAGAGAAGCTAAATTCTTCATATATAAAACACATGGCCATATGCTTCACCATTCATTTAGAGAAAAACATAACTCACTAAGAAGCAGAGACAATGTAAACTGTGAACGTCACTGAAAATACCATCCTGTTACTGAGAAAAGGCTACCATGTGGAGTGTTCAAACATGAGATTTTTGTATGCATGTAGGCAGTCGTAAAATCTTACCTATCAGCTGCGTTCAGACAGCAGTATTTTCAGCCAGTTTGATGGAAGGCCCCAAGTACCTCCTGAATAGGATGACAAGGTTCTCATCCCACCACATCCCTCACTCCTGAACCCTAACCAGGGCAGGGGCGCTGCTCCAGCGATACAACATCTGTGGACACATGCTGTATCTTTGAATGCTGATGATTCTTAAGGAAATCTGTCACCAGTTTTTGCCAACATAATGTAAAGACAGAGAAACTGATTCAAGTGATGTGTCACTTATTGGGTTGCTTGCTGTAGTTTTGATAAATCAGTTTTTAGCAGAAGATTCCCAACAGAGGACTAGTAAACCTGCTGCCATGCATTCCACTATATTTATGAGCTCTGACCACCACCAATAATTGTCAGGTTTCTGCCTATGAACAGTCTACACAGAATGCTGCCAATCAGTGGTGTGGGCAGGGATCTGCATTCAGAGAACTGCTGGATCTGCAGCAGAGAAACAGTGATTTTATTAAAAATGCAGCAAGCAGCCTAGTTAGTGACACATCACTAGAATCAGAGTCTCTGCTCCTACATAATGCTGCTCTCACATGATGCAGCAAACCTGGAGACAGATTTAATTTACATGGAAACATAAAAGTGCATTACACATAATAATATATAATTGAGATAATTGCTCCTTGTCTGGTCATCTTGTGTATCATAATGGCAAGACCCAGGCTATCAAGAGGGGACTGTATGGCATTACCATGCATTTGTATTCCTCTCTTGAGGGGTTAAATGGCGGGAAATGGTTTCCCGCCAAGTTTTCACGCACAAGGGTAAAAAAAGATTTGGATTGGGTATAGCCATTAGCCAGTCAGCGACACGTCGCAGGGGAAGATTGTGTTTCTCCCGCTGCTACTCCCGCTGATAGAGCAAAGACTACCCCTGACGAAGGCACGCCGCCAAAACGCGCGTTGGGGTAGTGGCACCATCGCATGGTTCAGGTAATTATGTAATCTATTATCTCAGCACACTATACATTCTAATTTCTACAATACTGCTCCAGCTTTGGACTTTGCACTTGCACTATAGCTTAAGTTAGGGTTATCCCTCAGGATGCTTTCGGTATTTATTCATACCTGTCGTCGATTGTGCTGTTTATTGATTGAACTTTTGTGCCTGCCATCTGGTAGTGCCACATATTCTTTCTTGGCTCACCACTGTGCATCTTTTTGGCCTAAAAGTCTTTGTATATTTCTGTGTGTTTTTAAATCCCCAATAAAGTATTGTTATTTTATTTCGTTCTATTTCACGTCTCTTTTTATATGTTCCCCTAATTACGGCATAGAACAACATCTTACTAAGTCCTACTTATATGCTAGGAATTTCTCTTCGATGACATATCAATAGTGATGAGCGAGTGTACTCGTTGCTCAGGTTTTCCCGAGCACGCTGGGGTGATCTCCGAGTATTTGTAACTGCTCAGAGATTTAGTTTTTGTTGACGCAGCTGTATGATTTACGGCTGCTAGCCAGCCCGAGTACATGTGGGGGTTGCCTGGTTGCTAGGGAATCCCCACATGTATTCAAGCTGTCTATCAGCTGTAAATCATGCAGCTGAGGCAAGGAAAACTAAATCTCCGAGCAGTTACAAATACTCAGAGATCACCCGAGCAACAAGTATACTCGCTCATCACTACATATCACTATTAGTGATTGATTTATAGCATTGCTATTTGGGATATATATGATATTCTTTGATCTTGCTATAGTCAATTGTGTTGTATATGGATGGAGGTCATTTGTTCTCTCTGATATTAAATAGGAGAAGATTGTTTATTTCCCTTAGTGATTAAATTCTTGGAACAACATGCACTTCCAGCGGTTCTCCCATGAAAACAAGTAATCATCTCTCCACAGAATAAGTGATAACTTATTGATTGGTGGGGGTCTGACTGCTGGGACCTGCACCGATTGGCAGAATGTGGAACTTTTATCCCCATTAGACTGGAGCGACATGTGCGACTTGACCACTGAGCCATTCATTCCCTCAGTGGCTGCGAGAGCTCTGCTTGCATTTTTTTGGAAACCCAAAGAGAATGATTGAGGCTGCGGTCAGACATCCCACCTGCTGCGTCATTGTAAAATGAAAATGGGGATAAAAGTGTCCTGACAGGTATAAAATGTACCCATTCTTTTGATTGGTGAGAATGTTTGGACCCAAATGACCAATATAATCACCTATCCTGTGGAGCCCATGGATCAGTGTGTTTTAACCAAAGAATACATTTTATGCAAACTACTACACTTGTACATCCCAGTTATGGTGGGCATAGTAGATGTGCAGGACCCTCCTGTGTTTTGCAGTCAATGCTCCATTATAACAGGGATAATGTATAACAAGAATTTGAATATACAGTAGCTATAGGATGGCTTTTTTTTTATAAATTGGTGAACAAGGGAAAAAGTTGGGGAGTGATTTTTAAAATAACCTATTTTTATATTTATACTTACTGGATTAGTAATGCGGGTGTCTGATAGATGGCTCTCCATTGCTAACACCAGGGCTTGATGCCAGCTGACATTACACAGCTGACATCAATCCGAAAAACCATTCCCCCGATTGCCACTGCACCACTCCCATATGATACGCCAATTCTGGGGTGGCTGCGGGCTTGTATTTTTAAGCTGGGAAGGGCCCAATAACCATGGACATTCCCAACCTTATAATATCAACTCACAGCTGTCTGCTTTACCTGGGCTGGTTATCAAAAATAGGGAGGATCTTAGGTGTTTTTTTCATTATTTATTAGGTTAAACCAGGCTAAACACCTTTTTGTGCCACATTAAAGACACTAAAGGGTGCAAGTTTATAATATGCAAGGGGGGTTAGAAAATTAGATATCTGCAGGATACACCAAGGAATTAATGGTGCTATATAAATAAATAATAATAATAATATCTATCTATTCTATCTCTATCCTATAGTTTCACTCAAGAAAGGCTCACATTTTGAGCCAAAACATTGTGTACCTTTTACATGGAATAATTTGTTTCCACTATTTTGGGGCTGTTTGGCGTGCAAACTCTTTTTCTTCTACTGTATATATTATTTTTATTATCCATCTGACATTAGATTTGGAAGCCCACATCCACTAAAACTGGTCCAACCTCAGTTTCATTTTTTAGATAGATAGAGGATTAATAGAGAGATAGATAGATAGATAGATTGATAGATATGGAATATTGATATAGATAGAGACAGACAGATAGATAGACAGACAGACAGACAGACAGACAGACAGATAGATAGATAGATAGATAGATACAGTAGTGGGCCACAAAATTCCAGATTTTTTTTGCCAATAAAGTGGTTTACAACAATTGGATAAGTTTGGTATCACTGTAAACATTCTGATGAGGAGAATCATATTGCCCTGTCAGTTTTACCACACAATATATACCTTAAAAACAATTCCCCCAAAATGCTTGAATTGCATTTTTTCACATTTTCATCACATTTGGAATTTTTTCCCCCATTTTGCAGTACAGTGTGTGGTAAAATGAATGGTGTCACTCAAAAGTTCATCTTGTCTGGCACAAAACAAGCTCTTATATCACTATATGGGCAGAAAAATAAAAAAACTATGGCTCCTGCCCACATCGGGAAGGGGTTAACATAACAGTTGGGCCCCTAACATTATGGGCCTCTGTGTAGCTGCACAGGTTGCACAAATATGTCTGTCTCTAGATAGATAGATGATAGATAGATAGATAGATAGATAGATAGATAGATAGATAGATAGATCGATAGATACATAGATTGATAGATAGATAGATAGATAGATAGATAGATAGATAGATAGATAGATCGATAGATCGATAGATACATAGATTGATAGAGTACACAGTCAATAGATAGATAGATAGATAGATAGATAGATTGATCGATAGATACATAGATTGATAGAGTACACAGTCAAGTAACAAGGTAACACTTGAAGCTCTCTGGTACTCACGACTTTTTGAAGCTTCCTCCCAAGGTGCTGCCAACAAGGAGGCAGAACTGCTGAGCGAAGAAGACCCAGGTAATATCCTGCAGGCTGCTGTGTGTCTGGCACCTTAGATCCAACAGTGTGGGACCCAAAAACGCAATGCACAGTCCAAAGCTGAAGAACACGCTCCAATATGTGATTGTGGGCTGCAGGTTCCTCCTGAAGAGGGTGAGAAGGTTCTGGTCCCACCACATCTTTCACTCCCCCTTCACCTGGCCTGGCCAGAGAAGCAGCTCCAGTGTCTCAGGAACTATGGAAAAGTTATCAATATCAAAAAAGGTTGGTAGTATCTTGCAGATGAGGAGGACAGACAGATTGTGAGGACAGACAGGCTGTGAAGAAGGCAATTAGGCTGTGAGGAGGGCAGGTAGGCTGTGAGGAAGGCAGGCAGGCTGTGAGGAAGGCAATTAGGCTGTGAGGAGGGCAGGTAGGCTGTGAGGAGGGCAGGTAGGCTGTGAAGAAGGCAATTAGGCTGTGAGGAGGTCAGGCAGGCTGTGAGGAGGGCAGGTAGGCTGTGAGGAGGGCAGGTAGGCTGTGAGGAAGACAGGCAGGCTGTGAGGAGGTCAGGCAGGCTGTGAGGAGGGCAGGTAGGCTGTGAGGAGGGCAGGTAGGCTGTGAGGAAGGCAGGCAGGCTGTGAAGAAGGCAATTAGGCTGTGAGGAGGGCAGGTAGGCTGTGAGGAGGGCAGGTAGGCTGTGAAGAAGGCAATTAGGCTGTGAGGAGGTCAGGCAGGCTGTGAGGAGGGCAGGTAGGCTGTGAGGAGGGCAGGCAGGCTGTGAGGAGGGCAGGCAGGCTGTGAGGAGGGCAGGTAGGCTGTGAGGAGGGCAGGTAGGCTGTGAGGAGGGCAGGTAGGCTGTGAGGAGGGCAGGTAGGCTGTGAGCAGGGCAGGCTGTGAGGAGGGCAGGTAGGCTGTGAGGAGGGCAGGCAGGCTGTGAGGAGGGCAGGTAGGCTGTGAGGAGGGCAGGTAGGCTGTGAGGAGGGCCGGCATGCTATGAAGAAAGCTGTGAGCAGCGCAGGCAGGTTGTGAGGAGCCTCACCTTCTCTGCTCTCCCACTAAGTAAACTTGTCAGATACTTCTGTGGTGCATGAACTTTACTCTTCACTTGTATCGTTCGCCACCTCCTTCTTCTTCTGAGGCTCTGAATGTGTCTCGTTTCTTCTCTCCTCCCGTTATTTGCTCCAGGGTTAACTTCTTCTTCCTTTGAATGCAGTAACTTAGAAGAGGTGAGAGAAAGGAAAAAGGAGCCGCCCAGAGACTGGCATGGGAGGGGGCATCACTACAGGGCACAGGATGTCCCCATCCTTATAGCTGTACATCTGGACTCTTTCCTTTCACAAGTGCTTATTCTCCAGCCTCACCTCATCAGTTCTGGTGATAGTATGAGGAATTACTGCTGTGCACCAGCTTGTTACATTGTTCCTTCACGTCAGTACTTTCACTTTATCTGCAGTTCAATCAAGTTCAGCCCCACGATGACTATTGTGTGACACAATGTGGGGACAGTAGAGAAGGACCACCAGTGTTGTATGGCTCCGAAATGTGTCTGCAGAGTCGCCAAAGGGTAGCTGGGCCTTCCCACACTCTGAGGCTCCTCCAGAACAATGTCATGTTAATTATTTAGCAAACACTACATCCTGGATCCTTCTTTTCTCCATGTTCGGTCACAACAAGCACAAGGGAATGGGGGCAGTTCCATTTGCCATCATAGCAAAATTAGCTCCACTACATGCTACTTTTATATGCCAGTATTTGGATCTTATAAATACTCATTTTTCACCCATACCTATTAGCTATCTTCTATGGTTCCCTCCACGCCATCACCGTCAATCTCATCAAGGGAATCTGTCAGCAGGATTTTTGCCACAAGAGAGCAGCATGATGTAGGAGCAGAGGCCATGATTCTAGCAATCTATCACTTAGTTTATTGGTTGCAGTAGTTGTGACAAAAATGTTTTATCTTCCGCAGATCTACCATGTTTCTGAATGCTGAGTTCTGTATAACATCACCCACAGCACTGTCAGATTTCTACGGTATATACATTGTGCACAGGCAGAAATCTGACAACCAGTGACTGGGCAGGGTTGTACTACATGGCAGCAGACCATACAGTCCTCTAGTTATAATCTTTTGTTGATAACAGTCAGTTTATGTAAACTACAGCAAACAGCTCGGTAAGTGATACATCTTTGGAATCAGGGACTCTGCTTCTGCATTACCCTGCTCACCGATTTGGTGGCAAAAGCCAGGTGACAAATTCCCTTTAAATGTGTAAGTATAATTACCATATCATTTGGATAAGTCTTGTCAGTCAGTGAAAAAGGTCCATGTTGAACCTTTGCACCACTTTATTTTAATAAATGTGCCACAAATATACAGGTATTACAGGTTCAGCGCCATCTTCTCATTTAAAAAAAAGATGACCTTTCACAGATTTTGAGCATGCTAGCAGTGGCTTACTGCCAATGGCGGCAAGACACGTGGCTGCTATGGGACCCATGAGTCGGGGATAATGATGCAAGCGCTGGTGATGACCCCCGTCCGTCATTGCACTTTCAACTGTACTGACATCCTGGATACCGATACAGTTGAAAGTTACAGTTATACTTTATGGAGGACTATGGGCTGTGCATTATACTTTATGGAGGACAATGGAATGCATTATACTTTATAGATAACTATGAGGTGCATTATACTTTTTGGATGACTATGGGCTGTACAATATACTTTATCAATGACTATCAGATGTGCATTATAGTTTATGGATGACTATGGGTGCATTATACTTTATGGAGGAAGATGGGGGTGCTTTATACTATATGAAGTAAATTAGCTGTGCATTATACTAATTTGGAGGTGCATTATGCTATATGGAGGATTATGGGCTGTGCGTTATACTATATTGAGGTCTATGGGGTGTGCATCATACTTCTGGTTTGGGGCCTCATGACTTATATGTACATATGGTGCACATAATGGTTTATTTTTTTCTTTACATTAAAGAACAGCATCAGAGCAGGAGACATATACCAGGATGGGAGTTATACCAGGATGGGGCCCAGGATAAGGAACATATATACCAGGATGCAGGATATACCAGGATGGGGCCCAAGATAAGGAACATATATACCAGGATGGGAGATATACCAGGATGGGGCCCAGGATAAGGAACATATATACCAGGGTGGGAGATATACCAGGATGGGGCCCAGGATAAGGGACATATATCGGGGATATATATACCAGGATGGGGCCCAGGATAAGAGACATATTAAGAGACATATAATTTTTATTGTAGGTAGACTTCAACTGTGAGAGACAGAATATAAAAATAAAAACCACAAGATCACATTGTATGATTTTTAAATAATAAATATGCAAATTGCCTCTTCAGATAGGAAGAGGACTTGAACGCTATAGTTTACCTCTTAAATAATTAAATGGCATTATATTGCATGAAATGAGCACTTAATCACCTACCAACCAGCAAGAATTCTGGGTCTCACAGACCTGTTAGTTTTTCTTTAAGAAGCCTTCCTATTCTGCACTCATTACCTGTATTAATTGCACCTGTTTGAACTCGTTACCTGTATAAAAGACACCTGTCCACACAATCAATAACATTTCAAGCTCTCCACCATGGCCAAGACCAAAGAGCTGTCTAAGGACACCAGAGATAACATTGTAGACCTTCATTAGGCTGGGATGGGCAACAGGACAATAGGCAGGCAGCTTGGTGAGAATTGGGCCAACAGTTGTTTCCTTATTAGAGAATGAAAAAACACAAGATATCTGTCAATTTTCTCGGTCTGGGGCTCCATGAAAGATCTCGCCTCGTGGGGCAAGGATGATTCTGAGAAAGGTCAGGAATCAACCCAAAACTACAAGGGTGGACCTGGTCAATGATCTGAAGAAAGCTGGGACCACAGTCTCAAACATAACCAATAGTAACACACTACTCCGTCATGGATTAAAATCCTGCAGGGGACGTAAGGTCCCCCTGCTCACGGCAGCACATGTCCAGGCTCTTTTCAAGGTTGCCAATGACCATCTGGATGATCCAAAGGAGGCATGGGAGAAGGTTATGTGGTCAGATGAAACCAAAATAGAACTTTTTGGTTTTAACTCCCCTTGCTGTGTTTAGAGGAAGAGGATGAGTACAACCCCAAGAACACCGTCCCAACTGTGAAGCATGGTGAGGGAAACATCATACTTTGGGAGTGCTTTTCTGCAAAGGGGACAGGATGACTGCACTGTATTGAAGGGAGGAAGGATGGAGTCATGTATCATGAGATTCTGGCCAACTGCCTCTTTGAAGACCATTGAAGATGGGTCATGGCTGGGTCTTCCAGCATGACAATGACCCAAAACACACAGCCAGGGCAACTAAAGGCCCCGTCACACATAGCGATTTACCAACGATCACGACCAGCGATACGACCTGGCCGTGATCGTTGGTAAGTCGCTGTGTGGTCGCTGGGGAGCTGTCACACAGACAGCTCTCTCCAGCGACCAACGATCAGGGGAACGACTTCGGCATCGTTGAAACTGTCTTCAACGATGCCGAAGTCCCCCTGCAGCACCCGGGTAACCAGGGTAAACATCGGGTTACTAAGCGCAGGGCCGCGCTTAGTAACCCGATGTTTACCCTGGTTACCAGCGTAAATGTTAAAAAAAACAAACAGTACATACTCACCATCTGATGTCCGTCAGGTCCCTCGCCGTCTGCTTCCTGCTCTGACTGAGCCGCTGTACAGTGAGAGCAGAGCGCAGCGGTGACATCACTGCTGTGCTGCGCTCTCACTGTACGGCGGCACTCAGAGCAGGAAGCAGACGGCGAGGGACCTGACGGACATCAGATGGTGAGTATGTACTGTTTGTTTTTTTTAACATTTACGCTGGTAACCAGGGTAAACATCGGGTTACTAAGCGCGGCCCTGCGCTTAGTAACCCGATGTTTACCCTGGTTACCAGTGAATACATCGCTGGATCGGTGTCACACACACCGATTCAGCGATGTCAGCGGGACCTCAACGACCAAAAAACGGCCCAGGCCATTCTGACACGACCAGCGATCTCACAGCAGGGGCCTGATCGCTGGTACGTGTCACACATAGCGAGATCGCTACTGAGGTCGCTGTTGTGTCACAAAACTTGTGACTCAGCAGCGATCTTGCTAGCGATCTCGCTATGTGTGACGGGGCCTTAAGGAGTGGCTCCGTAAGAAGCATTTCAAGGTCCTGGAGTAGCCAAGCCAGTCTGCAGACCTGAACCCAACAGAAAATCTTTGGAGGGAGCTGAAACTTAACGTTGCTCAGCGACAGCCCCGAGACTAGAAAATCTGGAGAAGATCTGTATGGAGGAGTGGGCCAAAATCCCTGCTGCAGTGTGTACAAACTTGGCCTAGAAGTACAGGAAATGTCTGACCTCTGTAATTACAAACAAAGGTTTCTGTACCAAATATTAAGTTCTGTTCTATGTATCAAATACTTATTTCATGCAATAGGCATTATTTATCATTGTATTTCCAACCATTTTTTCTCATTAATTCCTGTCAGTTATTGACATTTGATTTGCAATAATTTAATCAAGCAATTTGTGGATTTATTCAAATGGTCTTTTGTGGTTTAGTTTTCAGCTTTTTACGTCAATGTGGCTTTTTCAGATGTTTTAGACAAATTCAAGGAAATTTGGTGAAACTCTACTCCAGTGCCCTCATATAATGATTTTATGTATGCCACCTATTTTCGTGCATTTTCTGCAATTTTTTATATATATGAGCATTATGAACTGGTGTGTGTCTTCATAGTTGGGGACATGCACGTTCTTCCTTTCTAAAGTATTTTATCTCTTTATAACTTTTTATGCAGGACTGCATTGTATTTTAATAATTATTTTTTATATTACTATTTTAGTTACATACATACCCCGTTGGTCCTTTCCTGATGTTTCCCCTGTTCCTACCATATTTGAAGTGGGCGTGTATGGATTGATGTTGGTCGCCGCCTTTGACTCATCTGAAATGAACCAAGTGTCCTACTTCTAATACTAATGATGTGTTTATTATTACATATATTATTTTTGATTATTATTTCTTATTGGGAATTATTTCTGGAAAGTGCAGTTTTGGATCCTAACACCCCCCCCCCCCTCTTTTTGGTATGTTTTGTGTATTTTTATTATTATTATTTTTCTGTCCTTCGCGGGGTATGTTTGGATCATTCGCTGCTGTGAATTTTGTAATGTATAGATATATATTTCTATTGTCTATTTAAATATTCATATATACATATTTCTATAGTAATATATTTTATTATATTGCATTCTATATATATATTTATGCTTTTTTCACAATTTGCTCCCCACACACATATTTCCTTTATATTTCCTCATACTTTTCCCGCAATTGCCCATTTGTAAGGTTTCTGTTATTTTGCGGGTTCGCCGTCTGTGTCCCGGTGGGTGTGTACCCCGTGTCCTGTTGCCTTGGCGGCGGTTTTCATCGGCTGCATGGCGGTGTGACGCAGGCTCTGCACGCTCACGGTCACGCTGAGGGCGCATCGCTTCTCCTGCATTTGCCCACCTGAGGGTTGCTGTCGCTGTGCGCGTGCGCCGTCTGTGTCCTGGTGTGTGTGCATCCTGCGTCTTAGTTGCCATGGCAGTGGTTTTTATCTACTGCCGGGCGGCGTGACGCGGGCTCTGTACACTTCCGGGTCCTACTGGCAGCGCATGCGCCGCTAATGCTTCCGTTCCTTCTCATCGGCATTTCTCCACACATGTATATAAACCCTCTGGCCCACTAGTACACCACCCCCTGCCGAAGGATTTAATCCAAAACGCGCGTCGGGGTGAGCTGCACTTGGAGGTACGGACATTGCAGATATATATTACCAATTTTATACTTCTTGCGCTTTGGAGCACTTACATCGGCATATATTTCCTCACTTATTCTTGATTGGTTCTTATCTTGATCAGTATATGTTACATATCACTGTTTGCTTATCACTGTTTCTTACATATCTCGCTCTTGACACATGATACATATGTGGGATATAGGTATATATACCTATATCATTATATTCTATTTAAATAGCCTATAGCTTGATTATTTGGTTTTTCACAGCATAGCATTTGCACATGTCTAGTTTTATTATTATTGCATTTTTTGCACTCTTTGCACATTGCTCTTTTGCACAACATTTATATATGTAGATACATGTATTGTGCTTACCATGGTTCAAGTTTTACATTATTTTTTCATTCCTGTCCGCCCGGTCATTATTTCATTGTTAAAATATATTTTTGATTAATCCTTCCAAGTACAGGCACATTATGTAGTGCCATTTGCCATAGAATAAATAAAGGCATTCTTTTATATACATTTATATGTCTTGGCCAGTTGGCCTTAATTCCTATAGTATATATTTTATATATATTGTTTATTACTTTTGATTTCCAAACATTGGTGGTTTTGCTTTACTAATTGTTTGTAAAAGAATAGACCTTTTCCACTAAAAAGTCACAAAACACACTTAACGACCCCAAAAATTGTTTGGGGACTTTGCGCAAAATTCAAGAATGAAATGCATCATTTTGATGACCTTGGTGTTTAAAAAAATCGACAAAAACCACGAGTCATAAAGGTAAAGTGACTTAAAAAAAAAGAAACTGATTAACTGACCTAATGTGTTTGTTGTCTGACAGTAATCAGTCTCATGATCCAGGTCGGAGTTTGCTTCTTGCTTTTCTTTCCCCGGCCTGGTTATGGTGGGGTTAACATTTCCTGCCTCTCTTTGGTTCATGGGTGGCTATTTGTTGGTGCCACTTCTGGTAGCATTTGTCAGTGATAGTTCCAGTCTGTGGCTTCAGCAGCTGACCCGTATACCCTAGTGATCCTTCTGCCTCTGACTGAGGGACACTGCGGCATTTCTGCTGTCCCCTGACTGCCGGGCCTCTACATGGCTACCCCCGGTCTCCCACAGGGTGACGGCGCTGCTGATTGGAGGCCGCGCCGCTGGGGGGCGTAGCCTCATTTGAAAGGAGGAGGGCGCGCTTTCCGCGGGCTTCCGGATCCCTCACTTGAACCCGGACCTGGTTGGGGCTGCCGGCATCATGGACCCGCTCTAGGAGGCGGTGAGGGAGAAGATTAGCAGGGAGGGCAGCGATTGGCTAGCGGCTTTGCTGGCCGAGCCAGGCGATGCCATCGGGCGGGCTGCGTTCTGGCAGAGCCACCCGGCCGCCGACTCGCCTGAGCCCGCCAACACATTTAAAGAGGAGCATGCGCAGTGCAAGTGCGCGCGCTTCCTCTCACGGTGGCGACAGGCAGCGTGGCTCGGCATCAGGGATCAGACAGGCACAGGAAGGGGGAGTATTCAGGCACACCAGCGCCGATCCACCGGTGGGCTTTATCTCTAAGGGGGTGGTATTACAGCAGCAGCCTTTATTTACCGTTCCCGGGACAGGGCCAATACCAGCCACTAGCATGGGAGGAGCGCTAGATTCTTCCTCGCAAGATGCTGGGGGTGCAGAGAGTCACAGGACATTGTTTTTCCGTCTCCACGAGCAAGGGGAGACGTTAGCAATAATGCAGGGAAGGGGTGGGAGGCATTATTAGCAGCGCAGCAGCAGATAAGTTCCTCCTCTATGCCCGGGCCACAAAGTGTTGCTGGCCAAGTAGGTGTTAGAGGGGAATCTCCTTTCCCCTCATGCCCTTTGATTTTTACAGCACCTCCTTCACAAATACCTGGGGGGCAGGTAGTCCCTTTGCAGATGGCAGCAGGAGAACATCAGAGCGCCTCAGCAGTTTTATCGCTGGTGGCAACCGGTGTTGGACCTCCCGCACAGGGTGCTGGCACCCCGGCTCTGGTTAGTGGACAGAGTGCAGGTAACCGCTCGGCGCACAGCCTCTCCTCTACATCGTCATCCGGGAACTATCGCTGTCGCCGGAAGAGGCATAGGGAGCATTACAGTAGTAGGGGGCACTATCATAGGTCCAGTTCCAGCCGTCGAAGCAGACAGTCTAGGGCATCAAGATGGCGTTCTCCATCTTCATTGGATAGTTCATCCCGCCACAGGTCCACGTCCCGAGTGGAACGACGAAGTGCCACCAATCATGAAACTCAAGAGCAGAGCTGCCTGGAGTCCATCATGCAATCCGGTGAGTACCCCTTTACCGGGGCTTGGGGCGGTGACAGGGTTAATAGTATAAATTTATCAGATGCGGCGATTCCGCTTAGCACGGGCGGCGGCAAGATTTTTGTGAATCCCAGGCTGCTACAATCGGTCGCACCGCCCAAACCCTCCCCCCCTCCCCTGTCATGATCGCTGCAAGCAGAGATCATAGCAAGCCTATAGAGGGACAAGCTCTCGGAAGATGGAACTATACTGACCATGAACTAAGCCTGCCGCGCAACTAGAAATAGCCAGGTAGCATTTCCTATTTATTGCTAGATGCCCAGCTCTGGCCTAAGACCTAAATAGCTAGCAGAGGGAAATATAAGACCTGGCTCACCTCTAGAGAAATATTTCAAAAGCAGACAGTAGCCCCCCACATATAATGACGGTGAGTTCAGATGAAACAACAAACGCAGCAGGAAAATAGTCTTAGCAAATTTGAGGTCCGCTTACTAGATAGCAGAAGACAGATAGTATACTTTCATGGTCAGCAGAAAAACACTAACAAAACACCATCCAGAGATTACCTTAAACTCTGGCATTAACTCATAACACCAGAGTAGCAATCCCTGATCAACGAGAGCTTTCCAGACACAGTAACAAAACTTCAGCTGTGAACTGGAACAAATAGGCAAACGAAACATGGACAAAAGTCCAACTTATCTAGTAGTTGTCAGAAGCAGGAACAAGCACTGAGAGGCATCAGATAACATTGTTGACCGGCAAGAAACCACCAGAGAAATGAGCTTAAATAGCGACACCCACTACTGATGGAACCAGGTGAAAGAGGAAAGAGGATGACAAGTCCAATTCCACAAGCGGCCACCGGGGGAGCCCAGAATCCAAATTCACAACAGTACCCCCCCCTCAAGGAGGGGGCACCGAACCCTCACCAGATCCACCAGGGCGACCAGGATGAGCCCTATGGAAGGCACGAACAAGATCAGAAGCATGAACATCAGATGCATTGACCCAAGAATTATCCTCCTGGCCGTAACCCTTCCAGTTGACCAGATACTGGAGTCTCCGTCTGGAAACACGAGAGTCCAAAATTTTCTCCACAACGTACTCCAACTCACCCTCAACCAACACCGGAGCAGGAGGCTCAACTGAAGGTACAACAGGCACCTCATACCTGCGCAATAACGACCGATGAAAAACGTTATGAATGGAAAAGGACGCAGGGAGGTCCAAACGGAAAGAAACAGGATTAAGAATCTCCAATATTCTATAAGGGCCGATGAACCGAGGTTTAAACTTAGGAGAAGAGACCCTCATAGGGACAAAACGAGAAGACAACCAGACCAAATCTCCAACACAAAGCCGAGAACCAACACGACGATGACGGTTGGCAAAACGCTGAGTCTTCTCCTGGGACAACTTCAAATTGTCCATAACCTGCCCCCAGATGTGATGCAATCTCTCCACCACCGCATCCACTCCAGGACAATCCGAGGATTCCACCTGACCGGAGGAAAATCGAGGGTGAAACCCCGAATTACAGAAAAACGGGGACACCAAGGTGGAAGAGCTGGCCCGATTATTGAGGGCGAACTCTGCCAATGGCAAAAAAGCAACCCAATCATCCTGGTCAGCAGAGACAAAACACCTCAGATATGTCTCCAGGGTCTGATTAGTCCGCTCGGTCTGGCCATTAGTCTGAGGGTGAAAAGCAGATGAAAAAGACAAATCTATGCCCATCCTAGCACAGAATGCCCGCCAAAATCTAGACACAAATTGGGTACCTCTGTCAGAAACAATATTCTCAGGAATACCGTGCAATCGGACAACATTCTGAAAAAACAGAGGAACCAACTCAGAAGAAGAAGGCAACTTGGGCAGAGGAACCAAATGGACCATTTTAGAGAAACGGTCACAGACCACCCAGATGACAGACATCTTCTGGGAAACAGGCAGATCTGAAATAAAATCCATCGAGATGTGTGTCCAAGGCCTCTTAGGAATAGGCAAGGGCAACAGCAGTCCGCTAGCCCGAGAACTACAAGACTTGGCCCGAGCACAAATGTCACATGACTGCACAAAGACTCGCACATCTCGTGACAGGGAAGGCCACCAGAAGGATCTTGCCACCAAATCCCTGGTACCAAAAATTCCGGGATGACCTGCCAATGCAGAAGAATGTACCTCAGAGATGACTCTACTGGTCCAATCATCCGGAACAAACAGTCTATCAGGCGGACAACGATCCGGTCTATCCGCCTGAAACTCTTGCAAGGACCGCCGCAGATCAGGAGAAACGGCCGACAAAATTACTCCCTCCCTAAGGATACCTGTGGGTTCAGTATTACCAGGAGAGTCCGGGTCAAAACTCCTAGAAAGGGCATCTGCCTTAACATTCTTAGAACCCGGTAGGTATGACACCACAAAATTAAAGCGAGAAAAAAATAAAGACCAGCGCGCCTGTCTAGGATTCAGGCGCCTGGCAGTCTCAAGATAAATCAAATTTTTGTGGTCAGTCAATACCACCACCTGATGCTTAGCCCCCTCTAGCCAATGGCGCCACTCCTCAAACGCCCACTTCATGGCCAAAAGCTCCCTATTCCCAACATCATAATTCCGCTCTGCGGGCGAAAATTTGCGAGAAAAGAAGGCACAAGGTCTAATGACGGAGCAGTCGGAACCTTTCTGCGACAACACTGCCCCAGCTCCGATCTCCGAAGCGTCAACCTCAACCTGAAAAGGCAGATTCACATCAGGCTGACGTAACACAGGGGCAGAGGCAAAACGGTGCTTAAGCTCCTGAAAGGCCTCTACAGCATGAGGGGACCAATTAGCAACATCAGCGCCATGTCTGGTCAAATCAGTCAGTGGTTTAACGACATCCGAAAAACCAGCAATAAATCGGCGGTAAAAGTTGGCAAAGCCCAAAAATCTCTGAAGACCCTTAAGAGAGGAGGGCTGAGTCCAGTCACAAATAGCTTGCACCTTGACGGGATCCATCTCAATGGAAGAGGGAGAAAAAATATACCCCAAAAAGGAAATTTTCTGGACCCCAAAAACGCACTTAGACCCCTTCACACATAAAGAATTAGACCGCAGAACCTGAAAAACTCTCCTGACCTGCTGGACATGAGAGTCCCAGTCATCAGAAAAAATCAGAATATCATCCAGATATATTATCATAAATTTATCCAGAAAATCGCGGAAAATATCATGCATAAAAGACTGGAAAACTGAAGGGGCATTAGAAAGACCAAAAGGCATGACCAAATACTCAAAGTGGCCCTCGGGCGTATTAAATGCGGTCTTCCACTCATCCCCCTGCCTGATCCGCACCAAATTATACGCCCCACGAAGATCAATTTTAGAGAACCACTTAGCACCCTCTATACGAGCAAACAAATCAGTAAGCAATGGCAATGGGTATTGGTACTTAACAGTGATCTTATTCAGAAGCCGATAATCAATACATGGTCTCAAAGAGCCGTCCTTTTTTGAGACAAAGAAAAACCCAGCTCCCAAGGGAGAAGAAGATGGACGAATATGTCCCTTTTCCAAAGACTCCTTTATATATTCCCGCATAGCAGCATGTTCCGGCACGGACAAATTAAACAAACGACCCTTTGGATATTTGCAACCCGGTATCAAATCTATGGCACAATCGCACTCACGGTGCGGAGGTAACGACCCAAGCTTGGGTTCGTCAAAGACGTCTTGATAATCTGAGAGGAACTCAGGGACTTCAGAGGGAATGGACGACGAAATAGAAACCAAAGGTAAGTCCCCATGAATACCCTTACATCCCCAGCTCAACACAGACATTGCTCTCCAGTCCAAGACTGGATTGTGAGACTGCAACCATGGCAATCCCAGTACCAAATCGTCATGTAAATTATACAGCACCAGGAAACGAATAATCTCCTGGTGATCCGGATTGATACGCATGGTTACTTGTGTCCAGTATTGTGGTTTATTATTAGCCAATGGGGTGGAGTCAATCCCCTTCAGAGGAATAAGAGTCTCCAAAGGCTCTAAATCAAAACCACAACGATTGGCAAAGGACCAATCCATAAGACTCAGAGCGGCGCCAGAGTCAACATAGGCGTCCGTGGCAATGGATGACAAAGAGCAAATCAGGGTTACAGACAAAATAAATTTAGACTGAATGGTGCCAATGGAAACAGACTTATCAAGCTTCTTTGTACGCCTAGAGCATGCTGATATAACATGAGTAGAATCCCCACAATAGAAGCACAATCCATTCTTCCGTCTAAAATTCTGTCGCTCGCTCCTGGACAGAATTCTATCACACTGCATACTTTCTGGCGTCTTTTCCATAGACACCGCCAGATGGTGCACCGGTTTGCGCTCCCGCAGACGCCTATCAATCTGAATAGCCATTGTCATGGACTCATTCAGACCTGCAGGCGCAGGGAACCCCACCATAACATCCTTAACGGCATCAGAGAGACCTTCTCTGAAAGTTGCCGCCAAGGCGCACTCATTCCACTGAGTAAGCACAGACCATTTACGGAATTTTTGGCAGTAAACCTCAGCTTCGTCTTGCCCCTGAGATAGTGCCATCAAAGTTTTTTCTGCCTGAAGTTCCAAATGAGGTTCCTCATAAAGCAAGCCCAAGGCCAGAAAAAACGCATCCACATCGCGCAACGCAGGATCCCCTGCTGGCAATGAGAAGGCCCAATCTTGAGGGTCACCCCTGAGCAAGGAAATCACAATCCTAACCTGCTGAGCAGGGTCTCCAGCTGAACGAGACTTCAGGGACAAATAAAGCTTACAATTATTTCGGAAATTCTGGAAGCTAGCTCTATTCCCTGTGAAGAACTCCGGCAAAGGAATTCTCGGCTCAGATACTGGAGCATGTACCACAAAATCTTGTAAATTTTGTACTTTCGTGATGAGATTATTCAAACCCGCAGTTACACTCTGAAGATCCATTATTGTCAGGTGCACACAGAGCCATACAGAGATGAGGAGGAGAGAGAGAAAAAAGACTGCAGCAAGGCAAACTGGAGGGAAAAAAAAAAAAAAAAATACCAGCAGACTTCTTATAACTCTCCTTTCTCAACCTGGGTCTTTAACACTTTATTGGCCGGTCAAACTGTCATGATCGCTGCAAGCAGAGATCATAGCAAGCCTATAGAGGGACAAGCTCTCGGAAGATGGAACTATACTGACCATGAACTAAGCCTGCCGCGCAACTAGAAATAGCCAGGTAGCATTTCCTATTTATTGCTAGATGCCCAGCTCTGGCCTAAGACCTAAATAGCTAGCAGAGGGAAATATAAGACCTGGCTCACCTCTAGAGAAATATTTCAAAAGCAGACAGTAGCCCCCCACATATAATGACGGTGAGTTCAGATGAAACAACAAACGCAGCAGGAAAATAGTCTTAGCAAATTTGAGGTCCGCTTACTAGATAGCAGAAGACAGATAGTATACTTTCATGGTCAGCAGAAAAACACTAACAAAACACCATCCAGAGATTACCTTAAACTCTGGCATTAACTCATAACACCAGAGTAGCAATCCCTGATCAACGAGAGCTTTCCAGACACAGTAACAAAACTTCAGCTGTGAACTGGAACAAATAGGCAAACGAAACATGGACAAAAGTCCAACTTATCTAGTAGTTGTCAGAAGCAGGAACAAGCACTGAGAGGCATCAGATAACATTGTTGACCGGCAAGAAACCACCAGAGAAATGAGCTTAAATAGCGACACCCACTACTGATGGAACCAGGTGAAAGAGGAAAGAGGATGACAAGTCCAATTCCACAAGCGGCCACCGGGGGAGCCCAGAATCCAAATTCACAACACTCCCCGCCCGGACATTTACAAAGACGGACTTTTTTGCGGTGTTCCCCCTTTAGGTGCACACTTGGACGTTAGCGTGAAGGAACAAATTTGGGCTAATGAGTTCATCGACATTTGGTCCCTCGTATCCACCGAGCAGCACACGGTGGATAAGGAGAGACGTTTGGGTAAAAAGTTATACAACAGGAAGCCTAAAGTAGCCAAAACCATCAACAATTGGCTGCAGGCTTTCGCAGTTTTAGGCTGTGTGATGGGCGAGAAACAGCCAGAGCGATGTTCCGAGTTGTTCATTTATTTGGACAGCATATACAGCTCGTACAAGTCCCACGGCGGGTCTGCATGGTGGAAATACGACGAGGATTTCCGCCGTCGGCTAGCTGTCAATCCACATTCAGGGTGGGGGGTGAAGGCCACCGATTCCTGGTTACGTTTGATGATGGCACAAAAAACCTTGCAGCCCTTTCCCGGTCCATCCACCGGCACTGCCGCTAACGCAGGGTCGGCGGTTATACGAAGACCCGGCACATGTTGGCTGTTCAACGAGGGCCACTGCAAATTTTACGGTTTATGCAAACACAAACACGAATGTTCCGTCTGCGGGGGAACCCATTCGGCAGCTAAATGCACTCGACCCTCTCTAAAACCGAGCATTAGTAAGACACCTCCGGGGGTGAACCACATGACACCGGTGAGCGTAAAAAAGATGGAGCCGTGGTTGGGCAGGTACCCCAATAAGCCGGCTGCTGCCCAGCTCCGTTTCGGTTTTTCCTTCGGTTTTTTCATCCCTTTCGTTTTCTCGGACAAACCCCAGTCAGCCCCTAATCTAAAATCTGCAAGGGACTACCCCGTTATTCTGTATGAGAAATTGAACAAGGAAATTCTAGCAGGACGTTTCCGGGGTTCTTTCAATGCCCCTCCCTTCTATAATTTACGGGTTTCCCCATTGGGCATAGTTCCCAAAAAAGACCAGGGTAAATACCGTCTTATTCACCATTTGTCCTACCCAAAAGGCAGGTCGGTGAAGCGACGACACCGCAGTGACGTACATACCCTTCGACAGAGCCGTCGAGATGGTCAGAACAGCTGGACCAGGGGCTCTTATGGCCAAATCAGATATTGAATCCGCCTTTCGCCTGCTTCCGGCGCACACAGATTGCTACCATTTGTTGGGTGCCATGGTCGAGGGCCGGTATTACTAAGACACATGCCTCCCAATGGGATGTTCAATTTCCTGCCATTATTTCGAAATGTTCAGCACATTCCTGGAATGGGTCGCCTGAAAGGTCACGCGTTTGCCATCAATTACGCACTACCTTGATGATTTTTTGCTAGTGGGTCCGGCAAATTCGGAATCGTGTTCACAGGCCTTGGCTCAATTTAAGGAGGTTATGTCTCTTTTCGGCGTACCCCTGTCCCCGGAAAAAAACGATCGGTCCTGTTTCGGTAATTACTTTTCTCGGGATCGAAATCGATTCGGTGTCCATGGAATTTAGGTTACCTCAGGACAAGATCGCGAAGCTGTTAGAATTAATCGCGGGTTGCTTATCGGTCGGTAAGGTGTCCCTAGTCCAAATGCAATCCCTTCTCGGCTGCTTGAATTTCGCGTGCAAGATAATGCCGATGGGCAGAATCTTTTCCAGAAGGTTGAAACTTGCCACGCGAGGTGTGACGCAACCTCACCATAAGATCAGGATCACTGCCCAACTACGGAGTGATCTGATTGTATGGCAGCGATTTCTTCTTACTTACAACGGAAAAACATGTGTCCAAGAGGAGGACTGCGATAGCGTCAGCCTGGATCTAATTTTCGAATCAACGGGCCCTGACGGTTTCAGCGTTCGTTTCGGTAACCAAAAGTGCGTCGGCGCATGGCCGGAATCATGGTTCAGCAGAGCATGGGCTTGGGATCCAACTTTGACAGAGTTGTTTCCCCTGGCTGTGGCTTTGGAACCATGGGGTCAGTGTTTTCGCAACAAGCGCATCCGTTTACAGCTCAAAACGGACAGCTCCACACATGCCATAAATTACCTTTCATCCTCCTCGCTACCTGTCATAAAGACGATCAGTTTTATTGTGTTGAGATGTTTGGAGTTCAATGTGTGGATAAAGGCGGTTGTGGGAAGCCGTGATAATGTCAACTTAACGGATGTTACAAATTCTGATCCGCAGGAACGGGATGGTCAGTTGCAGAGGGAACAAACGCGAATCCTGGGATGCCCTCCTTCGGTTTGGGATGTCCTGGAGAATTAATTCCATTGATACGGTCATCCATTGCAACGTCTACCTGGAGAGCATACGGTAAGGCGTGGGATGAGTGGTGTATGGTAGCAGCGGATAAACCTGTAGGTTCGTCGGATTCCGTGAGGGTACAGGTCACGTTGGCGTTTCTGGCTCGATTGCAGGCTAACGGGGTGTTGGGTACGGTGGCGCGTAACCGCATATCGGGCGTGGCATTTCACGTCAAATTGCGCGGTTGGGCTGATTCAACTAAGCATTTTTTGATCGGCCAAGTACTGAAAGGTTGGCGTCGGATGGGCACACGGAGCGACCTCAGGAGGCCCATTTCTTTCCCACTCTTGGTTAACCTAATCAGGGTTTCGGGAACCGTTTGTGATTCTGTTTACGAGGCCAAGTTGATCTCAGCTGCTTTCGACCTGGCCTTTTTCGGGGCCATGCGGGTCAGTGAGATTCTCCCTTCGTCCCGCCGCAGGTCAGGTGGTCTGCAGCTGGACGACATAGTGATTTGCGACGATGGTTTAAGGGTTAGAGTTCGCAGATCAGAAACCGATCAGGAAGGCAGGGGCACCTGGTTCCCGCTGTTTGCCATAAAAGGTACGACCTGCCCATTGGCTTTAATCAACAGTTACATGCAAGTCAGGAGCGCCGGGGTTCAATTTTTCGTACATGAGAATGGCTCTTCCTTATTTTCGGGCCAGTTTTTGGCTGTCCTAAGGCATACGCTATCATTTCTAGGCCTTCCCGCGTCGGAATTCGGCACGCATTCTTTCATGATTGGCGCGGCTACGGAAGCCTCTAGGGCTGGTCTTTTTGAATCAGATATTCAAAGGGTGGGTAGATGGAAGTCCCGTTGTTTCACTAGGTATATCAGGCCCGAATTAGTTTTGTAAGAACATACCATTAGGGGCATACGTTTTACAAGTTACTGATTTTCTGTTTCCCCGTTTCATATTTCGTCCGTTCTTTATTAACAGTTTTATTGTTTTCAGATGGTGCACAGCCCAGCATATGGCTGGTGGGTCATTCGTACATATATTGGGCAGTCCGGCATGCTGAATTGTGCCCTGGAGGACGATCGCTCGGCTTCACTGGTATGGACGTCATCTGGTGTGGTACAAGGGGTCTTACCTGGTCTCAAGTCCTTCCGGAGGTCGTTCGGATTGCGAGAGTCGCATCTTCCCCGACAGTGGTGGTTATTCATGCAGGAGGGAACGACCTGGCTTCTTTTCCTCTCGCTGATCTATTGACCCTGATGAGAGCTGATTTGGGCAAATTTCCTGTTTTCTTTCCAGTGATGTGTTTGGTTTGGTCGGAGTTGATTCCTAGATTGGTTTGGCGGGGCGCCAGGGAGCTGATGGAAAGATCTAGAAGCACTTTAAACCAACGGATTTCTCGCTTCATCAGGTTTAAGAATGGTGTTGTGGTGAGGCACCACAGATTAGAGGGGGATAATTCGGGTTTTCTCCTACCAGATGGGGTCCATCTTAATGATGCATCTGGATATTTTTTGGATGGTCTTCGGGAAGGGGTGGTTTAGGCGCTCCATTCTTTGGGGGGGTCGTAGCTCGAGTCACGGGCTACTCCGTGGCGGAATGGGTGGAGATTCTGGTGGTGAAGATACCTGCACTGGGAGACCGGAAGGCAGACAATCTCCCTACACCCGATTGGTTGGCAAATTTTGCCGGTTGTAAGCTGTGACCATAATTTTAAACCAAAAGAAAAAGATGGAAGTTATATGAATAAGTTGTTTTCATAAAATAAACAAGTTATATTTAAATAGTCATGAGTGGCGTAACTTTGTGGGAGTAGAGTTTCCTGGGTCACGGCAGTCTGAGGGACACTGCGGCATTTCCGCTGTCCCCTGACTGCCGGGCCTCTACATGGCTACCCCCGGTCTCCCACAGGGTGACGGCGCTGCTGATTGGGCAGCATGGTGGCGCAGTGGTTAGCACAGCAGCCTTGCAGCGCTGGAGTCCTGGGTTCTAATCCCACTCAGGACAACATCTGCAAAGAGTTTGTATGTTCTCTCTGTGTTTGCGTGGGTCTCCTCCGGGCACTCTGGTTTCCTCCCACATTCCAAAGACATACTGATAGGGAATTTAGATTGTGAGCCCCATCAGGGACAGCGATGATAATGTGTGCAAAATTGTAAAGCACTGCGGAATATGTTAGCGCTATATAAAAATAAAGATTATTATTATTATTGGAGGCCGCGCCGCTGGGGTGTGTGGCCTCATTTGAAAGGAGGCGGGCACGCTTTCCGCGGGCTTCCGGATCCCTCACTTGAACCCGGACCTGGTTCCCGCCCTCCCTCCCTTGTGTTTTGGTTGTTTTGTTTTTCCAGTCGCAGCTGCGGAATGGGTGGAGATTCTGGTGGTGAAGATACCTGCACCGGGAGACCGGAAGGCAGACAATCTCCCTACACCCGATTGGTTGGCAAATTTTGCCAGTTTTAAGCTGCGACCATAATTTTAAGCCAAAAGAAAAAGATGGAAGTTATATGAATAAGTTTTCATAAAATAAACAAGTTATATTTAAATAGTCATAAGTGGCGTCACTTTGTGGGAGTAGAGTTTCCGGGGTCGCGGCAGTCTACCCGTATTTGTGCCTGACCCGTGGCCTATCCCTGACTTAGTGTGTGTTTGGTGGTTCCCTCACTGTATGACTCGGCTTGAATTCTGAACCCTGCCTCCTGCTTTCCGTCTCTGTTACTACGTTTCCCATCTGGCTTTGACTCCTTGGCTCGTACCCCGACTGCGTCTTCTGTCTCAGGTTTTGGATCCCACGCTCCCGTCTGGTACCGATTTCTGGCTTTTCTCTGACCATGCGCATTGCTGTGACCTCTGGTACTTCACCTTCCTGTTTGTTGCTGACCAGCCTGTCTGACTACTCTGCCGCCTTGCACTGTGGTGCTACACAGTGAGTGCTACCTGTTTCCCCTTACCTGCGCCCCCTGGTGGCGGTTGCGTGTAACTGCCCTGCAGTTGTATTACACAGGGGAATTGGAACTCAAAATATACGAGAAAGATGAACGTTTTTTATTAATCAGTGATTAAGCTTTATATAAAGAAGACTAGGCAGCCCACTGCACACAGATTATTAATCTTGCTCAATACCATCACCATCCAACACTCATGCAGACGTCTGTGGATCTCAGCCTGATCATGGACCACAATGTACGGACTGGCCACAGATCTCCCGACTGGAACATGACAGCTTCGCCAGTCCATGCATTACAGTCCATGATCCACGGATGTCTAAATGAACTTAAGGGTTCAATCAGTATCAACACATGCAAACTAAACATAGTCAGAGTTCATAAACCGAAAAGATATTTTATAGATTTTACGTAATGATGAGCAAATTTGCTTGAGTAAGATGTTATATGAGCATGCTTGGGTGCTAAGGCTGAGTTCACATTTGCGTCTGTGTGCGCAGCGTACCATCTGAATCGATCCGCATGCGTCACACGTACATATCTTTAACATTGTATACACAGTGACATGTTTTTGCATGCATTCACTTGCGGATGTGTACGCATGCGTCGTTTGGAGGTGTGTGGCGGGGTCCGGCCAAAGCAACATATTGCATTGTTTGAGACAGCATATATTGCTCAATCATCCGCATGCGTACTATTGTGGATGATTGCTTAAAAAAACGCATTACTGTATATGGGAACAAGGACATGTGTATGCTTACGTTCGATACGCATGCGTACTTCTGACTAATTTTGCCTTCGAAATGATGTAACCACCTAAAAATTGCCAGCTGTATAAAAGGGGGCCTGGAGACAAGAAGTCCATTACTCTCCAGACTCTTGATGCAGCCACAGGACATTGGGAGAAGGCAGAAGACTCTGGATGCAGGCACAGGACATTGGAAGAAGGCAGAAGACTCTGGATGTGTGCACGGGACATTGGAAGAAGGCAGAAGACTCTGGATGCGGGCACAGGACATTGGATGAAAATAAAAGACTCTGGTTGTAAGTATAGAAGCTTTGAAAACGTCTGTCTGTCTCTCACTGCATTCTGCACTGTGTACTTATGTTTTTTTCTGATGCTTCTAGACTGTTTGTTGCTGCCATCCCGATGCCGCTGTCTTGGTCCCAGTACCGCCGTCTTGGTCCCAGTGCCTCTGTTTTGGTCCGTCTTGGTTCTTGTGCTGCCATCTATATGTAAGTATAGAAGATGTGAAAATGTCTTTCTGTCTTTGCACTCTGTACTACAGATTTTTTTTCCATTCCTTGCAGATTAGGTGCTGCTGTCTTGGTCCCAGTGCCTCCGTCTTGGTCCCAGTACCGCCCTCTTGGTCCCAGTGCCTCCGTCTTGGTCCCAGTACCGCCGTCTTGGTCCCAGTGCTGGCGTCCTGGTGCTGTTCTTCAGTCCATCCTGGTGCTGTGCTGTGGTTCCTGTTGTGTGGTGCCTGCCTGCTGTATGCTTGTATTGTCCATTGTCCATTTTTTTTTTTTTGCTAAATTGTGTTTTGCTTTTACCAAGTTACATTTGTCTTTTTTTCTCTCTCTAGTGTTTCACTTGACTGCTGCCTGCTCAACATGTCCTCCACTGAAGGTTCCAAAAGTGGCCATGACACTTTCAACAATGAGTTCAACAATGGGGTGTTGCCAAAAGCAACGATGACGTCTTCTCCGTCTTTCTCTTCTCCATCGTTCTCTTCTCCTTTCTTCCACACAAGCCGCAGCGAAAGCAAAAGCCAATTTCAAAGATAAATCCAGATTCATATTGAAGCTCTCCACCTTGCAGCAGCAGGATCCAGCATCCAAAGGAGCGAATTTCTGCTGTGCAGTGTCTCTATATATATAGAAAACCCATAAGCCACGCCCATTGGGAAATACCGTACGCATAGGCATAAACAACGCAAACGCATGCAAAAACGCATACAAACGCATGCAATTGCAGCAGGTTTTTTTAAGAGCATGCTGATAAAAAACAATGCGTTCACATGCTTTTGCATGCGTTTTTGCATGCGTTTGCGCATGCAGATGATACGCTGTGGACACATACGCAAATGTGAACTTAGCTTAACTGAGTGTCTTCACCGTGCTTGATTAATATATTCGAGTTCGGCTACATGTCTCACAGCTGTTCAACAGTCCCAACACATGCAGGGATTGCCTAACAGGAAATCCCTGCATGTGTTGTGGCTGTCGAACAGCTGTGAGACATGTAGGCGCGGGGACTCGAACAAACAGCCCTGGCAAAAATTAAGAGACATCAAAACCCTGTCATGGGCAGCAAAATCTCCAGACCTGAACCCCATTGAAAACCTCTGGAATGTAATCAAGTGGATGATGGATAGTCACAAGCCATCAAACAAAGGAGAACTGCTTACATTTTTGCGCCAGGAGCAGTGTGAAAGACTAGTGGAAAGCATGCTAAGACGCATGAAAGCTGTGATTAAAAATCATGGTTATTCCACAAAATATTGATTTCTGAACCCTTCCCGAGTTAAAACATTAGTATTGTTGTTTCTAAATGATTATGAACTTGTTTTTTATTTTGACCATTTCTCCTTCTCAGAAAAAAAATACAAACTTTATTGCTTGGAAATTCGGAGACATGTTGTCAGAAGTTTATAGAATAAATGAACAATTTACATTTTACTCAAAAATATACCTATAAAAAGAAAAATCAGACAAACTGAACATTTTGCAGTGGGCTCTTAATTTTTGCCAGAGCTGTATTTTCCGAGCACACCGAAGATGCTTGGTTAGCATCCGAGCATTTTCAGATAACACCTTACCCAAGCACATTCGCTCATCACTAATTATAAACTTGGGAGCAGGATCCTCACGCCTCTTGGTATTAATCAAATTATGTAGTACTCTGTAATGTCTGATATTGTTTGTACATGTGCCCTCTGAATTATAAAGTGCTGTGAGCACCATACAAGTAAAATTATCATTATTTTCCTGTGTGCACGCAGCTCAACACTCCATACACAAGGTTAATCAGCCATATAAGGTCCAAGCATATTGTTTGCTTAAGTGATTAAAAAAACTTTTGGCTGTATTGAAGTCAAAGGCTGCCAAAGTTCCAGGTACGTACTAGTCTGCAATATCACAGCCAACTTTTTTATATTGTGGAAGGAATTTTTATATTTATTGTAGTCTTTAGAAAATTACATTGTACAGGTTTTACAGGTTATCTTGATTTCTTAGTGAGGAACACAATAAACCCACAGTCTCATAGCTATAGAGTTATAAGGGATCAACCTGCCATACCCATCCTTCATCCACTACAAATAAAACAAAAAAACATCAATAACCAAAAATGTTGTGGCTTGTCCTGCAGCTTTAGTGCCACAGTTTCCATGTTATGTAAAAAAAAATGTATAGGAAATTCTCACTGAACGCATATTGCCCCTAAAGTCCAGTTCTTTCAGGAGGAAAAGTAGGAAAAAAAAAGCAATCTAACTACCCTCTGACTGTCTCTTTTATACATGTTAAACTCCATCCCTTTTAGACACCTGTCCTGAGTCACAAGATCATAGAATGTTAGAGTTGGACGAAGCTGCCACAAGCAGCGATACGCGTTGGGTCCTAGCAGCAATAGGGATCCTGGATTACCCTGGTAAATTACTCTGATAATCATGTCTGCTGATTTATTCTATTGATGTTATATTATTTTATGTTTTTATCTATTTACAGTGGGGAAAAAAAGTATTCAGTCAGCCACTAATTGTGCAAATTATCCCACTTAAAAAAGATGAGAAAAGCCTGTACTGTAATTGACATCATAGGTAGACCACATCTATGAGAGTCTTGTCTGATTTGGCAAGATTTATTTAGCATATTATGGTCGTAAACATGCAAGATTTCTGGCTTTCACAGACCTGTAACTTCTTCTTTAAGAGGCTCCTCTGTCCTCCACTCATTACCTGTAGTAATGGCACCTGTTTAAACTTGTTATCAGTATAAAAGACATCTGTCCACAACCTCAAACAGTCACACTCCAAACTCCACTATGGTGAAGACCAAAGAGCTGTCGAAGGACACCAGAAACAAAATTGTAGCCCTGCACCAGGCTGGGAAGACTAAATCTGCAATAGGCAAGCAGCTTGGTGCGATGAAATCAACTGTTGGAGCAATAATAAGAAAATGGAAGACATAAAAGACCACTGATAATTTCCCTTGATCTGGAGCTCCATGCAAGATCTCACCCTGAGGGGTCAAAATGATCAGAAGAACAGTGAGCAAAAATCCCAGAACCACACGGGGGACCTAGTGAATGACCTGCATAGAGCTGGGACCACCGTAAAAAAAGGCTACCATCAGTAGCACTACGCCGCCAGGGATTCATATCCTGCAGTGCCACACATGTTCCCCTGCTTAAGCCAGAACATGTCGCCCCATCTGAAGTTTGCTAGAGAGCATTTGGATTATCTAGAAGAGTATTGGGAGAATGTCATATGGTCTGATGAAACCAAAGTAGAACTGTTTGATAGAAACAAAACTCGTCGTGTTTGGAGGAGACAGAATTCTGAGTTTCATCCACAGAAACCCCATACCTACTGTGAAGCATGGGGTTGGCAACATCATGCTTTGGGGCTGTTTCTCTGCAAAGAGACCAGGACGACTGATCCATGTACATGAGAGAATGAATGGGGCCAAGTATCGTGAGATTTTGAGTGCAAACCTCCTTCCATCAGCAAGGGCATTGAAGATGAAACCTGGATGGGTCTTTCAGCATGATAATGATCCCAAGCACACTGCCAGGGCAACGAAGGAGTGGCTTCGTAAGAAGCATATGAAGGTCCTGGAGTGGCCTAGCCAGTCTCTAAATCTCAAACCCATAGAAAACTTTTGGAGGGAGTTGAAAGTCCGTGTTGCCCAGCGACAGGCCCAAAACATCACTGCTCTAGATGAGATCTGCATGGAGGAATGGGCCAATATGCCACCAATGTGTGCCAATCTTGTGAAGACTTACAGAAAACGTTTGACCTCTGTCATTGCCAACAAAGGATATATAACAAAATATTGAGATGAACTTTTGTTAACTAAACTACTTATTTTCCACCATAATTTTAAAAATAAATCTTGCCAAATCAGACAAGGTGATTTTCTGGATTTGTTTTCTCAATTTTGATTCTCATATTTGTGGTCTACCTATGATGTTAATTACAGGCCTCTCTCATCTTTTTAAGTGGGTGAACTTGAACAATTGGTGGCTGAATACTTTTCCCTACTGTATATGAATTCTCTGTATACTCTATATCAGCATCCACATGTGTTGTTTATCTTTATGACCTGATCTATATCAGGGTTTATGCATATATCACTCTATTGAAAGCTGCCTATTCTGATGGACCCGTTGGACTATCTTATCCAGGGTCCATTGTCTGTTTCTTATATATGTACATTTTAATCACATTTTTATTGATTTTGAGTCTGTTGTTTCTGCTATTCATTGTTTCAATAAATTGAATGATTAATACATTTTGTGTGTGCAAAAAAAAATCTGTTTCCCTGTCTTTCTCTCTCCAATACAGAGTTGGAAGAGACCTGAAGGGTCACCGTATCCAACCCACTGCTCAATGCAGGATTCACCAAACCATCTCAAACTCCTCTGTCCAGCCTCTGTTTGAAGACTTCCATTGAAGGAGAACTCATCACCTTTCATGGCAGCCTGTTACACTCATTGATCACCCTCACTGTCGAAATGTGTTTTCTAATATGTACAGTAATCTGTATCTTCTCCCTTTTCAGTTTCATTCCATTGCTTCTTGTGTTTCCATAAGCAAATGAGAATACGGATGATCCCTCTACACTGTAACATTCCTTCAGATATTTGTAGACAGTTATTAAGTCTCCTCTTAGCCTTCTCTTCTTTTTTGCAAGCTAAACAATCCCAGATTCTTTAATCATTCCTTGTAGGACATACAGTGGTTTGCAGCACTCCCCATCCTGGTAGCTCTTCTCTGAACTTGCTCCAGCTTTTCAAAGTCTTTTTCTTAAATATGGTGCCCAGAACTGGACACAGTATTCCAGATTAGGCCTGACCAAGTAGGAGTAGAGGGGGATAATTACTTCATGTGATCTAGACTCTACGCTTCTCTTAATACATCCCAGAACAGTTTGCCTTTTTTGCTGCTGCATCACACTGTTGTGTCACTCATGTGCAGTGTGTGACCTGTTAGTATAACCAAGTCTTTTTCACACGTGCTGTTCTATTCCTCCCATTCTGTAGATGTTATTTTCATTTTTTTCCAGATATAGAATCTTGTATTTCTGCCTGTTCTATTAGTCTGTTCTATTAGTCGCTACCTATTGTTCAAGCTTATCTAGATCCTTCTGAATCTCTTCTCGGTCTTCTCTAGTGTTAGCTATCCTTCCTAGCTTTGCATCGTCTGCAAATTTGATTAATTTACTTTCAGTTCCCTTATCTACATCATTTATAAAAATGTTGAACACTGGGGCCAAGACAGAGCCTTGTGGAACCCCACTTGAAACACTCTTCTAATTGGATGTGCAATCATTTATCACTCTTTGAGTACGCTCAATGATTTACTTATGAATCCACCTAACCATAGTCTTGTGAATCCTATACTTGGTCATTTTTTCAACAAGCATAGTATGGGAAACTTTATTTAATGCTTTACTGAAGTTGAGATATACTATATCTACCGCATTTCCCTAATCCACTTAGTCAGTGATTCCATCATAGAAGGAAATTGGATTACTTTAGCATGGCCTGTTTGCTACAAACCCATGCTGGCTCTGGTTAATTACTGTATTCTTTTCCAAGTACTTACCTATATGCTGTTTAATAATTTGTTCAAATATCTTTCCTGGAATAGAAGCGATGCTCACTGGCCTGTAATTTCCTGGCTCCATCTATTTCCTTTTTTGAAGATAGGGACAACATTTGTCTTTCTCCTGTCTTCTGGGCCTTCTCCTGTTCTCCAGGAATTTTCAAAGATTCTGGCTAGTAGTTCTACAATTTCCTCTGCTATCTCTTTCAGAAGCCTTGGATGTAATTAACCTGGACCAGGAGATTTAAGTTAATTTAAGTGTTCCCTTACCATTGCTCTGTTAATAGAAAGTGTTTATACACTCTCTGCTACTTTTTGTCCCACTAAAAACTCTTTCCCTTTACTCTATCAAACAAAGCCTTGTGTTTATTATCTCATACAATAGTATCCATTGATCATAGCTTCCTAACCCAATACCATATCTACTTCAGCTCCTAACTTATCTCCCTTCTTACCCTGTTGAAAACCCCAGCACAACCACTATCTGCTACGGGCTTCACATTTGAATCTCTTGCCACATTTATGACTCCATCTCACATAGCGATTTACCAACGATCACGACCAGCGATACGACCTGGCCGTGATCGTTGGTAAGTCGTTGTGTGGTCGCTGGGGAGCTGTCACACAGACAGCTCTCTCCAGCGACCAACGATCAGGGGAACGACTTCGGCATCGTTGAAATTGTCTTCAACGATGCCGAAGTCCCCCTGCAGCACCCGGGTAACCAGGGTAAACATCGGGTTACTAAGCGCAGGGCCGCGCTTAGTAACCCGATGTTTACCCTGGTTACCAAAAAAAAAAAAACAGTACATACTCGCCTTTCGGTGTCCGTCAGGTCCCTTGCCGTCTGCTTCCTGCTCTGACTGAGCCGCCGTACAGTGAGAGCAGAGCGCAGCGGTGACGTCACTGCTGTGCTGTGCTCTCACTGTACGGCCGGATCTCAGTCAGAGCAGGAAGCGGACGGCAAGGGACCTGACGGACATCAGATGGTGAGTATGTACTGTTTTTTTTTTTTTACATTTACGCTGGTAACCAGGGTAAACATCGGGTTACTAAGCGCGGCCCTGCGCTTAGTAACCCGATGTTTACCCTGGTTACCAGTGAAGACATCGCTGGATCGGTGTCACACACACCGATTCAGCGATGTCAGCGGGACCTCAACGACCAAAAAAAGGTCCAGGCCATTCTGACACGACCAGCGATCTCACAGCAGGGGCCTGATCGCTGGTACGTGTCACACATAGCGAGATCGCTACTGAGGTCGCTGTTGCGTCACAAAACTAGTGACTCAGCAGCGATCTCGCTAGCGATCTCGCTATGTGAGACGGGGCCTTTACTCACATACAAAATCAATGCTAAATAGATAAGTAGGCACAGTGAAATAGCAATTGGTTTTGATGTTGTCATATTTCTAACTAGTCCTCAAAGAGTGAACAAGCCCCCTTCACATCACTGAAGCTAATTTCTGTACTGTAAGGGAGGCCATAGACATTAAATAAAACAATATTGTCCATAATGAGGGTTTGTTGGCTGGTTTGTCCGATGACCAACTGACAAATGTTTATAATTGCTCAAATTGTCCACCATGAGCAGAAAGAAAATACAGTATTGGCAGATGCAGCCTGTGAAGTCTTATTTTTTTATCCAATCAGTATGTGATCTCAAAGTGAATGGCAGGAGTGAGCCCATTGGTCTTTTCATTATGGTTTATTGCCATGATTACCACTAAACTGCATTAAACTACTATTTTACGATTCCATAGAAAGCCTTTTGTGACATTTTTCTGGCCATACAATTTCAGCATAGACACTAGACTAACGTTCGCCAAACCCAATAATATCGACAGGTTTGGCTGACAATCTAATGTGTATGAGATAAGAAACCGCCATTTCTGATTTAGAACTGTAAATGCTAAGAGATATGAAACCAGCAGAGATGTCTGGCAGTGGCTCTCTCAGAACTGTGCTATTTGGATATAATTTATTTATTGCTTTGTAAACATACTGTTACAACTTGTACTTAAAGGGGTTGTCTGGACTCATATTGATGGCCTATTTAAAAGATATAGCAGCAATTTCAGATTGGTAGGGCTGACAGATGTCCATTTAAAAGAATAGGAGCTGTTGTTGCAACTCCGTCCAAAGTCCTTAACAGCTGGAGGTGCGGATATTGGTCCTCCAATGATGGACTATTGTTACTATGATGTGACTGAACAACCATTTTAAAAATGTTTTTAGTACATGTCCTAAAATGAATATGTGAAGTGAAGGACCTTGGTGGGTGTGATCACAAAAAACAGAGTAAAGAATCCGCACCACTGCAAAAGAAAGGGTCACTGCGCCTCGCACTCCACACAGCCGCGTGCCATAGACACCCCAAAAGGATCGGGTGCTCAATCTGAAGAAAGTATGCAAAAAGATTCCAATGAGAGAAGAGAACTGAGAGCACTCACCGTCCTAAAAACAGTCCTTTATTGAAACGAAAGAATCTTCAGCAGGGGAGAATGTGAATGGTAACGGACGATGGCCGTTTCGCGCTGTTGCGCTTCCACGGGTCCTACAGACGAAAGGAAGTGGAGAGGCTCATATACCTGTTCAGGCTAAGGTAACCTTCCCACACCAAACGTCATCAAATACACCCCCCCACCCAGTGGTCCTATTGCATCAGTGCGCAGAATCCATCAAGCCTCTCTCCTGAGCAAAAGCCTATGCAGATCACCACCTTGCTGCGGTAAGTTAACCCCTTCTAGACCCGCAAAACGGAGTATTTTCGCATTACTTTCATGGCAATTTCTCACATGTTCGATAAGGCGGGGGACTCCTTTCCCCAACTGGATGGAATTAAAATGCTCCCTGACCCTTACAAACAGGGGGCGGATAGTCTTCCCAATATAAAAAAAATGGCAAGGACAAAAAATCAAGTACCCAATGTAAAATAGGGCCCACCTTAATAGAATCACCTAATAAATGGAAATAACAAAAATTGCAATGTCCACACTTGAAATTCCCCTTTGGAATCCCCTTCTTTAGCCAGTTCTCCTGATCATCCCTTACCCGGTTATGGACTAACAGATCTTTAAGATTTGTACCACGCTGGCAGGCAAACAAAGGACCCCTATCAATAACCTCCTTCAAATTACTGTCCTTATCCAAAATGTGCCAGTTCTTTCTAATGACTGATCTGATAAAAACATCCATAGGCCCAAACTTGAAAAAGAACACTAATTTCTTATCCTTGTTCAGTGTGTCATCAAACGCCTCAATGGAGCCCTCATCAGAGTTGGTCTCAGCCTTCTTCAAGGCTGCGTCCAGTACAGAACGGGGATAGCCACGACTCTCAAACCTCCTATACAATTCCCGAGACTGCCTTCTAAACCCCCCAGGGTTACTGTTCACCCTCTTCACCCTCAAAAGTTGGCTGTATGGAAGGGAACGTTTAGTGTAATAGGGATGGGCGCTCCTATAGTGCAATAGAGAGTTGGTAGCAGAAGACTTACGGTAAACTTCAGTACAGATGGAACCTTGCTCCACCTTCAACCTAACATCCAGAAATTCAAGTTCTAGGACTACAAAGTGAGACGTGAGCTTCATGTTCATGGTGTTCGATAGCCCCAGGTGCTCCACACCATGAAGATATCATCCACATATCTCACAAATAGCTTGATATGTTTAAGAAAGGGGTTGCTGGGTTTGATTCCTTCACAACATAATTTGTTATTGTTATCTAGTTTATTCTATAGAAGACCTCTTGTGTCTTCTGAATTATAAAAAGGCCGTGCGTGGCCAACATGTTTTGCCTATATCATTATACCAAGTTTTGACAGCTTTTAATCATATATCTTTTTAAATGTGCTTGATAAAACAGATTGAACATAAATGAATATGTGGTAGGCTTGCTAATGTTGTATTTCATAGTTTACTCCTGCACACTGATTTTTTTTTTTTTTTTTGAGAACTATTGTAAATGTTGGTTGTACACATACTAATGCACAGGCAAGTCATAAAAGTAAAAGATGTTCTAGCCATCAAAATGAATGTCCACTCTGTGTCCAAAACTGTTAGAGGTTGGGTGGGGCAACAATTGGCCTTTATGACTAGCTGAAAGAATATCTACTGGTCATTTCAGCAATCAGGATTTGGTCAATGTCAGCTTGTAAATTGATTCCATTCTTAACCCCTTCACCCCCAAGGGTGGTTTGCACGTTAATGACCAGGCCAATTTTTACAATTCTGACCACTGTCCCTTTATGAGGTTATAACTCTGGAACTCTTCAACGGATCTTGGCGATTCTGACATTGTTTTCTCGTGACATATTGTACTTCATGTTAGTGGTAAAATTTATTCGATATAACTTGCGTTTATTTGTGAAAAAAACGGAAATTTGGCGAAAATTTAGAAAATTTCACAATTTTCCAACTTTGAATTTTTATTCCCTTAAATCACAGAGATATGTCACGCAAAATACTTAAAAAGTAACATTCCCCACATGTCTACTTTACATCAGCACAATTTTGGAAACAAAATTTTTTTTTGTTAGGGAGTTATAAGGGTTAAAAGTTGACCAGAAATATCTCATTTTTACAACACCATTTTTTTTTAGGGACCACATCTCATTTGAAGTCATTTTGAGGGGTCAATATGATAGAAAATACCCAAGTGTGACACCATTCTAAAAACTGCACCCCTCAAGGTGCTCAAAACCACATTCAAGAAGTTTATTAACCCTTAAGGCTACTTTCACACTAGCGTTAACTGCAATACGTCGCAAATGCGTCGTTTTGCCGAAACTACGCATCCAGCAAAAGTTCTTGCTGGATACGTTTTTTCGTCATAGACTAACATTAGCGACGCATTTGCGACACATTGCCAAACGTCGCGTCCGTTTTGCGACGCTTGGGCGTGTGGTAGCGGACCGTCGGGAGAAAAAAACGTTACATGTAACGTTTTTTGCTCCCGACGGTCCGCTTTTTCCGACCGCGCATGCGCGGCCGGAACTCCGCCCCCACCTCCCCGCACCTCACAATGGGGCAGCGGATGCGTGGGAAAAATGCATCCGCTGCCCCCGTTGTGCGGCGGAGACCACGCTAGCGTCGGGAACGTCGGCCCGACGCACGGCGACGGGTTGTTCCCGACGCTAGTGTGAAAGTAGCCTAAGGTGTTTCACAGGAATTTTTGGAATGTTTAAATAAAAATGAACATTTAACTTTTTTTCACACAAAATTTATTTCAGCTCCAATTTGTTTTATTTTACCAAGGGTAACATGAGAAAATGGACGCTAAAAGTTGTTGTCCAATTTGTCCTGAGTACGCTGATACCCCATATGTGGGTGTAAACCATTGTTTGGGCGCATGGCAGAGCTCGGAAGGGAAGGAGCGCCATTTGACTTTTCAATGCAAAATTGACTGGAATTGAGATGGGATGCCATGTTGGGTTTGGAGAGCCCCTCATGTGCCTAAACATTGAAACCCCCCACAAGTGACACCATTTTGGAAAGTAGACCCCTTAAGGAACTTATCTAGATATGTGGTGAGCACTTTGACCCAACAAGTGCTTCACAGAAGTTTATAATGCAGAGCCGTAAAAATAAAAAATCATATTTTTTCACAAAAGTGATCTTTTTGCCACCAATTTTTTATTTTCCCAAGGGAAAGAGAAGAAATTAGACCACAAAAGTTGTTGTGCAATTTGTCCTGAGTACGACGATACCCCATATGTGGGGGTAAACCACTGTTTGGGCGCATAGCAGAGCTCGGAAGGGAAGGAGCGCCATTTTACTTTTCAATGCAAAATTGACTGGAATTAAGATGGGACGCCATGTTGCGTTTGGAGAGCCCCTGATGTGCCTATACATTGAAACCCCCCACAAGTGACACCATTTTGAAAAGTAGACCCCCTAAGGAACTTATCTAGATGTGTTTTGAGAGCTTTGAACCCCCAAGTGTTTCACTACAGTTTATAACGCAGAGCCGTGAAAATAAAACTACTTTTTTTTTTTCACAAAAATTATTTTTTAGCCCCCAGTTTTGTATTTTCACAAGGGTAACAGGATAAATTGGACCCTAAAAGTTGTTGTCCAATTTGTCCTGAGTACGCTGATACCCCATATGTGGGGGGGAACCACTGTTTGGGCGCCTGGCAGAGCTTGGAAGGGAAGGAGCGCCATTTGAAATGCAGACTTAGATGGATTGGTCTGCAGGCGTCACGTTGCATTTGCAGAGCCCCTGATGTACCCAAACAGTACAAACCCCCCACAAGTGACCCCATATTGGAAACTAGACCTCCCAAGGAACTTATCTAGATGTGTTGTGAGAACTTTGAACCCCCAAGTGTTTCACTACAGTTTATAACGCAGAGCCGTGAAAATAAAAATTCTTTTTTTTCCCACAAAAATGATTTTTTAGCCCCCAGTTTTGTATTTTCACAAGGGTAACAGGA
This sequence comes from Ranitomeya variabilis, assembly GCF_051348905.1. Taxonomy (NCBI): domain Eukaryota; kingdom Metazoa; phylum Chordata; class Amphibia; order Anura; family Dendrobatidae; genus Ranitomeya; species Ranitomeya variabilis. The sequence continues at coordinate 212,030,045 of NC_135234.1, read as the reverse complement.
TAAATTGGACACCAAAAGTTGTTGTCCAATTTGTCCTGAGTACGCTGATACCCCATATGTGAGGGGGAACCACTGTTTGGGCGCATGGCAGAGCTCGGAAGGGAAGGAGCGCCATTTGGAATGCAGACTTAGATGGATTGGTATGCAGGCGTCACGTTGCATTTGCAGAGCCTCTGATGTACCCAAACAGTAGAAAGCCCCCACAAGTGACCCCATATTGGAAACTAGACCTCCTAAGGAACTTATCTAGATGTGTTGTGAGAACTTTGAACCCCCAAGTGTTTCACTACAGTTTACAACGCAGAGCCGTGAAAATAAAAAATCCTTTTTTTCCCACAAAAATGATTTTTAGCCCCCCAAATTTTTATTTTCCCAAGGATAACAAGAGAACTTCGACCCCAAAAGTTGTTGTCCAATTTGTCCCGAGTACTCTGATACCCCATATGTTGGGGTAAACCCCTGTTTGGGCGCACGGGAGAGCTCGGAAGGGAAGGAGCACTGTTTTACTTTTTCAACGCAGAATTGGCTGGAATTGAGATCGGACGCCATGTCGCGTTTGGAGAGCCCCTGATGTGCCTAAACAGTGGAAACCCCCCAATTCTACCTGAAACCCTAATCCAAACACACCCCTAACCCTAATCCCAACGGTAACCCTAACCACACCCCTAACCCTGACACACCCTTAACTCTAATCCCAACCCTAATCCCAACCGTAAATGTAATCCAAACCCTAACCCTAACTTTAGCCCCAACCCTAACCCTAACTTTAGCCCCAACCTTAACCCTAACTTTAGCCCCAACCCTAGCCCCAACCCTAGCCCTAACCCTAGCTCTAACCCTAACCCTAGCTCTAACCCTAACCCTAGCCCTAACCCTAGCCCTAACCCTAGCTCTAACCCTAGCCCTAACCCTAGCCCTAACCCTAGCCCTAACCCTAGCTCTAACCCTAACCCTAGCCCTAACCCTAGCCCTAATGGGAAGATGGAAATAAATACATTTTTTAAATTTTTTTATTTTTCGCTAACTAAGCGGGTGATGAAGGGGGTTTGATTTACTTTTATAGCGGGTTTTTTAGCGGATTTTTATGATTGGCAGCCGTCACACTGAAAGACGCTTTTTATTGCAAAAAATATTTTTTGCATTGCCACATTTTGAGACCTATAATTTTTCCATATTTTGGTTCACAGAGTCATGTGAGGTCTTGTTTTTTTGCGGGACGAGTTAACGTTTTTATTGGTAACATTTTCGGACACGTGACAGTTTTTGATCACTTTTTATTTCGATTTTTGTGAGGCAGAATGACCAAAAAACAGCTATTCATGAATTTCTTTTGGGGGAGGAGTTTATACCGTTCCACGTTTGGTAAAATTGATAAAGCAGTTTTATTCTTCGGGTCAGTACGATTACAGCAATATCTCATTTATATCATTTTTTTATGTTTTGGCGCTTTTATACGATAAAAGCTATTTTATAGAAAAAATAATTATTTTGGCATCGCTTTATTCTGAGGACTATAACTTTTTTATTTTTTTGCTTATGATGCTGTATGGCGGCTCGTTTTTTGCAGGACAAGATGACGTTTTCAGTGGTACCATGGTTATTTATATCCGTCTTTTTGATCGTGTGTTATTCCACTTTTTGTTCGGCGGTATGATAATAAAGCATTGTTTTTTGGTTCGTTTTTTTTTTTTTCTTACGGTGTTCACTGAAGAGGTTAACTAGTGGGACAGTTTTATAGGTTGGGTCATTACGGACGCGGCGATACTAAATATGTGTACTTTTATTGGTTTTTTTTAAATAAAGAAATGTATTTATGGGAATAATATATTTTTTTTTCTTTATTTAGGAATTTTTTTTTTTGTTTTTACACTTGTGGAAATTTTTTTTAAAACTTTTTTACTTTGTCCCAGGGGGGGACATCACAGATCGCCCATCTGACAGTTTGCACAGCACTCTGTCAGATGGGCGATCTTACTTTCATCGGAGCAGGCTGCTCTGCAGCCGGCTCCGGGCCCTGACCCGGAAGTACTCCCTGCAGGACCCGGATGCAGCTCCGCGGCCATTTTGGATCCGGGGCCTGCAGGGAGAAGACGCTCGGTACAAGGTGAGTACATCACCTTGTACCGATCGTCTCAGGGAAGCCCGCAGGGAGTCCCCTCCCTGCGCGATGCTTCCCTGTACCGCCGGTACACCGCGATCATGTTTGATCGGGGTGTGCCAGGGGTTAATGTGCCGGGGGCGGTCCGTGACTGCTCCTGGCACATAGTGCCGGATGTCAGCTGCGATAGGCGGCTGACACCCGGCCGCGATCGGCCGCGCTCCCCCCGTGAGCGCGGCCGATCGCATATGACGTACTATCCCGTCGGTGGTCATACGGGCCCACCCCACCTCGACGGGATAGTACGTCAGATGTCAGAAAGGGGTTAAAGGCCAAAATGCCATATTTACCCAGTAAAATAGTAACCTGAGTAGGTAAAGACTGCATGTATCCACCAGATTAACCCCTTAACCTCCGGAGCTTTTTTCAGGTTTGCGTTTTTCGCTCCCCTCCTTCCCAGAGCCATAACTTTTTTACTTTTCCGTCAATATGGCCATGTGAGGGCTTATTTTTTGCGGGACTTGTACTTTTGAACGACACCATTGGTTTTACCATGTCGTGTACTAGAAAACGGGAAAAAAATTCCGAGTGCGGTGAAATTGCAAAAAAAGTGCAATCCCACACTTGTTTTTTGAATGGCTTTTTTGCTAGCTTCACTAAATACTAAAACTGACCTGCGATTATGATTTTCCAGGTCATTACGAGTTCATAGACACCAAACATGACTAGGTTCTTTTTTATCTAAGTGGTGAAAACAAAATTCCAAAATTTGCTAAAAAAAACAAACACAATTGCGCAATTTTCCGAGACCCGTAGCGTCTCCACTTTTTGGGATCTCGGGTTGGGTGAGGTCTTATTTTTTGCGTGCCGAGCTGACATTTTAATGATAACGTTTCGGTGCAGATACGTTCTTTTGATCGCCCATTATTGCATTTTAATACAATGCCGTGGCGACCAAAAAAAGTCATTCTGGAGTTTTGATTTTTTTTCTCGCTACGCCGTTTAGGGATCAGGTTAATTCTTTTTTTTTATTGATAGATCGGGCGATTCTGAACTCAACGATGCCAAATATGTGTATGTTTGATTTTTTTTTTTATTTGTTTCATTTTGAATGGCGCGAAAGGGGTGTGATTTAAACTTTTATATTTTTTTCATATTTTTTAAAACATTTTTTTTTACTTTTCCAATGCGTCAATAGTCTTAATAGGAGAATAGAAGCTGCCACAACCCGATCGACTTTACTGCATAGGAGCGATGCTCAGATCGCTCCTATGTAGCAGATGTACTGCATTGCTAAGAGTGCTGACCACAGGGTGGCGCTCACAGGGTTATAAGATGTTTTGCCCCCAGCAGTTTGCCCCTGGTACATCCTGTTCATGATGCCAAGTTGAGTCGCCCGCCAGGGCAGTGGGGTACTCAGTACCGGGTGGCTGCGACCTGGTCCGTGGCCCTGGGCGCCCAAGTAAAGGGAAAGGTCTTTTAAGGGAGTTTAAGAATAAAGTTTGTTCGTCACCTGTGCTATTCTGTCAGTAGGGACCGATGCTGGTTAAAGGGGTCATCTGGGGTGATGGTATGGCAGCTGGATGGTATAACTTCCCACAGGTGAAGTAAATGTACCCGGGGCGAACTGCTGGGGGGGCGAACTGCTGGGGGCGAAACATCCAAATCTCTGCTCACAGCAATCCGGCATCAACAACCATAGAGGTCTTCAGAAGACCTCTGGTTGTTATGCCAACGCACCGATGACCCCCGATCACGTGATGGGGGTCACCGGTGCACGCATTTCCAGCCCGATGGCCGGAAGCGCTTGTTAAATGCCGCTGTCTAGTTAATAGCGGGGGTGGATCGCGATTCCACCCACCGCTATTGCGGGCACATGTCAGCTGTACAAAACAGCTAACATGTCCCGGCTTTGATGCAGGCTCACCGCCGGAGCCCACATCAAAGCAAGGGATCTGCCATCGGATGTACACTTCCGTCCGATGGCAGAAAGGGGTTAAGGTTGGCCAGCGCAAATTAGATAGCTGTCGGTATTGTGTATGGCCAGCTTATGGGATTGAAAAATTTGTTCTGATAATGCCTCATTCTGGCATCCAAGAAAAAACAGAATGTTTTTCATTTGTGCTGGAATAGACCGATTTTCATTAGTGTTTGGTCCATGTGTCTGTTTTTACCATCAGTGTTGCATCCAGTTTTCTCACATGAAATTTTTTTTTTCCAAACTTCTCCTATCTATTAAAAAGTAACAAACAGACAGCACTCAGATGACACATGGACGGTAGTGCTATCGTTTTTTCTCCCCTGACCTATTCACTTGAATACTTTGTTTTCTTGTTAGCTGGAACTGCGGCTCTATGGTGGAAGGAATTATGAGCAGTTTTAAACATCAATTAATTTTAAATTAAAACCTCCAGACTCCTACTAAAAAGCTGAAGATGGATTTGACACCACCATTTTTTTACATGACAAAAACCTAGCATTTTAATAGGGCTGTGTATACTTTTTATACCCACTGTATAAAGTTAGCAAGTTGAAGCATTTTTTCCAAACTTATTAACCATTTACCTTAGTTGGTAAAATTGTGGTGTTCAAGCCCCCTCCTAGGATCAGTTCTGAAGACTTCTAATCCCATTTAAAATGTAGTGAAATCAGGTGATTGACACTGCCACTCAACATTTGTTTTCAATAAACTTTATTGTCATTTTATTATATAACATTCACAGTTCACAAATAATTTGTCAGCAACATCATTTAAGTTATCACAGCAAGTCACATACAAAAAAAATCTAAACTTTTTTTAGAAAACATTCAGAGCGGCATTTCCTGAATACAATCTCTGTCGTTCATTATCAACACAACCAATAATCTTAAATACAAAGGCCTACAATTAACAAATGTCAAAAAATACTCTCTAAAAAAACCTCTCAAACCCATCATTAATCTTTGGAACCTAATATTTCAAGCAGATATTTGATATACCAATCATTTTGCCAAGATGGGAAATGACTATGAGTAGTTTATTAAAGGATCGACACCCAAAACGCCACAAAAAAGATCTACATAGTAATATCGCAAGGGTTAAAAACTATAGAATTTTAAAATAGAGTTACTGTACTATTGTGTGATTGTATGATGATGACATGCCACAGATTCAATCTCATACAAAAATTTACATCCACATGTGGCACCCCAGGAGTCCGGATGCCACAGTGGTATTGCCTGCCTCTCGGCCATGCCTGGAAGCGAGAAGAGATCCCTTTAGCAGGTAACACTAGCATACAACACTTTCCTGACTCCAGGCCAGAAGGGGAGCTCTAGACCCCGTTTCAGGGTAGCTTCCCTATAAATTCTGGCTTGGAGGAGGAGATAGAGGGCAGTCTGTGTGAGACAGTGAAGGGAGAGGAATCACAGAAGGAGAGAGAAACTGGAGTGGAGCTGCGATTGGGCTCACTCCAGGTTTGAGAGCAAGAAACCAGACACCGGAGTCCGAGGTTGTGTGGGAACTGTATGCCCCACAGCAGAAACCGGAGGGCAGGAGATTGCAGGTCTCCTGGCCACCACTGACACTCAAAGGCACAGCAGCAGATTAGAGACCGGAGTCACCACGAGAGAAGGGACACCTGTAAAAAGGCTCGAGCTGCCAGCCATAGGGGTAGTGTTCCACCTGAGGGACAGATTGAGAGAGGAACTTGAGGAAAGCTAAAGCATCAAGAACCTAGAATACAGCGCAGAAGGGAAGGCTTCCCACCCCACCTGGCTAGGGGGATTCCAAACTGCTTCCAGGCTGCCCGGATTTCAAGATCACCTGTAATCTGTGCCCTGGACTGCAATTCCACCAGTAAAAGATAAAGAGACTGTAACCCTGTGGCCTCCAATTCTTTCCTGTACCTCCACAACTAAAACCCCTCTTAGACTGTCCTGGTAGCCCTGGGGCCTCCGCTCCACCTGTGGGGAGCAATACCATCTAAGCTGCATTACCATCGGCCCCAGCAGATCCCTTTAAGCAGCATCGGCCACCCCTGGCCGAGTACCACAGGTGGCGTCACGAACATTACTACATTTGACTTTCTCACTACACTTGCCCCCCTTTTATTGGATGCCTAGGGCCACGGACTGGGTCTCTGTTGCGTGACTTCCCCTTTAAGAACTGCACCGACCCGATACCGAGTACCCAACGGTCCTAGCGGGCGCTCCACACACACATTAGAATTATGTCGGCCAAATACACCAATATCAACAGATTCAGATCACACTAATGTGTATGGGGCACCGGCCAACTGATCATCTCATCGGGGAGATGTCGACTGGGCTTGTCTGATTTCACACTGCCAATTGTATTGATCTTCTGGACATAATATCCAGGCCGACATGTCAGCCGGCTGCTTTATCATAGAGAACACAAGCGTGTTCTGTTGACCGAGTGCTTCTGTATATGGGAGAGATGACTGAGATGTCTGGCAGACTGCTATCTAATGTGCATGGCTGGCTTAACCTAGTAGTTCAAAGCTCAAGACTTACATACAAAAATGCAAGCAAGTCATCCAAAAATCTGCTTGAATATACAATGCATGGCTCTGTTGGTCATCAAAGTTTTTCTTAGAATTAAGCATTTTATAGCCTAAAGGAAAACAGCTTGGAAATGCTGTGCAATCTAAGGGCAGCATATTATAGAGTAGGAGGAGCAGAACAGATTCATATATATGTAGGAAAAGATTTAATAGAATTAACATTTTATTTTGGATTTAGGTGGGTGGTCATTTTCACTAATTGTCAGTTATTTTTGTATTAGTATGCATGCAGAGAGCTATCAATCACAGATTAGGCTCACTACCTGTTAAAATCATCATTAGTAAGGAATAAAGTAAAAAAAAAAAAATTACTGAAAAATGAAATTAAAAATACAGGTTTTACAGAATCTTTCTCACAAACCTATACACAAATCTGCCCAGCTCCTCAGGCTCTATGACATGATGTTGGCAAAACAGACTGCATATTCAATGAGACAGGTTCCCTTTAATCTTTATTTGGTGTCAAACTAGGAAAATTAAGCCTGATAATATAAGCCTGAATGAGATTATTAGTAATGACACAGTAATTAATTTACAGTCATGTGTCCAATACACAAAATGCAAACTTTACTTTGCAAAAGCACAACATGTAAAGTCACATGTACCATTATTGCTGCATAATCCCAAAACCAATGTTCTGCATCATGATTTTTATTCATTTAACATTTTTTCTTCTCTAGAATAGTAGACTATAGAATCTAAACAGAAAAATAGTAATATAATAATAACAGCATGATTTTATTAATCAACTTAAAAGAGCATAAGTATTTAGATATTATAAAATTAAAAAAAAGATGTATCAAAGGTCTGAAACACAATACGAGATATCAAAACAAAAAAATACAAAAAAAGGGAATTCATATATGCTACCTGAATAGTGAGAATGAGGTGTATGTGGATAATATAAAAAAACAATAACTTAAAATAAATTTCATAAAGGTAGAGATGGGATCAAGTGTTGACAGTAATATACTGTGTGATTCACTTGCTACTTTACCGGGAAAAATTGCTGTAACTTCTAAAAAGGACAATGAACCGTACTGAAATTTGGACTGAACATACTTTGGTTTATGAGAAGTGAGAGAGCAATGAATCTCAGCGATGAGAAACATCCTTGTGCCAAGTGGTCTTGCCGACTTGTCACCCTGAGATAGACTTGCTGCACACCTTTCTGCGTGTTGGTAGGGTACATGTGGTGCTTACATTTCCCTTCTGCCAAATTCCTTCTTCATGTGCTAACAATGTGGAGATACAATTTGGAGGAGCGTGTCTTCATTATGAGAACTTACTGGAAAACTGAGTTCTTAAAGAGGTGCCCAAGTGAGTTTCCAAAGATGTTTGTAAGTCAAAATCCGCCATCCAAACCGTGTATTTTGTCAATGGTGAATAAGCTGTCATGTCGGACGCTGTTCAGACCAGGTCGTTCGACAGACAGCGGTAATTCCGCTTTTGACCACTATTTGCTCATTGGCGTCGGCTAGATTTTATCTAGCTGTTCCGGGGTTAATTTACCTGATCCTCGGATTGGAAGCTGGGCCATGCCCATTGCCTTTAAATAGCTCTCCTGATCATTGGGCGTCGCCGATTATAGCTTCTGTCTTGGGCGTTGTTATCTCGGTCTGGAGTGGAGAGCTGGTTGTTGGAGATTCGTTGCTGATGGTGTATTTTCCTTTGTCTTATTTACTCCTTCCTATATTTGTATTTATTTTGCCCTGCACATTTATAGTGTATTCCTGAGTGACTGCGGCGTGGTGTATATTTTCCTTTATCCTTGTCTGTGCTAACTGTGGGTATTGGTGAATTACCTCTTCACTGGGTGGTGGGCGGAGGTTTCAGCCTAGGGTTGAAACAGGAGACAGGGTGAGGTTCGAGGCCTGGACATGCACACCATCAGTGTAAACTCCAGGTAGAGGGTCAGTCAGGATTTCCCTAGTATGAGGGAATTTGCAGGGGCCCGGGTTATTAGCTCTCGCTCACCTAGTCTCCCCGTGACAGTATAATCGGCCCAACAACACACAAAAAAAAAGGGGTTTCTTTTTTTTTGTGTTTGTCATGGATCCCATGACTTCCATAACCCGCCAGTTGGAGGCGCTGTCCCTACAGGTCACTGAGTTGAGGGGGGCAGTAGAGCAACAGGGACTAGCAGTATCTAATGTGCAAGCTGGAGCGACAGGAAGAGTTGCTGAGCCTAAATTTCCTTTGCCTGAAAAATTTGCTGGGGAACGCAGTAAATTTGTTTCTTTTCGTGAAGCTTGCAAACTATATTTCCGTATGCGCCCGATCTCCTCGGGTAATGAGGCTCAGCGTGTGGGCCTGGTGTTGTCATTGTTAAGCGGGGATCCCCAAGCATGGGCGTTTTCTTTGCCATCTGATTCTGCTGCATTTGACTCTGTGGTGAGATTTTTTTCCTCTCTTGGAAAAATCTACGATGAACCTGACAGAATGGCTCTAGCAGAATCTAAGATACGCACTATTCGCCAGGGGGAGCGAGTTGCAGAGGATTACTGTTCTGAATTTCGTCGCTGGGCGATCGATACACAATGGAATGATCCAGCATTGCAGAGTCAGTTTATACAAAGGAATTTCTGGTTAAAAAAGCCTTTCTGATGTACGAGACTCCTACTTCTCTAGATTCCGCTATGAGTCTGGTTGTCCGCATTGATCGCCGTTTGCGTCAGGGGGAGCATGAGACACCGCCTATGGGAGAGGGTTTAGGTTCACGTGAGGTTGCTGCAGGTGAGCCCACGGAGCCTATGCAAATCGCAGGGGTGTCACATGTGAAGCGTCGAGTCCCTGAGCTCAGGAAGCAGGGAGCCTGTTTTTACTGTGGTAAAACTGGTCATTTTATTAACATCTGTCCTCTGCTGTCTAAGAAAAACGCTATGGCGGAAAACTTCTAAGCTCAGAGGGTGTGGAGGAGACAAATCTGAGCTTATGTAAATCCTCCATGGTGGTTTCTCAATGCATGCTCCCTGCTAAGGTTTTTATCGCTGGCAGTGAGCTGCCAATTACTGTTTTTGTGGATAGGGGTTCAGCCACAAATCTCATTGATGAGAAGTTTGCGCGCACAGCAGGTTTTAGGATTGAAAAACTGTCTCATCCTATCCGCGTGGTCACCATCAATGCTGCTCCTCTCTCTCATGGGGAGATTACTGAATTTGTGGCTGAGGTGAAACTCCACATTGGAGTTCTACATTCCGAGCGGATTACATGTAAGGTGCTCAGGAATCTTCCTGCTCAGGTGGTTTTGGGTTTTCCATGGTTGTCTATGCACAACCCGGTAATTGACTGGAAAACTCAGGACATAATTCAGTGGAGCGAGTTCTGCCAGGAGAATTGCCTGGCGACATGTGTGGCTGCGGTGACTTCAAGCGTTCCGGAGTCACTTCTGGATTTTGTGGATGTGTTCTCTGAGAAGGGTTGTTCAGAGTTGCCGCCACATCATCCCTATGACTGTTCTATCAGGTTTAAACCAGGGGCCAAATTGCCTAAAGCTAGGATGTTTAACATCTCCTGTCTGGAGAGACAAGCGTTAAAAGATTACATTGCTCAAAGCTTGAGCAAAGGGCACATCAGGCCTTCATCCTCGCCGGTGGCAGCAGGGTTCTTCTTCGTGAAGAAGAAAGATGGCGAATTACGCCCGTGTTTGGATTTCAGGGAGTTGAACCAGATTACGGTTCGTGATCCATACCCTATGCCACTGATACCAGATTTGTTCAACCAGGTGGCAGGTGCTAAGTGGTTCACCAAGCTTGACCTCAGGGGGGCGTACAACCTCATAAGAGTCCGTCAAGGTGATGAGTGGAAGACGGCTTTTAATACCCCTGAGGGTCATTTTGAAAATTTGGTGATGCCATTTGGGTTGACTAACGCACCTGCAGTGTTCCAACTTTTCATCAATGATGTGTTCTCGCATGTTTTGGGGAAATTCGTTATCGTGTACCTAGATGACATTCTCATATATTCTTGTGACCGTGATGCTCATTTAGATCATGTCAGGCAGGTGTTACAGCTTCTCAGAGAGAATAAGCTGTATGCTAAACTTGAGAAATGTGTATTTTCTGTTCAAGAGTTGCCTTTCTTGGGTTATATTGTGTCTGCTTCTGGTTTTAAAATGGACGCCGCTAAGGTGCAAGCGGTGCTGCATTGGGAACGTCCCGATAACCTGAAAGCACTTCAGCGGTTCCTTGGGTTTTCTAACTACTATAGGAAATTTATCAAGGATTTTTCCATCATTGCTAAACCGCTAACTGACATGACTAAAAAGGGTACCAATTTCTCCGTTTGGCCTGAGGCTGCTGTGCGCGCATTTGAATTTCTTAAGAACAGTTTTGTTTCAGCCCCCATTCTTGTACAGCCAGAAGTATCAAAACCCTTTGTTGTGGAAGTCGATGCGTCTGAGGTTGGTGTGGGGGCGGTACTATCTCAAGGCTCATCTTTGAGAGGTATCATCTGAGCTTCCCATGAACAAATCTTTTGTACCGCTTCATCTCCGTTTAAAGGTTTTGGCGGAGCATCATGATGTTGTCCTGGCTGGCCACCCAGGGGTTAGAGGTACCTTGGAGTTGGTGTCACGTCGGTTTTGGTGGCCCAAGATCCGACAGGACGTGGTCTCATACGTGTCAGCTTGTACCACGTGCGCTAGGGCTAAGACGCCACGCTCCCGTCTTGTTGGCACACTACTTCCTCTTGAGGTACCTAGTAAACCGTGGACGGAAATCTCCATGGATTTCATCACTGATTTGCCCTCATCAGCTGGGAACACGGTCATCTTGGTGATTGTTGATCGGTTTTCTAAAATGTCGCACTTTGTGTCTTTGCCTTCGTTGCCTAACGCTAAGACTCTGGCTCAGGTATTTGTGCAGGAGGTGGTCAAACTTCATGGGGTTCCGTCTGACATCGTGTCTGATAGGGGGTCTCAGTTTGTGGCAAAATTTTGGAAAGCATTTTGCTCACGGCTGGGGATCAAGTTGTCTCATTCTTCGGCGTTTCATCCTCAGTCAAATGGTCAGACGGAGCGTATGAACCAAAATTTGGAACAGTACCTACGCTGCTTTGTCTCTGATAACCAGGAGGAGTGGTCTACCTTTCTTCCTTTGGCTGAGTTTGCCATCAATAATCACCGCCAGGAGTCGTCTGGGGAGTCTCCGTTTTGTTGTGTTTACGGGCTACATCCTCAGTTTTGTACTTTGAGTCAGAGGGGCTCTTCCGGCGTTCCGGAGGAGGACCAGTTAGGAGCACAATTGTCATCAGTCTGGAGGAGAGTTAAACAGCGCCTGTTGAGTGTGGGTGCTAGGTACAAACGTGTGGCTGACAGTAGGCGTGTGCCAGGTCCGGACCTGAGTGTGGATGACTGGGTGTGGTTATCCACAAAAAACATAAGACTCAAAATACCGTCCCTTAAATTGGGTCCACGGTTTATTGGTCTATTTAGGGTCACCGCCGTCATTAACCCAGTAGCGTACCGATTGGAGCTCCCTACGGTGTATAAGATACACGTGTTCCACAGGTCTCTTCTAAAGAAGGTGGTGGGTTCTGTGGACGCGGCGCCTATTCCACCTCCAGTCTTGGTGGATGGTAATTTGGAGTTTGAAGTCTCCAAGGTGGTTGACTCTCGTGTAGTGCGCCGCACTTTACAGTACTTGGTACACTGGCGTGGTTATGGGCCTGAGGAGAGGTCCTGGGTACCAGCCTCGGGCATTCATGCGGATCGGCTGGTCAGGTTTTTTCATCGTCGCCATCCAGACAAGCCAGGTCCTATAAGCCATGAGGGCCCTGGGGTCCCTTGTAGAAGGCGGGGTACTGTCATGTCGGACGCTGTTCAGACCAGGTCGTTCGACAGACAGCGGTAATTCCGCTTTTGACCACTATTTGCTCATTGGCGTCGGCTAGATTTTATCTAGCTGTTCCGGGGTTAATTTACCTGATCCTCGGATTGGAAGCTGGGCCATGCCCATTGCCTTTAAATAGCTCTCCTGATCATTGGGCGTCGCCGATTATAGCTTCTGTCTTGTGCGTTGTTATCTCGGTCTGGAGTGGAGAGCTGGTTGTTGGAGATTCGTTGCTGGTGGTGTATTTTCCTTTGTCTTATTTACTCCTTCCTATATTTGTATTTATTTTGCCCTGCACATTTATAGTGTATTCCTGAGTGACTGTGGTGTGGTGTATATTTTCCTTTATCCTTGTCTGTGCTAACTGTGGGTATTGGTGAATTACCTCTTCACTGGGTGGTGGGTGGAGGTTTCAGCCTAGGGTTGAAACAGGAGACAGGGTGAGATTCGAGGCCTGGACATGCACACCATCAGTGTAAACTCCAGGTAGAGGGTCAGTCAGGATTTCCCTAGTCTGAGGGAAATTGCAGGGGCCCGGGTTATTAGCTCTCGCTCACCTAGTCTCCCCGTGACATAAGCTGGAACATACAGGAACATTATTGGATAGGCATGATGGAGGATGTCCGAAAATGTCTGAAGAAACAATTCAAGATGTGAAACAGCAAATTCTGGCATATTCACATGAATCGTTGCAAAGGTTTTCACAGGAGACAAGCATGTCGTATTCCACATGTCTATGAATGGCCTAAAAAGGTTGTGTTTGACCATACAGAGTCACTGTCGTTCAGGAATTGATCAAGAGAAAAGAATTCATTATTGTAGGATTTTTTCATTTGGGGCCATTTGAAGGGTCGGGTGTACAGTAACAAGCCATGAACATTGCAGGCACTCCAAGAGAACATACAGTGAGAAATTCAGGCTATTACCACAGAAGTTCTGCGGAACACATTCAACAATATGGAACAGTGTGTGCAGGTATGCTTGGATGGGAATGGTGGACATTTTCAACATCTACTTTAAAACATCTGTTTCTCATAAACCAAGGTATGGACATTCCAAATTTCAGCACGATAGATCATCTCTTTTAGAAGTTATAGCAATCAATTTTTCCAGGTAAATTATCAAGTGAATCACCCTGTATATGTTTCCAATATAAAACACAAAGAAGAAATGAATAACATTTTTTTTTAAATATTATGCATGTATACATCATCCCGTCTAGCTACGTAGCCTATATTGCCTTTTTTATTTCCCTCATCTGGTTTCTCTTGTGCTATCACCTATTGTGTTTCTGATCTTTATATATATATATATATATATATATTTATATATATATATATATATATATATATATATATATATATATATACATACACTCACCGGCCACTTTATTAGGTACACCATGCTAGTAACGGGTTGGACCCCCTTTTGCCTTCAGAACTGCCTCAATTCTTCGTGGCATAGATTCAACAAGGTGCTGGAAGCATTCCTCAGAGATTTTGGTCCCTATTGACATGATGGCATCACACAGTTGCCGCAGATTTGTCGGCTGCACATCCCAAAGATGCTCCATACAAGGCAGGATGGATCCATGCTTTCATGTTGTTTACGCCAAATTCTGACCCTACCATCCGAATGTCGCAGCAGAAATCGAGACTCATCAGACCAAGCAACGTTTTTCCAATCTTCTACTGTCCAATTTCGATGAGCTTGTACAAATTGTAGCCTCAGTTTCCTGTTCTTAGCTGAAAGGAGTGGTACCCGGTGTGGTCTTCTGCTGCTGTAGCCCATCTGCCTCAAAGTTCGACGCACTGTGCGTTCAGAGATGCTCTTAGGCCTACCTTGGTTGTAACGGGTGGCGATTTGAGTCACTGTTGCCTTTCTATCAGCTCGAACCAGTCTGCCCATTCTCCTCTGACCTCTGGCATCAACAAGGCATTTCCGCCCACAGAACTGCCGCTCACTGGATTTTTTTTCTTTTTCGGACCATTCTCTGTAAACCCTAGAGATGGTTGTGCGTGAAAATCCCAGTAGATCAGCAGTTTCTGAAATACTCAGACCAGCCCTTCTGGCACCAACAACCATGCCACGTTCAAAGGCACTCAAATCACCTTTCTTCCCCATACTGATGCTCGGTTTGAACTGCAGGAGATTGTCTTGACCATGTCTACATGCCTAAATGCACTGAGTTGCCGCCATGTGATTGGCTGATTAGAAATTAAGTGTTAACAAGAAGTTGGACAGGTGTACCTAATAAAGTGGCCGGTGAGTGTATATATATATATATATATATATATATATATATATATATAATGTTGTAATCTTATGTCCTTTTACATTCATCAATAAAATCATTATTATTAGTAGCAGTCTTTCCCCTTGTTCCATTTTTTTCACTAATCTTTGTGCTAATTAAATACTTTATTCTGTAGGATAATTTGATTTGTGTTTAGACTCCGGAATCTAGTGGCAATCTGTGGCCATGGCTGTTTTAAGCTGAAGAACCTAGACATTTCATGAAATGTCATTATGGATAATTGGCTAATATATAACTATCATCAGAATCACTCCCATTACTGCTGAGGGCAGCTCAGGTAATGGTGTAGGGAAGCCACTAGGAATTTAAACGACCTGCTCTCCCGCCTTAGACAAGTACCATTGGTGTTAGAAGAGCACTTGTTACTGCCCACGAAGGTAACTACTTTGCCAATATTAGTTTTCAAACTGCTGACTCTTTCTTGGTGCTGGTATTTTCAATGTTGAGGTGTACATGGATTCAAAGAACATCAATAAAGGAATCCTTGAGACTTACAAGTCCTAATCCTCAGAACATACTCTAGACATAACACAGTGGCCCTCGTTTATCAAAACTGTCTAATAGTAGAACTGTGTTTGTTTCCGAAGGCAACCAATCACAGCACAGCTTGCAGTTGTTATACCTCCACGGAATAACGACAGCTGAGGTCTGATTGGTGCAGCATGGAAAACACACTTTTATATTTGTGCTCCGGAAGCGAGTTAACCATAGTGTGAGAAATCTGCTCAGCCATCATCTTATACGATCATGACCATTGGTTGGTTGTCTTGCAAACCTTGCAATCATTGCCTTATAGCGATATTTATTTTTGCTTTTTAGTTCTTTACTGCTGGGAGACATTATATCCCACTTGTTCTCATTCTCTGAAGATTTATTGGCATATTTCTTTATAAAGGAAGACCTACCCCACTTAATCTTCAGCATAGTCCTATATTTATGACTGTTGCTCTGTTTACCTCGTCTTTCATGTATGATAGAATTATTACACACACTGATAAATTAGCCTCATATATTAATGACCGATTTTCCCACTGAATTTTTTTTTTACACAAAAATCTAGACCAGTTCTCCGACTTTGTAATCGTAACGTATTCAACATTAATAATAAAACGTTAAATATATATGTTTTACATCTTTAGGTAAACTTTATTTATACATCTAGACAATAAAATGGATTTAATCACTTGCAGCACGGAGATCTGGGGTGTATTCATATATAGAATTCGGATACACACATTCAGACACACACACACACATTAGACCTCAGCTCAGATAAATAGATTTTTTTACATCACATTAGGCAGCATTTCTATCTCTCAGGCACAAATCTGGGGATGTATTATAGACATACCGGTGGACTCCCTGTATTTTCTACTCACTTACTGACGGACTGTACATTTGAGACCAGTGGTGCACAAAAAGTGGCCAGTGAACTGCTTAGTAAATGTATCATTCTTAATTCTTGACATCTTAAATTACCAGAAATTCCTCATAATCCAAAATCCAGAGAAGGTCACTTCTTTCGAAGAGGAGATGCCTGTGCATGTGTGGTCACTGTTCATTGTAATGAATTACCGATGCTCTCAATCGTAGGTTTCTGCCATGGATATTCATTTCAGTAGAGAGCGATATGGGACTATGTTAAATATAGGATTGGTGGTTCCAGAAATATGATCTCAGTAACTCATTTTACTGATACATGTTTAAAAAGAAACAAAACAATCTTGGAATCCATTTTACTCTGGTCCACGAAAGCTACGCGGACAACTGGACTGGCTAGTTGCCCACCACTGGTTTAAGAGACTTTTGCTAATATGAATTAAAAAGGATAATACAAATCAGCATTTCAGACACCCGTTTTACAATTGTTTGCTGGGTATGGAGTCCATATTAGCAAGGAGTTTTTACACCGTACAAGTGTTTCTAGAAAGTGCAAAGCTCAGGAGGGAAGTATAATGAAAAGTGCTACATGAAGAGGTGACTCCCTGAACATCGATGCTAAATGAAATGTGCCTCTTTTAAAAAGGATTGATGCTGTACTGTATAGCTCCAAGTGAACTGTAAGGACGCTTCTATTATCTTAAAGACCCCTTAAATGTCTTACATATTAAACTATATGTGCCATTCACAAATTGATATCACATATTTCAGAATCTCATCGGAAATGTTATTAAACACATGTGCGGATAGGCACCAACCAGTCCATAGTGGTGGTAGTGATCACATTTAGTGGCTACAATTACACTTACCAGTTTACCCATTTTACAGATCACCTGATATATAGGGGTCCATGGGGTAGAGTCCCATTTACAAATATCAGTAAATGTGTATTGTGGGAAATATAAAACACACTGTAGTTTAGATGTAATGGTTAAAGGAACGATATCCAAATAAACCCGGGCCTTCTAGTTATCCAACCTTTAGGATGGATGTACGGTGTGCATGTATTTTATAATAGTAAGTAAATATAACCCGCTCACCTGTTCTGTTCATTCACGAGATCCCAAATCTACAATATAAGATGCATCCCCAAAAAGCCGGATGTAGTACGTAGCAGAAATCTCACTTTTTATTAAATAACAATTAAAATTACTACGAAACATTCCATTTTGTCCATTAAACGTTTTTACTCATGTGCTTTGGTAAAAGCACACCTTATCAGATGACCTGTTAGGTCATTGACCAATGAATGTAACTTTCAAATAGAATTATGGCAAAAAATATTACATTGTTTCTCAACAATGTAAAATCAAATGGGTGCCAATGATTAGACCTCATGGATGAGAGGAATCTAATGTTAGAATCCAATAATTACACTTACAGACAAATAAGATCTAGAGGTAAGAACCTTAACAAGATCGAGGAATTAGAAAATGATGCCATAAAAATAATATAGCATTCCCAGAAAGAATGGCAGGCAGAAGAGGGTCAGCGGCTTTATTAAAGATTTATGTCTGAAATTGAATAAAAAGACATTGAGCGATTCAACTACATATGAAAAATGTAAAAGTGAGCCTGAAAACATGTTTCAAGAAAAAGACCTTAAATCTATACAAGGCATTAACTTAAGAATCATGACATAAAAAGAATGAGTATATACCGTATATACTCGTGTATAAGCCGAGATTTTCAGCACATTTTTGTGTGCTGAAAACGCCCCTCTCGGCTTATACACGAGTCATTGCTGGCGGGGGAGGGGGAGCAGAAGACATCATACTCACCCTCCTGGTGTCATCTCTGCATATCAGTTCCTGCATCTCGGGCGCCGGCTTCTCTCTTCCTGTCTTCTTTCCTGAGCTGAGCGGTCACGTGGTACCGCTCATTAAAGTAATGAATTTGCACGCATCTCCATTCCCATAGGCATGGAGCACATATTTATCACTTTAATGAGCGGTATTACTGATCACTCAGCACAGGAAGGAAGACAAGAAGAGAGAAGCCGAAGCTCAAGATGCAGGGGCTAATATGCAGTGCCAGGAAGGTGAGTAGGACTGGGGGAGGGTGAGTCATGCGATATTCAACTGTCCCCGTTCCACCGCCACGCTGTGTCTTCTGGGTCCTCTGGCTGTGACGTTCAGAGGACACGATGACATGGTTAGTGCGCGCCCTCTGCCTGAACAGTCACTGCAGAGAACCGGCGATGCTGAGGAGCAGCGACGAGAGGTATGTCATTTTTTTTTTTTATTGCAGCAGCCACATTATATGGGGCATATTTTAATATGGAGCATCTTATTGGGCCATCATTAATCTTTGTGCAGCATTATATGGGGCATATTTTTGTATGGAGCATCTTATGGGGCCATCATTAACCTTTATGGAGCATTATATGGGGCATATTTTAATGTGGAGCATCTTATGGAGCCATTATTAACCTTTGTGCAGCATTATATGGGGCATATTTTTCTATGGAGCACCTTATGGGGCCATCATTAACCTTTATGGGGCATATTTTTCTATGGAGCATCTTATGGGGCTATCATTAACCTTCATGGAGCATTATATGGGGCATATTTTTGTATGGAGCATCTTATGGGGCCCATCCATAAGTTTTCCCAGTTTTTTGTGGCAAAATTAGGGGTCTTGGCTTATACACGGGTTGTCTTATACTCGACTATATACGGTATCTTTTTATGTCCATATACCTTTCACTGCCTAAAACTTCAAAAGAATAATTTTCCACCAGCCATGAACTTTATTGTGGCAGGTGTAGGCTCAATATGCAATTAGATACTTTTCTGCAGCCTATTGTTGGAAAATGTCCTGAACATTTGAAGGACACTAAACATGTCCCTGCGTTAGTACAGGAGATCATGTGGAATGTCAGAGCATTTATGGATCACATGCGATGTTGTGTTACTTTATACCTGCATTCCACATGAGCTAGGTATAATTGCTGTTTTAGAGTTTTTAAATTAAATCTGTAACAAGGATTTTGCTACTTAATCTGAGAGCAGCATAACGTAAAGACAGAGACCCTGATTCCAGTGATGTATCACTTACTAGACTTGTTGCTGTGGTTTTCACAGACATTTGAGACTAAAGGACTAATAAAGTTGCCGTAATGTAGTCCTCCATATTTCATGAGCCTTGTATAACTCTGTCCCCACCATTGATTGCACAGTGTATACAGAAAACTGCCACCAGTGGTGTGGGCAGTGTTATAAAACAGTGATTTTATCAAAACTACAGCAAGCAGGGAAGTAAGTCACACATCGCTGGGATAACGGTCCCTGTCTGCATCATGCTGCTCTCAGACAGGGTAGCAAAAGCCTATAAATACTATGTATATCGTGAGGCTTTCCATATTTAATTTTTAAGTTTCTATATTATTTGCTTTCACTTTTTTTTCTGTTTGAGAATATATTTTGAAGTACAGAGGCACATTAATGGGTGCAAAATTCTCTCCATCTTTTGCCACCATTGTTCTTTCATGATTGTAGGATAAGTATGTATATTCATATTTTAATCCTTTTATTGGTGCATTGGTTTGGTACTGTGCCACAACTTATTGAATAGAATACTTTAATAGCAATGGGTGTAAATTGCAATTTACATATACATGGAGTAAAGACAGAATGTAATTTTTGGATCTAATTCTAGCAGCTAAGGAGAGGGGCATTATTGAAACTTTCATGTTTAGTAAGAATATTGCAGGTAATACAATCCCTTAGGTAAATTCTATCCATCCCAGGCATACTATAATGAGCATTCCAGTATGGGAGCTTACTCGTGCGAGACGTAATTGCTCTGATAATGAGAATTACCTGGGAGAACAAGCAGTGATATGTGATAGGCTGAACAAAAGGGGGACACCGTAGTTGGATAATAAATAGAGAAAAAAATAGAGTAGAAAATACTCAGAAGGAACTCATAATGAAACAACGTAGTAAAAATGAAATGTTAAGTTGATTTTTTTTGTGATTACTTTTAGTAGAAAATCAAATCAAAGAAATTATCAAATTCTTAATAGATATTTACCTATGTAACAAGGGGGTGTTTCAAGTTGTGAAATCGTACAGGGCGGTTATAATTTTTCTACACCTCCCACCTACCCTTCCTCTGACTTTAATGAGGATATTATCACCCAGTTTGGGTATAAAATAATAAAAAGATATTCCTCACACAAACAGGATTTTATAAATATGGTATAAATAATAATAATAATGAATAAAAATTACAATTATTATTATTAATTATTATTCATCACACAAACAGGATTTTATAAATACGGTCTAAATAATAATTAATAATAATTATTAATTATTATTCCTCACACAAACAGGATTTTTTAAATATGGTATAAACAAGGTTGCATGATGTAAACTAGGTAAAAAATGGCCAAATTGTAATTGAAGGTAGACAACACTGTTTAACCCAATTTTTAAAATACAGTGGCACCCAATTATAATTATATTATTGTAATGCACTCTATGCTATATTTGATATATTAATTAGATTGGGTGCACCACCTGGAAATTGTGGCAAAGCATTAATGAACAAATTGTGGATTCAGATAACCCCTCTACTCCAAATATTTTCTGTGTATAGATAGCAAGGTGATCTCACTCGTTTTGAATATTTCGGGCTAGAAGCAACTAATCCACTGCCGAGAGGTGGGGATTGGAGAGAGTCAAACACTTCTAAGTAGAGAATCTTATTGGATTCTAATATTAAGTTCCTCGTACCCACCATCGTTCCGATATGGTTTTACAATATTGAGAAAAAATGCAATATTTTTATTATATGATTCTACGTGAAAGTTAAGTTCATTGGTAGATGATCTAACACAACCCATACCAAGGGACGGGCTATTGCCAAAGTGTCACTTTATTTTGGTGTAGCCAAAAAAAATGATCTGAAAAGCATCAACTAGTAGCGCTTCACCTGGGATTTCTGGTTCTTTTGGACAAAATATGCACAAAATGGAATGGAAAAGATTATTACTGCATGCTGGATCCATATTTTTTGGACTGCATCTTATTTTAGAACACTCCTTGCTACAGGCTACGTCATTGATGTGGTTAAGGAGCTTTGTCTATTGCAGACATACAATCAGACTGGAGTGTACAGGAATGTAAGAGGATAGATACTTGTGTGGTAGGAATGTCTACAAGTATGTGTACATTCAGAACCGATAATGAACGGCAAGCAGCTTAGTTTAGTACTCAAAGAGGTAATTCCATGGGCATAAATAGTAAAGAAGTACTATGTCACAGGATAAATGGACATTGCTGAACTACTGCGCTTCTTTCAAGTTGCATATGCATTATACGTTTACAGTCAGCTACACTGCTCTGTCAGGTCCCCAAATAATATTAACCTACAAATATGGGGTTAATCTGCAGGTTAATAATCTAAAGCTGCACGGACGCTGCACTGAAAGCCTGGCTGCTGGGAGGAAATTGACTTTACCCCTCTCGGCAGCTTCCGGCTTTCAGTCATAGAGGCATAGCCAAAGTGGCTTCATTCACCGCTCAGTGTACAGAGGGCTACAAGCGCGCACCGGCACATTGACTGACAGCTGGCTCTGCAGTGCATCAGTGCTGAGCCGGCGTGTTTGCAGTCACTGCGCACTATGTATTGAGCAATGACTGAAGCCTCGAGAGAGTCGAAGACTGCAGCAGTCCATTCAAAGTGTAGCGGCCGCTGCCAGCCAGTGACAACTACTGCAAAACAGCTCCAGTGCTTTGGAATGGAAGCTGTACTGCAGAACGGCAACTGTAACAAAAAACAACTTATTGGTGGGGGCGTTGGGTGTCGAACACCACACCGATCTCCTATTACTGAGCTATCTTATAGAAAGGTCATGAAATCGAAAGGCCATGACAAAATTTTAAAGGAGTTGTCTACTACTCAGACGACCCCTTCTCAATCCCTATGTTTCCCCCTTGTAAAATAATAACACTGTCACAGATGCCCGGGGGAGCCAGTGCCGGCACCGCTGCAACTCTGCCAGCACTGGAGGTGAGTATAAGTGTTATTATTTTACAAGGGGCAAACACAGGGATTGAGAAGGGGTTGTCTGAGTAGTGGACAACCCGTTTAAGTGATGATGTTGGAGCTATACAAGCAACGAGTAATAATGAATGTTGCTCAAGAGCACGCCTGAGTGGATGAAGCTTGTTCTCAATGTACAGTAAATGTAAAGAAAAGGCTGAAGACCTCTGCAGCCGGCAGGATGGCAGCTTTACTACACCTGGATGACAGACACAGGTAACTCTTTCCATTAAGGTATCCTGTGACAATGGCAGGCCACTGTAGTTGTCAGAGGCAGAGTTTTAGAGAATGATCTGTTTATGACCCATTGACGCACAGTGACCATTTTGGAATGTACTACATTAATCCCCATGGTGGGAGCGTACATACGTTTTCTTACTCATGTAATTGGAAACTTAGAGATATCTGCTTCCTACCAGTATATGCCAATAAAGACATGTAAAATAGTGCCTGCGGTAAGAATAACAGAAGCAAATCCACATACACATTGGAGGAAACATTTCAGCTAATGTTTCCTTATGAATGGGGGCAAATAAGGCGCTGGTGGGATCTCTAAGAGTAGTCCCTCATATATATGTCCTTGTACCCAGCACTGATACCCACATGATAGTACATTTAGCAAAAGACTCACTGCAGACTAGTAAGTCAATGTTAATACTTATAGCTTTTAATTACTGCAGGAGCCTCAGGCAGTGGAGAATGGAGGTTATCCTGTGTGCAAGTGCTGCTTTAAAATATACTCTGTCGTCTGGTCTTTCCACGACCTGCAAAAGAAAAAAAAAATCCCATTTAACAGGTATCAGGTAGTAAGTGGTTAAGGGTATCTGAGTGTATGAAACGTGGCACAGAGGTGGGAGGATGGCAACACTCATCCATTTACCATCCCCTATACTGATGAGGAGCAGAGCGCTTTTGTAACCCTATTCTAGGCTCCTACTGCAGAGCTGACGTCAGGGCGAATTTTGGCAATTTTTTTGTTTGTACTTTTTGGTACTAATTGGTTGAATGATAATAACCAGCGAGAATCTGTTGTGTCCTGGTTCCCATGTCTATGTGAAAGAAGAATTTAATTTTTTATTTTGTCTATTGTTCGCGTCTATTTATATTTTGGTTTCTTGTGTTTGTCAGTAGTTATTTCTGACAGAAAATGGAAAATGTATGTTAAGTGGTTGTTTTTATTAAAATGATGTGATTTTGCTTAAAGGGAAACTGTCACGTGAAAAAAACACTACTAACCTGCAGATATGTGGTTAATCTGCAGGTTAGTAGCGTTGTGAACCTGCCCTCGCTGCCAGGAGGAAATTAACTTTATGCCCCTCATCAGCGTTCGGTTTCCAGATACAGGAGGCGCTGGTTCTGTCACCGATGCAGCATGGCAGAACATGTAAGTGCATAGATATTTCTTATCTATTTGTTTTACCCACTACATTACTAGAGGTAAATGGTGTCCCATACAACTATGTAGTATTTGGGTGATTTGTTATGGAAATCTGCGTATCGGAGTATATTTTAATTAGAATGTATTTAGTAAAACTATTTATTGGGCTCATGATACTCTTGTTGGGTTATAGTGCCCTTTATCTATACCTGTCTGATGGAAGATGGAGCCGCGGTGACCAGGGTCTTTCTGAAGCTGGATTTCCTTCAGAGTAAAGATTGAGGTATCTATAAAGAGGTGAACGAATGTTATACAATTTTATACAAGACGACATCTTTTTACAAACTCGCTTTACAAAGCATAAAACCGAGACGTCCTATGTCACCGAAAAGCCATGTGTAGCATGCAGTCACTCACTGTCTGATAGTGAGAGCACTCTCTCTCCAAGGGTCTTGAAATAAGGATGTTGTAGCCCGGCATCTGCTGATATCCTCTTCTTGTCCTCATACTAAAAGATGTGAAGCAGATGTTTCATAAGAAGTCTGAATTAAACTAAGAAATAGTTAGGATCACAACAAGGCGGCCAATTCATTTATTTTTATAAAACTCCATTTTTAAAAAATGGGTCAGAATTCTAAGAATAACAAAAATGACTTCCTGCTATGACAACTAGTCTTTCTTAAGGGGTTTTTCCCAACTTATAACTTGACAGCAGATAGATTACAGCATGACTTTATGATCGTCAGGATTCCCGCCTGTGATACTAAAGCCCCCCATACTCAATAAATAGCAGACAGCCAACTGCTCCATACACAGGGGATATTGGCTCTGCCAAGTGCTCCTGTGTTGTATGAGAGAGAGACACTGCCAGACTACACTGGCGGCAGCTTATCTCACTGAGAACAAAAGGATCGGCGGTCTGAAATCAGGCATGCTGCATCCTTCTCTTGCTCGACATCATCTGTCAGGGTAGAGGCGGGAAGCCCCCATACACATTACACTGTCGGCTGAGCTCGCCAATATCGGTGGGTTCGGCTAACATCTGGTCTAGTACTGCATCATCTTGGATATTTTACCTCTGCACAATGGTGGTACAGCCACCCACCCTGCAGCTACACCATTTAAGTGAAAGGGACCAGCTGAAAATCCCCTTTATATGAATCACTCTTAGAAAACAACTGACAGCTGTGCATTATTTTCACAAAATACAATTTTGCTGCCTACTATTTTCATATATACATCTCTCTCTTGTAAAAGAAAAAAGCCAGTCTACAGCAGCTGTACGCTAGTATAACATTTCAGTGGCCTACTCACCAACAGGAGGCTGTACAGTAATTCAATCCCGTCAGAATCCAACCTGAAAAAGAAGCTCCACTATTAGTAATAGTCAGTAGATAAATACAAATCTAAACACAACTTTTGATGTATCTAAGACAACATGTACTTGGATTCTCTTCAAGAAGATCCCAAACTCCATGATAAGAAGGAAAATCTCTGGAATACCCAAAGGACTAGTTATAACACATTACCTAGGCGTGTGACTTTTCAGCGGTTGTGCGCGGTATTGTGGAAAACCATAAGCCTTAAACTCTTTATTAGAAGATATGCCTGGCCACGTCTCCTCGGTGGGTGTTCCTGAAGAAGATAGCAGGTAGATATATAGATGATATTTTAGACTTTAGTAATTTAGTTATTTTAGACTTTTAGGGCAAGAAGTATTAAAGTGACACATGAACTAGAATCATGGATGACACATTCAGAAAATCCCACATGGACAAACTGTAATGTGTTGGCACAATACAGAAAAATTTACTGAATGTGTGCAACTCTAATTATATCTTAAGCCTGGACTACACTGACTTTTTTGTATATAGTAATGCCACTGATTTTTTACCTATAGACATAATATATTGATAATATGTAGACTATATAATTCAAAGTCCTTCATGGAGTTGTCCGGTGAAGACAAGTTATCACCTATCCACAGGAAAGGTTATAACTTGTTGATGGCTGGGGTTTGACCGCTGGGATCCACACTGATCAGTTGGATGGGAATCTTTTTTCCCTGTTAGAATGGAGAAGCAGCGTACATGCTCAACGGCAGCTCCATTCATTCGCCAGCGCTACCCTTGGCTTTTTCCAGCTGCCCAATAGAGAATTAATGGACCAGCAGTTGGCCATCCTGGCCCTCCATTTTGTATGGGGTGAAAAGTGCCCTATCGGGGACAAAAATTCCCAGTCCCCAAGTCCCAGCAGTAAGTTATTCTCCAGATGTAACAATGATAAAAGGTGACTTTTTTTCATTAGTTAGCTAGAGGAAAACCCTCTAACCAAAGCTTGGCACTTCATAAAATACAACATAAGAGCCAAAAAGGTTGGGTTCAGCTGCTGGAACCTTATGAATAAGGAGAAAAAAGGATGGTTTCAGTCCTGGCCATCAGTGTAGCAGTAAAAGCTGTGCTGGTAATCAGTTAACTCCCATTCATATCAATGGAAAAAGGGATAAGTCTAGTCGTTTTCCCTCCTATACAAGTTTCAGCATAAGACAATTCCCTCAGTCTTCATCCTGTGGATAAAAAGGCCGTATACTTACCAAGAAACCTAAAGATTAAATGCAGTTCTTCCTTAACTGTGGAACCAGGAAACATGGGTCGTCCTGTGGACATTTCATATAAAATACAGCCAACTCCCCTATACAAAATAGAAAACTTTTTTTTAGAAAACCTTTAATTCAATATCCTGAACCATGCACTTGTGTATACAATATTTCCAACATGTAAATTACTTGAACTTGATTTAAAAGGAAAATGCATAAACCGACACCAGTGGCGGGCGCAGTCATATATCGGCCTGTCATGCTTCAGCATTAAATGTCATGTTTTATTACCGAGTTTGTTTGCAGTACACAGGCTCCCTCTAGTGGTTGATTTTGCTTATTGGCACTAGCTTTTTATTCCTCAGCTCTTCCTATCTCGTTGCTCTGTAGTGGTGCATTGTGGGAAGAAGAAGCTCAGAGGACATCCGCCATTTTATTTCCCTTCGTGATAGCATCGCTGTTACGAAGGATTATGTGGTACCCGATACCTGAGATTCCCACTCCTGCATTAGTCAGTTGCACTTATGTGACTGGATAGCAGGCTGGTTTAACAAGTGTTGCTTATAAACTGTTCAGCCATTTGCCTCATGTATGTCTGTGTTACCTGTATACATGTGCTAATACCTCATTATTTCATTGCTCCTAGTTGCACTGAATACATTTACTAATGTTAATAAACTGCACAGGCGCCAAGTTACAGTCTTCTTATTGGGATACTGTAGATCCAATAGATCCATCTGCTTTGACGAGATTGAGTTTCATAGTTTCAACATTTTTTTAACCCATACCATGAAAGTAAGATTAATATAAGCTTCATTACAAAAGCTTCAATTTTACTCAAATTAGTTGATGCAAAAATAAATACACCCCACATCAAAAAACTACCACATATAGTATTTTGAACGACCTCCATGATTTTTAAAGGGGTTGTCCGGGACAAAATGATAAGTCTGTAGTCACTCTGTGTGCCCAACGTACGCACTGTGCGCTGTGGTGATCCCCTGGTTTCTGAGTCAGTAGTGGCGGTAATGTATGTGTTATGCATACTCCAGGGGGCACGGCTTCAAGCATACACTTGTATTGATCGAGGCCACGACCAATAATCGGACACGCTCAATAGATGGCCTCGCCACTAGACTGGGTGCAGCCTTGCCCAATACAAGCGTATGGAGCGAGGCCGGGAGTATGTATAACCCACCGGCGTGTGCTGGGGAATTCATAAGACTACAGTCACACAGAGTAACTGCAAACATATCATTTTGGACCCCTTTAAAGACAGCACCAAGTCTTCTAGGCATAGAATGAACAAGTTGGCGACATATTGCATCATCTATCTTTTTCCCTTCTTCAGGAACGACCTCTTTTTGAGTCTGGATGTTGGATGGAGAGTGATGCTCAACTTGTCTCTTCAGAATTCCGTATAGGTGTTCAATTGGGTTCAGATCAGGATATATACTTGGCTACTGAATCACTTTCGCCCTTGTATGGTCTATTTTCAATTCAAGGACAGAGAGTGATGGGAGCATCTCTCAAAGTGAGAGGTTGCATCACTGATGTCCGGATCATCGTGGGACATGGGCTTAATGGATTATTGGCAGAAAGGTGAGTATAGCTTTGCTTTTTTATTTTTTAAGAATAAATGGGTAAAAGAGGGTTGAGGAGTTTTTATTTCAAATAAAGGACTTTACTCTGTGTCTTTATTACATTTGACTATGGGGTTAATAATGGGGGTGTCTTAAACACCTCTCCATTACTAACCCTTTGGTTTGATGTCAGCATCCATACATCAACCCCACAACTATTACCCCACTTGCCACTGCACCAGGCTAAGAGGGAAGAACGTGGCCAAGCACCAGAATTGGCGCATCTTATGGCCCCTTCCTAGGCTATTAATATCAGCCTGCAACTGTCTTGTTCAGCCTTTGCTGGTAAGTAAATTTAGGGCATCTGCCCTATAATAACCAGTAAAGGCTAAGCAAACAGCTGTGAGCTGATATTAATAGCCTGAGAACCTTAATGGCTATTAGCCCCTTCCCAGAATATTAATAGCAGCCGTCAGCTTTCCATCAGCTGGTTATGAAAATTAAGGGGGATCCTACGCCATTTTTTATTTATACTGTTTATTTATTATTAATGAATAAAAACATAAATAATTTAAAAAGCTGGTGTTTCTCACTCTGTCATAGAGATGACAGCGCGGGAAACGCTGGCTATTTGGGCCCCCCATTAATTTGAATGGGGTCCAGGTTTGAGTTCGGGTACCGTTTTGTTGCTTGAACCAAACGTTTTTAAAAGTTTGGCTGAACTCGACATCCAGGGGTCCACCCATCACTAGTTTATATTTTAATAGATTTTTTTATGGAAAGGAGAGGAGGAGCTATTTCAATTTTCACCTCAGGAGCCAGGAAAGCTTGAATTGGTCCTGGTAGTGGCACACTTTTTTTATAAAGAATGACGGGAACAAATTATTCCCTAATCCTCTGTCACTCACCACATATCTATAGGTGTGCTATATTCTGTAGATCCCAGTAGAACATCTGGAGGTCGGTACCATAGTGTCACCACTTCATTGGAGTAAGTTTTAGTTGGTACAGATTTGGCTCTGGCAAGACCTTGAAACACAAATATATACATATCAAAAAATGTATTATGTTGTTGTATATATGTCATTAACACTCAAGAAGAATGACGCACAAGATAGGGCAAACACTTGTATTTTCTGTTCATCCTTAAAGGGAACCTGTCACCCCCCCAGGGCATATTTACGTAAAAGAGCCACCTTCAGCAGCACTAAGGCTGCATTCTGCGAAGGTGGCTCTTATGTTTATTGTCCCTAGGAACGCTGAAATAATCAGTTTTATAAATTTCCCGCCATACCTCTATTGAGTCAGTGAGGTATGTTTTCTCCCTCTGACTCAACCGCCTTGCCGCCATCCATCATCCAGCTCTGCCCTCCGTGCGCCACCTCTTCTCTTTCTCGTGACGTCACCGCCACCTGCACTCTGCAATCAGTTCTCGAGCATATTCCGTGCGCGCTGCCCGTGAACTTACATCAGGTGCCTGCACCTGCGTGTAGCGGAGGCCCCAGATCCCGCCCCGCAGTGTGCTATGATGTATTCACACTGCAGGGCTGGGAATCTGTCACTGGGCTCCATTCAAGATAGTGCTGATGTCTCGTGAGATTTGTGAAGTCTCGCGAGACTTCGGCACTATCTTAAATGGAGCACAGTGACCCGCTCCACTGCCCAGGCGCCAGATTCCCAGCTCCGCAGTGTGAATACATCATGACACACTGCGGGGCGGGATCTGGGGCCTCCGCTACACACAGGCGCAGGCACCTGATGTAAGTTCACGGGCAGCGCGTACGGCGTATGCTCAGGAACTGATTGCAGAGTGCAGGCGACGGTGACGGCGAGAAAGAGAAGAGGCGGCGCACGGAGGACAGAGCTGGATGATGGACGGCTGCTAGGCGGTTGAGTCAGGGGGAGAAAACATACCTCCTTGACTCAATAGAGGTATGGCGGGAAATTTATAAAACTCATTATTCCAGCGTTCCTAGGGATACTAAACAGAATGCAGCCTTAGTGCTACTGAAGGTGGCTCTTTTACTTTAATAGGCCCTGGGGGAGTGACAGGTTCCATTTACTTACATGTAGGAACTCTATATTTTATAATATGATTCCTATACACAACTCCTCATGACATGCCATGGAATAAATAGAAAAAAAGCTGCCAAAGCTAGGGTACGTATATGTGCTGTAATTCTCAGAGACAATGAGAAACATTACCTGGGTGATTGCTACAAATTTGCATTATAGATGAAGAATTTACATTTTTCCTTTATTAAAAGCAGATGATTTTACATTTTGTTTTTCCTAAGCAAACAAATGGGATTACTCTTTTCTTCTAGATCAAACATAACTGAGACCAAGTAGTAGTTTTCTGCTTTTCATATTACCACTGGCACATTGCGGCTTCACCCGACAGAGAAATTAATTAACTATTAATGATACTATATTCGAAAATCCCCTGGTGCAGAATCAGCTGAGGAAGGTAATATTCCCAAAAGTTTTGTAACTTGTGTTATCATGAAAAAACAGCTGTATTCCTAAAACATGTCACCCTTTGGTTCTGTCTTTTAGTAGAGCAATAATCAGCAATATATACTGCTCTGGCACATCTGGCACATATAAGGCGATAACATCAATATATTCGATGAGCTTGGATTATCACAAATTTTCAGATAATATGGAATATGGGAGACGCCATTCCAGTATGATGGCGCCGCCGGCGCATGTGCAGTAGCACCTATCGGATCACAGCTATATACACTGATAGCTGCTACTGCGCACTCACGGTGGGCGCCATTTTCAAATTGATTTTTTTCTAGCTGAATAACACGAAGAACAGTTATTATTGGCACATAATACATGTCATTGTGCTACAGAGCAGGTCAATGAGGGTTCAGTGACCTGTCAGAAGTAATACAGATAAATACCTAATCGGAGCATCACATGAAGACCCCCCACAGGCCACCCCGGAGCACGGGCATATCATTAACTAAAAACTGAAAATAAAGATTAAACAACAAAAACAAGACGGATTTCATCAACCAAGGTATCATTGTAATCAGTATAACGGCTTCTACCTGACACTGTCTGTAGGTTACTGTGCACAATCCTGCTGACAGGTTCCCGTTAAGGGCTGGGTTTTTGTGGAGAACCATAGAGCGAGTGGGATGCTGTCCATCTTATCTCCACCCCAGGGTGTGATCTGGAGTTTAAATAGTCGGCCTCCTAGGGAATTGAGTGTTCAGTGGGTCTGGAGCCTGCAGCTCTAGAGAAGTGTTTTTATTTTTGTGTTAAGCTGTACTGAACCTGGTTGTTATATCCTGAGCGGGTGGATCCCGACAGCTGCGGAGACTGTTTACCATTTTGTTTTGTTTACCTGTTTTGCCCAAAGGGCTGTGTTTATTTTCACTTTGCACTGGTTTATGCCACATGTATAATAAACTAGCAGAAGATTTAAAGAAACAGTGTATCTGTGTCTACCTCTGTGTGCAGCTGAGTCAGCTGATCTACCACAACACGTTGAATATTTGGTCAGTATTTTATCTCAGCATTTGTAAGCCAAAACCAGGAGTGGGTAAAAAATGAGAAGTGGTGACGTGTTTCTATTATACTTTTCCTCTGATTGTTCCTTTCCTGGTTTTGGCTT
This sequence comes from Ranitomeya variabilis, assembly GCF_051348905.1. Taxonomy (NCBI): domain Eukaryota; kingdom Metazoa; phylum Chordata; class Amphibia; order Anura; family Dendrobatidae; genus Ranitomeya; species Ranitomeya variabilis. The sequence goes on along the minus strand of NC_135234.1, from coordinate 211,998,543 downwards.
CCAAATACTGAGGTAAAATACTGACCAAATACTCAACTCGTGAACGCGGCCTTGGAGTACTCAATATTTATCTTATACTATGCAGGTGGTCTGACAGATTATACCTGCACCGACTATAGGATGCTGCTGCTGCAGTTCCTATAAAGCCAATGGCATGATGCCACAACTTCAGTTCTGTGTCATTTTCCTCTGAAATCACATAGAGGAGCATGGTGGTATCTCTTCCATACAGCTGCACACTGTATGAGGCATGTATGGAGACTATCTGAAGCACTACGAGTGATAAAAGTGGGTAGCGCAGGTATCGTAACCATTAGCAAAATGTACGCACCAAAGTCTGCCAGCTTCAGTTCTCCCTTTTCATTGATTAATAGATTCTGTGGCTTGAGGTCTCTATGCAGGATCTTTCTACGATGACAGTAAGACAGGCCTCGAAATAGCTGAAACATGAAAATCTAAGGGGATAGAGAAGGCTTTGGTAAGTGACACATAATACCAAAATCAATCATGTGCTATTGTACTGTATTCTATACAATAAATAAAAAATATGTGATGCATACATGTGTACTTAGTACATGGTACTTATTCTGGTCCATGATACTGGTGATGGTCCAGGAAATAATAAAGCAAAAACTGTAGCTCCGACAGATGCATGTACAGGTACAACATATATATGCTCAGAGAGTCTTTTAATGGATATACAATTTTTTATGTTTACAAATAAGGAAAAGTTGAGCACAATGAGTTATTTGCTACAATGATTTAGCCTTTTCTTTACAGTGCGTCTTGCTATATTTTACGGATATTTCCACTCTAGATCATTCTTTAAGTACCAGCAGATGGCGCTATTGTCCTGCATGTAGGGAAGCTGGTACATTGACTGTAGCACAATATTCGTCATTGGCGTGGAAGGATGTAAATATAAATGTGTGTGAAGTAAAGCAATCAGCGGTAATTCACATGCTGTTATGATGTGGCAGCACCATATAAAAGTATCCTAAGGGTTCCTCACATACATATTAGAAAGAATGTCAGAAAAACATTGGGGCCAGATGTCTGTAAGTCAATAATGTAATACAGTGTTTTTTCGGAGGCATTTTTCATTGATTGTCTTGCTTTTCGGGGGGTCAGTAGCATAACATGATTTTTAATATGATAAACAGTAAAAATTAAACTGAAAAATTCAATATAGAAATTTTAAAACTAAGTCATGGAACTATGGAAATCACAGGATTGATAGACATGTTAAAATCATAAAAAAATGGAAACAAAGTTTTCCAAACATATCGATTTATCCAGAATCAAGTACGATGGACACGGGCAGAAATACACACAGTTACACGCCTTGGTAAGCTATCAATAAGGTTATAAATGGCTGTCTGAGGAATGTTCTGCCATGCTCAATGCCCTTTGTCACATAAATCATCAAGATCTGCTGCTGGCAGCTCCCTTTACAATTGCCAAACAATGACATCCGAGATGTTGCAGGCCTTAGTAGCACATTTAGGAGATGTAGGCTGCTCACAGTAGCACAAGTAACTTGTGACCTGGCTTTGTTGTGTTGAAAAATGCTGCATGGAACACTTTGGAGAAATAATCGTACCACTGGTTCCACAAACAAATCAATGTAACGCCGAGCTGTTACTGTAACTAGAATGAAGACTAGTGTGGTCCGGCTACCATACCTTATGCCACTAGACACTATAATACCAGGAATAGGACTGGTGAGATCTTCCCTCATTAACTCCTCTTCATGGCGTTGTCCACATGGTCTTCAGACTAATCTCCAGCTATCACTGTGTCCAAGACAAATGCAGGACTCATTGCTGAAGAGGATAGACCTCCATTACAGCCTCCATTGCCATCTTGCTCTGCACCATGATAGTATTAAAGAGCTGTGGCGTGAGGTCAATGGAAGACCTGTAGCTAGACATCTGGCTTGTAGCCCAATGTCGTGCAAACGTCTTCTGATGATTTGTGTTGACACTGTTTGATGCCTTGGGCTTGGTATGTGAAGTCTAGTTTTAACTGCAGTACAGAATGGAACAAATATGACGGTCTGTCCGTGCAGAGATTCGCCTCTTGCTATCACTTCAGTACATTGTTATTCTCCCCACCCTTGGGACATACAACATTGAACAGTGCTGACATTTTGGCATATGCACACAGTGATCTCCAGGAGTGTAAAATTAAGGGCTCTCAGTTCAAGGATTCTTTTCCTTTCAGTTTGTGACAAGTAGTGATAGTTGGCACGTGGGCAAACAGGAGGTATCATACAATCATCAACATGAATTGAGTCAAATTCCTCAAAATCACCTGCAAATAGCATGGAACTCGCAGTCAATCTTCCATTAAAAAATGGCTCATTTTGTGGAAAAAAAATACTACTTTCTGCAGTCGAATGCTAGCTTTTAGTCAATAGAGAATTATTAAACTCAATAAAAAAGGACCCTACCAGCCTCTATATCCTGGCTTTTAGTGATACATTTTTACAATGGACATGTAGATGCTTCAGCCAATCACTGGCAGACACACACACCACTGCGACAACCATGATTGATTGATTCTTGTTTAAAAATCATTGCTGGAGGCCAAAATTCAGAGACAATCAGGAAAGTGGTGAAATAAGAGAAGCATTAAAACGGTAAGGTGAGTATTAAGTTACCCATAGAATGTTTGCTGATATCGAGAGGCTCGACTAACACTCCAATGTCCAATAGGGTGATGGCCAACTGATTGGCTAAAAAAAAAGTTGATCGAGCATTTATTTCGGACTGCCGATCCCCTTGTTCTCCCCAACATAAGCTGCTGACAGATGTGTCAGATATGTTGGCCTTCTCATAGAGAATACAGGAGTGCTTGGCTGAATGAGCGCTTCTGTGTATGACTGTCAGCTGTACTGCTGAGATGGCTGACGGCCGAAACATCAACTGAAGTTTTGTTCGCCCGATAGCCATCTAATGTACAGTATATGCGGGCCTTAAATTAGTATTTTTCACTAAATATAAATATACTAGCTGTACTACCCGGCTTCGCCCGGGGTAATAACTGCTGTTAGCAAAATAGAATGTGTTAACAAAAATTTATTCTGCACAAAAAAAACACAAAACAAATAGACAGAAATGTAATTATTAAAAGGCAAAAACTAAGCTAATAAAAGCATTTTACAACATATATTTCAACACCAGAGATATTCCACACAGATTTAACTAAATTGGCCAAGTAATGTGAAGTAATCTTCTACTACTTATTCGAGAGCCTTTTGATAAACGACATTCTTAGTTTTTCCTTCAGGTGCAAAGACAAACAGATTTTTGGCTGTTCCAACTCTTGAACAGGCCACATAAAGTTGACCATGAGAAAAGCATGGAGATTGTAAATCTAAGCTAGCTGAAGAGCCTGGCGTTGCCTGGGCATAGTAAATATCTATGGTTAGTTATAGCACCTCACTTCTCTTATTTTCCCATCACGCCTCTCATTTTCCCCATCACATCTTTCATTTTCCCCCTCACATCTCTCATTTTCTCCCTCACACCTCTCATTTTCCCCCTCACTCCTCTTATTTTCCCCCTCACTCCTCTCATTCCCCCCTAACACTTGTCATTTCGACCTCACATCTGTCATTTTCCGATCACTCCACTATTTTCCCTCACTCCTCTCATTTTGCACTCACACCTTTTCATTTTCACCTCACACCTCTCATTTTCACCTCAGTATATACATGTTTGTCATCTCCCTTATATATAGTATACACCTGTATGTCATCTCCTGTATATAGTATATACCTGTATGTCATCTCCCCTGTTTATAGTATATACCTGCTGTGTGTCATCTCCCCTGTATATAGTATATACTTGTATGTCATCTCCTCCTATATATAGTATATACCTGTATGTAATCTCCTCCTGTATATAGTATATACCTGTGTGTCATCTCACCTATATATAGTATATATCTGTGTGTCATCTCCTCCTGTATATAGTATATACCTGTATGTCATCTCCTCCTATACATAGCATATACCTGTATGTTATCTCCTCCTGTATATACTATATACCTGTAGGTAATCTGCTCCTGTATATAGTATATACCTGTGTGTCATCTCCTTCTGTATATAGTATATACCTGTATGTCATCTCCTGCTGTATGTAGTATGTACCTGTATGTCATCTCCTCCTCTATATAGTATATACCTGTGTCATCTCTCCTGTATATAGTATATATCTGTGTGTCATCTCCTCCTGCATATAGTATATACCTGTGTCATCTCCCCTGTAAATAGTATATACCTGTGTGTCATCTCCTCCTGTATATAGTATATATCTGTATGTCATCTCCTCCTGTATTAGACCTCGTTCACACGTTATTTGGTCAGTATTTTTACCTCAGTATTTGTAAGCTAAATTGGCAGCCTGATAAATCCCCAGCCAACAGTAAGCCCACCCCCTGGCAGTATATATTAGCTCACACATACACATAATAGACTGGTCATGTGACTGACAGCTGCCGGATTTCTATATGGTACATTTGTTGCTCTTGTAGTTTGTCAGCTTATTAATCAGATTTTTATTTTTGAAGGATAATACCAGACTTGTGTGTGTTTTAGGGCGAGTTTCGTGTGTCAAGTTGTGTGTGTTGAGTTGCGTGTGGCGACATGCATGTAGCGACTTTTGTGAGATGAGTTTTGTGTGGCGACATGCGTGTAGCAACTTTTTGTGTGTCGAGTTGCATGTGACAGGTTAGTGTAGCAAGTTGTGTGCAGCAAGTTTTGCGCATGGCGAGTTTTGCGCGTGGCGAGTTTTATGTGTGGTGCCTTTTGAGTATGTGCAAGTTTTGTGTGAGGCAACTTTTGCATGTGTTGCAACTTTTGTGCATGTGGCAATTTTTCCGCGTGTGCAAGTTTTGCTTGTGGCGAGTTTTCCATGAGGTGAGTTTTGCACGTGTAGCGAGTTTTGCATGTGGAGAGTTTTGCGCGTGGCGAGTTTTGAGCGGCGACTTTTGTGTTTCAACTTTTATGTGGCGAGGTTGGTGTATGTGTGGTGAAATGTGCGCTGAGGGTGGTATGTGTTCGAGCACGTGGTAGTGTGTGGCGCATTTTGTGTGTGTGTTCATATCCCCGTGGTGGTGTGGTGATTATCCCATGTCGGGGCCCCACCTTAGCAACTGTACAGTATATACTCTTTGGCGCCATCGCTCTCATTCTTTAAGTCCCCCTTGTTCACATCTGGAAGCTGTTAATTTGCCTCCAACACTTTTCCTTTCATTTTTTCCCCATTATGTAGATAGGGGCAAAATTGTTTGGTGAATTGGAAAGCGCGGGGTTAAAATTTCACCTCACAACATAGCTTTGACGCTCTCAGGGTCTAGACGTGTGACTGTGCAAAATTTTGTGCCTGTAGCTGCGACGCCTCCAACACTTTTCCTTTCACTTTTTCCCCATTATGTAGATAGGGGCAAAATTGTTTGGTGAATTGGAAAGCGCGGGGTTAAAATTTCACCTCACAACATAGCCTATGACGCTCTCGGGGTCCAGACGTGTGACTGTGCAAAATTTTGTGGCTGTAGCTGCGACGGTTCAGATGCCAATCCCGGACATACATACACACATTCAGCTTTATATATTAGACTAGCTGTACTACCCGGCTTCGCCCGGGTTAATGACTGCTGTTAGCAAAATAGAATGTGTTAACAAAAATTTATTCTGCACACAAAAACCACAAAACAAATAGATAGAAATGTAATTATTAAAAGGCAAAAACTAAGCAAATAGAAGCATTTCACAACATATATTAGCTTTGTTATACTGAGAATGTCTTTGTTGCCTATATTAACCAATCAGAGCTCAGGTTAATTAACTGTAGCAAAATAGAAGCTGAGCTGTGATTGGTTGCTATTGGCAGCCTGATAAATCCCCAGCCAACAGGAAGCCCTCCCCCCTGGCAGTATATATTAGCTCACACATACACATAATAGACAGGTCATGTGACTGACAGCTGCCGTATTTCCTATATGGTACATTTGTTGCTCTTGTAGTTTGCTTATTAATCAGATTTTTATTTTTGAAGGACAATACCAGACTTGTGTGTGTTTTAGGGCGAGTTTTATGTGTCAAGTTGTGTGTGTTGAGTTGCGTGTGGCGACATGCATGTAGCGACTTTTGTGAGATGAGTTTTGTGTGGCGACATGCGTGTAGCAACATTTTGTGTGTTGAGTTGCATGTGACAGGTTAGTGTAGCAAGTTGTGTGCAGCAAGATTTGTGCATGGCGAGTTTTGCGCGTGGCGAGTTTTATGTGTGGTGCATTTTGAGTATGTGCAAGTTTTGTGTGAGGCAACTTTTGCATGTGGTGCAACTTTTGTACATGTGGCAATTTTTCTGTGTGCAAGTTTTGCATGAGGTGAGTTTTCCATGAGGTGAGTTTTGCACGTGTGGCGAGTTTTGCGTGAGCCTAGTTTTGCATATGGCGAGTTTTGCATGTAGCGAGTTTTGAGTGGTGACTTTTGTGTTTCGACTTTTATGTGGCGAGGTTGGTGTGTGTGTGTGGTGAAATGTGTGCTGAGGGTGGTATATGTGTTCAAGCACGTGGTAGTGTGTGGCGCATTTTGTGTTTGTGTTCATATCCCCGTGTGTGGTGAGTATCCCATGTCGGGGCCCCACCTTAGAAACTGTACGGTATATACTCTTTGTCGCCATCGCTCTCATTCTTTAAGTCCTCATTGTTCACATCTGGCAGCTGTCAATTTTCCTCCAACACTTTTCCCTTCACTTTTTCCCCATTATGTAGATAGGAGCAAAATTGTTTGGTGAATTGGAACGCGCGGGGTTAAAATTTCACCTCACAACATAGCCTATGACGCTCTCGGGGTCCAGACGTGTGACTGTGCAAAATTTTGTGGCTGTAGCTGCGACGGTACAGATGCCAATCCCGGACATACACACATACATACATACACACATTCAGCTTTATATATTAGATATACCTGTATGTAATCTCCTGTATATAGTATATACCTGTGTGTCATCTCACCTATATATAGTATATATCTGTGTGTCATCTCCTGTATATAGTATATACCTGTATGTCATCTCCTCCTATACATAGCATATACCTGTGTCATCTCCTCCTGTATATACTATATACCTGTAGGTAATCTGCTCCTGTATATAGTATATACCTGTGTGTCATCTCCTCCTGTATATAGTATATACCTGTATGTCATCTCCTCCTGTATGTAGTATGTACCTGTATGTCATCTCCTCCTCTATATAGTATATACCTGTGTGTCATCTCTCCTGTATATAGTATATATCTGTGTGTCATCTCCTCCTGTATATAGTATATACCTGTGTGTCATCTCCCCTGTAAATAGTATATACCTGTGTGTCATCTCCTGTATATAGTATATAGCTGTATGCCATCTCCTCCTGTATTAGCCCTCGTTCACACGTTATTTGGTCAGTATTTTTACCTCAGTATTTGTAAGCTAAAATGGCAGCCTGATAAATCCCCAGCCAACAGTAAGCCCACCCCCTGGCAGTATATATTAGCTCACACATACACATAATAGACTGGTCATGTGACTGACAGCTGCCGGATTCCTATATGGTACATTTGTTGCTCTTGTAGTTTGTCTGCTTATTAATCAGATTTTTATTTTTGAAGGATACCAGACTTGTGTGTGTTTTAGGGCGAGTTTCGTGTGTCAAGTTGTGTGTGTTGAGTTGCGTGTGGCGACATGCATGTAGGGACTTTTGTGAGATGAGTTTTGTGTGGCGACATGCGTGTAGCAACTTTTTGTGTGTCGAGTTGCATGTGACAGGTTAGTGTAGCAAGTTGTGTGCAGCAAGTTTTGCGCATGGCGAGTTTTGCGCGTGGCGAGTTTTATGTGTGGTGCCTTTTGAGTATGTGCAAGTTTTGTGTGAGGCAACTTTTGCATGTGTTGCAACTTTTGTGCATGTGGCAATTTTTCTGCGTGTGGCAATTTTTCTGCGTGTGCAAGTTTTGCGTGTGGCGAGTTTTGCACGTGTGGCGAGTTTTGCATGTGGAGAGTTTTGCGCGTGGCGAGTTTTGAGCGGCGACTTTTGTGTTTCTACTTTTATGTGGCGAGGTTGGTGTATGTGTGGTGAAATGTGCACTGAGGGTGGTATATGTGTTCGAGCACGTGGTAGTGTGTGGCGCATTTTGTGTGTGTGTTCATATCCCCGTGGTGGTGTGATTATCCCATGTTGGGGCCCCACCTTAGCAACTGTACAGTATATACTCTTTGGTGCCATCGCTGTCATTCTTTAAGTCCCCCTTGTTCACATCTGGCAGCTGTTAATTTGCCTCCAACACTTTTCCTTTCATTTTTTCCCCATTATGTAGATAGGGGCAAAATTGTTTGGTGACTTGGAAAGCGCGGGGTTAAAATTTCACCTCACAATATAGCTTTGACGCTCTCAGGGTCCAGACGTGTGACTGTGCAAAATTTTGTGCCTGTAGCTGCGACGCCTCCAACACTTTTCCTTTCACTTTTTCCCCATTATGTAGATAGGGGCAAAATTGTTTGGTGAATTGGAAAGCGCGGGGTTAAAATTTCACCTCACAACATAGCCTATGACGCTCTCGGGGTCCAGACGTGTGACTGTGCAAAATTTTGTGGCTGTAGCTGCTACGGTTCAGATGCCAATCCCGGACATACATACATACATACATACATACACACACACACACATTCAGCTTTATATATTAGATAAATATATATCATATCATACCAGGCGAAGCACATATAAAAGAATTAACCCCTTAATGACCAAGCCAATTTTTACAATTCTGACCACTGTCACTTCATCAAGTTATAGCTCTGGAACGCTTCAATGAATCCCATTGATTCTGAGAATGTTTTTTGTGACATATTGTACTAACCTTGTACTGACCCTAGCCCCAACCCTATCCCTCGCTCTAACCCCAACCCTAACTTTAGCCCCAACCCTAACCCTAGCTCTAACCCCAACCTAGGGTTAGGGAAAATGGAAATACATTTTTTTATTTTATTATTTTTACTTAACTAAGTGGGTGATAAGGGGGGTTTATTATTTTTTTTATTTTGATCACTGTGATAGGGTCGTTATCACAGTGATCAAAATGAACCAATAGGAAAAATCTCCTATTGTTGCGGGTGCTGGCCGGCAGATCTCGGTAGGCGCACTGTCCCGTCCATTTTCTTCCCAGAAGAAGAAGCGCCGAGGGCTGGGGGACATCACCGGGGGATACAGGAGGTGCCGGAGGTAATGGGGGGACTCGGGGGACCTCATTTTTCTCTCCTATGATGTGCTAGAAATAAACAGGAAATCACACTTTTTTTGCGGTCGCCGTTATTCCGTTAATAACGGTGATCGCAACACTGGGGGCAGTAAAAACTGACCCGAATCATGTTCTCCGAGACCCCAGAGAATTTCTGATCCTGGGGAGCGCTATAACCTTATTTCCCAGTGCCGTTAAAAAGCAGTGCTGAGGAATAAGTACCCTTAACTGCCATCATTAAAAGGAGTATCGGCGGTCTTTAAGGGGTTAAAGGGGCATGGCAACCAGTTTTTTTTTTTGTTTTGACTATTGAAGGGCAATGATGACAATCCATTTCATGATGCTTCAGTGTGCATAATGAGGTTTGTGATCAACGAACAGGAGCTGTGGGCACAATCCTGTATCTTTTCTATTTCATAGAAAACATTTCACCTTGCCAACAGAGTAAAGCAAGAGATCATCACTTTTAGATTTGTAGCTAATCTGTTTGCTTATGTGGCTGATAACTGCACTGGCGCAAATCCTGCCACCTTTCAAAGTGCCGTGTAGGAAAAACCACATCTATTAACATCTATTTCTGCTATACTAATGTGTTTGTAAAAAAACATCTGTCGGTCACTTAATGTCACCCCCTCAAGGTGAGACTCTGGGCAGACTGTGGTCATGCCTTGTTGCTCTCTCCGATGTGAGTAGTTACCATATGCTATTATAAAGGCATACAGTGGCATACAACACAAATTGTAAAGAAAATGTAATGTCATGTGGTTCCATGTCAGCCACTTACCTTCACATTATGCATGCACATCAGATTGCCACAGTTGTCCAGGTACTGTTTTAGGTCACTGTCCTGTTAGTAATAAAATTAAACACTGGAATCAGGAAATCTGACAGATATAGATAAACTTCCACCACTATGGGGAGCATGGAATTATTCTTTATTCCTACATAAAGTCTTGTAAGCTGATGTTATAAACTTTAAAGGTTAAATATTGGCCTGTGTCACTTTCCAGCTGTGTGGCGCCACATGGTGTTATCATAAAGATCTGAAGTGTAGAGATGAACAAATGAAATTCTACAAATTATTACCGTATGTGCCTTGGATATGATTAAATGGACTCTGTTACCAGTTTTTTTGCTTCCATATCTTAAGGCAGCATAAAACAGGGCCAGAGACCCTGATTCTAGGGATGTGAAACTTACTGTCTTCTTCCTGTAGTTTTAATAAAATCACTGTTTTATCTCCTGAAGATCTGCTAGTCTTCTTAATGATGAGCTCTGTCTAATCCCGCCTGTACATTGTACGTAGACAGAAAGCTGCTAAATAATGATGGAGGTGGGGATAGCTAGAGCGATTGAATATTGAGGACTAGATGGCAAGAGCTATTGATTGAGAAGACCAACAGAGCTGCAGCAGATAAAAGTACAGCAAGAAGCCCAGTAAATAACCAAGTGTTATAATCAGCACCTTATGCAGATCTCAAACAGAAGCAGCAAAAATCTGGTGCCACATTTTCTTTAAAAGGGTTGGCCATTGCTTTTTATTGATGATCCATCCTTTGGATAAGCCATGAATATCTGATTGGTGCCAATGCGATATTTGGCACCCCCACCGATCAGTTGTTACTCGTGCCGGCGGTGGCCGAAAGTTCTCCATCATTTCTATAGAGGCCATGTCCATGTACTGCAGATCTGTGATCAGTTATTCACTTGTGAGAATCCAATTGTTGGGATCCTAATGAGAAATGACTGCTCAGCGGATTTCTCTCACACAGCAATGCTGCGATCACCCACTGTGCAGAGATCTGCAGCACAGTCACATTCAATTCAATGGAGCTGTCCTGCAGTTTCCTGTACAGTGAGTGTCAAGAAAAAAATTATAAAGGGTCCTCTTTTCCTTTGGTATCCAGATTGGTAAGGGTCCAAGAGGGCCCACCAATTATGCAAATTTTCTACGAAAATGCAATAACATTAAATAATAAGAATGTCCTTTTAAAGGGATATTCCGACAACAAACATGAAATATCCATAGCGAACTTATGGCAGTTTCCAAATCTCTCCATGGGCAGTAGAGGGACAATCTGGCAGAAGAAAGGATTTATTACTGCCATCTACATCTATGCCATATGCAGACGCCAGTTATAGGACATACACAAAAGAAAAAATGTTTTACTTACCAGGTACTCAAAGACCAATGTTAGGGAATATTCTGTGTGGATGATGTCATGTAGTGTTACAATATTAGCATGCTTCAGATTCTTCAGTAGGGATACTAGGAAGATATAATTGATGTTCAGTTTTATAAACCTTAAGCACAAAGGTTATGGAAGTAAAAGTTCCCCTGTACAGTATATTAGAATCATAATACGAATATCTATAATCTTTTTCCAGAGGCTCACGTCCTGTGGCCGATGCTTATATAGAGTTATGCAAACCTTAGCTATCAAAGACTGAGATGGGAATGACCCTTTTAAAGCTTGTGATCATCCTAAAACTCCATTTTACAATATTTATTAAAATATTTTACTCACATCCTTTATTACATGCTTTTTTTGTGTACAGGGCCGGATATAAACTGCGATAAGCTCCTGCAGGGCTATGATTTATACTATCTCTGGAGGAGCTCTTTCTACACCAGATCATTGCAAGGTATTTTGTTTAAAGACTTTAACACAAATTTCCAGAGCGAACGCTTTACGGACAATCTAAGCAGAGCATGCTAGAAGAGCTTGGCTTAGAATGAAGGACTATTGTGAATGAAGCAGTTAGAATGGCTCAAAGACATAATTGAATGTGACATTTTAAGGAAAATTATCCTTAAAAGAGTTCTCTAATAGGAAAAAATAAATGCCTAAAGTAAATGTCATTGTGTCTTTATTCATAAATAACTTTAATTAGCAAATCAAGCTCATTTTATCTGGGGATGTAATCACGGTAATATATCAAAATAGCCGCTGTCTTGTGACACTAAAATAAACCTGTCCAAGATTGTTAATAGGACAGGTGCCTGTGAGCATGTGCAGTAAGAAGCTCAATTGCTGCAACCTAGAGATATCGTGTCAGTAGCATGCTATAGGCTATCTCCAGGTATTTAGAAAGAAATGGTAGATAGCAGTGTGAGCAGTCTCTTCATACCTCAGAACCCTTGGTATGTTGAGCATTAAAATAGAAATACAGTGGACAGAAGTGTGAGCAGCATCTTCTTACTTCAACACACCTGATATCGCTAGCATTATATCAGATAGACATGGCGGACAGCAGTGTGAGCGGGCTCTACTTACCTCAGCACCCCTGGTATCTCTAGCATGACATCAGAAAGACAGGGCAGACAACAGTGTGAGCAGCCTCTTCTTACTTCAGCACACCTGGTATCTCCAGTATTGGATCAGAAAGAGTGGAAAGCAGTGTGAGCAGCCTCTTCTAAACTCAGCACCCCTGGTATCTTTCATATTAAATTAGAAAGACAGGATGGACAGCAGTATGAGCAGCCTCTTCTTACCACAGCACCTTCAGTATCTCCAGGATTACATAAGAAAGACATGTTGAATAGTAGTGTGAACAGCTTCTTCTTACATCAGCACCCGTAGTATCTCCAGTATTAGATCAGAATATCCACTAGGAGCCAGAGCTGTACGTAGAAATCATGGAACACCATGGGAAAAGTCTAGTGGTACGCCACTGCTTAAAACAAATGAAGGGATGAGGCAAGCCTTCCTACTGGATATGCTCACAGGCATCTGTCCTATTATAGTTCCTTCATAGAACGAGTGTAATTTGCTATTTAGTGATATTTAGGAAGTTATTGATAATTGCATTTCCTTTATATATTTATTTTTCTTCTCCAGTAAAATCACATGGTTTGCATGTGACAGCATCACATACCCTAAAAGAGATATTCTTTTATTTTTACTATAAGTATAGTCAGCATTCAGCATTTGTGGAATGTAAGTTTGTGCACACTCACTATATGTATGCTTAGAAAGCATTTCAATGGAAACATCTGCAGGAAATAAAATGAATTTTATTTGTAAGTATTATCTAGTTGTTATATAGTAGTTAATAAATTAACCAGAATGACTTTCAGCCTTATCTAATCTTCCCTCCACTCATACCTTCTCTGATTGCCGTGCACGGGGCTCCTTCCTCATGCTCCAGTCTGATTTCTTTTAGGGCCACTAAATTTTCGGTGAGTTTACTTCGTCCCTTGAACACAGTGGCGTAAGTACCCTAGAGGTATATTAAGAGGTATAATAAGATATTTTACTTTGCTTAATACTTTAGTTAAGTGATATGGCTCAGCCCTGTAAAAAAAACTTGCATCTACGTGGCCTACAAACCACCGGTTCCTTGTTAGTCTACTTGCCTGGCTTTTCTGTACTCTGTCAGGATGCACTGGGAGTAATAACAGTAAAAGCAGACACACTATAGGAATGTGCTCGCTAGGTTCTCAGTGCAGTGCATGTTGTGTGTCCCCTATAAGTATTATCACATCATGTGACTCATGCACTAATGCCAATTATTGTCAGTAACAATCCTATACGTCAATAGCTTATCCCCTTTCTTTCTGTGATCAGAGGCCAGTCTCTTACTTTGCAGTGATGAGTGAAGGCCTATTAAAAGGTTGATATAGAGTGTCACTTACAATATGTAGCGCTAGAGGTCTTGTTATCTTCCTCTGTGTGGAGGCTATTTCCCTATTCTAATATAAGTTAATGCAACTCCACAGATATATAACTAAAGGGTAGCCAAACAGACTGGGACATTTTACTTTAAATATAACTGCACTTTTAGAAGAGACATGTCAGAAGCTTTGATCGGTGAGGAAGCGGGTGCCGAGACCCCACAGATTGGCATAGCAAATCATCTGAGGCAATCAGTTGAGCACTACTCTATTCTGAGAGGGTCTATGATCCTGATTCATCAAAGCAATTACACCAGACTTCTGGCATAAATCCCTTTCAAAAGTTGCAAATGTTTGCGCAACGCTGAGTTGCATAAAAATTCTGCGACTTTTGGCATTTTCACGCCAGTTTCACTTGGCTGCACCAAACTGGGCAAAGCTGGGGCAGGATCGCGGAGTGACGCCACAACTAGTCTAATTCATGATGAGCTGTGGTGTTCCTTAAGCCGGAAATTTTAGGATTTGTGGTGAGGCACACTCCACTTGTCAGATGCCTCTTAGAGAATCAGGAGGGTCTGACTCCAACATGTCTATTCATCAAGACCAACGTTGTTCAGTTGGTCTTGATGAATCAGAGCCATAAAGTCTATTCTCAGTCTAGGAGGAGAGCAGTGCTTGGCTGAGCGCTTCTTTTTTAGTGATCAGTTCATTGAAGGGTCGATATTGACTTTTAGGATCATGCTTCCAAGAGGTGGCACTAGAGTGCTAGTCCTCTTTGTCTCTGAAGAGACAATTTGCATATTTAATTTCCCAGAGCAGTATGCATGGCTTTTAAGACTCCTCACTCCGACATGCTCGGCTTAACATGTCAATTTCCCCAAGGAGAAACTTTACCTCTTAGACTGACTGATGGAATTCTAGGCACCAGGACACCCACAGATGAAAACATCTTGCACTTTTCTATGACATGTCAAAACTTTTCTAAAACTGCATTTACATTTTAACATAAAATTATACAAAACAGGTATTTCTTCTCACCTCTCCTAGTTTATCCAACTTCACATATGTCTCCAGTTTTCCAAATCCAATATCTGACTGTAAACAACATTCAGATTAGCATACATTTTGGCTAATATCGTATATACATTCTACTGACCTTATCTACTTTACGGCAGCATTTTATCTGAGCTACGTAATCGGATTGTGTATACAGTATATAATATGTTATCGGCTGGACAAATTAATTATTTTTATTTTATTATCACTATTCACATAAAAAAAATGAATGTATAAAATATTATATAAGTTACTGGTCAAAAAGGTTACATTACAGACAGGTAACAAATATATAATTTTTCAGTCTGCTATGTTATCTTCTTATTATCTTTAATAAGCAAACAGTTAATGGCAGAATGACATGTATATTGGGCTGCCTGATCAAGATAAGCAGCTTTCACACAGACAACATTAAGTGGAAGAATTTAGACAGCTGACAGAGAACAGAGGGAGATGTCTGGGTTATCTGGAAGGGCTGCTGGTATCACTCAGCTTCATCTCCACTCCCAGACTCTGCTGACTTCACTGTGAAGCATAGTCTTTCATGCTGTGAAAGGAGGTTAGAAGCCTCCACAGAAGATCGCATCAGGGAATAAATATACCATGATACAAATAAAATCCAGAGCATTTCGGTACTGATTTATCATTTACAGCTTACTGCGCCAATTTCATTAAAATGGGGCATGCGGTTCATGAATTTTGCAAAATGGTCTTTTATTTGGTCTTATACAATCTTTGCGACAAAACGTTGCATCTTTTTTCAAAATGTCATAAAAATGGCTCAAAAAATTCTACATTTGCGACAAATTTTGTGACTTTTTGAAAAATCGCAAATGATGAATCACACGAAAATATCTGGAAACCCCCCTAACTACGCCCACAGTGAAAAAGTAAAAAAAAAAAAAAAAAAAAAAAAAACAACAACAGGCAATTACATTTAAAAAATATTTTAAAAAGACGCAAATGAAAAGATAAATTTGGCGTAAACAAAAAAGGATGCAAAGATGCACTAGAAACTAGACAAAAAACAGCAGCAAAAGCAATAATGAGTCAGGCACTCAGTCTTTGTGAATTAGCAAAACATGATGACTCCTTTTAAACATACTACTAATATGAACCATATAAGGAAATAACAAAAATGAAACATATTGCATGGTTGTAAAATATAAAGTTTACCAATTTTGTATACACTAACCAAGGATGCTCTTCTTGACATTCGACTTTCTTGCTTCGGAAAGTCTTCTGGACTATTTATTTGTAGTTTGTCCAAGAGTTCTGGTGGTAACCGGAGGTCCATAGGTAGAGAGAATGGTTTACCCACATGCTGTCCGGGAAATACAGGCATAAAAAGAGCAAGGACAAGTAAGTATGAGAAAGATCATGATACGCTGTTTAAAGTGGCACTACAGTGGCAGACCTACACTGTGCACAATTATTAGGCACATCATTTTTATGCAGATTTTCCAACTCCAAGCAGTATAAACTTAAATGCTTATTGGATGAATATGATGTGTGTTTGTGTAACGAGGGAGGGTGAGGCCTAAGGACATCAACACTCTTTATCAAAGTGTGCAGAATTATTAGGCAGCTTGTTTTCCCACAGGCAAAGTGGTCCAAAAAGATATTTAACTGACTCTGAAAATTCAAAAATTGTTAAAAGTCTTACAGAAGGTTGCAGAACTTTTGAAATTGCTAAGATATTGGGATGTGATCATAGAACCATCAAAAGTTTTGATGTAAATAACCTGCAAGATACTAAAAATGAAACGCACATTAACTGCTAAAGATGTGAGAAGAATCAAACATGAAGCAACCAGAAACGCATTATCCTCCAGTGCTGTCATATTCCAGAACTACAACCTTCCTGGACTGCCCAGACATACAAGGTGTTCAGTGCTCAGAGACGCGGCCAAGGTAAGGAAAGCTGAAACCCAACCACCACTTAACAAGACAAAGAAGTTGAAATGTCAAGAATTATCTAAAACACTTTTTATGGGCTAATACGAGACGAGAGTGACCCTTGACGGACCAGATGGATGGGCCTGTGGCTAGATCAATAAGGGGTACAGTAAGGTGGAGATAGCTATTGGCTGGCATTAAAAATGAGCTAGTTGGAAATTTTGGGGTTGAAGATGGATTCAAAATAAACTCCCAAACCTACTGCCAGTTTTTAGAAGACCGTTTCTTCAAGCAGTGCTACAGGAAAAAGTCTGTATCTTTCAAGAAAACTATGATTTTTATGCATTACAATGCTCCATTGCATGCATCAAAGTCCTGAACTGATTTGCTAGCCAGTAAAGGCCTTAACGATGAGAGAATAATGACATGTACTCCTTACTCACCTTGACCTAAACCCTATTTAGAACTTGTGGGCCCTTCTTAAATGAGAGAATTACAATTACGGTGAAGGAAAACAGTACACTTCTCTGATCTGAGGGTGATCAACAGTTTTCATCTCCAGCAGTCAGCATGGGGGTAGGGGCAGGGCAGCAGAGTTGGCAGTACTGCCCTTGCTTTGGCAATGCTAATATGTATTTTGATCTGCCAAAACGCATACTAGAGATACTAGAAATGTTTGTATTGAGACTATTGATGAGCGAATATACTCGTTACTCGAGATTTCCCGAGCACGCTCGGGTGTCCTCCGAGTATTTGTTAGTGCTCAGAGATTTAGTTTTCATCGCCTCAGCTGAATGATTTACAGCTATTAGCCAGGCTAAGTATATGTGGGGGTTGCTTGGTTGCTAGGGAATCCCCACATGTAATCAAGCTGACTAACAGATGTAAATCATTCAGCTGCGGCAATGAAAACTAAATCTCCAAGCACTAAAAAATACTCGGAGGACACCCGAGCATGCTCTGGAAATCTCGCGTAACGAGTATATTCGCTCATCACTAGTTGAGACTCAACTTCAGCAGTACTGCCTCTCTTCCCACACTTCCTGCCAGATGAGAGTTGAAAGCTGTCGGTTAATCACACTCAGGTCTGCTGTGCACTTGTAAACACTCTGCAGTGAGTAGAGCAGACAGTTTGCCAATACATCTTATACTGAGCTTGTTATAATTTATTATTTATTATTTATTATTATTTGTGCCGCTAATTATAGACCTGTCTCTAATCTTCCCTTCATCTCTAAACTCCTGGAACGCCTGGTCCACTCCCGTCTTACCCGCTATCTCTCAGATAATTCTCTTCTCGACCCTCTTCAATCTGGTTTCCGCTCTTTACACTCTACTGAAACTGCCCTCACTAAAGTCTCTAATGACCTACTAACAGCTAAATCTAATGGTCACTATTCCATGCTAATTCTCTTGGATCTCTCCGCAGCATTCGACACTGTGGATCATCAGCTCCTCCTCACTATGCTCCGCTCCATCGGCCTCAAGGACACCGTTCTCTCTTGGTTCTCCTCCTATCTCTCTGGCCGATCCTTCACTGTTTGTTTTGCTGGTTCCTCCTCCTCTCACCTTCCCCTTACTGTTGGGGTTCCTCAAGGATCAGTCCTAGGCCCCCTCCTCTTCTCTTTGTATACTGCCCCTATTGGACAAACAATCAGTAGATTTGGTTTCCAGTACCATCTCTATGCTGACGACACCCAATTATATACCTCTTCTCCTGTTATCACGCCGACCTTTTTAGAAAACACCAGTGATTGTCTTACCGCTGTCTCTAACATCATGTCCTCCCTCTATCTGAAACTGAACCTGTCAAAAACTGAACTCCTCGTGTTCTCTCCCTCTACAAACCTACCTTTGCCCGACATTGCCATCTCTGTGTGCGGTTCCACCATTACTCCAAAGCAACATGCCCGCTGCCTTGGAGTCATCCTTGATTCCGAGCTTTCATTCACCCCCCACATCCGATCACTGGCTCGCTCTTCTTATCTGCATCTCAAAAACATTTCCAGAATTCGCCCTTTTCTTACTTTCGACTCTGCAAAAACTCTTACTGTCTCACTTATTCATTCTCGTCTGGACTATTGTAACTCTCTACTAATTGGCCTACCTTTTACCAGACTCTCCCCGCTCCAATCTGTCCTGAATGCTGCTGCCAGGATCATATTCCTCGCCAACCGTTACACCGATGCCTCTACCTTGTGCCAGTCATTACACTGGCTACCCATCCAATCCAGAATCCAGTACAAAACTACTACCCTCATCCACAAAGCACTCCATGGCTCAGCACCACCCTACATCTCCTCTCTGGTCTCAGTCTACCAACCTACCCGTGCCCTCCGCTCTGCTAATGACCTCAGGTTAGCATCCTCAATAATCAGAACCTCCCACTCCCGTCTCCAAGACTTTACACGTGCGGCGCCGATTCTTTGGAATGCACTACCTAGGTTAATACAATTAATCCCCAATCCCCACAGTTTTAAGCGTGCACTAAAAACTCATTTGTTCAGATTGGCCTACCGCCTCAACACATTAACCTAATTATCCCTGTGTGGCCTATTAATAAAAAACAACAACATAATCACGTTCCTCCATCATGTTCTCATACACTTTATGCAGTTAATAGCCTCTGTGTCTGTACTGTTACATACTTAGGCAGTTAACTGGTTCATGCAGCTTTACATGAACACCCAAGCCTTACACTATGGCTGGTCCAAATAACTAAAGCAATTGTTACCATCCACCTCTTGTGTCTCCCCTTTTCCTCATAGATTGTAAGCTTGCGAGCAGCAGGGCCCTCATTCCTCCTGGTATCTGTTTTGAACTGTGATTTCTGTTATGCTGTAATGTCTGTTGTCTGTATAAGTCCCCTCTATAAGTTGTAAAGCGCTGCGGAATATGTTGGCGCTATATAAATAAAATTATTATTATTATTATTATTATGATGGTGCATTCTTCTTTCCCCAGCCTGTTACTATTTGCTTATGATTGATCAGTGTCATATACAGGGAAAAAGTAGAAGCTACCAGTGAAATAACACTTTCTGGTAATGCACACTTGGGTTTTCCCACTAGGTGTCAAATACTTTGAGCGCTAATATTTCTGCAAAAGAGAGGTGAAATAAAAAACAACAAAAAACCCAATGTGTTATTCTGCTCTGCAGCTACTATTACATTGTGTGTCCAGTTCAACATGAAAAATTTGGTGAAAGGTCCTCTTTAAATAGTCACTATATCCAAAAGATGATCATGATGTAAAACACTGGAGTTCTCCACATGCTGTAAATATACAAGGTTCAATAAACTGTCTAGAGTTTCTCTATCTTGCAGCACAGTGGATAGTGATGCTGAAAAGGGCATGCATAGTGGCCGTGACTGTCAAGCCAATGATAGTCAAGAGTATTATTGGTTTTTGCTGGTGTGCCAGTTTTCATGCTTTTTATAACCTGACCTGTTTTGAACAGCTTTTTGGTACCAAATACCTGTTTTGTCCAATCTCTTTCTGCGTTTCCTGGATTATTTGACTACAATTCTATTCCACGGAACCACACACTCTAGGATCAGTTTCACCAGTCAGTATAATCTATATGTGTTCGTTCCAGTCATATGAAATTTCTTGCCACAATTTTCCTAAATGAGGGAATTCACATTTAAAATGGGGGTTAAATGGCTGTTCCAAAAAAAATAAAGTCTTTGAACTCTAAATGAGATTCAATATTCTTATCATTTGGATTTTTTTCCCCATTGCACCGCTGCTGATACCCACCGTATGCAGTTAGGTGTTGTCCATACTGATGACAAAGCACTTGACCTTGATAAAAAAAAATTGTGACCCAATAGTGTCACTGCTATGGTCCCCGATAACCACTGCTTTCAAATGATGTGCTATAAGTATGAGTAAACAGCCATTGATGGCGGCTGGCGAGCTGTAGCACTAACAAAACTTCTGAGCATGTATAGTGGCTTGCGAAAGTATTCACCCACCGAGGCATTTTTCGGGTTTTGCCTGGAATTTCACCTTTTTTGTGAGGGTTTGCATCAGTTCATGTAAAGAATATGCCTACAACTGTGAACATTTGGTTTTCTTTTTATTGTTAAGCAAACAACAAATAGGACAAAAGAACTGAAAACTTCAGTGCGCATTCAACTCCATAAAGTCGGTGATTTGTAGAGTCTCCTCTTGTGGCAATTACAGCTGCAAGTCCTTTTAGATAAGTCTCTATGAGCTTTCCACCTTTTTCCACTGGGATTTTTGCCAATTGCTCAAGGCAAAACTGCTCCAGCTCCTTTAAAGGGAACCTGTCACCACGTTTTTGGAAGATGGGATAAAAATAGCGTTAAATAGGGGCAGAGGTGGGCGTTACATTAGTGTGTTTGTTATGCGTTTATTACCCACCTAAGTTGCCGAAATACCTTTGCAAAGTCTCCGTTTTCGCCTGTCAATCAGGCTGGTCTGGTCAAAAGGGCGTCTTGTCTTCCCCCAGATTTTGCGTAGTTTTCCGTTGGTGGCGTAGTGGTGTGCACATGCCCAAAGTCCTGAATCCTCTGCCAGGGGATTTAAAAGAGCGCGCTGTTCGTTTTCATTGGTGATCGGTGGGCGCGGCCATCTTCCTTTGGCCGCGCGTGCGCAGAAGCGGCGCTCTGCTGGCCGCGGCTTCAGGAAAATGGCCGCGGGATGCCGCGCGTGCGCAGATGGATATCGCGGCGGCCATTTTCCTGAAGCCGCGGCCAGCAGAGCGCCGCTTCTGCGCACGCGCGGCCAAAGGAAGATGGCCGCGCCCACCGATCACCAATGAAAACGAACAGCGCGCTCTTTTAAATCCCCTGGCAGAGGATTCAGGACCTTGGGCATGCGCACACCACTACGCCACCAACGGAAAACTACGCAAAATCTGGGGGAAGACAAGACGCCCTTTTGACCAGACCAGCCTGATTGACAGGCGAAAACGGAGACTTTGCAAAGGTATTTCGGCAACTTAGGTGGGTAATAAACGCATAACAAACACACTAATGTAATGCCCACCTCTGCCCCTATTTAACGCTATTTTTATCCCATCTTCCAAAAACGTGGTGACAGGTTCCCTTTAAGTGAGATAGTTTCCTCTGATGAACAGCAATTTTCAAGTCTAACCACAGATTCTCTATTGGATGAAAGTCTGGGCTTCGACTAGACCACTGCAAAACATTTACACACTTCCCCTTAAACCACTCGCGTATTGCTTTAGCAGTATGCTTTGGGTCATTGTCTTGTTGGAAGGTCAACCTCCGTTCCAGTCTCAAATCTCTGACAGACTGAAAAAGGTTTTGCTCAAGAATATTGCTGTATTTCGCACCATTCTTCTTCCCCTTGACTTGGACCATATTCCTTGTCCCTAATGATGGTATTCTTGGGGTGATGAGTTGTGTTCATTTGCTTTCAGACATTGCGTTCACTGTGGTGGCCAGAACGTTGTATTTTGGTCTCCTCTGACCACAGTACCTTCTTCCATACATTTTGGGAGTCTCCCATGTCTTTTGGCAAACTCAAAACGAGCCTCACAATTTTTGTGTGTAAGTAAAGGCTTTTTTCTGCCCAACCTCCCATAAAGGCCACCTCCTATGCAAAGCATGGCATATTGTGGTCGTATGAATACTCCAGTCTCTGCTTGGGAATGTTGCATCTAATTCAGGGTTACCTTTGGTCTCTGTGTTGCCTCTTTGATTAATGTCCTCCTTGCTTGGGCTGAGAGTTTTAGTGGGAGGCCCTCTCTTGGCAGGTTTGTTGTGTATATAATGACAGACCATGTGACACTAAGCGTGTGACTTATGAAGATAACTGCATGCATCAGAAATTTTTAGGGAAATTTTTAGCAAAGGGGGTGAATACAAATGCACATGCCAATGTTTAGTTATTTCAACCCCTAAATTTAATTTATGCCTATATTTTTCTCACTTCATTTCACCAACTTAAATTATTTAGTGCTGATGCTTCACACACAAATCGGATGACAAAAATATTAAAACAGGGGTTGTAATGATACTAAGATACTGCATAGCTGTCAATTACTCATAAATATGCATGCTTGGATCAGCCAAAGGCTAAAATCTGGTGGATGCTGTTCTCTTAGGCTTTGTTCCGGTACTTATTTCCGTGTTTGGATCCTTTTTGGGATAAAAATGAAAACAAAATGTTGTAGTACAGGACGCATGAAATGTCTTCAGTTTGCGGTAACGGAAATGCATACCTCCCAACTTTTAAAGACAGGGAGAGGGACCCACACTGCAGAACGCAGTAATTGTGCACCTACTGACGCTCAACTACTACAATAATATTGTCAAATCCCCCGGCCCAGATGGCATTCATCCATGGATACTGAGGGAATTGAGCTCAATTAATGACAGAACACTGTATCTCATATTCTTAGACTCTCTTGTAACAGGGGTGGTGCCACAAGATTAGAGGATGGCTCACGTGGTACCAATATTTAACAAAGGTAAGAAGGTGGGTTCGGGCAACTACCGTCCGGTAATCAGTAGTGTGCAAAATTTTTTACGACATTATAAGAGATGACCTGCAGAAACATATTGCAGAGAATAATATAATAACTGACAACCAGCATGGGTTCATGAAGAATTTAGATTGTGAGCCACAATGGGGACAGTGATGATGGATGTCTATAAAGCACTGTGGAATTAATGGCGCTATATAAGTGAGTAAAATAAATAAAATTTAAAAAAAACTAAGTCGTGTCTAACTAACATGTTGGGTTTCTATGAGGAGGTGAGTGCAAATCTGCATGTAGGTAATGCGGCTGATGTGATATATCTGGACTTTGCAAAGGCATTTGATACAGTTCCACATAACAGACTTATACTGAAGCTACAGGAGCAAGGACTGGGGGGAACTATATGCAGATGGGTAAAGAATTGGCTAAATGACAGGAAACAAAGAGTTGTCATAAATGGTACGTTATCTAAATGGAATATAGTCAGCAGTGGGGTACTGCAGGGATCTGTGCCTGGACTGATTCTTTTTAACCTCTTTATTAATGATCTTGTGGATGGGATTGAGAATAAAGTGTCAGTCTTTGCTGACGACACCAAACCATGTAGGATATTAAAATCTGACACTGACATTACAATATTGTAAAACAATATGAATAAGATGACTGAATGGGCAAACAATTGGCAAATGAGGTTTAATGTAGATAAGTGTAGAGTAATGCATCTAGGATGGAGTAATACTATTGCAGCATATAAATTAAATGGGAGTATACTCGGGACTACAGAGCAGGAGAAACACTTGGGTTTTCTCGATACAAGTAAGCTGAGCAGCAGTACTTAATGTCAAGCAGCAGCTGCAAAAGCAAACAAGATTTTAGGATGTATAAAAAGAGAGATAAAATCCTGCGATCCCAACGTAATATTACCCCTTTATAAATCACATATGAGGCCACATCTAGAATATGGGATCCAGGTATGGGTTCCACATTTAAAAAGTATAGTCCGAAGTTAAAATCAGTTCACCAATGGACAACTAGATTATTACAAGGGATGGAAGGCCTCTCATATGAGGAGAGGTTGGAAAAGTTGGGCTTGTTTAGCTTAGAAAAAAGACGCCTCAGAGGAGATCTCATTTACATGTATAAATATGTGTGGCCAGTACAAAGCACTGGCACATGACTTGTTCCTTCCAAGGACCGTGTTGAGGACTAGGGGGAACTCATTACTGGTGAAAGAAAGGCGATTCTGACAGCTAAACAGGAAAGGGTTCTTTACAAGTCAGACTGTGGAATGCCCTACCACAGGAGGTAATAATGGCAGATACTATAACAGCTTTTAAAATAGGGCTGGACAATTTCCTTCATACACACAACATTGCGGGTTATAGCTAGATTAGTGAAGAAATGTACACTTGGTGGAGAAAGGTTGAACTTTGATGGCCCTAGGTCTTTATTTAACCTACGTAACTATGTAACGGTATGATGCCCCCACCGTGCCCCTCATACATTGTGATGCCGTCACAGTGCAGTCAACACTTTATGATGTCCCCACAGTGACCACCCCATACTATGAAGCTTCTTCACTAGTTTGATTTCCCTCCAGTGATGATCTCCTGCACAGTACAATGACCCCTACAAACTTCCAACACAGTATGATGCTCCCACAGTCATCCCACCTGCAGCACGATGTCCTCCCACAAAATATGAGTTTTTGTTTGACATTTTAATGTTTGTTTAGAAGTATATGGTGTCACGGATCAGGAATAATTTAATATGACAATGTTAGTCAGATCTCCACCCTCAAGGCTATATCCATCCTCCAAAATATATGTCCATCTCAAAGCTACAGTGGGGCAAAAAAGTATTTAGTCAGTCAGCAATAGTGCAAGTTCCACCACTTAAAAAGATGAGAGGCGTCTGTAATTTACATCATAGGTAAACCTCAACTATAGGAGACAAACTGAGAAAAAAAAATCCAGAAAATCACATTTTCTGTTTTTTTATCATTTTATTTGCATATTATGGTGGAAAATAAGTATTTGGTCAGAAACAAAATTTAATCTCAATACTTTGTAATATATCCTTTGTTGGCAATGACAGAGGTCAAACGTTTTCTGTAAGTCTTCACAAGGTTGCCACACACTGTTGTTGGTATGTTGGCCCATTCCTCCATGCAGATCTCCTCTAGAGCAGTGATGTTTTTGGCTTTTCGCTTGGCAACACGGACTTTCAACTCCCTCCAAAGGTTTTCTATAGGGTGGAGATCTGGAGACTGGCTAGGCCACTCCAGGACCTTGAAATGCTTCTTACGAAGCCACTCCTTCGTTGCCCTGGCGGTGTGCTTTGGATCATTGTCATGTTGAAAGACCCAGCCACGTTTCATCTTCAATGCCCTTGCTGATGGAAGGAGGTTTGCACTCAAAATCTCACGATACATGGCCCCATTCATTCTTTCATGTACCCGGATCAGTCGTCCTGGCCCCTTTGCAGAGAAACAGCCCCAAAGCATGATGTTTCCACCACCATGCTTTACAGTAGGTATGGTGTTGGATGGATGCAACTCAGTATTCTTTTTCCTCCAAACACGACAAGTTGTGTTTCTACCAAACAGTTCCAGTTTGGTTTCATCAGACCATAGGACATTCTCCCAAAACTCCTCTGGATCATCCAAATGCTCTCTAGCAAACTTCAGACGGGCCCGGACATGTACTGGCTTAAGCAGTGGGACACGTCTGGCACTGCAGGATCTGAGTCCATGGTGGCGTAGTGTGTTACTTATGGTAGGCCTTGTTACATTGGTCCCAGCTCTCTGCAGTTCATTCACTAGGTCCCCCCGCGTGGTTCTGGGATTTTTGCTCACCGTTCTTATGATCATTCTGACCCCACGGGGTGGGATTTTGCGTGGAGCCCCAGATCGAGGGAGATTATCAGTGGTCTTGAATGTCTTCCATTTTCTAATTATTGCTCCCACTGTTGATTTCTTCACTCCAAGCTGGTTGGCTATTGCAGATTCAGTCTTCCCAGCCTGGTGCAGGGCTACAATTTTGTTTCTGGTATCCTTTGACAGCTCTTTGGTCTTCACCATAGTGGAGTTTGGAGTCAGACTGTTTGAGGGTGTGCACAGGTGTCTTTTTATACTGATAACAAGTTTAAACAGGTGCCATTACTACAGGTAATGAGTGGAGGAAAGAGGAGACTCTTAAAGAAGACGTTACAGGTCTGTGAGAGCCAGAAATCTTGATTGTTTTTTTCTGACCAAATACTTATTTTCCACCATAATATGCAAATAAAATGATAAAAAAAACAGAAAATGTGATTTTCTGGATTTTTTTTTCTCAGTTTGTCTCCCATAGTTGAGGTCTACCTATGATGTAAATTACAGACGCCTCTCATCTTTTTAAGTGGTGGAACTTGCACTATTGCTGACTGACTAAATACTTTTTTGCCCCACTGTACATACATCCTCGGAAATATGTCTCAGCTCAGGAAAGGATTTTGGAATGAGGGCAAATGGCTAAATTGTTATACCATGTGTACATCTAAGCCACAAGGTAAAATGGAACTTAATTCAATTTGTAAGCATGGAAACATTAACAAATGTGTTTACTTAATTCTGCAGAAATACTATGATTATATGTTTACTCTGTGGCATTTTTTTCCCATCTGTAACTGACACATTAAAAAAAAAATACAAAAGCTCTTGTGGTTCTATGTACTTCTAGGTGTTACTATGGTAACATCTTGGTATTATCCCTTACGATAAGGCACAGGAAATGCATCTGTCTTAGCACTTTATTATTAAAGTTGCTTTGTTTACCGGAAAAACGATTATCCTTGTAATGACATAGACCTAGTTGGTAGGATTTTATTTCCACCACTCATACTATAATTATGAATATGGAAAAATGCAGAGCTCAGTTATTTGTTGAAACTAGAGATGTTGCATTAGGCTCTGTTCACATCTGTGTTGTTATTCCATTAAAAGAACAAAAAAACTACAGTACAATAACTAAAATACTGGACCCCCTGCATTAAGGACATTTACTATATACTTTTTATCATGGAGTCCTGAATATTTGGGCAGAAATAGGGCACAGAAGAAGCCTTCAAGT